>NC_091001.1:33644964-34272106 GCF_041146395.1 Eulemur rufifrons | reverse complement strand
TTTTCATTCCTCCAGTTCGCCTAAGCTTCCTTAAAGTTTCTTTTGTTTCTCGGAGCTCTTCAGTAGTGTGTTGCATAATATCCTTTGATTATATGTTATCTTATTTTCTCGTTAGATGGGTCCCAAGTTGTGAGCAGTGGGCCACTGAAGGACTCTCAGAGGGTTGCTACAAAGGATCTTTAAATCCATATTCACACACTAGCATTTTGTTCTTTATTTTGCTAAAACAGTATATGAAGCTTGAATGAGTGCAATTTCAATTCATAATATATGGTTTCATTTAAGTATTACTGCGTTCACCGTTTTGTTTCTATATTTGATTATTATATGTTTTCTTAGTTGTTGATAGCTAATACACAACTATGTGTTAGTTGAGGAAGAGTGCTAACTCCACCCAAACTGCCTGACTCAGGTCTTTAAATCCTTGCCTTTCCACTGATTACCTATGTGACCTTGATTAAGTTTTTTAATTTCTTTCTCTATGACTCAGTTTTTTCGTCTGTAGAATAGAGATAATAATACCTACTATTTGTAGGGTTGATGTATTGAGTTAATACATGTACAGCACTTAGAACTGGGTCTGTCTCATAAGTTCTCAATAATCGTTATTATCTCATTATTATCATGTATTATTTCTGAGGGATATTTTTAATACACACATGTATACATACATACATAAACACACACTAAAAGGGGGCCTTTATATTTTATAAAAGAACCACAGAGTCTTTCCTGATTTTTTTTTGTCAATTAACTCTAAACCCTTAAAACACTTTTTATAAAATTGCATTTCAGAATAAGAACATCTAAGTATCTGCCCTGTTTCCTTCTTGTCACCAATCAATGCATTCTCATTGACAGAGGCGCTCTCTCAAAACTGCTCCTAAAGACAAAACTAGAAACTGTCTCCAAGCTAGCAAACTTTACCTTTCAGGTTATTTTTGTTTTTGGATATATTATATTTGTATATATTTATGGGGTACATGTGAACTCTTACTACATGGGTAGAACATGTAATGATCAAGTCATGTTATTTAAGGTATCCATAACCCAAATATTTATCATTTCTATGTGTTGGGTACATTTCAGGTCTCCTAGCCATTTTGAAAAGTGTAACACATTGTTGTTAATTATAATCACCTTACTCTACTATCAGACATTAGAATGTATTCCATCTAACTGCATGTTTGTATACCTTAACCGATCTCTCTTCATACCTCTTTCCCTATACACCCTTCCCAGTCTCTGTTATCTGTCATTCCACTCTCTACCTTCATGTGATCCACTTTTTTAGCTCCCATATATGAGTGATAACATGTAATATTTGACTTTCTGTGCCTGGCTTATTTCATGAATACTATTCATGGCCATATAGGATTCCATTGTGTATATGTACCACTTTATCCATTTATCTGTTAATAGGCACTCAGGTTGATTCCATATCTTGGCCGTTGTGAATAGTGCTGCAATAAACATGGGAGTGCATGTATCCCTTTGATGTATTGATTTCTTCTCCTTTGGATAAATACCCAGTAGTGGGATTGCCGGATCATATGGTAGTTCTCTTTTCAGTTTTTTAAGAAATCTCCATACTGTTTTCCATAATGGCTCTACTAATTTACATTCCCACAAACAGTGTAGGTAGACAGTAAGGATGTTCTATACATCCTTACTAACATCTGTTATTTTTTTGCCATTTTAATAGTAGCAATTCTAACTGCAGTAAGATGGTATCTCATTGTGGTTTTGATTTGTGTTATCTCTGATGATTAGTGATGTTGACCGGTTTTTCATGTATCTGTTGGTCATTTGTATGTCTTTTGAGAAATGTCTATTTATGTCCTTTGTCAATTTTTTAAATGGGATTTCTTTCTTTTTTTTTTTTTTTTATTGTTCAGTTGAGTTCCTCATATTTTCTGGATATTAGTTCCCTGTTGAATGAGTAGAAATGGGAAATAATTTTTCCCATTTAAGAGGTAGTCTCTTCGTTCTGTTGATTGTTTCTTTTGCTGTACAGAAGTTTTTTGGTTGAACCCCCTGGGGTTTGTGGGACCCAGTGTGGGCTCTCTCTTTGGAGGAATGCCTTCATGTGGTTTCTAGGAAGCTCCCTATGTTAGTTTTGGTGCCCACAAGGGTCAAGGGGCTCTCCGTAGCTAGGACTGTAGACGTCCATGGCAGGAATGTGAACCACTGGGGTCTCTCACTTGCCTATTCCCCACATTAGGGAGTCTCTTCCGGCTCCTAGCCCCCAGCCAGTCTCTGCTTAGCAGACTGCCTCACTTCCTTCTCTTTTCTTGCTTTAAGTGTTTTCTGTCACTTCTCTGTTGAATTCCAGCGTTCTCTCTCTAAAGTTTCATTGCCAACCTGACATGTTTGACTTTTAAATATTAATAAGAAGAATGAGAAACCATTGTGTCCTATCTCAAAATTTGAGGTGCATGGTATTACAGTCAACTTTTGTGCTGCTTCTAAATGCAAGAGGCAGACAAAAATTACATGTTAAGAGACCTGAATTTCTAGTACATGTCACTCTTAATAATTTCTCTTTTAAGTTAAAATCAGATTTGTATTTCCGAAGAAATATTGTCCATTCTGTGCATTCTAAAAACCTAATCTTTAAGGTTTTTATAGCTGTTTTCATTTAGCCTCTCTCTATATCTCCTAAAATTAATTATTTAATTTAGGTTTCTTCTACTTACCAATCAGAAGTTTATATTGTAATACTATACATAAATTGAAACAACTAATTTTAAAATTAAAATTGTTTTAACCAAAGTAATATGCACATGATTTTAAAATAATAGTAAGTTCTATATAACTTATAATACCAAATAACTTCTGGAAATTATTTCTGTATTTCTAAATATGCTTGTACTGCTATTCCTTGGTTTATCAATTTTAGACATTTATTAACTTCCTTTTATAGCAGATGAAAATTTAGCTATCTTTCACCACCACTTCTACTTTCGAAATAATCAAACAGGTCAAATAATCTCTTTTACATTTTCTTCTGGGCATCTGCCTTCTGAGGCTTTCTGTCTTCCTATGCTAATTAGGTCTGGATGTTCTCTAGATCTGCTGCACAAATCTCTTGGATTTGGCGTTTTGTGATACTTCTATGAACTTCTACACTGCTTTCCTATTTTTGTCTCCACTATTTGGTAGGTCACGTCATTCACTTACTGAGTTAAGCATCTCATTTTGATAGAGCTCATCTTTTTGTAGCTTCCTAAGAATAGATACATGGAGGTAAATGTTTGTGTTGTCTCGTATTTAAATGTTCCTTTTTTCTACTCTCACATTTGAATGATAGCTATTACTTGATATAGAACTTTAAATTTTTGTACATGTTTTGGTTTTGTTTTTTTAAACAACAAAATTTTTTTATTAGTGGTATTTATTTCACATTAGAAGTTTGGAGGTAGCAGTTCTCAGGCTGGTGCAATCTCCCAGCGATGCTATCAGGACACAGATTCTCTTCATCCCTGTCCTCCTGCATTCTCATCCTACTGACCTAGGAAATCAGGAGTTTAAGGTTTTAGCTTCAATACTGTCCATTGAAGAGGTAGGCAAGGAAGAAAGTGTTGATTATAGAGGTTGAAGGAGACAGTCTAAAGAGTATGCCACTGAACTTCCTAGAATATTCATCTAGAATTTGTATTTTCATTCCAGTTTTCCAGTTTAAGAAATGTCATCAACTCTTAATTTTTACACCATTGTATTGAAATTTCTGTATCAGTGTAAAATATTTAATTTGAAAGAGGTCATTCTTTTTATCTGAATATTATTTTTCATATTATTATTTAAAGATTCAACACATTCTGTTATCTTTCTGAAGAAAAAAATTCATGGTGTCTTCAAGTTCTGCTTCTTTTGCATTGTTTCTGTTTCCTTCATATTTAATTATTTTCAATGTAATCACCTATGATCCCCCAAAAAGCTAGGATCTAAAGATAATATACATCTTTCATTGTAGTCTCCACCCACTTCCTATTCCACCCTTCTAGTTTCCCTCACCCAAGGTAACCATTTCCCTAAGTCCCATGTTCATCATTCCTTTTTATTTCCTTTTATGAAGTCTTATTGCATTTGTAAGTATCATTTTATATTTTTTTATTTTAGTTTTTAACTTCACTGAAAGAGTATCATATTGTTTGTAATGTATTAGGCTTTAACACATTAATACTTAATACTTCATATTTTTCTAAAGCTCATCTGTATCATTGCCTGTTACCATTACTGCTATAGAATATGCCATTGTATTACTGTAACAGTTTACTCATGAACTACACTATTGATGGGTATTGGGGTAATACCCAGGTTTATACCATGGAGTACAGTGCTATGAACTTTCTTGTATGCATCTCCTTTATAAATATGCAAAGGATTCTCATAGGTAAATAGGTGGAATGGCTGTATCAAAAGTTACATGAAGGTTCAGCTTACATGTAACATGAAGTTACATGAAGGAGATAATGTCAAACCACTTTATAAAGTATTTGAAATAATTCACACTTCCACCAGCAATGTGCAAGAGATCCTATGGATCTATATGTCTTCTCTAGCACCAGATATTGTGCATTTTCATTTTTGCCAGTCAAATGTATATAAAATAGGTCACTGTGGTCTTGATTGAAATTACTCTTTCTCTGTCCAACAGTCATTTTCTCAATGGCCCAGTGAGGCTCTTATTGGTTTGTAGAATTTATACATACATACATACATACGTATATACATACACATACACACATACACATACATGTGTATGTATATATATTTTTTATATATATTCTTGGTTATATGTGGTGAACATCTTCTTTACTAAGAATTTTAAAGCTATGTTTTTGACATTTAAGTCTTAATCCAGGCCGGGCGCGGTGGCTCACGCCTGTAATCCTAGCACTCTGGGAGGCCGAGGTGGGTGGATCGCTTAAGGTCAGGAGTTCGAGACCAGCCTGAGCAAGAGCGAGACCCCGTCTCTACTAAAAATAGAAAGAAATTATATGGACAACTAAAATATATATAGAAAAAATTAACTGGGCATGGTGGCGCGTGCCTGTAGTCCCAGCTACTTGGGAGGCTGAGGCAGTAGGATCGCTTGAGCCCAGGAGTTTGAGGTTGCTGTGAGCTAGGCTGACGCCATGGCACTCTAGCCCGGGCAACAAAGTGAGACTCTGTCTCAAAAAAAAAAAAAAAATAAGTCTTAATCCATTCGGAGTTGATTTCTTTTTAATACAGTATAAAGGTTTTTTTTAAATATCAATAACTGTTGTTTTTCAACCTTAATTATTAATAGTCTTTCTCCACTGATCTAATATTATAGTTCAAAACATGCTTGAGTCTGTTTCTGGATTCTTTTTTTTTTTTCCTATTCTACTGGTTATTCTGTCTGTCCTTTTGCCAATACTATATTGTCTTCATTATTTTTCTATAGCTTTATAGTAAATTCTGATATCTGGGAGAGTAAGTCCTCTCTCTGTTCTCTTGTTCAAAAGTATCCTGGCTATACTTGGTCTTTTACTTTCCAATATACATTTAGAATCATGTTGTCAGATTCCATGAAAAATCTCATTGCAATAGATCGGAATTAGATGGAATCTGTGAAGTTTTATAATGTTTCCTGTGGAAGGCCTTTACACATCTTTAGGTAAAGTTATTTCTAGAGTCTTCGTATTCTTTGATACTGTTGTAAATGGTGGCTTCTTTTTACTTATGTTTTCTAATTGTTTGCTACTAGTATCCAAAATGGAACTGACTTTTGTGTATTCATCATATATCTAGTTACTTTGTGAAACTATTAGTTGTTTCTAATCACCTATAGATTCTTCTAGATTTTTTGTATAAAGGTCATATCATCTGCAAACAAAAATTATTTCTTTTTTAATCTTTATGCCTTGTGTCTTTTTTAAGCTTTATTTCAGTGGGTAGGATCTTTAGTACAATGTTGTTTAGAAATAGTGATAGTGGACTGTTTTATTTATGATTTTTGCATCTAGATTTGTGGTAAAAGTGGGTCTTTGATTTTTCCTTTCTGTAAAGTGGACATTGGTTTCAAGTTATGCTGATTTTGTAGAATAACTGGGGAATTATTCTTGATTTTTGTTTTGTCTAAACGAGTTTGTATGAAATTAGAATAATATGTTTTTGAACATTTGGTAGAACTCACCTTAAAACCATCTATTCGTCTTGTTTTTTTATTGGACAATTTTTAATTGCTGGTTTGGTTTTTAGTATTATGCACTTTAATTTTTTTATTGAATCAGTAAAAGTATATTTTTCTAAGAATTTTTACCCATTTCACTTCAATTTTCAATATTATTAACAAATAATTGTTCATAGTATTCTCTTTAACTTTTTAATCTAAGATTTATATGTAGATGTGTTTCCTTTTTAGTTATATTGTTTCTGACTTCTGTCTTTTGATCAGTTTTACTAGAGCGTATCTATTTTGTTAGATTTTTTTCAGAGAATTGACTTTTGGCTTTTTAATCTCTTTTCCGTCTCATTAACTTCCTCTTCTGTTTAATTTCCACAGAGAATAAACCTGTCACTGAGGGAGGACAGACATAGGTTATTTCCTGCCCATTCTTCTGACTACTTCCTATTCAAATTGTTGACCAATCTCCAGTTTTTGAGCCCCACGCTTACACCACGTTACACCTCCCTTGACAATATCTGGTACCTCTAATTCCTGAGCATTTCCTTTCTGAAGAGTATTTTCCAGCTCCTCATGTGTTTTCCTTGTGTAGGCCCTGAGGTTATAGCTTTTTTCCTCTTTCTGATTCAGTTACTTCTCCTCCTTCACTTTTAGTTTTCTAAAAATGTGTTGAAATTTCTCCTATTCTCGTGCCTTTTTCTTTTCTATTTGTTCTTATGTTTATTCCTTTTTAAATCTTTTATTCTCCCTTTAGCATGGTTTAGAAAAGGTCAGGAGATAATTATGCTTACGGTCAATCCATTATTTTTGACCTCAGGCAAACAAATCATCCTATTCCAAAACAGGCATTGACTGAACGTCTAGATGCTATTCTTCTGGAAAAAGCAGAGACTGAACAGCAGTGTCTTTCTCTGAAGAAGGAAAATATTAAAGTGAAGCAAGAAGTTGAGGTGAGGTAACATTTTAATGTTTTTTCCTTTTTTACTAACTTATATAGTGTAGTCATGAATTTTAGAGCTAAGAAAGAACTTAAAAAAGCATCTAATCAGATTTTAACTTTTTATGGACAAAGAAACAGAGATTAAGAATTTAAAAGAAAAATAACTGAAATCACCCAACTGTGCAGAGATAGAGGGAACATTTACTTGTTGCATTGTTAATCTTCCTATAGTTGTAATGTCATTCTTTAATAAAAATGAAAAAAAGTAAGTTGATTTTCACATATGACTCCAAATACCATTATATATTTTAGTTCTAGGATATTCAGAAGCATGTTTCTATTTTCTTGCCTATTAGGTCTGACCTAATTTGAGTAATAGATTTAGTATTGCTGATATATAGTCGTACTTAAGGTAGACAGAGCCAAAGCAGAATTTTGGGAATCTGAGTATCGTATTTCTCTAAGTACATTACTGTTCATTTACTTTGCTCTGTAGTTAGCCTGTGGCTAATTATTTTTCCTGAGGGCAGGGGTTTCTTTTGTCTTACTGAAAGAATTTCTTTGTGCTTATTTTTGTAATAGGATTCTGTAACTAAGATGGAAGATATGCAAAAGGAGTTTGAACAATCTCATAGAAACTATGTGAAAGAAATTGAAAATTTGAAAAATGAATTGATGTCAGTACATTCCAAACACAGTGAAGATAAAGCTAGCTTACAAAAGGAACTGGAAGAAGCAATGAATAAACAATTTGAGCTTTCAGAACAACTTAAATTTCAGAGTGGCTCTGAAGGTGATCTTAAAAGACTACAAGAAGAGATTCAGAAAATTAGGCCAGCCTTTGAAGAGGAAATTTTATATCTGCAAAAACAATTAGAAGCTACCACTGATGAAAAGGAGCAAACAATTTCTCATCTCCAAAAAGTCATTGAGGCTAACTCTCAGCATTATCAGAAAGATATTAATAGTTTACAAGAAGAGCTTTCACAGTTGAAAGCTACGCACCAAGAAGAGGTGAAAGAATTGATGTGCCAAATTGAAGCATCAGCTAAAGAACATGAAGCAGAAATAAATAAATTAAACCAGATAAAAGAGAATTTAGTAAAACAATGTGAGGCAAGTGAGAAGAACATTCAGGAGAAATATGAACGTGAATTAGAAAACTTAAGGAAAGCCACCTCAAATGCAAACCAAGACAGTCAGATGTGTTCTGTGCTCTTACAAGAAAATACTTCTTTAGAACAAGTAGTAAGTGAAAAAGTCAAACACCTAGAAGATGCCTTAAAAGAACTGGAATCGCAACATAGTATCTTAAAAGATGAGGTAACTTATATGAATAATCTTAAATTAAAACTTGAAATGGATGCTCAACATATAAAGGATGAGTTTTTTCATGAACGGGAAGACCTAGAGTTTAAAATTAATGAACTATTACTAGGTAAAGAAGAACAGAGCTGTATAATTGAAAAATTAAAATCTGAGTTAGAAGATTTAAATAAACAATTTTGCTGTACTGTAGAACAACATAACAAAGAAGTGCAGAGCCTTAAGGAACAACATCAAAAAGAAATATCAGAACTAAATGAGACATTTTTGTCAGGTTCAGAAAAAGAAAAATTAACGTTAATGTTTGAAATACAGGGTCTTAAGGAACAATGTGAAAACCTACAACAAGAAAAGCAAGAAGCAATCTTAAATTATGAGAGTTTGCGAGAGATTATGGAAATTTTACAGACAGAACTAGGGGAATCTGCTGGAAAAATAAGTCAAGAGTTTGAATCAATGAAGCAACAGCAAGCCTCTGATGTTCATGAGCTCCAGCAGAAACTTAGAACTGCTTTTACTGAAAAAGATGCTCTTCTTGAAACTGTGAATCATCTCCAGAGAGAAAATGAAAAGTTATTATCTCAACAAGAATTAGTACCAGAATTTGAAAATACTATAAAGAACCTTCAAGAAAAGAATGAAGTGCACTTACTTAGTCTCAGTCAAAGAGACATGATGTTACAAGAATTAGAAACAAAGATTAGTTCTCTTACTGAGGAAAAAAATGATTTCATAAATAAACTAAAAAATTCTCATGAAGAAATGGATAATCTCCATAAAAAATCTGAAGGGGAAGAAAGGTTGATTATAGAACTTAAGGAGAAAGTGGAGCAAACTGCTCAGTACAACAGTGAACTAGAACAAAAGGTAAATGAATTAACAGAAGGACTAGAAGAGACTTTAAAAGAAAAGGATCAAAGTGACCAAAAACTAGAAAAACTTACGGTTCAAATGAAAACTCTCTCTGAAGACAAAGAAGCATTGTCATCTGAAGTGAAATCTCTTTATGAGGAAAATAATAGACTAAGTTCAGAGAAGAACCAGTTGAGCAAGGATTTGGAAGTTTTTCTGTCTCAAAAAGAAGGAGATGTTATCCTTAAAGAACATATAACTGAATTAGAAAAGAAACTTCAGCTAGCTGTTGAAAAGCAAGATAATTTAAATAAACTGTTTGAAAATGAGCAAGTTCAGAAGTTATTTGTGAAAACTCAGTTGTATGGTTTTCTTAAGCAAATGAGGTCAGAAGTTTCAGAAGAAACTGAAGAACAAGATGTTGTAAATGTCCTACATGCTGTGGGTGAATCTTTAGCAAAAATAAATGAGGAAAAACACAATTTAGTTTCTCAATATGACAAAAGAGTATTTGAGTTAGAAAAAGAGATTAAGTGCCTTCAAGAAGAGAGTGTAGTTCATTCTGAAGAACTTAAGTCTTTACTAAGAGACCATGAGCAAGAAAAAGTTCTCTTAAGAAAAGAGTTAGAAGAAATCCAGTCAGAAAAAGAGGCCCTACAATTTGACCTTCTAGAAATGAAGAATGCTAATGAAAAAACAAGGCTTGAAAATCAGAATCTTTTAATTCAAGTTGAAGAAGTATCTCAAACATTATATAGCAAAAATGAAATCCGTAATGAAAAAGAAAAATGTTTTAAAAAGGAAGATGAAAACCTAAAGCCATTACTAGAACAAAAAGAATCTGAGTTGCAAGATTTGAGAGCAGAGTTGAGATCTTTAAAGGTACTACTAATTTGAATTTTTTTGTTTGAAAAAATTGAAATTTTTTGTTTCAAATAAATTCTTAGTTCCAGTCATAGACTAGAATATAGCCTATTGTTTCTATTTTTACACTTCAGTGTCAGAAGTAAATTTTTAGCATTTAAGCTCGAATGATAAATTTCTGAAAGTGTATTAAACATTTTCATGTTCTATATCCTGCTTATTACATTGATCATTTTTTGGTTTTCAGTCACTTTAAAATCTTGAACTTACATAAGATTAAATGATTCATTTTGAGTTTAAATGTCTTGGTCAGAAGTATATTAGTCACTAGCAAAACTATAACTAAACATGAAAAAACTTGAGTTTCAATTCTTGTGTGATATACATAGTATTAATATCTTTCTTAAAGAGCACAGTTAAGCAAAAAGGTGGGCTATAGTGGTATTTTCTTCAATTAAAATTTTAGGATTTTTCTCAAAAAGTCATGTTTTGAAACTATGATAAACATATGTATTTGATGTGTGTCAGGTTTTTCATCTTGGCCTTGGGTACTATTTTTTACAGTAAATGCCACATGCCTGGTAAGGTCAGTATTACCTGGTCTATCAAGGGAAGAAAAAAAACTGTTGTCCAAATTACTTTTTGTAGAAATTCTTTTTGATAATGATTTTCTCATGCTTAACATGATGGCTAGTTCATCATGGGAAATGAATTCTGGTTTTGGTTTTTGTTTTGTTTTTTTCCCCTATAAAATTTAGGATTCCATAGGGAAATCACCTGTAAAAAGTGATCAACTCTCTTCAGTAAAAGAGCTGGAAGAAAAAATAGGTAACTATGGTTTTACAATTAATGTTGTCACAATTAATTAGAGAAAGTCTTATTTGTGTTAGAGTAGATTGAGAACTATAATAGCCAATTGATGAGTTGTTAAAAAAAACGCAATAAGTAGCTATGTTTTCCTGGTTCTCCATTCTTGCCCCTCTGCCATCTGTTTACCTTCCCTTTCAAAAGCTTCACTTTCTATTGTTTGATCTAAACAAAAGACTAGAGTGTTTCCATTTATAAATGGCTCCCTGATTGTGTTTGGACTTTTCATTCATTTAGCAAACTTTATTTGAATACCCAACTATCTTAGACACTGATTAAGGTACAGACCATGTGCTCAAAGTGCTCACTGCCAGAAGGGGCTGTAATTACAGTAGTTTGAGGTGTTGGAGTGCTGACAGCACAGGAAGTTGCCTGTTTTGAGTTAGGGAAAACATCACAGAATAGCGTTTTCAGTTGGATCTTGAAGAATGATAAATTTGACACAAGAAGAAAGGTATTCTAGCAAGAAGGAACAGTGGGTGCTTATATGTTGACAAGTATAACATCAAGGAGCATACCAGAGAAGTGCAGAGAGGTAGAAGCATGATCATAAATGCACAAATGTGATCAATACGCAGAGGAGTTGGGAATTTATCTTATCCATTTGTTCCTCATAGTAATATTATTGGGTAGCTCTTTTATTCACATTTATAAATGAGGAAATGAATGAGGACTTACAAGTGTTAGGTAATGTGCTGGTGATTACTCAATTTGATGCTCAATTATTTTGGAATAGTGGGAGAGTTGAAGAGTTTAGAATGGGCCAGTGTTCTATTAACATAATGGGTGATTGGGGAAGATTGGGATGCTCAGTTTTAGACAAATTAAGTTTAAATACCAATCCAAGTGGAGATGTTGTATAGAAGTCTGTGCAAATCTGGAGTTAAGAAGAAATAGCTGGGCTAAAGGTAAAAATTTGTAGTTAAGTAGGTAGCATTAAAAGCCAGGAGACTGAAATCATCAAGGGAGTATAGAAAAAAGATGAGGACCAGAAACACTTCTCCATCGTTTAAAGATGGAGAAAATAGAAACAGCAGAGGAGATTGAGAAAGAGCAGCCAGTGAGGGAGGAAAACCTAGAGCGTAAAATGTCTTGAAAGGTAAGTCAAGTGAAATGCAAATTAAAGAAGGAAGAAACATTTAACCAAGGCTGAAGTTGCTGATGTGTCAAGTAAGGTGAATACTGAGAACTAACCATTAGTGTAGCAACACAGAGGTCAGTTACCGTGATGTGCTGGAGCCAGAGCTTGATTGCAGAGGGTTCTAGAAAAAAAATGAGGGAAACAAAATTTGAGAGCATATACAGACAACTGTTTCAAGGGGTTTTGCTATAAAAAAAAAAAAAAGAGATGGGACAATATCTAGAGGGCAATATGGTTCGTTTATTTTTTTTAGAGAGAGAATAACAGCATGTTTGAATTACTTAATCTGTCTGATCATGATCTCTGCCCTAACCTTTTTCACTGCTTTCACTATTTGTTACTGACCTTAATTTCTTGATGATATTTTTCTTGTTGCATGTTTAGAAACTGTTGGGAAAAATCCACTAGAGAGGGGGGAATTGCTGCTCTGATACCTGAGTAGGTGAGGAGGTGTGGGATGAAATGCAGAAGTGGAACAGTTGGCCTTTGCTACTCACACAGACACCGTGGCAGCCACAGGGAAGGTACAGGTGTGAGTAAATTAATAGGCAGGTACAGAAATTAAGATCATAACTGAAGTTAAGCAAAGATACCAAGAAGTAAAGTCCTGAACACTGGAGTTGAAATAGGGGAGGTAGCTGAAGAGGTTAAGGGAGAGATCAAGATTGGATAGGTAAAACATATTACAGATTTAATCATAAAAATCAGACCTGCCAACCAAGAGAAGGATTGTGCCTGTGGAGCATAAATGTTCATCTGCATCTGATCTCCTCTACTTGATCTAATTTGCAAACTGTCACCTAAAGTCCTAGCATACCTGCATTTCCAAGAAATTTAATGTTAAAGATGTCCTAAAAGCCTCCTCAATTCCTAGAAATTTATGAAATGGCTAAAAATGGTAGACTATTTTGGAGGATTAAATAAAATGGAAAGAGGCAGGAGAATCACTTGAGCCTAGGAGTTCAAGGCTATGATGAGCTATGATTGTGTCATTGTACACCAGCCTAGGCAACAGCGAAACCCTGTCTCTAAAAAAAAAAGAAAATGGAAAATTTTTACATTATTTCCTCACATAATGAATAATTACGTTTCACTTTTTAAAAAGGTAATATTTTTGTTGCTTATTTTAATTTCAAGTTGCCAATTTTGTATTCCAGAATAAAAATCAATTTCTAGGGCTTAAATAAGCAAGGAATTTGAATATTTTCCTTTTTTTCTTTTGTGTTTATATATAATCCTTTCATTTTCTATTTTTAGGAAATCTGGAAAAAGAATGCAAAGAGAAGGAGGAGAAAATAAATAAGATAAAATTAGTTGCCGTGAAGGCAAAGAAAGAACTAGATTCCAGCAGAAAGGAGGTAAGCTGACTTAAAAATGCAAGATTCAGGAATCTCATATTTTAGGAAACTAAGAGTTTTCTGTCCCCGAAAAACTCTTAACTTTACTGTGTATTTGAAATAGGTCCAGACTGTAAGGGAAGAACTTGAATCTGTTCGGTCAGAAAAGGACCAGTTGTCTGCTTCTATGAGAGAGCTCATTCAAGGAGCAGAAAGCTATAAGGTAAAAATAGTCATACTAATAACAAGTTATGTTCACAACTTTTAAATCAAGGAATGTACTAGAAATGTAAAACTCTTATCCATAAAATAACTTGTTTGTTTGTTTTTTTAGTAAATCTTTATTTTTTTTCTATGTTTTGTGCAATGTAGTAGAGTCTTAATATCAACATTTTAAAGTAGTTAAGCTTTAAATAGTGCCATTTGACTTTTTAAGTAAAATTCTATTTTGGGATTTCCTAATAAAATCACTAACAAAAAGATGGCTATTTTTACCGTAATTATTTAATATCATTCTGGCCAAGTAAATAAACGTGAAACCTAAACAAGCGGTCTCACAGGAAGGTGAAACCATTGTTATTTGGAGGCAATATGTTTGTCTACCTTAATAACGTAAGGATCTATTATTAAAAATATAAGAATTAAAAGTACAACAAAACCACTAAATGTAAGATAAATATCATTACATTTCTTCATGTATTTATTCATTCGCTGGATATTTATATGGTGAACTAAGTTCTAAGTCCTGGGGTAGATGGTGGTCCACCAAACAGACTAAATTCTTGTCCCTTTATGACTTAAATTCCAGCAGCAATAACAGGAAAACAGACAAAAGTACAAGATGCACACTTGTAGAAAAGTATGGTATGTAGGGAGAAGAGAGTGAGCAGTAATCAAGTGGAACTTAATGGAAAGAAGAAAATCCCACAGTAGCCAAAAAATAAAATTTTAGGGAGACCTTTAATGAGAAGTTTTGGCACTTAATGAAGAAAATTATGAAATTTATATAGGATGACAGAATATTAGTTGAAGTATTAGATCGCAGATTGGTTTTAAATTCTAAAACAATTTCATTTAAAATTCTAGGGTTTTTTTTTTTTTTGGTAGGATCTTGACAATTATTCTAAGTTTTAAATGGAAAATAAACTAGCAAGAAAACAGCTAAGATTTTGAAAATGAAAAGAAAAAAGTATTATGTTGCTCACTAGACACTAAAATTTATTACAGAGCTACAGTAACATAGTAGAATTCTGATGCAAGAATCAGACAGATTAATGTAGCAGAAGAGGTAGATACTTCTACATAACAACAACAGACACTTATATGCCAGGCTCTCTTCTGAGCACTTTATATCTTAATATGCTTAATTCTCAAAACAATCTCAGGATGTATGTTAGCATCACAACTTCACAGTTGAGGAATCGGAGGCACAAAGAGCTTAAGGATTAACGTCACAGACTCAAAGTTCTTAAGAGACTTCAGGATCACAGAACAAGGAACAGCAGAGCAGATTTGAATTCAGTCTGTCCCGGGTTCCAGATCTGTTTTTTCATCAACTATAATAATACTATGTCAGTAAAATTTGGAAAGGGAAACCAGTGAAGAAAGAATTAGAAATTCCTTCTCGGGAATTAGTCAGGTTTTTATTTTACTCCACACACCAAAGTAAATTCTGCATGGATTAAAAAATTTTGTAAAGAATGTTTAAAACCTAGAATAAAATACTTGATGCTTTAACTGACTTCTGGATACAAAAGACTTTTCCAGACTTAAAAGCAGTTTAAGTAATTACAAAGGAAAATATTTATATAATGAATTGAACTTTATGAAATTGGCATACTTGATCTACCTCTAACAGAAATTAATAAATCAGATTATAGGATCTCCTAAAATGTAAAGAAGCAAGCTCCTAATGTAACTGGCTCTAAAAGACAAAAGAAACCCACGTGTAATTTTTTTTTTTTTTTTTTTTTTTGAGACAGAGTCTTGCTGTGTTGCCTGGGCTAGAGTGAGTGCTGTCACATCAGGCTAGCTTACAGCAACCTCAAACTCCTGGGCTCAAGTGATCCTCCTGCCTCAGCTTCCCAAATAGCAAGGACTACAGGCACAAGCCATCATGCCCAGCTAATTTTTTGTTTCTATTTTTAGTTGACTGGCTGATTTTTTTTTTTTTCTATTTTTAGTAGAGACGGGGTCTCACTCTTGCTAAGGCTGGTCTCGAACTCCCGACCTCAAGTGATCCTCCCACCTTAGCCTCCCAGAGTGCTAGGATTACAGGTGTGAGCCACTGCACCCAGCCACTATGTATAATTTTTAAAGAAGTGTTTTTTAAAAATGAATTTATAAGATTTCTCTATATATTCAGCATACTAATGCTTTATCATATTTTCATGTAAATTTACATTTTCCTATTTTCATATGAAATTTACAAATGAAATATGACAAAGGATTTAGGGTAGAGTCAGAGGTTTAAGAATGTTGATCACTTTTTAAAAAATATATATAACTAAGCTCTATTAGGTTCCTCACGGATCTGCTTTATAAAGATACTGAGTAATTTTGTAATTTACTTATTTTGTTAAATTGTTTCTTTTTTCATTGTTCATATCACTTATAATAATTTTTATCAGTTTATTAAAAGATCTGAACACACAAGAGTCTTGAGAGACAATAATGTGTAATTATTCAGATGTTTAGAAGCATCTACCCTACAAAGCATCAAGGAAAGTAGACCATTCCATGTATAATATTCATTTTTTGTTCCAAGACTCTCCTTAGAAATAATACATGATTAAAGTCAGAATTTCCTGTAGGGAGCCATTATTTACTAGAATTAGCCTTGGCATAGCAATTCAATTTTACAGCTATTGACAACTATTAGAACCATAATAAGGAAAAATGAAGAAGGCTAGATAGAGTGTAAGATAATAAAGATCTCTGATCTTTAGAAGAGTCCACTACACAAATACAAAACAAGCACAAAATCTTCTCTCTACGGAAAAGGAAAGATACTAATGATTTCTCAGCCCTGTATTCACATGTACCAGAAAGTAACAGAATCCTCAGACAAATAAACATGGACAAATGAAAATATAAGCAAGATTCTAGATTGCCAGTTCCTGTGTTCTGCCACTCAAGTCACTAAATGGGCAAACCATAAAATCAAAATTCAGATTCTAACACTCAGCCCCCAGCTGAGTCAATTAATTGTGTATAAATCAGAATTAGAAACAGGCTGGGCACGGTGGCTCATGTCTATAATCCCAGCACTTTGGGAGGCCAGGGCAGGATGTTTTGAGGCCAGGAGTTCAAAACAGCCTGGACAACATAGCAAGACCCCCATCTCTCACAAAAAAATTTAAAAATTATCTGTGCATGGTGTCGCATGACTGTAGTCCCAGCTACTCAGAAGGCTGAGTCAGGAGGATCACTTGAGCCCAGGAGTTTGAGGTTACAGTGAGCTATGATCATGCCACTGTACTCCAGCCTGGGTGACAGGAGACCCTGTCTCTTAACAAAAAGAAAAGAAAAAAACAAAATTACATTGGCCAAGAATCAGATTTGGCAAGCAAGATCCAGAAAGAATGTAAATGCCACACTAGACCACCGGAGAAGCCTGGGAAGATAAGCCAAAGACTGTATGGGTCCAGGTCCAGATAAAGTCTACTTCCAGGCTTCACAATCCTTGGTTCATGCAGTTTCTTGTGTTTACATGTAGCATCTCAGTGGGACTCCCATCTCTAAAAAGAAATAAGTAAACTTTCCAAGAAAACACAAACATTTTGCTAGTTATTTTGCATGCACGTTCATTTATGAGAAGAACAGTCAGAAGTTGTCCAGGAACAAAGGCAAAAACAGGATTTATAAGGGAGAAGGGAGGAAAAAAAAAAAACTGTAGGCAGTCCGGAAACAGTGAATCTCTTTTACATATTTGGGGGGGTAAACCTAATCAGCTAATGTGTAGCAAAATTCTGGGTGTTCTGTCTTTGAGTAGGCCAATGAGGAATGTCAAAGAGAAAAATTCAGGTGGTTTTGGATTCTTCAGATAATATTAAAAGTTTTGCTGCAAAGTGTGAGAGACTAAATTTATGTAATAAATCCTGGTGTGCGTCCATTAGCACCTCCACCTTATATTAGACCGGGCCTGGAATAGTTGCCTCATCAGAGTTCTTCAGGTGGAATTAATAAATGTCCAGATTAAACTTTTTATCCTCCCCCCTTAAATTTTGTTTGCATTTCAGAAGTTCATTTTTGTTGATAAGTAGAATATTTAACCTTGGAGCTATTATATTGTGTATGTTTAAATTTTTTCCCCTTTAACATATTCCTCCCATCCCCAATACCAACAGTCATCTGAATTGCGCTAATTTTATTATCTAATGTCAGTTAGGTATTCTATCAAATGTTGAACTTGGGTAAATATTTTAAGCATCTAGTATGGACTCATAAACCTTATCTCAAAGTGGCTTGATAATACAGTCTGACCTGTTGAATGCATAATAATATCCCAAAGTTAAATCCTTTTGTCTTTTATTAAAGAATCTTTTATTAGAATATGATAAGCAGTCAGAGCAGTTGGATGTGGAAAAAGAACGTGCTAATAGTTTTGAGCATCATATTGAAGACCTTACAAGACAATTAAGAAATTCGACTTTTCAGGTAATTTAAAATTGAGTAAGTTCAGAAATGAAAATGATAATAAATATATTTTAATGTCAGTACTTTTTGCATAAAAAATTAATAAATAGCCAGAAACAGAATTTCTTTCCCGCCTCAACCTCTGTTGAGAAAAGGATATAACAAAACAACTAGCAACTATGCTGTCTTACTTATTACTCTAATCTCACTTCCCCTGGGTTTTTTGTTTGTTGTTTTCACTTGTGCTCTTTGCTCTGCTGGTGCATCTGGTCTCTTATAAGGTCTCCCATGTCAGTATTAGGATGATAGTTTTTTAAACTCATTTTTAATTTAACATTCTGTGGAATTGATTTTGAAATCTTCATTTTTCACACTATGCCAATATTCTTATTATGTACCTTTTTAGTCTTCCTCTCCTGTATATATTTTTGCATGTTTATGGTAATGAATGATTTGTCATTCTAGTGTGAAAAATTAAATTCTGATAATGAAGATCTCCTGGCTCGTATTGAGACATTACAGTCTAATGCCAAGTTATTAGAAGTACAGATTTTAGACATCCAGAAAGCCAAAGCAGTGGTAGACAAAGAATTGGAAGCTGAGAAACTTCAGAAAGAGCAGAAGATAAAGGTAAAAACAATCCTGTGTGTGATTGATTCACATATATATAGTGATGTGTTTATCAAAATATTATTTAAATGAAGGAAACACTAAAAAATAACATTTGTGAATACAGGAGAGTTCATTACTTCTTTATGTATACCACCTACAAATTTGAGAATCCAAGCTGTGATTTTGGTGTGTACATATTTTAAATATTGAAATATTACCAAACTTCTTGTATTTTAGAGTGTCTGATTTATTTATAGCCCCTTACAAATACCTTTTTTAATGTCTATTGGGTTGTGGAAGTTGTTTTTATTTTTAATTTTAGGAACATGCCGGTACTGTAAATGAACTTGAAGAACTTCAGGTACAGCTTCAAAAAGAAAAGAAACAGCTTCAGAAAACCATGCAAGAATTAGAGCTGGTTAAAAAGGTAAAATAAAACCCCAGAATCAAAACTGGTATCAGTATTCACATTGTTAAACTATTCTGTACACATTGAAAAGAAACATTCAAAAATGTTATTTGTGGTATTAAAATAATCCTTTATAAATTTTTAACCTCAAAAAATTGAAAATTTAACTTCTTTATCTAAGTACTTGTCTTTTCAGAAGAATCAAGGTTCACACATTCCAAGATTTTGATTTGGTATTTTGTTTTCTGTATGTGGTTGTCAAAGTTGAAATTTGTGTTATACTTAGAACTTCGGCTAACTTTTCTCTGCTTTTTCAAAGATTAGGCTAAAAAGAAAGGTACTATAAGTGCCACTTAAAATAATATTTTATAAATACTATAGTTAATGAAAGTTATAATGAAATATAACAAAATTAAGAAAGTTGAGTTAAATGATTAGAAAATACTTTATTTTACAAAATTAAAAACTAGGAAGTATCCAACTTCTCGTTTCTTTATTACTGTGTAAACTATTTTTATGTTACAGAGAAATATAATAGAACCTGTTTATTCCTGTGGCATCATTTTAGCAATTTCACAATGAAATTAAATGATCTGGTATTATGTAAATCTTTTATTTATAAAATGTGCAGGATGCCCAACAAACCACATTGATGAATATGGAAATAGCTGATTATGAACGTTTGGTGAAAGAACTAAATCAAAAGTTAACTAGTAAAAATAGCAAGATAGAAGATTTGGAGCAAGAAATAAAAATTCAAAAACAGAAACAAGAAACCCTACAAGAAGAAATAAGTGAGTTAAACAAAATTCTCTTTATCTTATATTTATTTCATCATAACAGAATTTTAGCGGGGAGGGCATTAGTAATTTATTTCACCAGTCTTTGCTAATCAGGTATTTAACATAGTGCTAACTGTTAAGGACCAGAAGGGGTGTTAAACCATTTGCCATTAAGATGTTTATAGCCCACATTCACTCCCTTAAACATTTCTTAAATACTTTGCTGATTTCTGGTCCAGGTGAAATGAGATTGGCTTTGTGTTGGTAATTGTTAAAGCTAGGTGATGGGTATAGTAGAGTATTACTGTACTATTGTACTATTACCACTATTGTCATATATGTTTGAAATAGTTGATAATAAAAAGCTAAAACAGGCTTCTTATAAAGGTAAATTAATATAAAGAAAAGACTCATCATTCATATATTTAAATTCACTCATATAAATTTTCATCTCTTGTGAAATTATTTCTTATGCTAGCTTCACTACAGTCTTCAGTGCAACAATATGAAGAAAAAAACACCAAAATCAAGCAGTTGCTTGTGAAAACCAAAAAAGAACTGGCAGATTCAAAACAAGCAGTATGTTAATTTCTCAGTTTCGTATTTTAGTACTTATTTCATAGTTTATTTATGAATAACTTTTTTTTAACTTAACCAAGATTCTCATTTTGTAGGAAACTGATCACTTGATACTTCAAGCATCTTTAAAGGGTGAGCTGGAGGCAAGCCAGCAGCAAGTAGAACTCTATAAAGTAAGTTTCTTTTTAAGATTTAAAAAAATTTTTCATGTAGAATTAAGGTACCACTTAGGTATTTTTCTAACTACCCTATGAAGATTTATCCTATAAGGACATTTAGAAAGATTCCTCAACATTTTGAGGAAGTAGAAGCAATAAATCAAGTGTGGCATATAACTGGAGTATACTGTTTAGCTCAAGCTATATTATTTTCATGTATTTGAAAATTTGTAATACACCATACTATAGGGCTAAATAAAATAAATATGTATCTGAACTTAATGATTATTACAGTCATAAGTTTATAAAATAGCTTTATAAATTTGTATTTATATATTTTATATATAATATCTTTAGGTATTTCAATAAATGTTAAATATGTAATCTAGAATAGTCTTCATGATTGTTTTTTTGATTAACGTTGGTTTAAGAAACATTTTAGTGAGAAAATGTTCTACTCATATTATCTGTACTCTTTTAATAATAATAATAATAATAATACATAAAAATATTCTGCTATTTAATTATGTCCCTTACATACACTTGTGTCTCAAACCTCAAGTTTGAGTTTTAAGGAAAATCTCTTTAACCAGTGAAGATCTGATTTGCTAGAGCTAAATTTAAAGATTTTGCCCCCAGATTCAGCTGGCTGAATTAACATCTGAGAAACACAAAATCCACGAGCACCTGAAGACCTCTGTGGAGCAGCATCAGCGCACGGTGAGCGCGTACCAGCAGAGAGTGACCGCGCTGCAGGAAGAGAGCCGGGCTGCCAAGGTGCGTTCTTCAGGGCAGCAGCGGCCGCCTCGGGTGTTCTATTACTGGCCGTGAGCCCTTTACTCCAGGGCTGGGCTCTCCCCTTTTGGTGTTTTGCTGTTAAGAGCACTTACTAAATGAAGGCCTCGTTCAGCTCACCTGATTCTAACCCCAGTCCCATGCCAACCCTACCCATCCCTTGGATCACTTTTTTTGCTAAAAGGAAAAATGAGCACATTTCCGTTTCAACCTTGTTTTGCAGTTTATGTGTGTGAGAAAGTCACTCGTTTGTAAAACTTTTTTTTTATTAGAAAAGTGTTATAGTTCTGAGTGCTGAATGATTATAAAGTAACATTCTAATATTAATAGAATGACTGTGGGGTCCTGCCTTTTAGTCTTCAATATACAAAACAGTAGTTAGGGGTGCAGCTCTTAGCAATCTTGGCAAAAGTGTCATGGGAGTCTACAGATCATTTCAGGAAAGTGGAAGACCTGGAACTTAACTTTTACCACCCTATTTTGAAAACTGAAGTTCAAGTAACGGAGGGTAATTTCTTTGAATTAATTTTTCTCATCTTTATAAAAAGAGGGGAGATAATCATAAGTTAAAAATCTTTATAAAGTTCCAAAAGCACATAGTGCCATTATAAAATTTATGGGTAGTAAATTAATCTACAGGGTAGACAACATGGCAGAAATATGTCAGTTGTCAGAAAAAAATTATATCATTCAAAGGCTTTTAAAAAGTGTAAGACCTCCCAACATAAATGATAAATGTTCAGGGTAATGGATATTCTGATTACCCTGATTTGTTCATTCACATTGTATGCATGTATCAGAATATCACATGTACCCCGTAAATATGTACAGTTATGTATCAATGAAAACAAAACTTTTTAAGTGCAAGGCCAACAGAAGTGTACTTTTCAGCAAAGTTAATCAGGGGGTTAAAAAGAATGTCAACCATTTTCCTCATTTTCAAAAACAGGTTTTCATCTCAATCTGTTAATCTCTGAGAGAAAATAGGAGGATTGTGTTAATAGAAAATTTTTTCTCTCTTTTTTAAATGTTATAGGCAGAACAAGCTACAATAACCTCTGAATTTGAGAGCTACAAAGTCCGAGTTCATAATGTTTTAAAACAACAGAAAAATAAATCTGTGTCTCAGGCTGAAACTGAAGGAGCTAAACAAGAAAGGTAAAGTCTAAATTAAAAGAAACATGCAGGGTTTTCTCCCTGCAGTGCAGGTTCTTCACCAAGTAGATTGAAAATCCTACTTTGATTTTTTTTAACTGTGGAATTTTACATATAATTACCAACGAGAACAGACTTTCTTATTTTCACTGCGTCTCCAGTTAGTCACAGGGAACGTCACTACGAAGGGCACTGCTGCAAACTCTGGAAGGTGTTAAAGTGAACCATAAGCCAGGATCTGGTGGTCTCCGACATACAGGCTAAAAGCTCAATCTTGTCTTAGTAAGATCTGGTCATAGTAGAAATACAGGCATTAAATTTGTATTATGACTAGTTTTAACAATTTTGTAAATTTAGAAGTAAAAGAAAAATACTTTCTTAATATATTTATTCACCATTAATTAGATTATACAGAAGATGCTTAAAAATATTTTACTTAAGGCCGGGTGCGGTGGCTCACGCCTGTAATCTTAGCACTCTGGGAGGCCGAGGCGGGTGGATCGCTCAAGGTCAGGAGTTCGAGACCAGCCTGAGCAAGAGCGAGACCCCGTCTCTACTAAAAATAGAAAGAAATTATCTGGCCAACTAAAATATATATAGAAAAAATTAGCCGGGCATGGTGGCACGTGCCTGTAGTCCCAGCTACTTGGGAGGCTGAGGCAGTAGGATCGCTTGAGCCCAGGAGTTTGAGGTTGCTGTGAGCTAGGCTGACGCCAAGGCACTCACTCTAGCCTGGGCCACAAAGCGAGACTCTGTCTCAAAAAAAAAAAAAAAAAAAAAAAAATATTTTACTTAGATTTCAAAAAGTTTTAAATTAAGTACTAAATCTTGGTCTATAATTAAACTTTTCTTAAATTTATGACCATCTCAATTCTATTTGAATAGTATATATTGTTTTTGCTACTTTAAAACTGGCATACAAGATCCCCTTTGTAAATTAATAAAAAACATACTGTAACAAAAGATAGAACATTCCATGGTATTTGTGGTGTTTTTATGAGTTAGAGGTTCAGTATTCAAAGAAGTTTTACACCTGGCTCCTACTGTTCTAAATAAGATTCATTTATTCTGTAGTGTTTGTATGTTTGTTTCTGATACTTTTCGTTTAGGAATCTTTTAAATATGAGTACTATAGACTGAAACTGTCACAGATTATTTTGTCTCCAATAGCTCATTATAAAGTTAAAGTTGAATAAATATAAAAATGTCACCATTTGCAAGGGCCATTTTTGATCATGCCCCAAATTTGGGTTCAAATTATTTGAATGTAAATGGCTTATGTTCCTTCTAGTTTCTTATAAATTTAATACACTTTTTTTAAAAAATAGGCTAATCATGTACTAATTATGGATTTTAACTGTTTCCACTTAGTTTTTTATTCTAAGTGCAAAAAGACTCCTGCTTTTGTTCAGGGATTATCTTTCACTGTAACTTGGTCTAATATATCATTCTCCTAACAATTAACTTAGAACTGTGTGATTCTTTTTTAAGTAATGATATAGTCCTATAACATAAAATGGGCCATTTCAATGCCACTTAATGGTCTACTACATTTGAATATGAAATTTTAAAATTTTTTGCAGATTTGTGGTGCCAGATATTTAAAATCTGGCTGTAACATCTTTTGTATTATATTTAATCTTAGTCTCTGAATTCCTCTGATTATTATATTTCCTTTAAAATTATCCATAATAATAGTAACAATATGACATTTAAATATTAAAATGATTAAAATATATTTGAAACCACAAAATCAGGTTCACCACTTTCTTTTTTTTTTTTTTTTTTGAGAGACAGAGTGTCACTTTGTTGCCCGGGCTAGAGTGAGTGCCTTGGCGTCAGCCTAGCTCACAGCAACCTCAGACTCCTGGGCTTAAGCAATCCTACTGCCTCAGCCTCCCGAGTAGCTGGGACTACAGGCATGTGCCACCATGCCCGGCTAATTTTTTCTATATATATTTTAGTTGGCCAGATAATTTCTTTCTATTTTTAGTAGAGACGGGGGTCTCGCTCTTGCTCAGGCTGGTCTCGAACTCCTGACCTTGAGCGATCCACCCGCCTCGGCCTCCCAGAGTGCTAGGATTACAGGCGTGAGCCACCACGCCCGGTCAGGTTCACCACTTTCAAAAAATATTTGAAACTGTTTATTTCTGTTTTAGGGAACATCTGGAAATGCTGATTGACCAACTCAAAATCAAATTACAAGATAGCCAAAATAACTTACAGATCAATGTATGCGAACTTCAAACATTACAGTCTGAACATGATACCCTGCTAGAAAGGCACAACAAGATGCTGCAGGAAACCGTGTCCAAAGAGGCGGAACTCCGGGAAAAGTAAGGTTGCTGGCAGCACTAACATTGTACCAGGCAGCAGCATATTTCTTTGTTGGAACTTTTAATATGTTGCTCTTCGGGGTAAATACAGATTTGAAAATAGAAAATAGACATTTTTAAAGGCTTGGTAACTTTGCTTCATCTACCTTAAAGCTTCCCCTTTCAATTGCTTTTGTAATTTGAATTTTTAAAAACAATTAATGTTTATCTGTTCATCCAATATTGTGCCTCTCCTATAGTCTTCATGGCCAGGATGTTTCTTAAAAAAAACAAAACAAACAAACAAAAAACCTCACTACTTTCCAACCCAGGTGTCAAATTATAAGCATGTTTCTTTCTAGAGGAAAACATTCAAATATCTGCTGACTGAAAAAGAATACGTAACTTATCTTTGCAACTCTGTCCTCAACTTGTCTTATTTTCTTAATCATTATCATACTCTAAATAGACATTAGGAGTATTAGCAGAATAAATAGATTATTGTGAACAAGAAACTTTGAACTCCTGTGATAAAGAAATTGGATAGTAATATTCATTGTATCTTTGAGGAAAAGAATTCTTCATTTGAGTATTTTTCATCAAGGGTGTTAAAATACTTTTCACATCCCAGATATGCTTATAGTAAATATCTAATCTTATGCTAATCTGAAAAGGGAAAACACTTGAGTTTTCTTGGGCTACACTATTGAAAGGGTGTGGAATTCATATGTTGGGGGAGAAGGATTTCTCACACGGAGTTTAGGATAGAAAGAAGTACAAAGTTTATTCATTTCTCTATGAGAGAGAGAAAGAGAAGGAGGGAGTGGCTACAGCACATGAATGAAGGAGTGAAAATGCCAGGCAGCTGAGGGAAAGTTATTTGGAGTTTTAAAGGGTAAAAAATAGCTTTTTTTTTTTCTCTGCTTCAGATAACAGAAGTGGAAGCAAAGTTGTTGCAGGTGTTCTTTATTTTTCTCTTCTCTCTGTGAGCCTGGCTTATCTGAGTCCTTGGAATCTGGTTTTTTAGCAGGAACTGAGGCAGAGAGCTGGAGCAGGGAGTTTGCATCCCTACTGTCCACTTAGGGCTCTTCAAGGCCGTGAAAATGAATTCTTATAGATGACCAGTTAGGCCACAGATGTTTAATTAAAACTTGTGCTTTGAGTTTTCTCTTCAAAGGGACAATTATGTGTTGTGATTTATTTCTCTTTCTGTTTGATAATTTATTTTCCTGTTAGATAGGTTATTAGTAAGGACACCTTTCAATTATCTGTTAACAGTGTAATTTACATGTTAATCATATAAACCAAAAGCTTCAGGGAAAATCCACCAATTTTCTAACTATCACCAGGGTTTACCATGAGATTAACTTAGTCATAGTGATGCTTGTGTGATACTTACATAAGAAATTTTTAACACTTATTGTTTACTCTAGAAAAGTTATTGCAAATTACATTTCTAACACCAAGTACAATTGATGCCTCTAAAGTAATTCAGTTATTCAATAAATATTTCTTTAGCACCTAAGTGTCTCCTGTAGGTACTGGAAACTTTTCGCAGCATTTTGAGGTATCTTTAGGATTCTCTTTTTCCTCTTCTTTGGAAATAATAAAAACTAATAGTATTGATACTGTCTATGCCCTAGTATGAAGAAATAGCCTTTTCATTATATATTTTCTACTTTTAAAAATTTTTTATGTTCCTACTTTCTCTGTATGAGATTGTAAAAATGACTCCAGGGGAATCTGCTAATTAATTAAGCCAAACAGTTAATGTCTGCATTACCCAGAGGCTTCAGTTTAACACCCCAGTAACAACAGGGACAGAGCAGTGACCATCAGCACAGTCATTCAGATGCCAGATGGCAGGTTCAAACATCTAGCTTTCAAGTAGGTAAATTCAGAAATGTTGTTGGTACTGCCTGAAAACTGGAAGCTTTACCTTACCTGTAAAATGTAACTTTTATCCTCCTTAGAAAATTTTTGTGATTGCCAGTGATCCTTCCTTTACTTTCTTGGTAGATGTTTGAACAAAATGCTTGCAGAAAAATGTGTATACTCATTCTTTAGACTCATTAATCAATATGAACTTGGCAATTAGAATACCATTTCTAAAATATATGGTATTTTTATTGCATTTCTCCCTTCAGCCACTACATCCTGTTTTAAACCTTGTGTGATATACATATGTGTAGTAGGTAGAAAAATATCTTGGAAAGGCACACGCCAAACTGTTAACAATGTTTATTGACCCCTGGAATTGGGATTTTATACTGCTGGGGATGGGAGTGACTAAAGAAGGGCTTTTACTTCTTTCTCTAAATACTTCTGAATTTTTTGGGTTTTTATGAGAGAGTACTTGTGGATCCCTTATGTAAAAAGGAAGGATCTACACCAAATGTATAAAACATGAAAACTACAAGTAAACTAGTAAAAGTAGTGCTTCCCCAATTGTAGATCCACTGGCTAATTTCAGGCTGACTACATAAAAATCACATTGAGAACTGCTGAAAGTAAACCCTAGGACCACCAATGGAAGTTCTGATTCATTGGCGATAGCATGAAAACTAGATGTGTGTGTTTTCAACAAATAACCCCAGCGATTCTGATGTACAGCAAGATTTGGAAACAGCTATAGTAAACCAAGTCCTTGGGTTTGTTTGATGTTAATTGACTTAAAAATGGGTACTTTAAAGTTGTTTTTTTTTTTTATGAATTGAAAGAAGGTGGGTTTTTTCATGTTTTCAGAGTAAAATTAATTTATGCTATAAATATAGTCATATTTTCTGATGAACCATGAAGGAAATTCCTCGTCTGAAGAATGCAACACAGTTTCTTAAGTGAGGTTCTTCGTCTGAACTGTGGGACATAGAAAACAATTTGAACTAGATGACAGCCGGTGTCAGTTCTATTATACGTAAGTTGTTATGTAGCTAGTACATTATAGATATTTAGGAGAGAAATTGATTTATATATTCAGTAGATGCCTTAGAGCTGTTATAATTCTTTTTTTTCTCAATTTTTTTTTCCTTTTTTTCTCTTTTTTTTTTTCTTTTCTTTTTTTTTCTTTTTTTTTTTTTTTATTTTTTTTTTTTGAGACAGAGTCTCACTTTGTTGCCCGGGCTAGAGTGAGTGCCATGGCATCAGCCTAGCTCACAGCAACCTCAAACTCCTGGGCTCAAGCGATCCTACTGCCTCAGCCTCCCGAGTAGCTGGGACTACAGGCACGTGCCACCATGCCCGGCTCATTTTTTCTATATATATTTTAGTTGTCCATATAATTTCTTTCTATTTTTAATAGAGACGGGGTCTCGCTCTTGCTCAGGCTGGTCTCGAACTCCTGACCTTGAGCGATCCACCCGCCTCGGCCTCCCAGAGTGCTAGGATTACAGGCGTGAGCCACCGCGCCCGGCCAGAGCTGTTATAATTCTCTTGCAGAACTCAATTGAGAAAGTCAGTATATAAAGTTGAAAGATCTTATATGAACTATGTTCCTCTCACCTTTCAGGCTGTGTTCAATACAATCAGAGAACATGATGGTGAAGTCTGAACATGCACAGACTGTGAGTCAACTAACGTCCCAAAATGAGGTCCTTCGAAACAGCTTCCGCGATCAGGTGCGGCATCTGCAGGAAGAGCACAGAAAGACAGTGGAGACTCTACAGCAGCAGCTCTCCAAGGTGGAGGCGCAGCTCTTCCAGCTGAAGAATGAACCTCCCACAAGAAGTATGTATGTACCCAAGGAAGTATTAGTTCACGTTTTCATGTATTTACGTCACTTAAATCAGTGGTCCCCAACCTTTTTGGCACCAGAGATCAGTTTCATGGAAGACAATTTTTCCACGGACCAGGGGTGGGGGGTGGAGGTGCGACAGAGCTCTGCGGCCCGGGCCCAAACAGGCCACAGACCGGTACCAGTCCATGGCCCAGGGGTTGGGAACAGCAGACTTAAATACATTCTTCGCAAATTCTTAAGAAAGTAGGAAATTTACTAGGTGACAGCCAATGTCAATTCTGTGGTAATGAATTCTAAAATTTGCTTACTGGGAAGACATTTGAACCATTTGAACCCTTCTTGATTATGCTTACAGAAGCCTGTGTAACCTCTGAGAATACTGATTTTCATGTATTTATTGCCCTCCATGTAAAGGAATGTTTCTTTTTCTCTGACTTAAACATACTCTGTCAGTCTCACGACATGTGTCCTAATTCTAGTATTCACTGTGTCTGTTTGGTGTTCTCCATTGTTAATCATCTCATATATCTATTTTTTAATTAGAAACATTAGGGTTAGAGCAAGGAATTTAGAAACACTCAAGCAGTACTAAACTTGTAGAATTGTTTTGCCAATACAGCTTCTTCTCTTCCAAATGTCTAACTGGTTGGAATTTTAGTTCAGCGACACTCAATATCTTCTATTCTACAGAAAAAGATGGGAAAGTGTCAGGCATGACTATGCTATATTTTGGTAGTAAGTTGATAGTGTTTTGTTTCCCGTGGAAAATATTGTCACTAGAGTGTTGGCGGCTACAGGTCACTTGTCAGGGTCAGAAACCAACTTCAGAAAAATTTAATGTATGCCAAGGATCAACAAAGTAAGTAATCAGCCAGGGACAATCAGGTTACACAAGAGATTGTAATCTAGGAATCAACAGTGGAATATGCAGTTAGCAAAGTTTCAGAAACCCAGCAGATGCTTCAGAAAAGGCAGCTAAGGCTAACTAAGGTTTGAAAGGACAGAGGAGGCAACTTTATGGAATGGAAGATAAATGAAATTTGTAGTTAAAAAACTGGGTTGAAATTTTGGCGTCTAACTCAGCTGTGAGACCTTGGTCAATGTCATTAAATTTCTCTTAATTTCAGATTTCTTGAGGTCAATAAATGAATGTATTTGAAAATGTCTTAAAAAATTTACAATTCTGTGCAAGTATTCAATATCAGCAAACAGGAAAGCCTTGCCCGAGTGATGTAATTGATTAGTTCCCTGGATTGGATTCTGGACTCTTGTTGTCTTAGTGCTATAGGTGTAAGTGGCAACATTAGGAGCCAGCAGAGGTGAAGGTGTAAGGGCAGGGATCAAGAACGTCTGCCAGGCAGACTTTAGCAGGTGTGTTGTCAGGAAGTATGCAGCAATCTAAATACCAAATCCAGAAAAATAACTAGAATCTGGTTTTTGAATTTCTACCAGTATTTAGCAATAGTATGTTCTGTTACCCTAAATTAATAAAAATGACTAGTAGTCTTATGAGCTTTGTGTTATCTAACAGTATATCTTAGCTAGCTAGTAGCAATTAATTTATAGCTTCTACTGAAATGACTAAAATGGTTAAAAGTTCAATGACTAAATTGTAAGAACTGTCTTAACAATTCTTTCTTCATATATTATTTACTTATCTTCTAATTATTTAATTTCCCTACCCTATCATTTGACATTTTAATTTTATTATATATCTCTATTAATGCCGAATCCATCAATTTGAACTATCTCACACTTGCCCTTTAAAAAATTGTTTTCAATAGGCCCAGCTTCTTCCCACCAACCTTTGAAGAACCTTCGAGAGAGAAGAAACACAGACCTCCCACTGTTTGACATGCACACCGTGGCCCGGGAAGAGGGGGAAGGGATGGAGACAACTGACACTGAGTCTGTGTCTTCCACCAGCACACACACACAGTCTTTAGAACAGCTGCTTAATTCTCCTGAAACTAAACTTGGTGTGTTACTTTGCCTAAATACGGTTTTTTCTTTCTTTCTTTCTTTCTTGTTTGTTTGTGTTTATAGGGATCTTTCACGAAGCACAAAAATGTTTTTCTTATTTAATTTTATTTTCTTCATTAATATTACTCTAAGTCATATATGCTTTTTTTGAGCCACTCCAATAAAATTTCTTTTCACTGTTCTAGCACCTGTTCAAATGGAAAGATTATGAAACAAATCATTTTTTAAAATAAAATATTAGCTTCCCTAGGCTTGAACCAGAAATAGGTGGTTGGAAGTTCTATAGTGGTATTAGAAAGCAGGATAAACTATTCTCTCACCCTTTTAAGAAACTGACAATTTCCACTTGTTCCTCTTGATGAAGTAATGCTAAATTTACATTTTTAAATAAGGTAAAGTTTTGGCATATTTTATTCTTACCTGTAATGAATATTGCTATTCATGATTCAGGAGGAATCTGCTTGTCATCTTCCTGAAGTTTCAGGATCATCTGGAATAAAGGCCATTTGTATCCATGGTCACTGACCATGTGTGGTGGAAACTGCGAGTTATGGTTCCTTCAGGCAAAGTTAATAGTGGTGTCAAGGAGACACCATGATAGAGTGGCAACAGACTCCAGAATCAGATTTGGCTTTGTGATGTTTGCCAAAATTTCTTGACAACTCAGCCTGTTCTCTCATCTATAAAATTTAAATAATGATACCTACCCCATCACAAAAAAGATTAATATGAGGGTCCGTGATATGTCACCAGTAAATGTTAATGCTTCCCTCATTTACAAGTGAAATCACATAAGTTCTTGAAATAATAATAGATGGGAAGAGGATGCATAATGAAACGGTCTAAAAATGCAGTCCTGACATTAGAGCTCATAGGGCTTGTATTTAGTTAGATTACATGCTTTACAACAGAGATACTGTCTTATTTGAGTTTTATTCAACATGTAGCCCTTTAATTGAGGCATGTTGAATAGGTGAATTGCACAGAGATTCAAAGAAACCTATATAATGTCACAGAGTAAGATATTTGTATTAAAATGTTTTTCTTATTTAGAATCTTTATCTGTAATCTCTGATTTTGAAAATTAATTCTTGTAACAACATCTTGCAGAGCCTCCTTTATGGCATGCTGAATTTACCAAAGAAGAATTGGTTCAAAAGCTGAGTTCCACCACAAAAAGTGCAGATCACTTGAACAGCCTGCTGCGGGAAACAGAAGCAACCAATGCAATCCTTATGGAGCAAATTAAGGTGAGGCCAAAAAACCTGATCACCATGAAAACCACCAGTTTGATTTTCTTGACATTCCATACATGTGTGCCCAAGTTTAAAAATTCACATTTCAGATGTATCCATAATGTCTTGATTCTTTATATTAGATTCCTGACAGTGAGAAATATTGCTTTTATATCTATTATATAAAGACTATTTTTTAATTCCTACTTTTTCTAAGAAACTATAATAGATTCAGAAACTAGAGAAATGTTCACAAGTCATTGTTCTATACATGCTTAAATAGAACTTAACACAGGTCCTTACGTTCTAAAGATAAACAATGGAGCATTTCTAGTTCAAACCATTCATCTGATGTTTATGGCACTGAACTACTTAACACAGTTTGTAGGTAGAGATGGCAAAGTGGCATAGGAAGCTTTTTTTAATTAAAGTGGACACCAGGAACATCTAGGAATGTTGTGAAGCAGTTGAGGATTACTCAAGTGAGATATTTCCACCCTGGCTCACTGGTAAATCACCTCTCAGTATATAGTCATTCTATTATTGAGCAGTTCTGATGAGCAGGGCCCTGGGCTTTGCATATATTATCTTATTTAATCTCATGATCGCTGGCTGAGAGAAAATTGAAGCCGGTAAATGGTGGAGCAAAATTCAAACTGATGTCTATCTGAACAGTGCATGCTTTTGCCCCTGTACTTTGCTGCTCCAAATAAATCCATCCTGCCTCTATGTAGGGCCACCAGCTGCCCTTGTCAGGTTAATTTTTCTGGAGCTGAATTATTTAGTTATTTACAGTAAATTATATCTATGATGACATCCCACCACTAAATACTTCAGTGTGCATCTCTGTAAAATAACATTTTCCCACTAGGCAAAACATTATCACATCTAACAAATCACTATTTAGCCCGGGGAACCTAAGTGACTTATTTAAATGTTATATTTCCACAAATATATACTCTGTTACATAATTGCTTAATCTTTTTTATTGTCACTTTTTTAAATGACCATAGGTTTTAGGACAAAGTTGGCTAACTTTCCTGGACTAACCTGAAATAATGAAAATACAACAAAAGCCACAGCTTTGTTTCAACCCAGAAATCTTCCTCAAAGACTTTAATGGGCTATTGCCTTTTTCATATCATCCTTTGCCCCATTTTTCTGATAGTATTGTATATTCTCTTACATTCTTGAATTTTAACTGTATCCTGAACTCAAGTTTTGGTTTACTTAAGTGCTATTAACTGTGGGCATCTTAACTGCCTGGGGCTGTGGGAGTGGGGTAGGGGTTCGGGCTTGTGGAAGCTGTGGATGTTCACTTCAGCCCGTTTTCAGGCTCATTCACACTCCTCACAGTGTGTCAGTTATCCCAGGGCCCCCGAACTCCACTGGCTCAGTTTCTATAGAGAGTAGAAGTTGGAGGGAGCATCATGGTACCAACGTATGGCCCCAGTTGCTCCTTATGTCAACTTTCCATCAGTCCTGGAGCTTTCAGCCCCATTTCCATGATACCCTAAGCTTCTGAGGCAGGAACTTACTGGTATTTACACAGGATGCGTCCTGTTCTCTTGGTGGTGGTACCTGGTAAACTGCTAGACTGAGTCACTTTCACTTCTTCATCTCCTTCCCGGCTTCTTTATTGACATTTGCAGGGGGGAGAGAGCTTTCATGGGAAAGAGAGGGAAAATGCATGTGTTCAGCTTGCCATGTTTAACTATAAGCTCCTAAAACCTATATTTAATTCACTTCTCCTAACTCTAGCTTCTCAAAAGTGAAATAAGAAGATTGGAAAGAAATCAAGAGCGAGAAAAGTCTGTAGCTAACCTGGAATACTTGAAAAATGTCTTGCTACAGTTCATATTCCTGAAACCAGGTAGTGAAAGAGAGAGGCTTCTTCCTGTTATTGATACAATGTTGCAGCTCAGCCCTGAAGAAAAGGGAAAACTTGCTGCAATTGCTCAAGGTGGGTGAAAGCAGTCTTACAACTTCTGTTTTATAATTATATTAAATGTTGGCCTTTGGTTGAGAATTTGTATGTGTGCTTATAATCTTTTTCATGACACTACAACTTTTAAAATTATAGCTTTTAAATTTTTCTCATTTGGATTAGTTCTGTCATATGTGTAAGCTGTGACTAGATTTGAAAAGCTGGCTTTTTAACATTTGGGGGCAACTATAGTACATTTATATAATTTTAACATTCAGCAAAATACAATACAATGCTTAGTTTGATCTTCGAGCTCTTTGAAAACTAGATTTGTATCCCGGTGTTGAGTACTGGTGTTGAGCTCAATGTGGTTTAGTTTTATATCATACTTTTAACATGTATTGGCTTGTTCCCTTCCTACCTGAGCCCTGTTTCTGCTTCCCAGATCGTCTAGGGATCCCAGAATCATATAGCCCAACACTTGGTCCATATCCAGCACTCCAGTTTCCAGGCAAATGCAGCTTTAAAGCTGTCTTGTAGTTGGAGTTTAGATTTCCATACCAAAAGACTTAATACTGTGATGCCATAAACTCTTTTGAAATGCTCCACTTATAGCTGCTGTAGTTCCCTGATTTCAGACTACATGTTAAGAATCCCTTGTAGTTATCAGTTATTTAATGGCTGTCATCTCTAATAGTTTTCAACTCATGAATAATATTTTGGCAGGGGTAGGGGAAAGCTAGAGATTTTGAAGCAAATTCTACACATCATTTCATTTTACCAGTGAATATCAGTGTTTATTGGATTCCTCTATCTGTACCTAGTTCATGTTTATTGTTCCTGGATTCTCACAACTGTCTTTTCACAATATCCCAAAGAGTGCTCATACATTGCATTTAGTTGATGTTCCTTAAGCTTTGTTTTGTTGGGGGGGGTTAGTGATAACAATTCCATGTTCCTTTTTTAAATATGCCATTTATTAATTAAAGAAATCGGTCATTTATCCTATAGCAGTCCTATATTCTGGGTTTGGTTCTTCAAGGTAGCATTGAACTTGTTCCAATTGCCTATAAATAAGAAGTTAGATCGCTGATTAGATCCAGATATAATTGGGCTAGGTGGGGGACAAAAATACCTTATAGGTAGTATTGCGTACTTTTTAAGACATCGGTAGACCCGGAATGTCTGGGTGTCCTACTTTTGACTGACTGACCTCATCTTGTTGGTGCTCTTTAACAGATTTCTCTAAACAGCTAGATTAGAGTCATCCTAAAATTGAGCAGGCATCAGAATCATTTGATCATTAAAACTCCAATTGCTAGATCCCACCCCAGTTTCTGACCCAGGATTTTGTATTTTTAGTAATTAGATGCTGATACTCCTGGTCTAGGGGCCCACACCTTGAGTACCCCTGATCTAGAGGACTGATAAGATTCAGGCTTAATTTTTTTTGCGGAAATACTTCATAAATAGTATTGATAGTTTCTTTAAATCTGTTTTCTGAATACATCTTTGTAATGTTGAAGAAGGAATGATCTCAATACAGATAGTAATCTCAATCTTGCAAACTACAAGCTACTTTATCATAGCCACAGTAGCATTGTTGTAACAAGATCCAAAATAAGAATACATTGTGTATATTTTTAGTAATATAATTATTCTACATTATTATTTGCTTTTATATATTATTTTTAATTTATTCCATCAAAACTAAACCTATTTTTATCATTATAAAATTAACCAGGACTTTAAGAACAATATATGTATTTTTAAATTAAAGCATAGCTTTCCATGGAACAGTGATATGATTTCAAAATATTTAGCATGTCTCTCTTAAAAGCCCACCATGTTTAATGTAATGCAGATGTTGCTAACACCCAAGTGGCTCCTGTAAGTTGAGGGTCCATTGATTGAAAGGTCTAAAAGACTAACCTAAGGGATCCCAATAACAGATATTTTTAAATAATTTCATAAAAGATATATATACACACACAGAGAGAGAGAGAGAGAGAGAGAAGTTCATTAGAAACCCAGAACTCTAAAACATGCTTTTTCTAAGGCTTATAAACATGTAGGAAGGCCAGGTGTGGTGGCTCACACCTGTAATCCTAGCATTCTGGGAGGCTGAGGCAGGAGGATTGCTTGAGGCCAGGAGTTCGAGGCCAGGAGTTCGAGGCCAGCCTGAACAAGAGCGAGACCCCATCTCTACTAAAAATAGAAAGAAATGATCTGGACAGCTAAAAATATATAGAAAAAATTAGCAGGGCATGGTGGCACATGCCAATAGTCCCAGCTACTCGGGAGGCTGAGGCAGGAGGATTGCTTGAGCCCAGGAGTTTGAGGTTGCTGTGAGCTAGGCTGACGCCACGGCACTCTAGCCCAGGCAACAGAGCAAGACTCTGTCTCAAAAAAAAAAAAAAAAAAAAACCATATAGGAAAACTCCACGTATTAAATTAAATTAGTTTGCTTTTTAAAGGTTATTACTTCTTATCTATGTGAGCAAATAAAAGAGAACTTATAAAAATTAAAAACAATGATGGTTCAGCAGCAGATTTAGATATGGCCTAAGAGATAATGTAAACTAGAAGATATGTCAGAAGGAATTATGTAGAATTCTACATGGAAAAACAAAAAGATGAAAGAAACAGAAAGGTAAGTAAAAGATATAGAGGATACAAAGAAGGCATCAAGCGTATATTTACTAATTGAAGTTATAAAGGAGAGGAAAGAAAGAATGGGGCAGATATAATACGTGAAGAGAATGGCTGAAAATCTTCCAGAATTGATGAAGGATATCCATCTACAGATTTAAAAAATGAAAATCTCAAGCAGGACCAAAACAAAAACAAAAAAAATCTACCTCTAGTCACATAAAAGTGAAACTGCCCCCCCAAAACCAGGATGAATCTCAAAAGCAGCCAGGGAAAGAAGACACCTTGCTTCACCTTTGCGAGAGTAACAGACCCACAGTCGGACTTATCAACAGCACTGGTATGAGACTGTCTCCCATGTGCTGAAAGAAATAACTGCCAGTCTTGTAAAAGTATTTTTCAAGATCTTTTCTGACAAACAGAAACTTTAAGAATTTGCCTCCATTGGAAATTCTCAACAATGTACTTCAGGCAAAAGGAAAACCTCCTAGGTAGAAGGTGTAAGGTGCAAGAAGGAAAGACATGCGGAGGAAACTTGTTGCCACATTACAGATATGAGCGCAAGGCCTTACTGGGGCACCAGGGACATTTCGTTACCAAGGCCCTGAAGACAATAACCCATGTTGCACACACGTGGGATGCCAGAAGAAAGAATCTGAGAGCCACTCTGCCTGGCACTGAAGAGGGCAGGACCAGCAGAGCAAGTGACACAAATACCTCTTGCCCCCTTTTCTCCTTGGAAACAATGTGATCTCTAATTTTGTGTAGTTTATAACAGCGTTTTTCATTCAGGTTGCTGCCCATTAGTGAATACTGAAATTAATTTGGTGGATCACATCCAAAATATTTTTTTTTTTAAATAAAAAGAGAAAGTCAAAGGCTTTGTTGAATCTAGTAAAGTTAAGAATTGTTTCTTGAAACTCTAGGTATATACATGAGTGTTGGTATCTGTCTGACTGTATCAGATCCTGATGTAAAGTTTTTCTTTCTATGGGTTTTGGTATATTTGTGAAACATTAGCTAAGGGAGTAAAGTAGGTTACCTAACTCTGATAAGCAACATCAAACTCCTTATGATAAACACCTGTTATGAGCCCAACTTAAATTTCAAGCAGGTGTCATGAGTTAGCTGCTTAGAGCAGCCTATCAACCCTCTGTGTAAGGTAAGACTACTTAGAGTGCAACAGTAATCCCCAAACAAGTAACATCCAGGAGACACTGCTAAGAAGTATAGGTTGCTCCTCTACTTGTGTGACAAATGTTAACTCACCCTGCCCGTGCCTGTTGAATCTCAGCACAGTTCACTAGTTGGGGGTTTCTTTTCTATCTGAGATAGAACTTATGGTGAGTCAGCTTTGCTCTCCAGATAAGTTAGCCATATAGTACTTCTCTATGCAAAATTGGAATCTCAAATTTGCTACTCAAACAAGAGCTAGAAGCTGCTTGTCTTCATCTTCTTTACTCCTAAACTAGGTTACAGTTTCCAGGACTGAATATTATCCCTTAGTACATCATACACACACCAAGGTCGAACACTTTTTAGAAGTAAATAAAGAGAAAAAAGGCCAACAACCCAATAGGAAAATGGGCCAAGCCTATCATAAACTTTTTGATCATCTCCAGACTGGCAGGAAGAGAATGCATGCTCACATATCCACTGCAGGTGCTTGATTTGATTTGCAGAGGATATAGAACATTATCAGGAGAGAATAACTTCCAGGGCAAGAGCAAATGTGTCCTGTCTCATTTGATGATTAAGTTCTAGATTGCTTCATGTTGCATACAACTGTTTTAGAGTTAAAATATAAAACGTAAAAGTAGCTATTATTGGTTCAACTAAGGAAATCTAATATCCTTAAGAGAAATTTAGAATAGTAATTCGTGTCTAAAGAATGGTATATAATTGTCAATAAGATATTATTTGCTTATATTGTAGAGTGATTCTAGAATATAGATTTCACATTGAGAATATTTGTCTTTTTTTTTTTTTTTTTTTTAACTTTCCAAAGGTGAGGAAGAAAATGCTTCCCGTTCTTCTGGATGGGCATCCTATCTGCATAGTTGGTCTGGACTTCGATAGATTGATGGAAAGAAAATTCTTCATTGACCAAATAGAATCCATTTTGCAAAAATGGTTCATGTATATTACTGTCATTCTTTTGTCAAAAAGTGTGTATATATGTTCACATCTACATATATTTGTACATATATATGACAGATATATTTTTAAAGTCTCAGCTGGAAGTAAAAGTACAGCAGCTTCAAGAGTTGGTACCAGTCCACAGCCCTCTATAACTCACGTGCTCTCCCCTGCATGCTGCCAGAATGAAAACACAAGGAATGAATTCACTGCCCCTTCTTTGGAACCTCAGTACTGTGAATTTTGAAGTTAAACTAAATTTTGGTCCTGTACCAACTGGAATTTAGGTTTTTAAAATAGTGTTTCAAGACTATTTATTGCAAAGTCAGATTTGCAGATAGATTGTTACTAGTTATAAATTGTTGAGATAATTTGGTGACTAGAATATGAAGGAAAATGCTTTATTGTAAAGTTGACTTATGTTATTAAGTGGCTGTGAAGTAAATATGCTATAGTTAATTATGCTAAGTTAAAATACAGTTTAGTTATTTAGTTTAAAATAAACTGGGTTTTTTTCTCTAAAATATATTTTCTCAGAACTCATGTTGTAAGAAGCCCTAGTACTGGCTAGTGTGACACTAACTATGAACAGATGGGACCACCACCTCGTTGGGGTACTTTCATGGTGTCTCTCCAGGCTCTTGGTGTGGTACCACTACTTGCAAGCTATAAGTCTGTTTTAAGAATTCTGTCCATCTCCCCAAATAAAAACATCACAACAGTGACTGTACTTTTCAGCATTGTATCTAAATATGAAATTGGTGCTTCTAGAGTTTTGGCAGATAAAGTTGTTCCATAAGCTTTCCATCAGGAGGGATTTTAGAAAGACACCTAGGTCAGTGCCACATTTTCATGGTTCTTGTGAATAACCCTAGATAATGTTACTTGCCTTTAATGCTTCTGAATGTGTTTTAAGAACTAGATCAAAATGGTGTTCTTAAATCAAAAATTTGAGAATTCTATTTTTAATATTTGTTGTTAATAAATCACCACACAGTATGCTCTCTGAAGTTCTCTCAAGCCTTCTAATTTATACTCTTGATTTTCAGTCTCACTGGAGAACTTTGTACTTTGGTTAGGTAGAACTTTGGTTTCCAGTTGAGTTTAACTGAAATTTACTGCTGACATGTTGAGTTTGTTCTTTAAAAAGTATTTCATTTTCTCTTTCCTCCTGTCTTAGAACAGACCTAACTAGTGAATATATTAATGAAATTGCATCTATTTCAGATCTGACTTTGAGTTTAGTTTTTTTACTTTATAAACTGTGAACGTGAGTATGCCAGCAGCATACAATGAAACTGTAATAGTATTTAAATAAATTTCACTTTCTCTTTGAGTGTAGGCCTTTTAAAGTCTATATAAACTTGTTTTGAAATACAGTCTCTACTTATGAATGTAATAACAAAAATATCTTTTGCATGATTAAAAATTATTACTTTGATTACAAAAGGCATATTCTTTCATGGTTTCAACAATGAGAGGAGATGTAATATTTTAATATTTCTATTAAATATGTTTAACTGTATTTTTATGGCTGCTCTTTTTCTGTCATGTACTGTTTCTTTGGGGTTTTAAATTGGTTTATAAATTGGAATTGCAATGTCCTTTACTACTGACACCATTCAGACCTATTAGGTGCTTGAGAGAATGTAGACCTTTTGGTATGTGCCATCTAGACCTGCCGTTTCTGACACCCTCCTTCCAGCTGAAACTGGAAGCAGCACTGGGCCTTTCTTCTGGCAAGATAGTCACGGATTCGGCCAAAGCAGGTGTCTAGCTAAGGCTACCAACCTGGTGGCCTTAGATGAAGAGCTTTGATCAGTTAGAGGCAGTGGTTTGGAGTTCTTTGGAAATTTGGACTGGGAGATGGGGAGAGGCAGAGGGAGAGAGAGAAACACAGATGCCACAAAAAAAGAGGAACCAAGCTGACCCGGGAAAGGAGTGGACGTGGCAGCAGGTGGCCTCTGGTGAGAAGCAGCTTTCCATCCCTGGGCCGGGTACACTCATCACTCCGTGATTTCTTAGGCTCTGAATTCATACTATCCCTGAAGAGTGGGGACTGATGCACCATCTCTAAGTTCCAGACCTCCTCTGATTTTAAGACATCTCTTCTGTACAATGAGATTTGCTTGTGCTCTGAATAGTGTAAGGTTGAGAATTACATTCTATTAAACAAACTTTGGCAGAATTGTAACTGAACCACAAGCAAAGTTAAGGCTTACTAAAGGCATACGGTACTTTGTATTCTTTTTAAATTCCATGTTAGCTAATGATATAACTGGAAATGTATAGTATTGAGGGTGTGAAGCTTCCCCTAAAGACACATTTTGGTATTTGGTGAATGGTATAACACACCAAAAAAGTGCTCATATCCTATGATTAAATTGCAATGTAGTGGTTTCAACTTGGTTCAAAGACTCTTATTTTGCCTTGGTATCTGAAAGTCAACTTGGCTTCAAAATTAATACACACCAAGGAAAATAACCTGATAACAATTTTGCAAGCATTTTGAGCTAATTCTCATTCATGGGTATTAAAAAGCATTTGGGTATTTATGTATAAGTTATATGTAAACAAAAACCTTTTTCACCTGCATTCAAAATGTGATTATGTTGGCCGGGCACTGTGGCTCATGTCTGTAATCCTAGCATTCTGAGAGGCTGAGGAGGGATGATTGCTTGAGGCCAGGAGTTTGAGATCAGCCTGAGCAAGAATGAGACCCCATCTCTATAAAAAATAGAAAAAATTAGCTGGGGTGTGGTGGTGCACTCCTGTAGTACCAGCTGCTCGAGAGGCTGAGGCAGGAGAATCACTTGAGCCCAGGAGTCTGAGGTTGCAGTGAGCCATGATGATTCCACTGCACTCTAGCCGGGACGAAAGAGCAAGACTCTGTCTCCGGGGGGGGGGGGGGGGGGGGAGGGGGGGGGGGAATGTGCTTACATGAAAAAGAACCAAGTTGTGACCTTTAAATTGTCACTTTGAAAAAACAGGAAATTTGAATGAATAAACACTGAATCTAGTTCCAGCCTTTCCTAATGAAAGCGACCAACTTGGTTTTTCTTCGAGGATGGGCTCACTCTGAACATGTAGTGGTTACTGCTCCAGATGTCTGCCTAGCATTTGAGAAGACAGCAATCCCCTCCACCCCTGCCTCTCTGGGAACTTTGCCCCACCACCATACAGAGGGGCACGTAGGCCCAGCCATAATCAACTGAAGCAGATAAAGAGTTCTGACCCAGGCCTAGCAAATTGGGTTCTCTTGGGAAAATGCACTTGGGACTAAAGAGTCAAGTCAATATCTTCCTGTGACTGGAATTGCAACACACAAACACAGAAGCTTTGAAATGCCTGGGAAGAGCAGAGAAAGCCAGCCAACAGAGAGTGCAAAGAAACTTAAGCTGACACACAGAGATAAACAGAATCGTGGGATGAGAATTCCAGGGACCTGAGAGTCAAGTGACTGGATTCTACTTAACATCTCTGCACCCTCATAGTCAACTTCCTACACATGCCTTGAAAGTGAATATCAGATGTTTCACACAGCACAATGGTGAGAGTGTGAACTCTGAACTCAAACAGACCAGGGCACAATATCTACTTCACTGGCTGATGACTTGGGGTGAGTTCTTGAGTGCCTTGAGCCCGCATTTCTTTATGGCTAAAAAGGAGATAAATTAGACAGCTGTGAGTTATTAGATGACATCACAAAGCCCAGCACTGAGTAGGCACACCATTTCCTCCCTCCTTACTCAGCCTGTGAAAAGGTTTACCAGTTTACTGCATTTTCTTCCGTTCCTTGTCCTGACCTCAAGGCATGAGACGTAGCACTAAATAAATGTAGTTCATGAGTAAGGAATGGATTAATCAGTAAATACACCTGATGTTTACCTACATTCTGACCTTAATAATTTATTTTTCAAAACTTTACACCTGCCAAGAGCTGGGACTAGAATCCAGATTTCCACCCTGAGCCCAGAGTTATGACTAGTGCTGGACTTGGTCTACAGCATTTCTTGAAACGTCTTTGTAAACACTTTTAGGCCCCAAAACTATTAACTAAGATAAATTTATATCATCAAAATGCATTTTTAAAGGAGACATTTAAAGTGACCAACGTTCTGTTTTTCGCAGAACAGCAGTGGTTTTACACCAGTTATTCTCACAGTTATTAATAGCACCCATTTTCACTCTAAAAAGTCCCAGCTAAAAAGATAAACATCGATGCCACCCTGCCAATACAAGGTGTGCAGAGGAGGGTAGAAGAATTTTTAAGTAACAAGATTGTCTCGAGGGTATGCCCTCCACCTGAACAACCTGTCTAGAAATAACAAAGCTAGGTCGGGCGCGGTGGCTCACGCCTGTAATCCTAGCACTCTGGGTGGCCGAGGCGGGAGGATGGTTTGAGCTCAGGAGTTTGAGACCAGCCTGAGCAAGAGCGAGACCCTGTCTCTATTAAAAATAGAAAGAAATTAGCTGGGCAACTAAAAATATATAGAAAAAAAAATTAGCCAGGCATGGTGGCACATGCCTGTAGGCTAGGAGGCTAGGCAGAAGGATTGCTCAAGCCCAGGAGTTTGAGGTTGCTGTGAGCTATGCTGATGCCACAGCACTCTATACCAGGCAACAGAGTGAGACTCTGTCTCAAAAAAGGAAGGAAGGAAGAAAGGCAAGAAAGAGGGAAGCAAGCTATGCCAGCCATTGAATTAATCTGCAGGTTACTGTTACCAGGAAAGATAAAATTATGGTGATTTTCTTTTCTTTCATTTAACTTTTATTGTGAATGACCATGCATACAAAAAATTAATATAGCATGTATACGTAATGAAGAATAGCTTAATGAACTCACATACACCCACCACTCAGCTTAAAAAAATAAAGCAATACCTTTGAAGTACAATACCTGCGTGCCTCTCCCAGATTACAAACCCTCAAGGCTCCCATTTGTAACCAGTATCCTGAATTTAGCATTAATCATACCCATGAATTTGTGTATATTATTGTTTTCTTGCTTTTGAGCTTTATAAAACCTGAATTATACACTGAATTTTCAGCTGATTTGCTTTCTAACTCAAGAATGTTATTTAATTCATTCATATTGATGCATAGAGATGTAGTTCATTTGTTTTCATTGCTGTATGGTATTCCAGTTTATCAATATACTACAGTTTATCCCATCTATCAACAGCTATTTGTATGGTTGCCATTTTGTGTTCTTACAAATGATAGTGCCATGTATGTTACTCTACATGTTTCACGGTACTTATGTACAAGAGTTTGGCATATGTAGGTGTGCACTAAAATAAAATCCTAAGCCCCCTCACCAACTGACTGGACCGCCTTGTGGCCAAGAGAACCCCACAGAAATCTTAAACTGAGTGCCCAGCCATGACAGGAAGGTCAGACACGCCTCATTACACCCCCTCCCTGGCTAACAGCCAGCAGGCTTCTTCCCTAAGGGCTGAACAGAGACCAATCGCATGATGCTCCTCCCTTTTTGAGTTATGGGCACTACAACTGACCAGAATTCTTTCCTGATAAGAGACCACGACCATAGAGTGGTTCTAATCAGTCCATGGAATCTGCACAATCAGGGTTTTCATGTCCTCTGCTTCACCTTTTGACATCAGATGACCAAAAACTCCACCCTCAGATCATGCTAAGGCCACCATTTTCTGAACATGGATCCCATGAAAGGCATAAAGCTCAATTGTGTGTCCACATGTTTCTCCTTTTGTAAAACATTCATGACTCCTCCTATAGCCTGTTATTCTTATAAATAGGTATATTTGGCCACCCCACTCAGCGTGAATTCCTGTTCCTATTGTCCCTCCCTTGAAGTACATGCTCTCAGCTTCTGCCCAAGGCTATGCCTCACAGCCTGTAAGATGGCCAGCCTGCAGGCTGCAACCCTTTATGAGAAATAAATGTAGGCTCTCCTTTCCATCATTTCATCAGCTGGCATAGGAGTGTAAATACTGGATAATAGAGTATACATGTGTTGAACCCTACTAGATAACGCCAAATGGGTGGATGTACCAATGTGCTTTTTGATAGATGGTATTTGAGAGTTCATGTTGCTCCACATTCTCATCAACAATTGATATTATCAGACTTTTTAATTATTACCAGTCTGGTGGGTAGAATCTTACTGTGATTTTAATTTACAGTTTTCCTATGGCTTTAAATTTCTTGCTAATTACTAATGATGTTGAGTACCTTTTCCTATATTATTAAATATTACCCATTTCTGTTTCCTATTCTGTGAAATGTCTGTTCATTTACAGGCATACACCATTTTATTCTGCTTTATTACACTCCACAGACGCTACATTTTTACAAATGAAAGGTATGCAGCAACTCTGGGTTGAACAAGATTATTGGCACCATTTTTCCAACAGCACATCTCTGTGTCACATGTTGATAACTCTCACAATATTTCAAACTTGTTCATTATATCTGTATGGTGCTCTATGATCAATGATCTTTTATGTTACTTTTGTAACTGTTTGGAGGTGCAACAAACCATGCTTATACAAGAAGATGAACTTAATAAATGTTGTGTGTGTTCTGACTGCTCCACTGACTGCCTGTTCCCCCATCTCTCTCCCTCTCCTCTGGCCTCCCTATTCCCTGAGGCACAACAATGTTGAAATCAGGCCAAATAGTAACTCTACAATATCCTCTGGGTGTTCAAGTGAAAGGAAGAGTCACCCATCTCTTACTTAAAAAAAACCCTAGAAATGATTAAGCTTAGTAAGAAAGTCATGTTTGAAAGCCAAGATAAGCTAAAAGCTAGGCCTCTTGCACCAAACACTTGGCCAAGCTGTGAAGGCAAAGGCAAAGTTCTTGAAGGAAATTAAAAGTGCTACTCCAGTAAACACACAAATGTAAAACAGCCTTATTGCTGAAAGGGAGAAAATTTGAGTGGCCTGGGTAGAGTAAACCAGCTATAAGATTCGAAGTATAATCCAGAGCAAGGCCCCTAACTCTCCTCATTCTAGAAAAGCTGAGAGAAAACTGCAGGAAAAAAAATTTGAAGTTAGTAGAGGTTTGTTTGTGAGGTTTAAGGAAAGGAGCCATTTTCATAACATAAAAGTGCAAGGTGAAGCAGCAAGTGCTGATGTAGAAGCTACAAGTTACCCAGAAGACCAAGCTAAGATCACTGATGAAGGTGGCCATTCAACAGATTTATAATGCAAACAAAACAACCTTCTATTGGAAGGAGAGACCATCTAGGGCTTTCATAACTGGAGAGAAGTCAATGCCTAGTTTCAAAGCTTCAAAGGCCAGGGTGACTCTCTCATTAGGGGCTAATGCAGCTGGTGACTTTAAGTTGAAGCCAGGATTCATTCAGCATTCCAAAAATGCTAGGGTCCTTAAGAATTATGTTAAATCTACTATGCCTGTGCTCTGCAATGGAACAACAAAGCCTGCCCATACTGATATTAAATCGTGTGCCAGATTCTAGAGTTACCCTTTGGTAAGAGCACTGCTTGTTAACCTAGGCTTGTAACCATAGATGACTGCTTTAGATGTCTAGTGTGTACACAAAAGCATGATTTTTATTCCTTCCCTTATAACCAAAGTAGAATTCAGACCTGCTCCGAGAAATTTGACAAGTGGTTTATATTATTTATTTCAGTGCAGTTTGAGAGTACAATGAGATACAATTCCCAAAGAGTGAAATATAATTTTTCACAAAGTATGGAACTGTAGTAGTCTAGAACAGTGTATCAATACACCCTCTACATGAAGCATAATTAGGAAATCTCTATGTTTGGTGGCAAATTTGGTTTGGTAAACCAAAAACTCATGCTAAGCACTGGACATTGTCCAATGTTTAATTCATATGATTCATTCTGAGTTTCTGACTGAGGTCATTCTTTCCAACTATGTGCATTTCTCTTGGGACCCATCAAACATCTGCTAACTTAATTTCATTCTTACTTCCTTTCCTGAAAAAGGAGAAATCATTCAGATCAGTTTTCAAATTGCCATATAGACTACAATTTTGAAATATTTTTAAAGGAACCCCTTTGTTCTAGAAGTTGCTCTAATGCAGTAGCTACAAGTGACATGTGACTATTGAAAGATTGAAATGTTGTTGTTCCAAATCAAGAGGTACTGTAAGTATAAAATACACACCAGATATCAAAGACTTATATGAAAAAATATAAAATATCCATCATTTTTGTAGTGATTATATGTTGAAATTTAAAATTGTGAACATACTGGTTTAAATAAAATACTTTGCTAAAATTAACTTCATCTGTTTCTATTTACTTCTTATAATGTTGCTACTAGAAAATTTAAAAATTACTTGTAGTGACTAAATTTGTGGCTTGTATGATATTTCTGTTATATAATAGTGTTTTAAAGAGACACTCTGTTCAGCCCTGAAATTAATTCCAAATACCTTCCTGGAATAAGGTGCCACATTAGGGGTTTCCTTGAATTTCAACTTCTAAAAGCCAGCAAGGATGAGAAATATCTTCTGCTTTGAAAAATATTCACTTCTCAACTCCAATACACCAATTACATATTATTTAGCAGCTACTAATCTCCTATTTTAAATGCAAATTGAAGAAAATAGGTCAGGGTCATTCCTATCTTATGCCAATTATATAATCAGATAATTAGATGACTCTTTCCTTAAAACCTAGCCAAGACAAATTAGCTCTCAGAGAACTACAGGACCCCTTTTGTAATGTGATTCTTGAATTATAGACTAAATTAAAATCTCACCTTCTGTTGAAGAGTAGAAAACATGTGAAAGTTCTATATGAGCCCTTAGAGTAGTTAAAAATTCATAAGCTTTGAAATAAATATGCAGAATAAAATTATTGCATTTTACAAAACAAAATTTTAAATTGGTTTGTAAATTCTGCATAAGATACTGAAAGCCAAGTTTCTCACTATCAGAAAAAGGAATAAATTGTAAATAAGCCAAGGGGGAAATTTCAGAATGAATCCTGTGGTGCCAGATTAGAATCAGAAGTATCAGTATAAATCATGTTTTAAAAATAAATATAGGCCAGGCATGGTGGCTCACACCTGTAATCTCACAACTTTGGGAGGCCGAGGCAGGACGATCACTAAGGCCAAGATTTTGAAACCAGCCAGGGCAACATAGTAAGACTTCTGACTCTACAAAAAAAAAAAAAAAAAAAAAAAATTAGCCAGGTGTGGTGGTACATGCCTGTAATCCCAGCTACTTGGGAGGCTGAGGCAGGAGAATGACTGGAACTCAGGAGTTTGAGGCTGCAGTGAACTGTGATCCCACCACTGCACTCCAGCCTGGGTAACAGAGTAAGACCCTGTCTCTAAAAAAATAAAAATTAAAAAATATATATATTTGTGAGATAGAAATATATTATTAAAACATATATTAATATTTATTTATGTCACATATTTAAATAGATGCACATAATATATATACACACATACAGATAGATACAGAAATATAGATAAGTGTGTATACGTGAGTCAGGATGCATACATGTATTTCTTAGCTCAGTTGCCTGAGAAGGCCTAGATCAATACATCTAGTGCTCAGCTCTTGGTTTTTAAATATTATACTCCAGTGAAAGAAACCAGGCTTCTTTCCAGGTCTGGAACAGGGAAAATAAAAGATGAGCCTGAAGGATCTTGTGGTGCTAGAAAGTAAGGAAGTGCTCAAACCACAAAAGGGTAGGGTGTCAAAGGGACAACGTGGAGCCAACATGGAAGAGCTCTCAATGGCCACAGCTGGAACCATTTGAGATTTAAGCAACAAAATAAATAACAAGAATGCATCAGCCCCTTTGTATCCATGGGTTCCTCAGGATTCAACCAACTGTGGATCAAAAACATTAGGGGCCGGGCGCGGTGGCTTACGCCTGTAATCCTAGCACTCTGGGAGGCCGAGGCGGGTGGATCGCTCAAGGTCAGGAGTTCGAGACCAGCCTGAGCAAGAGTGAGACCCCGTCTCTACTAAAAATAGAAAGAAATTATATGGACAACTAAAATATATATATACAAAAAATTAGCCGGGCATGGTGGTGCATGCCTGTAGTCCCAGCTACTCGGGAGGCTGAGGCAGTAGGATTGCTTAAGCCCAGGAGTTTGAGGTTGCTGTGAGCTAGACTGACGCCACGGCACTCACTCTAGCCTGGGCAACAGAGTGAGACTCTGTCTCAAAAAAAAAAAAAAACATTAGGGAAAAAAGCAATTAAAAATAACAATACAACAATAAAAATAATACAAACAAAACACACAGTTTAACACAATTTACATAGAATTTACATTGCATCAGGTATTATAAATAATCTAGAGATGATTTAAAGTATATGAGAAGATTGTGGAGGTTATATGCAAATACTACATCACTTTATATCAAGGACTTACGCATCCTGGGATTTTGATATCTTGGGTGGGTGGGGACAAGAACCAATCCCCAGTAGACACCAAGGGAAGACTGTATTGGGTTATAACTCAAAGGATAAAGTAAACCCCTATGAATCCCATGGGTGAATAAAAAAAAAATATGGGGGAGAAAGGACAACTATTCCATACAGAAGAATTCCAATTATTAATAACACACTTGCTAGGAGTGAGGGATATAAAAAACATCACCATAAGAATATGAAAATTAGTAATTGCTTAGCCAAGACCAAACAACAAATGCTAAACCTAGTGGACAATAGCTTAAGAAGAAATAGAATATTGCATAGCTTAAAGTTTCTCCCCCAAAATATGTGTTGACTACAAGGAATCATGCGATTTTACACTGGAGAACTCTGGCAGATACCACCTTAATGAGGGGACCAAGGTTGTTAACACCAGTCATAAGACACGTCAGTGTCTGTGCTGTGTACCCCTGGTGTGACCACTGGAGAGGGCACTCCCCCAAATCCATGGCTTCTACCTAATCATGAGAAAACCTCAGACAAACTCAAACTGAGGGACATCTGACAAAGTACCAAGTGTCGAGGATCATGGATTGAATCCTGAAACAGAGGAAGGAAAGGGGAAACCTGACTGGGGTCTGGAGTACAGTTGGTGATATTGTACCAAGACTCATTTCTTAGTTCTGACAATTATACCAACGTCATGTTAACACTGGGGGGAGCAATGTGAGGGGTATGTGGGTGCTTGCTGTTCTATCTTTGCAACTGCTCTGTAAGTCTAAAATGATCTCAAAATGAAAAGTTAAAACAAAACGTCTGCATGATATTTACCTACCAGGTAAGATGGCATGATTCTAAGGGTGAGGTTCACCCACTGCACTCAGGATGTGCTGATCCCGAATGGCCCATCCCCCAGATATAGAAAACCTGAGTGTGTCATTTGTGATAGAAGAGTACATACAGTAGTTTCCCCTTATCTGTAGTTTTACTTTCTGCAGTTTCAATTTCCATGGTCAACTGTGGTCCGAAAATATTAAGTGGGAAATTCCAAAAATAAAGTATTCATAAGTTTTAAATTACTCACCATTCTGAGTAGCGTGATAAATCTTGTTCCATCCTGCTCCGTCCTGCCTGGGACATGAATCCTCCCTTTGTCCCGTGTGTCCGCACTGTAGATGTTACCTGCTTGTTAGCGCCTTAGAGCTGTCTTGGCCATCAGATTGACTGTCGTGGTAACTCAGTGCTTGTGTTCAAGTAACTGTTATTTTACCATTAATGTCCCCAAAGCCGAAGAATGGTGATGCTGGCAATTCGAATATACCAAAGAGAAGCCGTAAAGTGCTTCCTTTAAGTGAAAAGGTAAAAGTTCTCAACTTAGTAAGGAAAGAAAAAAAATTATATGCTGAGCTTGCTAAGATCTAAAGAATGGATCTTCTATCCATGAAATTATAAAGAAGGGAAAAAAACTCATGCTAGTTTTGCTGTAACAACTCAAACTGCAAAAGTTACAGCCATAGTGCATAAGTGCTTAGTGTTTTTACTCTCCTGCAGCTTTTCTAACTCCTCCAAATATTTCAGGCCCTTTAGTAATTGCCTTGTGTAGTTCTCTAATTGTCTCACTGACACTATCCCTCTCCCCAGTTAGTTTATTAGATCTCTGACTCATAAAACCTCAAGTTTGTTATAGTTAAAATCCATCTGTCCTACTGCATATTGGATGTGCCACAAACCCCTCAAACGTGCTGTGTGTGATACCAGATGTACCATTTGCTAGTCCCTACCCTCATTTTCAGATTCTGTTCACACCATGCAACCACTTGGGTGAGTCAGAAGTCTACAAGTCATTCTGCACTCTTTCTCTCCTTCGCTGAATTTTTTTGCTCACGTTTATTCCATTCCATCAATATTTTGTATCAGCTCTTGTCATCGATCCTCCTCTCCGGTGGCCAGAGTCGTTCTCCCATTCCCGCCCATCAGCAGAGCTCACCTGGACTTCCCCGACTGCCTACTAACAGGTCTCCTGGCTCACTTCCACTTCTTCCTTCCACTCTGGGAACTAGGAGACATCTTTCTTTAGCTTTTTTTTTTTTTTAGTTTATTTTTTGTTGTTGTTTATTACAAAAATACTGCTTGTTTATTGCAGAAAGTGTTTAATAATAGATTTTCCACATTGTCCTCTCAGACAAAAATTTCATCAAGGATATAAAAGATCTAAATGAACAATCTTGTCCTAAGGGACATATATAGAAGGCTGCATGCAATAATTAGAAAACATGTTTTTTCTCAGGCATCCTCAAACAATACTTAGAGAATATATTTTTGGAAAATTTATAAAAATTGATCATGTCCATAAAGAAAACTTCAACAATCTTCACAGAATAAGCATTATTGAAAACCAGATCTGTGACTACGGCACACTTAAGAAAGACATAAAAATAAGACAAAAATGTAATCCTGTATGGTTCCATTTACATTAGGTACTTAGGGTAGTCAAATTCATAGAAACAGAAAGTAGAATGGGGGTTGCCAAAGGCTGAGGGAGAGGGGAATGGGGAAATGTTTAATGGGTACAGAGTTTCAGTTCAGTAAGATGGAAAGAGTTGTGAAGATTGGTTGCACAACAATGTGCAACACTACTGAACTGTACACTTAAAAATGGTTAAAATCGTAAATTTTATGTATATTCTATTACAATTAAAAAATTTTTAAAAATCAACTCTAGATAAAGGATTAGATGTCAACAGTGAAACTTTAAAGCTCTTAAAATACACAGAGGACTATCTTTTAAAACTTGAGGTAGAGAAGAATTTCTTGAAAAAGACTCCTAAGATATTAAATATTAAAGAAAAAATGGATAAATTTGTAGTAACATTTTTTGTTTATCAAAGATACTTTAAAATAAGTAAATAAGTTACATACTGAAAGAAAATATTAACAATAAAAAAAGCATAATATCAAGAATATAAAGATCTCTTTCAGATCAATAACAAAAACACAAACAATCCAATAAAATACAGGCAAAAGACGCGAGCAGATCCATCACAGAAATGAAACACATAAGGCCCACAAATACATGTAGAGATAGTCAACGTCATTACTGATCTGGAAATTGAGGTGCATATTTTATACCCATGTGATTGGCAAAAGGAAAGGTGACACCACCAAGGGTTGGAGAGGCTGAATACCCGCAAGATCTCTTATATTTTGCTGGTGGGAGTGTAATCTGGTGCAAAACTTTAGAAACTGTTTGGCCTTATCTTCCTTCTGTCCACCCCAAGATACATATTTATATGAGAGAGAGATTCATACTTATATACAACAGGAAACATGTTCAATATGTTCTTAGGAGAACTATTCACAATAGCAAAAACCTAGAAACAATTCCAATGCCCACCAATGGGAGAATGGTTAAAAATTGCGGTATATTCACGTTGTAGTTAAACAAATTAACCATGGCAACATAGAATAATATAAAAAAAACCTAGCAATATAATAGCAACTGAAAAAGTAAGCTTTAACAAATTTTATATATTATATACATATATATATATCTTTTTTATAAAATTAAGCCAAACTAAAATTAAATGTTTTTATACATATATATATATATATATACACACACACACACACACCCCTTGCTTGCAAATATGTGTATATATATTCAAGAATACATACAGATACAATAAAACTATATACAGTTGACCTCTGAACAATGCAGGTGTTAGGGGCACAGACCTCTCATGCAGTCAAAAATCTACGTATAACTTTTGACTCCCCAAAAACTTAGCTACTGATAGCCTACTGTTGACTGGAAGCCTTACCAATAACATAAACAGTCAAATAACACATATTTTATATGTTATATGTATTATACATTATATTCTTACAACAAAGTAAGGTAGAGAATAGGAAATGTTATTAAGAAAATCATAAGGAAGAGAAAATATATTCCCTGTTCATAAAGTGGAAGTGCACCATCGTAAAGGTCTTCATCCTTGTTGTCTTCCCATTGAGTAGGCTGCGGAGGAGGAGGCAGAGGATGTCCCAGGAGCGGCAGAGGCAGAAGAGGTGGAAGAGGTGGAAGGAGAGGCAGGCATAATTGGGTAACTTTTATTGAAAAAAATTTGCGTATAAGTAGACCCGGGCAGTTCAAACCTGTGTTGTTCAAGGGTCAATTGCCAAAAGAAAAGCAAGGAAATGGTAAACAAGGAATTTGGGATGACAGATGCCTGGATAGACAGGCAGGGGGATAGTCCCAGTGGGTGACCATATACTTATGTACGTTGCTGTGAAGGACCTAGCTTTGAGTGGTATTTCCATGGGTTATTACATAAGAATAACAATCAACTGCCTAACAAAACAAAACAGTTAACTAAAAGTGAGCAATTCGTGGGCCAGTGATAAAAGAAGGTCATGAACTAAGAATTATGATTACTTCAACTTCCCCCTAAAGTTAAAAAATACAAAAAAGTGTACAGGTCTCTTAGAAAAGTCATTAGCATTTTGGTATATTCTTGCCAGTGTTTTTCTATATGTGCAGTACATGTATACATATCACTCATTATTGCCGTAACCAGCCCCTTTCACAGTAGTGGAATAGTGGGATAAAAATCACCAGGGATACAGTGAAGTCAGAGTGAATTCTTATGAGACTTTACTGATCTTATGATGTCTGACAGCATTGTGGGAGAGGGTGATGGGATATTTCATGTACAGCCCAAAGAAGAAAAATGTTAGGAACATTTAGAGAAGCGAGATCCTCCTTTGCCTTGCAACACCTTGCACAATATTTTCTCTTACCAACATGCTAAGCAACGGGGGCCATTATCAGGAGAGACTGGGCACAAACCTTGGAGCCTTATCCACTGATGCCCGGGGCCCATGATTGGAAGGAGGCAGTGGTGGTCAGCATTACAAAGCTTCTCAGGGTTCAGACAAGCTCTGTTTTGGCCCCAAGAACTCTTCTCAGAGCCACACCTATCTGTTCCTCTATGATCAGTATCATATACAAGGTGAATATCAAGATCGTTAAGGATCCCATGGAGCAAGTGTAGGAAATGTAAAGAATGACAATGCTGTGTACACTTCAAGGAGACAGTAAATCATTTCTAAAGATCAAAACCCACGTAGAATATGAACTGAATGCAGACAGTGATGCATAAGGGTGTTTGAGCCCAGGTCAAGACTTCACTTTCAACTACTACATAATACTGTCTCACCTTACAGTATAACTTTTCTACTATGTAAACATATATTCAAAATCAATTAGTGCTGAAGATGTAGGAGAGAGAGAGTTATCTAACTAGTCTATTATCTTGTGGCAGGAAAATGCTCTTTACCCTGCCCTCTTATTATGTACCCACCTATTAGAAATTAATGGAGGTGGAAAATAAGAGAAACCATATTAAGTAAAGGTTTCTTGTGAATACAACCTTGAAAATATTTCCAGTGTTTTGTGTGCTCTTTTGTGTGTAAGTGTATGTGTGCAAGTATACACATACACATAATACCAAATTTCATTTTTGAAAACTGGGTAATGAGAGCTTTACTCATGAATGAAACAGTCATGGAGATGTCTGTGTTTTCAACCTGAGAAATTCTTTAGAAAGTTGAGCAGTAAGAAATTAAATTTTGCATTCAAGATCAATACACAATATTTTTTCCAAGTTTTCTTTGTGATTGACATTCGTCAACCACAGAAGCAGACTCACCCTGACAGCACATTCCACAGACAGGGCAACTATGATGACAATGCATTACTACTTTAAAGCCATCAATTAGGAACCAAGAGGTAGCCTAAGCTGTTTGCCAAGTATCCTGAAATGACAGCAAGATTAGCTGATAATAAACTACAGCATGTTGGAAGTGAGCCATGGTAAAGAAAAACCTGATTTATAAAATACAAGCATCATAACCACCACACTGGGCAATTTTGATCCAGTAATTAATCTTTTACTTCACCTTAATAAAAGGGAACATTTGGCATATACATGCAAAAAAAATTAACTGTTATTCAAAAAGAAGTTGGAAGAAGAAAGTTATTGGAAGATAAAAGATCAAGACATATAATTGTCTCTAGATTTTTTGGTGTTTTTCTCTAAAAATGAACACAACAGAGCAATGTAGAAAAATATATCATACAGACTATTCCTCAAACAAAATGCAACTACTGTTAATATTTGAGCATTTTTAACCTAGTTGTGAATCACACACTGTATACAAAAATTTTAACTTATCCTATATAATTACCATATTGCATAATCCTTAAGTCTGTAGTCCCTTTCAAATATAATTTTTATTATATATTAAAGACAAAGAAAAATGTTTATATATAAAATACATGTTTGCATGTGAATAAAAAAAGTATGAAAGAACATATACCAACCTATAAATAGTAGTTACCTAGGGAGGGAGGTGGTCTTAGGGTACTTTTAGTTTCTACTGTGAATAATGCTGTTATAAACATGGGTGTACAAATATCTTGAGAGCCTGCTTTCAATTCTTTTGGATATATACCCAGAAGTGGGAGGGCTGGATCATATGGTGATTCTATTTTTAATTTTTTGAAGAACTGCGTACGGTTGTCCACAGTGACTGCATCATTTTACATTCCCACCAACAGTGCACAAGGTTTCAATTTCTCCACATCTTTGCTAACACTTACTTTCTGTTTTTTTGATAGAGGCCATCCTAATGAATGGGAAGTGATATCTCATTGTGATTTTGCTTTGCATTTTCCTGAACATTTTTCATATGCTTGTTAGCCATTCTTACTATTTTCTTAATTGCTGCACAGTATTATATGTAGAAATCATAATTTATTTATTCAATGTCCTGGCTAAATAAACTTTCTCAGTGGCTCTTAAAAATAAAACTGCAATGACGCTCCTTGTACATTCTTCTGTTTTCCATTTTAAAAATCTTTTTATTACATACACTAAAGTAGACACTCTAATACAAAAAATACTAAAGGATCGCTTCAGCCCAGGAGTCTGAGGTTGCAGTGAGCTATGATAATGCCACTGCACTCTACCCAGTGCAACAGAGAGAGACTCTCAAAACAAAACAAACAAACAAACAAACAAAACCACGTACCTATGAAGCAGTTTCAACAGTTATCGACTTATGGCCAATCTTATTTCACTAATACTCCTACCCACATACCCTACCCCCACATTTAATGTTAATTTTATTTTATTTTGAGACAGGGTCTCGCTCTGTCGCCCTGGGCAGAGTACAGTGATGTCATCATAGCTCACTGCAACCTCAGACTCCTGGGCTCAAGCTACCCTCCTGCCTCAGCCTCCCGAGTGGCTCTGACTACAAGCACTCCACACTCTGCTAATTTTTAAAACTTTTTGTAGAGATGGGGTCTCGCTGTGTTGCTCAGGTTGGTCTCAAATTGCTGCCCTCAAGCGATCCTCTCACCTCAACCTCTCAAAGTGCCAGGATTAGAGGCGCGAGCCACTGCACCTGGTCCTCCCATATTATTTTAAAGTAAATCTCAGTCATATTATTTAGTTTTGAAATAGTTTCCTGGGTATCTTTAAAACTTGTACATTCTTTTGGTGTACACAGAAGAATACATCTTTAAGATAAATTCCAAACTGTGGAGAGCCTGAGTCAAAGTAGAGCTGAATTTGACATTAATAGATATTGCCCACTTGTCCTTTACAAAAATTGCATGGATGTATAGTCTCACCAACAGTAAATCAAGGCACCTGTTTCCCTGTATCCTCATCAAAACAGTATAATGTCAAACTTTTAATCTTTGCATGTGTGAAGAATGGTATTTTATTATTATATTTATGATACTGGATGCCGTCTTCTACTTTTAAAAATCATTTATTACATATATTTTTCTGTGGAAACCTATTTCTATCCCTTGTCTATTTTTCTCTGAGTTGTTGAGCATTTTCATACTGATATCTTTTTTTTTTTTTTTTTTTTTTTTTTTTTTTGAGACAGAGTCTCACTCTGTTGCCCAGGCTAGAGTGAGTGCCGTGGCGTCAGCCTAGCTCACAGCAACCTCAAACTCCTGAGCTCAAGCGATCCTCCTGTCTCAGCCTCCCGAGTAGCTGGGACTACAGGCATGCGCCACCATGCCCGGCTAATTTTTTCTATATATATTTTTAGCTGTCCATATAATTTCTTTCTATTTTTAGTAGAGGTGGGGTCTCGCTCTTGCTCAGGCTGGTCTCGAACTCCTGAGCTCAAACGATCCGCCCACCTCGGCCTCCCAGAGTGCTAGGATTACAGGCGTGAGCCACTGCGCCCGGCCGATATCTTTTTATAATAATGAAATTAGACCTTTTATGTCATATATCTTACCAATATTTTTCTCACTTGGGGTTTGTTTGCTATGCAGAAATTTTACATTTTATTTGGTTACATTTATCAATCTTTAATTTTACGCTTTATATCCTATTTGGAAAGTCTCTTGCCACTCCAACCTCAATTTTTTTCTTCCATGTTTTCTTTTAGTATTTTTACAATCTCTCCCTTTTTTTGAACATTTAAGTATTTGCTTTTATTTTGGTTCCAGAATTTGATATGAGGGTGTCAAACAGATCCAGTGTTTCTCTCCCACATGCCTAGACTGGTAGGAGACACGTTTTCTTTCTATTATTAGAGAGTAGTTATAGTCACAAAATCATATACCCTGAGAGAGAGCACTTGGGTAAATGACCTATATCACCTATATTAGATCCTTTGCAGATTGCAGGTTTGGATAGATGGAATGGGCGAAGAGAATGAAAGCACGCAAGGAAGGAAAGGATGCAGAGGCAAGACTGGGGTCTCTCAAGGGAAGGTTCACATTTCCCAACTCACAACCTACAATAAGCAAAGTGAAAATCCTAGCGAGCGGCACCCCAGGCTCCGCAGAGAGCGCAGCGATTCAGCAGTGGCCAGTCCAGACGAGCTCTCCACGCCAGGAACTCTGGCTTGCTTGATACCTCTTTCCCACGGAGTCTCCTCGGCCCCTCACTAAGACGGGGGGAAGCCCGTGGAGCCCCCCCACGCCCTGCGCCCAGAGGCCTGTTGCCACAACCGCGCGGCCCACGCCAGTGGAATCAGAGGGGTGTCGCGGCAAGGAGAGCCTGGCCCACTCCTTCCGCCCGTCGCCTTCGAGAGGCGGCAGAAGCTACTCGTGCCATCTCTGACGCTAGGGACTCCCGAAGACACCCCGCCACCCGCAGGCCTTTGTGCCCGCCTTCCCGGCCGAGACACCGGCGCGCGGCGGGGGCGGGGCTTCCGTGAGGGCGGGGCATTTCGCCCGGCCGGCCCCGCCCAGTCTCGCCCCCGCGCCCCGCCCCCGTCTCGCCCCGCCCCGCCCCGCGCGCGCCCCCGCGCGGCCGTCCAGCCATTTATCGGCCGCGGGCGGGAGGCTGCGGTCGCCTCCCCGCCCCTTGCCCGCCTCTGCTTCCTGCTCTGCGCCCGTCTGAAGCCGGTCGCGGCGGCCAGCGAGGAGGACGCGGCTGGAGCGGCGCGGGGAGCCAAAGTGGGGACAAACGGCGGCGTCCGACTGCGGAGAGATGCTGGGCGTGGCGGCCGGAATGACCAACAGGTACGGGCCGCGCCCCATCTGGGGCCCGCCACGTCGGCGCGGCGGCTCCCCGCGGGCCTTCTCGCCGGGGCCTGGCGCGGGCGGGCGGGCTGTCCCCGCCCCCGGAGGCCTCCCAGCGGGCCGAGCCCCTAGCCGGCCTGGCCGGGCGGCGGGCCTGGAGACCCCGCGACCCCCGGTGCGCGCGTGTGCTCGCCGGCCGGAGCGCGACGCTGTAGTACCCGGTGCTCTTGTGTCGGATACCGCACCAGCGCTGCGGGCACATGCCGCCGCAGGGCTCGCAGAGTTCCTAACAACAAATAACACATTTGCTGAGTTCATAGTGTATGTTCTGGCACGTGGGATCTGATACTGATCAGGGGGTCTCAAACATTTTGGTCTTAGGACCCCTCTTAAAAATAGAGGACCTGAAAGAGCTTGGGCTTGTGTTGGCTGTGTCCAGAGACGTTTACGGTACTAGAAATGAAAACTGAGACATCTAAAATGTTTATCAATTCATCGAATGTATACACGATATATTAACAAACACGTTACATTTTAATGAAATGTAGCATTTTCCTAAAACAAAAAACTTGGTGGGACTCACGGCATTATTTTACATTTTGCACATCTCTTACCGTGGCTAAGTAGAAGACAACTGGATTCTCTTATCTGCATTGTCTGTTGCGATATGTTCTGATCGAACTATTTGAAGAAACTCTGGCCTTACACAGAAATGTAGTTGGAAAAAGGAATATTTTATTAGCTTTCTCACATAATTGTGCGTATTTGTTACTTACACCAAAACTACATAAGTAATAGTGTCTTAAAGGTTAGTTTGGATGTAGAATCTGAAGCTGTTATCAGTGCACTTTCGCACTCTGTTGCATTAAAATTTCTTGATCTGCTTTGCAGTTTGAATGGACCTGTTACCCATTGTAATATCATATGTTTGTCATTTGGAAAATATTGACTCATTGAGTTAGGCATATCCCAAATGCTGACGCATTTCATTAATAGCACTAAATTACATCCGTTAACATCACTACTGATTTGATTAGAAGAGGCTTTAAGTATAGGAAGCTGTCAAATTAAAGGCCGTGAATATAATAGCAATTTTCCAACATTCTCATTTTCAGTTGAAAACTTAGTTTTTATCATTGGTAACAAAATATTGTAAGTTGTTTTCCTCAAAGTGACAGGCTCACTTTGTTCAGTTTCAAGGAAATGTCTGCCAAATACAGGTCTGTATAACCATAGATTGTCAGTTCTTTCCAGTAAGAATGGTATTTTGTGAAACAGGCATTTGATTCAGCTCATCTGCTCAGTCATACGTGTGCTTTTCCTTGAGACAACCATCTTGCTTACAGAAGTGCTTTATGCATAATTGCCATTTTGTCAAAAGTAAAAAAGGTCAAGGGTTAAAATTTAATAACGCTGATAATTTGTACTCCTTCACCATGGACAGTGTTTTCTTTTTTAAAAAATGTATTGACTATTAAGTTGATATAAAATTTGAAGTATACGTAAGATATAAAGAATAATGGATGTGCAGTTTAAGTAAAGGATATAGTGGGTTTTCTTAAGACTCTCCAACCACTTTTCAATCCAGTGTCCTTCCCTTCCAATTCTGAATTTACCATTAGCAATCTCTTACTTTTGGGGGGCTGATATGAAGTGATATGGTTGCAAACTGATGTGCAACCATCACCATCATACATCTCCAGAACTCTTTTCGTCTTGCAAAACTGAAATTCTGTACCCATTAAACAATAACTCCTCATTCCTTCCTCCCCCTTGCCCCTGGCATTTGCCATTCTACTTTTTGTCTCTATGATTTTGACTACCCTGAATACCTCATATAAGTGGAATCATATAATATTTGTCATGTTATCATAGTTTATCTTTGTTGTTGAGTAGTACTCCATCATATGGGCATATGACTGTTTGATTAACTGTTCACCTGTTGAAGGACATATGGGCTATTTCCAGTCTTGGGCTATTGAGAATAAAGCTACTGTGAACATTAATAGACAGGTTTTTTATTTTATTTTATTTTATTTTTGACATAGCTGACTGTAACCTCCAACTTCTGGACTCAAAGCGATCCTCCTGCCTCAGCCCCCGGAGTAGCTAGGCCTATAGACATGTGCCACCATGCCTGCCTGATTTTTTTTATTTTTCTATTTTTTGTAAAAACAAGGCCTCACTTATGTTGCCCGGGCTGGTCTCAAACTCCTGGCCTCAAGCAATCCTCCTTCCTTAGCCTCCCACAGTGCTGGGATTATAGGTCTGAGTCACCGTGCTTGGCCTATCGACAGGTTTTTATGTGAACCTGAGTTTTTCATTTTATGGAATAAATGTCCAAGAGTGTGCAATTGCCAGGTTGTACAGTAATTGCATGTTTACCTTTTTAAGAAACTGTCAGATTTTTCCAGAGTGGCTGTACCGTTTCATCAAGGACACTTAAAGGTGGAATGGCATTCTTTTCCCTGAGTCTGTGGCAGTGAAGAGAATTTGGTTATACTACCACCGCCTTGATTATTGCTAAGAGGCGGGCTGTTGTACCCACTATTATTCTTGTACTGTCAGTATGTCAACACAATGCAAAAGGCTACAGTAACTTCTTGGGAATATCTTAGCATTATTATGAAAATACCTAGTATTATTATGAAAATAGTTTTGATCCCACTGGCCACACTTTGAGAACCACTATTTAAGACATAATCCTAAATGACAAGGGATGTGCAGGTATTGGGGATATTTCAAGAGGAGTATATACAAAGGCTGCTCTTAAAAATATTTCTTGACCGCTTGTTGTAGTGTGTGCTTTTTAGTTTTGGGGAGTTTTAGTAGGACTTAACCAAGACTTGAAGAACCAACCATTATAGAAAAAGCAACTTTCTGCCCTTAAGGATTTTCCCTGATCTGGTGATGGGCAGTGCCATTATGAAAAGGGAAAATGTAATGAGAGTGAATGGTTTCATAAAACTTGAGTGCTCTATGCCTGATTGTATGGTGAGGAAACTGAGCTCTTGATTTTCAAGAAAGCTAATGAAAATTTCGTGGTGGAAAAGGTAACTTCAGTTCTGGTTGTTCTGTTTCCTTCAGGCTTAGAGAAAACTATCAGGGTTTTGGTGTCTTGATTTTATCATTCCCATCCTTTCCCTTTGTGGTAGCCCCTTGAACCATTTCCTGGGTGACACTTTCTCCTGTTAAATGTGAGTACAGTGAGTGAGCTTTCCTTTCCATCTAGAGAAGGGGCCTTAGAGCCCCTCCACTGGGTCAGAGAAATTTCAACAACTTCAACAGATCGGTAATGAGAGAGCAGAGCTTTACTGTTCTCTATTTTCAGTAATGTTGTGTTTGTTCAGATAATCATTTAAATAAACCTCAGCATAGGTCATGTTCTTACCTAGGTTTACACTTAAATAGGAAAAAAAACACCTCAAACCATTTGTCTGTTTTACAGTTGTTGTAGCTATGCTTTAAGCTGTGGTTTCCCACCCACAGGGATCTCATCTATGTTACTTGCTGGACTGTTGCCACATTGTCTTCCAAAAATTTCAATCTTAAGGTACTTGAGAAGCAAGAGCTGCACTATCTATTGCTATATACTGTGCATTCTCTAGCAGCGGAGGTTTCATTCCCCCTCTTCTCCACATCATCTCATCTCTTTTATTTGATCGCATCAGACATTTCCATACTATAGCCTACTGCAAGGCAGAAGGTGGGGGGAGGAGGCATTGTCCTGCATCTTTTTTCATGTTGAGCATGTTTTGGAGCTTGATGAGTCTGCGGTGACATTTAGCATAGGGCTGGGGAAGCTGTGCATAAAGCAAGCTCTGAATATTGTGCTCTGTAAGAGGTAGGAGAAAGGGTGGTAGGAATTAGTTTGAATGCTGACAGCGTTTGCCTGGCGGTGGGAGACTTGGGACGCAGCGTCAGCACTTCCAGGAAGTTCGAAGGTCAGGTAAGATAAAGGACAAAAACACTTACAAAAAATGTTTACTGGCTGGGCGAGGTGGCTCATGCATGTAATCCTAGCACTCTGGGAGGCCACGGTGGGAGGATTGCCTGAGCTCAGGCATTTGAGACCAGCCTTAGCAAAGGCAAGACCCCATCTCTACTAAAAATAGAAAAATTAACCAGCCATGGTGGCACGTGCCTCTAGTCCCAGCTACTCGGGAGGCTGAGGCAAGAGGATTGCTTGAGCCCAGTCTGCCCACAGTGACAGAGCAAGACTCTCTCAAGAAAACAAAAATGTTTACACATACATCCATTCTCTTTGTACAAAAATGAAATCATAGTCATACTGTTCTGTAATTGCTGTTTAAAGATTTTTAAAAAATTATAAAATATACATAACATAAAATGTACTATTTAACCATTTTTAAGTGTACAGTTCTGTGGCATTAAGTCCACTCACATTGCTGTGCAACTATCACCACCCTCCATCTCTAGAACTTTTTCATCTTCCCAAACTGAAACTCCGTGTCTGTTAAACACTAAACTGCTCATTTCTTGGAATTGCTTTTTTAACTCAACAAGCTGTCTTACTGGTTTTCCAGTGTGGCATATCTGGGTTTACTTTGTTTTTTAACCTTAGTTTCAGTGGTTGTATAGTATTTCACAATATATTTGTGCTGTGACTCATATAACCAGTCCTTGACTAATAGGTGTTTGGGTTCCAGTTTTTTGTCATTACAAACACTTTGAACATCTCTGTCAGTTTTTATAGGAGATTCCTGAGTGTAGAGTCTCATGAGCATGGATGGTTGGGGTCCATGTTCTAATTCCAGCTCTGTCCCGTCGTGGCCCGGTCAACCTCAGTAAGCCTCACTTTCTTACTTTATAAAGTAATCCCATGTATCTCAGAGTTGTTGTGAGAATTAAATATTAAAACAAATACAAATATTTCTGAAAGGGTACAGGTGAAATGGTAAATAATTGAGTGTCTAGAGAGGGAGTCTAGGCATTTGGGATGAGAGGAAAATTTTTTATTGTATAGGTTTTTGTACTGTTTTAATTTGTTTAATCATGCATATGTACTGATTTTTAAACCATTTAACATCATGCCAGGAATGTAATAGATGTGCAGTTCCATAGTTTCTGACCACCCTGGTTCTTTCTTCCAGACTTACAACTTCTTCTGTTAATGGTCCATTAGGGCCATAAGTAAGTTGCTTTTACTTTTTCCTTCACTCGCTGTATCAGCTTCCTTGATGAGTTCTTACCAAGAATGTTCTCTTGAATCTGTCCTTTTCTTTTTCACTCCTTTCTTATCAATTTCATTTCCACCCTGGTTCTGAAAATCTTTCGAGGTAATGTAAGATAGCAATGTTAAGGCTGGGAAAGACTTGAGAGAATGCACATCTAATGCCTTGTGGACTGTAGTGTTAATACACGTGGCTGGAAAAATCCGTGCTCATATTAAACACTTGGGTGGAACAAACCTTTTTTTCTGTGTTCCTGTTTTTCATCTAAATGTTATTAATGTACCAGTTGTTTTATAAAGAGGTTATGGAATTTGTGCTAGTATTTTTTTAGTACATGCTTTATCTGTTAGCATGTTAAAAAGGCAATTCTGGTAAAAGATCTAAGAAAATTTAACATTTAAAAAATGTCTTTATATGTGAAAAAATTGGAACCTTCTAAATTAATGCACGAAACACTTTAGTGGGTCCACTACAGTAGCCCACTAAACTGTTTCTGTATTTTACAGGGCAGGAGTTGCCTAGAGACATAAACTAGTTTATTCAAGGCTGCAGAATGAGTTAGAAGCAGGATTAGGAATAGAGCCCAGCTTTGGATGTATTGTGGGGTTGGTCGCATCTACTGTGCTATACTAGTTTGTTCTCTTACTTTATTTACATGGCATTGTTTAAGCTTGTATATAAATATTTTATCTTTCCATCTATGCTATATTGTAAACACCTTGAGGACCAAGAACTTGTCAGGTATATCTGCGCCCTGTTAACATAGTAATTCTGGAACTGTCTGAATGAATTATGAAATATTGGCCCAGAATTGTTCTATTACAAAGATCGTTGATGTCACTCTCTTTCAACTGGATTCCTTTTGTGAAATGTGTTCTTGGAGTTGTGGTATTCCTAGCCCCATGTGCTGGTACTTGTAATTTTTCCACCGCAGAAACCTAAGTCTTTTCACCTACCCACGTCCACTGTTCCCACATGGTGCAGTTTGAACGATTACTTCCTATTGACAACCTTCATTACGGATATATCAATTAAGTGACAAATGTTGCCAGCTGCTTAAACAGATTGTAAATTTACTTCTCATTGGGAAATATAATTGTGACCTTGTGTTTGTTTAACTTTAAAGCTGAGTACATTGCTGCCCTATATAAAATTTACATATTAACATAGTAAGGGCCGGGTGCGGTGGCTCACACCTATAATCCTAGCACTGTGGGAGGCTGAGGCCAGAGGATCACTGGAGGTCAGGAGTTTGAGACCAGCCTGAGCAAGAGCAAGACCCCGTCTCTACTAAAAATAGAAAGAAATGATTTGGACAACTAAAAAATATATATAGAGAAAAAATTAGCAGGGCATGGTGGCACATGCCTGTAGTCCCAGCTACTCGGGAGGCTGAAGCAGAAGAATTGCTTGAGCCCAGGAGTTTGAGGTTGCTGTGAGCTAGGCTGATGCCACGGCACTCTAGCCTGGGCAAAAGAGTGAGACTCTGTCTAAAAAAAACAAAACAAAACAAAAAACAAACAAACATACATAGTAAGGAGGGGAGGGAGAATGGACATTGGGTAGGCAAGTGCAGCCTCTGCCACAGCTGGCTGTTCTTCCTTCCCAATGCAGTAGATGCAAGAGAATTTTTTTTTTTTTTTTTTTGTGCAAGGCACGGTGTAGGTACACCTGAGGAGGTTCAAAAGGTGAATAAGACAAAGAATGGTCCCTGCTTTTGAGAATCTTTTAACCGTTATATTATTCATGTTGGTTACAGATTTTCCTAAAGCACCACTTAGGTGATATTAGCCCTTCTTTTCAAAATATTAAGATGCTCTTGTGGCCTGTTAAATAGGTCCAAACTCCAGAGCCTGGAATTTAAGGCTGTTTGTAATGTGGCCCAGCCCATCTTTATAGCCTTGTCACATGCTACTTCCTTAGGCTATGTTTCTCTAACCCACTGCCATTTTCTGAGAATGGTGCTTTCCTACCTAAGTGCCTTTGTTCATGGTGTTCTCTTGGCCTGGGAAATCATCTTCGTCTGTGCTTTCTTGGCAGCTGGGGCCAAACTGCCCCTTTTCTCACGAAATAATGAGTTCCTGGAACTTTATTGAGCTCTTGCCACATCCTAGGGAATTAGAGATTCAGAGCTTTTTCTGTTCTCCCAAAGCATTTTGACTTCTTTTTTCGTACTTACCAATTTCTATTTTGTATTATAGTGTTTTTGTATATATGTATAATGTTTTCTGCCAAATTATAATCTCTGAAAGTAAAGGAATATCTTAATTAAATTTGTTAAATGTCCAAAGAAAAACAAACTGTATTTAAATAGGCTTTATTTCTCCTTTTATTCTCTCATTTGTTAGTGAATTGAAAAGTTCAGGACTAGCTCTGTTTAGTGTCTGTAACACTGTTTGAATAAACTCACAAAACTTTGAGTAAGACAAGGTAGCTTTCACAGGCCTTTTTTTCCTTTCTAATATTATTTTTTTAAAATGTCAGAATATTATGGGGGCACAAATATTTAAGTTACATATATTGCCTTTGCACTGCCCGAGTCAGAGCTACAAGTGTGCCCATCCCCCAAACAGTGAGCACTTGTCCAATTAGGTGTGAATATACCCACCCCCACCTTCCCCCCCATCTGCCTGACATCCGATGAATGTTACTTCCATCTGTGCATATAAGTGTTGATGGATTAGTACCAATTTGACAGTGACTATATGTGGTGCTTGTTTTTCCATTCTTGTGGTACTTCACTTAGGAGAATGGGCTCCAGCTCCAACCAGGATAATACGAGAGGTTAGTTCACCGTTGTTGTGGCTGAGTAGTACTCCGTGGTATACATATACCACATTTTATTAATCCACTCATGTATTGATGGGCAGTTGGGTTGTTTCCACATCGTTGCAATTGTGAATTGTGCGGCTATAAACATTCTAATGCAGATGTCTTTTTTATAGAATGTCTTTTTTTCCTTTACGTAGATGCCCAGTAGTGGGATTGCTGGATCAAATGGTAATTGTACTTTTAGTTCTTTGAAGTATCTCCATACTACTTTCCATAGAGGTTGTACTAGTTTGCTGTCCTGACAGCAGTGTATGAGTGTTCCTATCTCTCTGCATCCACGCCAACATTTGTTGTTTTGGGACTTTTTGATAAAGGCCATTCTCACTGGAGTTAAGTGATATCTCATTGTGATTTTGATTTTCATTTCCCTGATGATTAGAGATGTTCAGCACTTTTTCATATATTTGTTGGCCATTACTCTGTCTTCTTTTGAAAAGTTTCTGTTCATATCCTTTGTCCACTTTTTAATGAGGTTGTTTGATTTTTTTCTTATTGATTTCCTGAGTTCTATATAGATTCTAGTTATCAGCCCTTTATCGGATGTGTAGCATGTAAATATTTTCTCCTATTCTGTAGGTTATCTTTTTGCTCTTGTGATAGTTTCCTTGGCAATCCAGAAGCTTTTTAATTTGATCAGGTCCCATTTAATTATTTTTATTGTTTCTATGATTGCCTTTGGGGTTGTCTTCATAAATTCTTTGCCTAGGCCGATGTCTAGAAGAGTTTTTCCAACATTTTCTTCTAGAATTCTTATAGTTTCATGCCTTAGGTTTAAGTCTGTTATCCATTGTGAGTTGATTTTTGTGAGAGGTGAGATACGTAGATCCTATTTCAGTCTTCTATACGCGGCTATCTAATTTTCCCAGCACCATTTATTATATAATGATTCTTTTCCCCAGTGTATGTTTTTGTCTGCTTTGTCAAAGATTAGATGGCTATATGAACATGGTTTTATATGTGGGTTCTCAGTTCTATTCCATTGGTCTTTGTCTCTGTTCTTGTGCCAGTACCATGCTGTTTTAGTTACTGCAGCCTTGTAGTATAGCTTGAAGACTGGTAAATTGATGCCTCACAATTTTTTCTTTTTGCTCAAGGTTGCTTTAGGTATACGAGGTCTTCTCTGGTTCCATATGAAGCATAGAATTATTCTTTTCTAGATCTGCAAAAAATGATGGTGGTATTTTAATAGAAATCGCATTGAATCTGTAGATCACTTTGGGCAGTATAGACATTTTAACAATGTTGATTCTGCCGATCCGTGAGCATGGTATGGTTTTCCATGTGTTTACATCCTTTGCTATTTCATTTCCTTCCTCAGTAGAGGTCGTTCACCTCCTTAGTTAAATATTTTCCTAGGTACTTTATTTTGTTTGTTGCTATTGTGAAAGATATTGAGTCTTTGATTTGGTTCTCAGGTTGACTGTTGTTGGTGTATATGAATGCTACTGATATGTGTACACTGATTTTGTAACCTGAGACTTTGCTGAACTTATTTATCAATTCCAGTAGTCTCTTGGCAGAATCTTTGGGGTTTTTCTGGATATAAGGTCATATTGTCAGCAAACAGCAATAGTTTGACCTCTTATTCCCCTATTTGGATGCCCTTGATTTCCTTCTCTTATCTGATTGCTCTGGCTAGGATTTCCAGCACTATGTGGAATAGAAGTGGTGATAGAGGGCAACCTTGTCTGGTTCCAGTTCTAAGCGGAAATGCTTTCACTTTTTCCCCATTCAGTATGATGTTGGCTATGGGTTTGTCATGTATGGCCTTTATCATTTTGAGGTAAGTCCTGTCTATGCCTATTTTGTTAAACGTTCTTATCATAAAAGGGTGCTGAATTTTGTCAAATGCTCTTTCTGCATCTGTTGAGAGAATCATGTGGTCTTTGTTTTTACATCTGTTTATGTGATGAATTACATTTATAGATTTGTGTATGTTGAGCCATCCTTGCATCTCTGGGATGGAGTCCACTTACTCATGATGGATTATTTTTTTGATGAGCAGCTGAATTCAATTTGCTAGGATTTTACTGAGAATTTTTGCATCTATATTCATAAGCTATATTGTTCTGTGGTTTTCTTTTTTTTTTTTTGTTGAGTCCTTTCCTGGCTCTGGTATCAAGGTAATGTTGGCTTTGTTAAATGAATTGGGGAAGATTTCTTCCTTCTGGATGTTGTGGAGTAATTTCTATAGGATAGGCACCAGTTCTTTTTTGTAGGTCTGGTAGAATTCAGGTGTGAAACCATCTGGTCCGAGACTTTTTTTTTTTAGGAAGGCTTTTTATTGCTGCTTCAATTTTGGTACTTGATATTGGTCTGTTCAGAAGTTCTGTTTCTTCCTGATGGAGCCCAGGGAGGTTGTCTGGTTCTAAGAATTTGTCCATTTCCTCCATGTTTTCAGGTTTATGTACATAGAGATTTTTATAGTATTCAGAGATGATATTTTGTATTTCTGTGGTATGACTTCTAATTTCTCCTTTTTCATTCTTTATTGAGCTTATTATAGTCCTTTCCTTCTGTTTCTGGTTAATCTAGTGAGAAGTGTGTCAACATTATTTATCTTTTCAACCAACCAGTTTTTTGTTTCATGAAACTTTCGTATAGTTCTTTTGTTATTGATTTCATTTAGTTCTGCTCTGATCTTAGTTATATCTTTTCTTCTGCTGGGTTTCAGACTGGTTTGCTCTTCTTTTTCCAGTTCTTTGAGACAACTCATTAGACTTGATTTGTGATCTTTCTATCTTTTGGATGTAGGCATTTAAGGCCATGAATTTTCCTCTCAGGACTTCTTTAGCTGTGTCTCACATATTTTGATAACTTGTGTCCCTTTTATCATTTAGTTTGAAGAATCTTTTGATTTCCATATTAATTTTCTCCTTGACCCAATAATCCCTCAGCAGGAGGTTGTTTAGTTTCCATGACTTTGTGTAGACATAAGTGTTTCTGTTGGAGTTGATTTCTAATTTTATTCCACTGTGGTCTGGGAAAATGCATGGTATAATTTGTTTTTTTTAATTTGTTGAGACATGTTTTATGGCCAATGATGTGGTCAATCTTACAGAATGTCCCACGAGCTGATGAGAAGAATGTATATTCAGTGGTTTTTGGGTAGAAAGTTCTATAAATATCTGTTAGGCCCATTTGTTCTAGAGTTCTGTTTAAGTCCGTTGTTTCTTTGTTTATTTTCTGTTTGGAAGCTCTCTCCTGTCCTATCAGAGGGGTGTTGAAGTCCCCAGTTAATACAGTGCTGTTGTTTGTCATTTTGTTTAGATCAAATAGGATTTGCTTTATGAATCTGGGTCCACCTGTGTTGAGTGCATAAATATTTAGAATTGTTATATCTTCTTGTTGAATTTTCCCTTTACCATTATGGAATGACTATTTTTGTCTTTCATCACTTTTGTTGATTTGAAGGCTAAGTTATCTGAAATGAGAACTGCTACACCAGCTGTCTTTTGGCTTCCATTTATGTGGAATATTGTTTTCCATCCCTGAGTCTGAATGAGTCCTTGTGGGTTAGATGGGTTTCCTACAGACAGCAGATACTTGGTTTGTGTGTATTTATTCATTTGGTCAGCCTTTGTCTCTTCAGTGTGCAGTTCAAGCCATTCACAATTATTGAAAGAATTGATAATGGAGTGGATTTCTGTTCATCCTGTTAAATAGAACTTAGTTGCTTTGTTTTATTTTTTGAGCCATTGTGGTATGTGGCCTTTGACCTTTAGCTTTTGGATGATTTTACACTGGTGAGTGTCTATTGTGCTGATCCATGTGTATCGCAGTTCTGAGTACTTCCTGCAGGACAGGTCTTATTTTGGCAAATTCCCTCAGTGTTTGCTTGTTTGAGAAAGACTTTATTTCTGCCTTATACATGAAACTTAGTTTTGCAGGATACAAAATTCTAGGCTGAGCATTATTCTGTTTAAGAAGACTGAGAATGGGGCTCCGCTACTTTCTGGCTTCTAAGGTCTCAGTTGAGAAGCCTGCAGTTAGTCCGATGGGTTTTCCTTTGCAAATTATCTGCTGCTTTTGCCTTATGGCTCGTAGGAGAGCCTCTTTCATGTATTGGCCAGTCTGATGACTATGTGTTGTGTTTTCCTCTTTGTGATGAATTTCTCAGGAGTCTTTTGAACATCTTGTAATTGGATATCTGGATTCTAGTAAAACCAGGGAAATTTTCCTCAATTATTCCCTCAAGTAGATTATCCAACCCTTGTGTGTTTTCTTTTTCACCCTCAGAGATGCCTGTGATTCTTACATTAAGCCTCTTCATATAATCCCATATTTCTTGTAGGCTTTGCTCTTTGTCTTATTTCTCTGCTCTATCTCTTTAACTGACTTGTTTAATTCAGAGGTATTGTCTTCAAGCTCTGAGATTCTTTTCTGTGTCTGATCTAACCTATTCTTAAGGCTTTCCACTGTGTTTTGTAATTCCTTGAATGAATTTTTCTTTTCCAGGATTTGTTTGATTTTTCCTTAATATTTCAATTTCTTTAGTGAATTTTTCATTCATTTCCTGCATTCTTTTTGTGGTTTCTTTGTGTTGGGTTTCCATTTTATTTTGCATTTCATTGAGTTTCCTTACAATCCATGTTTGAAATTCTTCATCTGTTATTTCAGTGTTCTGATTTTAGTTGGTATCCATTGCTAGAGAGCTGGTGTTTCCTTTTAGAAGTGTCCTTTTGCTTTAATTATTCATACTTCTGGAGTTCTTTCACTGATTCTTCCTCATCTGTAGCAGCTGTTGCTTACCTTGGGATTTTCTTTTCAGTTTCACAGGCTTTTAACTTGACTATACAATGTATTATAGACTGGTTGCAGAGACCCAACATCCATGAAACATTGGAAGAAATTCAAATGATATTTGAGTATCCTTGTTTAGTTTATTTCATTTTCCTGCCAGACCACTCTTTTGAAAACTTTTGTAGTCTTAACCATCTTTTATTAATTACCTACTTTCACACAAATACTTTAAAGATGGTGTTTTATATACTGAATCTTACTTTCACAGCCACACCATGAAGTAGGATCTTTATGCCCATTTTACAGAGTAGGAAATTTAGCTCAGGTGTTCAAGAACTTACCAAGTCACACAATTAGTGACACCCGGGGTTGATCCTGAAATGTTCTATACAGCCCATGTCTCCTAAGTTCACAGAACTGATCAAGAGGAGGTCACAGTTTCCTACTTCATTTTTTAGGTTTCAAGGCTTTTTCTTCACGTGCCCAACCAGCCTATCGAGTTTTGTTTACTCCTCTTAAGCTTACATCATCTTATTGCAAAATATGTCACTGGCCTTTTTTCTGAACTTGATTTTTGTTACTCGTCTGCCAGGAATACCCTTTGCTTTTTTTGAGGGGACAGGAGTGCCCAAATATTACTCTCAAGGCCCGGCTTAAGTTCTGCCTGGAAGATGACTTCCCTGACTCCTTTGACAACTGCTAGTCTTTTCTTTATTGACCTGGAGAATGTATTGGGTGAGATTCAGTTCTTTACTTAAATTCAGTGTGTATGTACTTGTGTGCAACACACAAACTTATATTATTCTTATTTTAAATCTTGACTGTGCTTACATATGCTAAAGTGATAATTGCAGATTTTGGATCACATTTTCCAATTCAGTGTGTATCCTTCATTATGTATAGTGTACTGTGCTATAGGATGTGGAGCATATAATTATAATAGAATGAAGGATCAGACATTGTCTATCTTATATTCTACATATATATATACAAATACAAGGAGACATTTTTAAAAAGTCCTTTAAAAATTTAAAGGAGGAAATAGTAATTTGTCACAAGTTATTATAGATGAATTTTTATTTGAGATATTAGGACCGGTCAAATGTTTATTGGGTTCTCAGGAGGTAGAGAGGTATCCATCATGGTAGTATTCCACCAGAGGTCTGACTTATTTGGAATGTTGTAGGGAAAATTAATGAATCACGCACTGCTCTTAAAATATGGCTGCAGACTACTCATGGCATGGGGTTTGTACTAAAAGTACAGATTGTTCAGCCTGATTCCATACTTCTTGGGGGAGGAATGTTATGAAATCTATGCTTGTTAATTTTTTATGAAAGATTTCCAACATGTACGTATCTCATAGAAAGAATAATGTGTCTCCATGTACTACTACTCAGCTTTAATAATTGTGAACTGATGGTAAATCTTTGACTGAGGGCCAACCTTTTTCACTCCTCTCTCCCCTATGTCATATTATAAAGATTTTAATATGTATACTTAAAAGATAGGACTCTTGTAAGAAAGTTTTTAAGCACAGCCTCATCATCACTCCTGAAAACGATTAATAATTCCTGATAATATCAACTACCCAGTAAGTATTTAAGTTTCTGTTTGTCCCAAACATCTATTTTATTGGTTTCCTAAATTGGGATCTAAGTAAGGTTCACACATTTTGATGCGTTGATAAATCTTTTAGTCTGTTTTGTTATATAGGTGCCCCTTCCATCTTGTTTTTTCCTCTTGTGATGTTATTGAAGAAACTGGGTGGTTTGTTTTCAAGAATTTCCTATAGTCTGGATTTGGCAGATTGTATCCTACTGGTATATAGTTAACATCTTCGGTTATATATCCTATAAATTGGTAGTTGGATCTAATGAAGCAGTTTTGAGACTTCTTGGTCTCAGGACCACTTTACTCTTTTAAAAATTATTGAAGACTGTTGTGTATTTTGGAAGTTGGTAACTTGTTTGATTTCACAGGCTCATAGCTGGAGGGCAGTTTGTATCAGGATGAATGGTGTCTTGAATCCCACCCGTACCTGATTTAGATGAGACTCTAGACTTTGGACTTTTGAGTTGATGCTGGGATAAGTTAAGACTTTTGGGGCTACAGGGATGGAAAAATTTATTTAGTATTTGAGAAGGACTTGAGTTTTGAGAGGTCAGGGGCATAATGCTACGGTTTGAATGTTTGTCCCCTCCAAAACTCATGTTGAAATTTAATTGCCATTGTAACGGTATTAAGAAGTGGGACCTTTGAGAGGTAATTAGGCTACACTTCTTTGCCCCTCTGCCATGTGATGACACGGCAAGAAGGCCCTTGTGAGATGCCAGTGCCTTGATCTTAGACTTCCCACCCACCAAAACTGTGAGAAAATAAATTTCTGTTCACTTTTTAAAGTTGTAATAATTTATAAGTTATTAAAATTATTAAATTTATAAAATTGGTAATGAACAGAGAATAAATTTCTGTTCATTATAAATTACCCAGTCTTCGTATTCTGTTATGGTAGCACAAAACACAAGGATCCTGAAGAGCTAATTGATAATTGTTGTATTTGAAATTTAATAAACCTTTATGTTAAAATAAGTAATACATTTTGTAATTATTTTCCAAACAAAAACAATTAGAAGAGTGGCTTTAAATTTTTTTTTTTTTTTTTGTAAAACCCTTTAATGTCTTACAGGAAGAGAGCTGGCATTCAATATGTTGTAATAGTTCATGTTGTGTATCTTCTAGAAAACTCTACTATACACTTATGAGAGAATAAGAGTGAAAAAGGCAAATAACATCTTAGTGTTGTTATGAAAAATAGTTTTGACCTCTTAGATTGCCTTGGAAACTGCTAATCTAGAAGGAAATTTGGTAAGATTCAGGTTTGATCCCCACCCCATCCCATCCCATGACTATGCAATAGATGGTATTGGGTTCTTCCATCAGGAGGTACATAATGTCTGGTTGTGTCTCTTTTTGTGATGTTAGCTGCTGTTGATGATCAGTGCCTTAGAGCAGGGGTTGGCAAACTTTTTCTCTAAAGGGCCAGATAGTAAATATTTTCAGCTCTGTAGGTTATATGGTCTGTCACTACTGCTCAGCTGTGCCAGTGTAGCACAAAAGCACCCACCGACATAAGTAATGAACATGGCTGTGCTCTGATAAAATGTTAATTATAGACGCCACAATTTGAATTTTATGTAATTTTCACATGTCACAAAATATTATTCTTTTGATTCCCCCCCCCCAACCTTTAAAATGTAAGAACCTGGGAAAGTAAAATAGTAGATGTCTTTTTTTTCCCATTCCTCCCACTAAATACAACTAAAAATGTTGGACCTTATGTATAAAACAAATGTAAGACTTTGAAAGGTAGAGGGAAGAAAGCAGACTGGCTGGGGGCCATGGGACATGATGAACAACAGGGTGGTGGGTTCCCTGGGTGTTCTTTGACCATATATATCCCCTTCTTGGAGCTGAAGAGTCTAGTAGTTCGGAAATGCCAACAGGTACAGACAAAAAGAGCCCCCACAACAAACTGCTTTCTCTAGCTGAAGAACAGGAAAGACAGTCTAGTGAGACAAGAATAGTTCAGAAAATAAGTGCTCTGCTCCAGTCAAACACCAAGAAAATACTGTGGCCCCACCCCTACCCATGCCAGCAGTGTCCAGTTGGTGAGCCTAGACTTTCTCCCTCACCAGCCTATAACATGACACCCCAGCAGCCCTGTGAGGGTGGTGTCAGGGAAAGCCAAATAGGGAGCCAAGATTTTCATCCTATTGGCCAATAATGACTGCCACTTGTCATCATCACAGTGTCAGTAGAGAAGATATGAGGAATAAAAACTCTCACCTCAGCCCAACAGTAATGACGAGTCCCCTTGTTGGGTGTCAGTGAGGCACAGTAGGGAACCTGAACCTCTGTCTCCACGTGGCAGCAATGAGCCAGCTCCCCTGCCAGATAAAGCCAGTTGAAACAGAAAGTCAGATAAGATCCAGTATCATATCATAATACAAAAATGTCCAGTTTTCGTTAGAAAATCATTTGTCATATCAAGAACCAGGAAGATCTTAAAGTGAACGAAAAAAAATCAATAGATACCAACACCAAGATGATGAAATGTTAGAATTAAAGCAGTCATGATATCTTGAAACAAATGAAGAAACAGAAAGCCTTAGCAAAGAAATAGAAGATATAAAGAACCAAATGGAAATTTTACAACTGAAAAATTCAGTAACTGGAAAAAAAAAAAAAAAAAAAACACCACCACCACCAAAAAAAAACCCAAACTTGGTGGATGGGCTTAACCAGAGGGGACAGAGAAAATACTTGGTGAAATGGAAAGAAAATAATAGATTTACCCAATCTGAACAACAGAAAATAGACTGGGTTCGGGGGAAGAGTAAAGCCTCAGGGACCTGTGCAACTATACCAAAAGGTATAATATTTGTGTCATTGGAATCCTGAAAGGAGAGGAGAAAAGAGGTGGGTCCAAAAATGTAATAGAGAAAATAATGGCTGAATATTTCCCCGAGTTGGCAAGAAACATAAACCTACAGACTCAAAGAAGCTGAGCAAATCCCAAACAAGATATACCCAACGAAGTTCAGGGCAAGACTCCTAATGTTAATTAAACTTTTAAAAACTGAAGATGAAGAAAATTTTGAAAGCAGCCAGAGAAAAATAAAACCTTAACTACATGGGAAAAAATTCAAATGACAATAAGTTTCTCGTCAGAAACCATGAAACCCATAAGGAAATGGCACAATATTTTTCATGTGCAGGAAGAAAACAGTTGTCAACCTAGAATCCTATATTCTCTGAAAATGTCCTTCAGGAATGAAGGGGAAATCAAGATATTATCAGACGAAGAAAAAAGAAGAGAATTTGTCACTAGCAGACATACTTTTAAAAGAATGGGTAAAAGAAGTTCTCTAAACAGAAAGAAAATGACAAAAGAAAGATCCTTGGAACATCTAGGAAGAAGAAAGAACACAATAAGCAAATATAGATAAATACAATAGACTTTTTTTTCTTTTTGAATTTTCTAAAATTATGTTTGGTGGTTGAAGTAAAAATTATAATGTGGTTTTAAATGTATGTAGAGGAAGTATTTAAGAAAATTATAAACAAGAAGGGCAAAGGGAGGTATTGTGAGGTAAGGTTTCTGTACTACACTTAAACTGGTAAAATGATGACTAAGTTATTAATACATGTATATAATCTTATACCTAAAGCAACTGTTAAAAAGCTATTCAAAGAGACATTCAAAACTATAGATAAATCAAAATTCTAAATTCTGAATTCTAAAAAATGTTGATGTAACCCGCAGGAAAGCAGGAAAAAGAAAATAGAAACGGAAAACAGAGAATAAACAGAAAAAATAAAATAAAATGGCTGACTTAAGCCCTAACATATTCATAACTACATTAAATGTAAATGGACTAAATACACCAGTTAAGAGAGTTTGGTAGTTTAGATTTAAAAAATGACCCAACTATATGTGTCTACAAGAGGCTCATTTCAAATATAGTGATATAAGCAGATTGAAAGTAAAAGGATGGAAAAAGATACATTATGCAAATATGAATCAAAGGAAATAAAGAGTGACTATATTGATATCAATAGCTGTTAATACAGATATCAGATAAAGTAGACTACAGAGCAAAGTAAATTACCAGAGACAGAGGGATGTCATATAATGATAAAAGGACAATCCACCAAGAAGACACAACAATCCTAAATACGCATGCACCAAGCAACAGAGCTGGAAAACATGAGAAGCATAAACTGATAAAACTGAAAGGAGACAGAGAGAAAACCACAGTTGTAACTGGAAACTTCAGTACCTCTCTCTCACCAATTAGCAGAACAACTAGACAGAAAATCAGCAAGGATATAGAAGAAGTCAACAAAACCATCAACCAAAAGGCTCTAATAGACATTCATAGGACAGTCCACCCAACAACAGCAGAATACACATTCTCCTTAAGTTCCCATGAAACATACGCCAAGATAGGCTATATTCTGGGCCTTAAACCTCAACATATTTGAAAGAATTGAGATTTATATAGTGTATTCTCTGACTACAGTGGAACCAAACTAGAAATCAATAACAAAGATAACAGGAAAATCTCCAAACAATTAGAAATTATTCAGTACACTTATAAATAATTCTTATGTCAGAGAAGAAGTCTGAGAGAAAATAAACACACTGAACTGAGTGAAAATGAAAATACAACATTTCAAAATTTATAGGCCATAGCTGAAGCAGTGCTGAGAGGGAATTTTATAGTACTAAATTCATTAAAAAGAAAAGTCTCAAATCAGTAATCTAAGCTCCCATCTTAAAAACCTAGACAAATAAGAGGAGAATAAATCCAAAGCAAGCAGAAGGAAGGAAATAATAGCAGAAATCAATGAAATTAAAAATAGAACAATTTTAAAAATCAGTGAAACAAAGAGCTGGTTCTTTGAAAAGATCAATGAAATTGGCAAACCTTTAGCAAGACTGACAAAGGGGAGAAAAAAAGAAGACACTAATCACCAGTCTCAAGAATAAAGCAGGGGATATCACCACCCTATACACATCAAAGGGATAAAAAAGCAATACTATGAATAACTCTACATGTATAAACTTGACAACCTAGATGAAATGGAACAATTGCTCAAAAAGCGTAATTTGCCACAACTTACCCGCCACAAAATATGTCATTTGAATAGCTCTATATAACTATTAAGGAAATTAAATTTAAAAGATTCCTAAGAAGGAAATTTCCAGGTCCACATGGTTTCACAGGAGAATTCTACCAAACATTTAAGGAAGAATTAACACCAGTTGCACACAATCTCTTCCAGAAAATAGAATAGGAGGGAACACTTCCTAATTCATTTTATAAAGCTTATATTATCCAGATATGAAAGGCAGACAAAGTACAAAAAAAAAAAAAAAAACAACAGACCAATATCCTTCATGAATGTAGATGTAAAAATCCTTAAAATGTTATCAAATATAATTCAACCATATATAGAAAGAATTATGCACTGTGACAAAGTGAAATTTATTACAGAAATGCAAAGCTGGTTCAACATTTGAAAGTCATTGTAATCTACAGTATCAACTGGCTAAAGAAGAAAATTCACATATCAGTGCAGAAAAAAACATTTGACAAAATCCAATACTCATTCATGATTTTTTTAAAAAAAGAATATAGTAGGCAAGTTGATGGGCCCTCAAAGATGTCCGTGTTCTAATTCTTGGAACCAGTGAATATGTTAGGAAGTGGATCACTCACTCATTTCTTGTTGGAATGTAAAATCATACAGCCACTCCAGATAACAGTTGGCAGTTTCTTAAAAAACAAAAACAAACAAACAAAAAAAACAACCACTGTGCAACTTGACCTAGCAGTCACACTGCTGATCATTTATCCCAGAGATATAAAGACACATTCACACAAAAACATGCACATGCATGTTCATAGCATCTTTATTCTTAATACCAAATACTAGAGACAGCCCGAATGTCCCTCAGCAGATAAATGGTTAAACAGAGTGTGGTTAAATGGTTAAACATCTGTATCATGGAATACTGTTTAGCAATGAAAAGGATTGAACTGTTGATATGTACAACAGTATCACTTGGATGGATCTGAAGGGCATTATGCTGAGTGAAAAAAATAAAGCCAATCTTAAAATATCACAGTTTGATTCCATTTATATAGCATTCTTTAAATGATAGAATTATAGATGAGAAACATAACTAGTAGTTACCAGGGCTTAAGAGGGACTGGGGCTGGGGGGAAAGGGTGGAAGGGAAGTAGGGTATGATAAAGGGCAACATAGGGATCCTTGTGATGGAACTTTTATGTATCTTCACTGTATCAATGTCAGTATCATGATATGATATTGTACTTTAGTTTTTTGGAGATGTTACTATTAGGAGAAAGTATGTAAAAGTACATGGGATCTCTCTGTATCGTTTCTTAGAACTGCATGGGAATTTACAGTGATCTCAAAATGAAATATTTCATTTAAAAATGCATATTTTCCTGAAATGTCAACAGCTGTCTTCTTCCTACCTATGCCCCATTGAAAATTTTATCAACTTACTATGCCAGTGTAATTTTCCAAGATAATTCCTGATTTTCACTGAATCCCTTCAGGAAGGTGATTTTACCCCGTTCACTTTTGTGTTCCAATATCTGTTAACAATGCCTGGCATATATTAGGTGCTCAAAAAGTAAATGAGTTAGAGTAAATATGAATATTCTTATTTTCACATTAAGAATTGGAGATTGGAAATTTAAAAGATGTTCTCATAGGGTGCAAAGCCAACAGAGGGAGGAGCTGGAGATGAATTCTAGTATTGTGACACCAAGGATAATGGTTTTTCACCTGGAGTGCTTGGTGCTTTGGGCTTTTTCACCTGGAGTGCTTGGTGCTTTGGGCTAAGTTGTGCCATTACCAGTTCCACCTTACTAAAACATATGAAAGAGCCACATGTGGTCACTGGAATATGTTGAGAATATTATAAATGGGAAACAGCACACATAGAGGTTGAGTGCATTGAGTCTGGAGCTAAATTGTGCTCAAATCCCAGCTTCTTATCTGGTGGCAGTTGCCTGACTTCTCTCTGCCCCATGTGTAAAAAGAAGATAATAGTAGTTACTCATCTTGTATGGTTGCCACAGGGTTAAACAAGTTACTATGTGTAAAACTTTATAACAGTGCCCAGCACATTAAGAACTCTGTGTGTTTACCATCATTATATATGTTTTTTATTACTAAAAATGGAGAAGTAAAGACTTCCTTAATAAATGTAAAAATGTAAGAACTATTTTAGCTCACAAGCTGTACAAAAATGGGCACAGGCTGGTTTGGCCTCTGGGCCTTATTTTAACCAGAGTCTTATATCTAGGCTTTCAGTCTAGATCATTGTCAATTCATTAGAGGATTTGTAAGATGGTGATATTCTAATTGTTATTAATATTTGAGACATTTCATGTCTTAGCTGCAGTACTTCTAAAAAGAAGAGTACTACTTACTGACTTCAGTAATCTGAACATATAGTTTGACAGAATACAGTTCACTTTTCTGTTATTGTATAATCCCATCTAGTCCCCTACTCAATAATGTGTGTATTATTTTACGCTATATCACTTTTATATAATAGTGGATATAGAATCTTTGCTTTAAAAAGCACATTGTCCATGGTGTCTACATAATCCTTCACTTTTGTATGCTTTAGGTTTACAGAGTGCTCCAAAATTAGAGTTGGGGGGCCACATTTTCTCACTTGGACTGGTGATTTTCCCTTGCTCTCAGGTGGTCTCCCTACTCTTGTATTATAAGCTCCTCTGGTTTGCATGGCATCCATACTTCCTGGAAGTCCACTGGAGTGGGAATAACTTCCTACTCACATCAACTGATCCCTGTACATTTCCTGATCATTATTCCATTGAGGGAGGTAGTTAATGTTTGATTCATTGATAGGTAAACCAGCAAAGCCTAGCTATCCATTCTCTAGAAAGCTTGTCTTTAATCCGGGTAACCCGTTTTTTAAGGTAGTGGTATAAATAGTTCTATGTTAAAAATGTAGAGTTCATTGAAAGCTGTGGAAGGAAAATAATCTCTAAAGGGCAAAGTTGCTTATGGAGACTTGAAGACCACCTGTAAATCATTTGGTTGTTAATGGTGTCCATATTTTTCAATTTTTTTTTCTTTTTTTTAAAAAAGCCTTTCAAGTGGTTAATAGTGTCCATACTTTTTAAAGGAGAATAAAGTTTCCCTTAATAATGCATGTGTTTGAATTATAATGTTTTTCATTTCAGTAATTTTCTCCCAGACTATAATTGTGTCCCTGGTGACCTTAGTCTGTGATTGAGGAAATGAAATGACTGATAAAGAATTCTGATTCCATTACAAGAAGAAAGGATTATGGCCGGGCGCGGTGGCTCACGCCTGTAATACTAGCACTCTGGGAGGCCGAGGTGGGTGGATCGCTCGAGGTCAGGAGTTCGAGACCAGCCTGAGCAAGAGCGAGACCCCGTCTCTACTAAAAATAGAAAGAAATTATCTGGCCAACTAAAAAAATATATATATAAAAAAAAGTTAGCCGGGCATGGTGGCGCATGCCTGTAGTCCCAGCTACTTGGGAGGCTGAGGCAGTAGGATCGCTTAAGCCCAGGAGTTTGAGGTTGCTGTGAGCTAGGCTGATGCCACGACACTCACTCTAGCCCAGGCAACAAAGCGAGACTCTGTCTCAAAAAAAAAAAAAAAAAAAAAAAACAAAGGATTATGGAGTTCATTAAATGGAGTTGTGGTTTGAAGTTAAATTTAAATTGAATATAAATTTTAAATAGTTTTTCCCTCACCCTGTGGGTTACAAAGTAGCAGTTAGAGTTTGACTTTAACTCAAGACTGGTGTGCTTCCATACTTAATGATAGTGTAGTTAAACTTTGAGTTGCTGGAAAGTAGGCCAAGTCATATTTCAAGGTGGTAGATGACCAGGGAGGACATCTTTGGGAATTGCCTGTGCTCTGTATACTTCACTGAAGAACAGTGTCGGGCAGAGGTGGCATTTGATGTCTTTCTTTTTCAAACTCTTAGAACATGATGGTGAGAGTATCTCCAGCACAGGTTAGCTTCCCGACTGCTGGCTCCAAGAGATTGGACACCCTCTTGGGTTGCAGTCAGACCTGGGCTCACGAGACATGCAGAAAGAGTCGGGTAAACATGACATGTGCTAAGCTGGTAATTACCCAGAATGGGCCGCTGGCAATTTGACTTACATCTTCTATCCAATTTAGATTTATTCTTTGGTTGTCCTACAAGCTAAAGCATATAAGTATAGGTTAAAATTTAGCCTGCCTCCTCAGGCTTGTGTTGAACACCTCTCTCTGTTATTCTAATGGGAAGTTTTAGAGCAAGACAAATATTCATCCACCACTCTCCAATTTTCTCATTCAGAGAGTGTGTAGGGAAATGGTGTCCAAAATATCAGTTTAAGGTCATTGCCTTAGAATATGTTGGTTCCCTGGGGTTTTAATGGGCTGCTGTCAGAATAGTTCTTTCTTTGAAATACAATATAGGCTTTGTCAGAGTGAAGTGTGTTTTAGGGAATATAGAGTAGTCTTCTATAGAATCTAGAGGTGGAGTGATTCATCCATGAAATGAGCAGTCTTTTGTTTTAGAAATGTGGGTAGTGATATTTTTATAATAATCATGAAACCTTTGTAAACAGTGCTAGAAGCTGGTTTTTCTCTTTTTAAAAATGAGTCCAAGAAAGTGAGAGCTTTGTGACTAGCTCTGTGGAATCTGGAAAGTTGTATTTATGCTTAGCCCATTTCAGGTCATATTGATATGACTAAGGATAATGATGAAAAAATGTGGTTAAAATTTTTGAAAAGATATATGTCTAAGACAGTAGGTTATCTGATTTATAAGATGACCCAGAATTACAATACTGTAACTTTGAGGTGGATATGAGGGTAATTTGTGAAGTATTAATAATTTAATGGTTTCTGGACTTAATGTACTTTTTCGTTCATTTTTTTTTTTTTTTAATGCTGGCTAACCCACATCAGGAAATGAGGACATTTTTTTGTTTTTTGGGCATTTGCCAGATCTGTACAAAGCATAAAACATCTGCAGATGTCTGTTTAAGGCAATTGCTTTACGCTTTGCAATAGAATGTTTTAACCATGAATATATGTATGTTTTATACCGTATGAAAACTACTTTATTTTAGATTTGGGTTTTCTAGTACTTGTCAGGTGCTATCCCTTTGGGAATGGTGTTCAGACCACAAGAGATATTGATGAAGTATAGAAAGGGATGCTTAATTTTAATACAGAGCTCTCTATTGAGTTTGACTAAAACAAAAAAAGTTCCAGTGATCCTCAAAATTTCAGAGGTCAATTTTTTTCCCAGCGGGTCATTTTTGAGACCGTGAGAACAGACTTAATAAAAAGAGTTTTCCAAACTTGAGCCCTTTTGATTTTTAAAACAGAGAAAGAAAGAAAGAAAGAAAAAAAAAACCCACATCTCTTTTTGATGATATGCTTGGTCAGTTAGAATGCTTTCTATGAAGGAAGTTGTGGTGATAGGTTCTGGAATGTGGAGGGTGATGGGAACTCCCAAGGATGTAAAGCTTGGGAACTTTTTAGAAATGAAGTTTTCTTTTGCTCTGTCATGGTTAATTATGCTTTCCAGGATAACACATTGCTAGAGATTAGCTGAACAAATGGGATGAAAGTCAAAATGTAAGGTTGGATATTTTAGATAAATTTTGGTAAGAGATTAAGTTCTAAGAATGTACCTTTTTTCTACAAAATGCTACTTACGCTTTTTGAAATATTTGTGTGTCCCACACTCATGTAACAATACATGGCGCATAATAGGCCTCAGTAAATATGTCAAATGAATAATGATGCAATACATTTAATTTAATATATATGACTTTTTGTTTGGTTCAGTGAAGTATATTTCTTTAAATATTGCCATAAAATAGTATATGGGTAGATGCTAGTAAGGTACCTTTCAGTTGGCATTAAATTAGACTTGGATTATTTCAATAATAATAATTTTAGTAATACTGTGCATGTACAATATTTCTTTTCTTCCTTAGGGGGTCAACGTAGTGAATAGTTATTTGACATGGGACGATGCTATAGTCTAGATAAATGAAGCTTTCAGGTGATTGGGTTAAATCTCTGAGATCAAATAGTAACTTCTTTAACTTTCCATATTAATATATAGCTTCAATATTATTAATCAGAATATCAGGTGGAATTCTTTTGGTAAAATGGACAGAGTAGTATTGAAGTTTCTTGGAAAGAATAAACAGGAAAGAATAGCAAAAAGCTAAGTATTAGAAGGAAGGGTAAATTGATAAAATCTATCAATAAAAGAATTTGGCAGTTTATATCAAGTCTGAAATGATTTATAATTTGTAATGCACGATTTCCACTTCTGTTAATCAAATCTAAGAATGTGTAGAGAAAATGGGGTGAAAAGATTTTGGCAGCTTTATGGTAGCAGAAAGTTAGAAATTACATAAATAAACAATAATAGAGGGTTGTTTAAAATGATATTCTAAAACAGTGAAATTATATAATATTTAAATTGATACTTATTAAAGCTTTGTAACATTATGTCATGGTCATTTTTCATTGTTATTAAGAAAAGCAGTATGTGAAATTATAAATGTGGTACGATTATATATAATATTTAAGCATAAAATGGCTAGGAATAGGCCGGGCGTGGTGGCTCACGCCTGTAATCCTAGCACTCTGGGAGGCCGAGGTGGGCGGATCGTTTGAGCTCAGGAGTTCGAGACTAGCCTGAGCAAGAGCGAGACCCCATCTCTACTAAAAATAGAAAGAAATTATATGGACAGCTAAAAATATATATAGAAAAAATTAGCCGGGCATGGTGGTGCATGCCTGTAGTCCCAGCTACTCAGGAGGCTGAGACAGGAGGATCGCTTGAGCTCAGGAGTTTGAGGTTGCTGTGAGCTAGGCTGACGCCATGGCACTCACTCTAGCCCGGGCAACAGAGCAAGACTCTGTCTCAAAAAAAAAAAAATGGCTAGGAATAATAAAAAGTGCTTATTTATTTATTTATTTATTTATTTTTAGAGACAGGGTCTCACTCTTGCTCAGGCTGGTCTCAAACTCCTGACCTTGAGCCATCCTCCCGCCTTGGCCTCCCAGAGTGCTAGGATTACAGGTGTGAGAAAAGTGCTTTTTTAAAACACAGCTTTATTGAAGTGCAATGAACATACCGTAAAATTCACCTGTTGTAAGTGTAAAAGGTTTTTATATATTTATAGAGTTGTTCAACCATCATAAGAATGCTGTTTGAGAATATTTCCATCACCCCCAAAATTTATTCTTCCATATCTCTCACCCTCAATCCTAGGCAAACAATGATCTGTTTCCTGTCAAATAAATCTGCCTTTTCTGGACATTTCGTATGCAAAGAATTATATGTTATGTAGTCTTTAGCATTTGACTTCTTTTACTTGCCATAATGTTTTTGAGGTTCTTCCATGTTGTGGCATTTATCAATAGTTCATTTGTATTGTTGAGTAGTGTTCTGTTGTATCGATATACCACATTTTCTTTATTCAGTCACCAGTTAATGGACATTTGAATTATTTCCAGTTTTTATCTATTATGACTAATGCTGCTGTGAACAGTTGTGTACAGCTTTGTGTGGACAAATGTTTTCATTTCTCTTAGGTAGATTCCTAGGGGTAGATTTGTTATATCATATAGTAGGATTTTGTATAAGAAACCGCCAAAGTGGCTGTTTTTTGCAGTAACATATGAGGGGCCCACTTGGTCCACATCCTCACCAACACTTGGTATTTATTCTCATTTTGATTATAGCCATCTTTGTAGGTGTGAAGTGGTATTTAAATGTGGCTTTAATTTGCATTTCCCTAATGACTAATGATGTTGAGCATACAAAGTGCTTTTAAAAATTCACTTTTTTTAATCCTTTAAACTCTTAACTGTTACTGTTCTCAGTATAACCAAACAGGAGAGTAATTTGAATATATTCAGAGGTTCTAGACTCCTCTGTGATCCATTTCTATTCAGAGTTCAAACCACCTTACTTGGTTTTTTAGCATAAAAGGGAAATGCCAGGGAATAAGAAGAAAACTGAAAAATCACAATAATTTTAAACCAACAAAAAAGAAACTAAACAACTGCCTGAATTAAATGTTTATTTATAATGAATATATTCATTTTAGCAACTATTCACATTCTCGTCATTTCCATCCAGAGCCCATTAACTTCCCTACCCATTGGCTAATATATTCTTCAAATTACTCTTCAACCACTTTGGCGGTTTCTTAAAATAAGTAAATAAATAAATAAATAAGCACTTTTTATTATTCCTAGCCATTTTATGCTTAAATAGTATATATAATCGTACCACATTTATAATTTCACATACTGCTTATTAACAATGAAAAATGACCATGACATAATATTACAAAGCTTTAATAAGTATCAATTTAAATATTATATAATTTCACTGTTTTAGAATATCATTTTAAACAACCCTCTATTATTGTTTATTTATGTAATTTCTAACTTTCTGCTACCATAAAGCTGCCAAAATCTTTTCACCCCATTTTCTCTACACATTCTTAGATTTGATTAACAGAAGTGGAAATCTCCTCTTTCTGTATCTTCCCTCATCCTGTTTTCTGAAGAGTCCTTCTATTTCTGCTCTTGATCCAGTTTCTCTCAGCTTCTTGAGAGGACTTGTCTCTGTAATTCTCCTTTTCCATTAGTTTTTCCTTTAACTCTCGCATCCTTTCTGCCCCACGTTTTTGCTTCTATTTAGACACCTTCCTTAAATGAATGGTCTCCATCTGTGGTCCCTCTTTTTCACCTTCTTTCCTCCCACATTAATCCCAGAAGTTTTATTTTCTCCATCAAGATGACAGCCCCTAGGATCATTAATGACCCTTTTCTACTAGATCTATGTAATTTTTAAAGTGTTTTTTCTTAATTTCCCCCCTAATTTAGTTATTATTTGTATGTGCCTATTTTTATGCCAGTACCACCACACTGTCTTGATTATTGTAGCTGTATAGTAAGTGTTGAAATTGGGAAGTATGAGTATCCCAAGTTATTCTTCTCTTGCAAGGCTTTTATTCTCTTCTGGGTCCTCTGCTTTTCCATATGAACTTTAGAATCAGTTTGTCAATTTCTGTAAAAATGCAGGCTAGGATTTTGATAGGGATTGCATTGAATCTGTAGATAATTTGGGGAGTATTGCTGTCTTAACAGTATTAAATCTTCCAATCCATGAACATGGGTGTCTTTCCACTTATGTGGGTCGTCTTTAATTCCTTTTAACAATGTTAAATTTATTCCTAAGTATTTTATTCTTTGTGATGCTATTATAAATGGAATTGTTTTCTTCCTTTCATATTTGGATTGTTCATTGCTAGTGTATAGAAATTGAATTTTTGTATATTCTTATATCCTGCAACCTTGCTGACACCATTTATTCTAATAGAAAAAACGATTATTTTTTGTGTGTTTATGTTAATTCCTTAGGATTTCTTTATACAAGATCATATTATCTGCAAGTAGAGGTAGCTTTACTTCTTCCTTCCCAATCTGGATGCCATTTATTTGTTTGTCTTGCCTAATTACCCTGCCTAGAACCTCAATGTTGAATAGAAATGGCTTCCTTGTTTTTCTGATTTTAGGGAGAAAGCATTCAGGTTGTTACCATTAGCAGTGAGTTTTCATAGAAGTCCTTTATCATGTGAAAGAATATCTCTTCTATTCCTAGTTTGCTTAGTCTTTTTATCATAAAAAGGTACTGAATATTGTCAAATGTTTTTTCCACATCCATTGAAAGAATCAGAGTTTTTGTTTTTTATATTTTAGTCTATTAATATGATGTATTATATTGATTGGTTTTTGGATATTAAACCAAACTTGCATTTCTGGGATGAATCCCATTTGGTCATGGTTTGTAATTCTTTTTAGATGTCTGCTAGTATTGTTTTTTAGATTTCTTAGTGGTTTTCTTTGAGGATTTTTGCATCTATATCCATAATCACTATATTATGTAGTTTTTTATTTTGTGATGTCTTTGGTTTTTGGTTTTAGGATAATGTTGAACTCATAGAATGAGTTGAGAAATGTTCAAGAGCTTTCTATGCCATAAATTCTTAACATACCGCTTTCGTACCTCATTCTTATTATTATTAGTTCTTCAAAAGTGTGCATCTCTGGATAGAGCAGGCTGGAATTTCAGTTGAACCCAGGTGTCTTTTTCTGTGGCTTTTTTCTTTTTCTGATCATTTTCCTTTGCACATCAAGAGAAGACAATTCTGTTTTTAGAATGTTTACTGTGCTCAAATTGCTCACTAACTCTCATGCCAAGAGCCTTGCCTTGTTTGTTTACAACAATGTCAACTGTGTGCAGGTATACAGTATAAGCATAAAGGCTTCCAATTTTACAGTAATAAAGTTTGTGGGGCATTCCTTTTTCAAAATACCAATTCCTTTGATGTCTTAAATGCCACCCTTGTTGGCCATAAAATGACTAAAGGAATGATTTCATGATTTTGAAAGGGCCTAGAAAATAGATGCTGGATCTAATCTTTCCCCCTGTAGTAGTCATTTAGGTGAAATGTTGGAAGATGGTAGTTTTGGTGGAAAGACCTCTGTTGTACTTTTTAAAGCTAAAGTGCAGGGAAGAGAGTAATTCAGAGTTCTGTTTTGTCATTCCATCTATCAATTGGTTACAAAAAACAGAAAGCAACTCTGGTTAACTTAAGTCAAGAAAGGGAATTATTGAAAGGCTAGGAAGTAGATCAGAGGAAAACTGATTATGCCCATCAGTCTCTTCAGGTTGTCTTTCTTGGGATGAGTCAGTTCTAGCTATGTTTCACACTTGTGTCATTTGGCTGAAGATTCCCATATCCGGAGTAGAGAAGTCTGTCTGGCCTAATTCAGACATGTGCCCACCGTTGGCCAGTGAAAGTCAGGGCTTCTGTATTCAGTCTCACCAAAGGAGAACAGAGGTACTAGTATTAGAAATGGGAGAATGGATTAGGAAAAACAATACATTCCACTATGAGAGCTTTACCTAACTTGTGGTTGATTCCTTTTAAAAACAAAGTAATTCAAGTCCCACTAATCCTACAAACTAGTGCCCAGTATAGGGTGTGACCCAGAGAACTTCCAGTATGTAGCTGTTTTTAAGGATTTTTTAAAAAGACAGAAAGAAAAACAGAGAAAGGAAGGAAGAAAGGAAATGAAAAGTTCTGCAGTCAGATACTGAATAGAGATGCAGTAGAACTTCAGAGAGGGAGTGATCAGTGTGAAGTAGAGAACACTATGTTAGTCTAAAAAATGGAGGGGAGTAGTAAGGATGTTCTTGCTCATATAATAAAGAGCATTTTAAGAAACAAAGCCTCACACTAAAAAGTGTTCAAGCCCCTGACTCTAGGAGGCACTGGTTTGACATGGTGTTGATGTAGTTCACTCCTTTGTAATTCTACAATTTAACTATAAACAACAAAAAAGTTCCTTCAGTGCTTATGCTTGTCAGGCATAGAGATGGATTGAGGGAAAATGAAAGTTATTCATCTGAGACTTCTATGTCATGTCCATATCTAATGAAAACATAAAGCAAGTTTAATCAGGTGGGCCCTGAATGTACCTGAGCATCAGAAATCACTGCTTGCACTGACAGGCTGTTAAGGGAAACCAGAAGAGTTATAATTCATGTGAGCCTCATCCTTCCAATGAGAGAATATGCTGCTGCTTTCTATTGGACCTCCCTGCTTTCCTAGACACAGTTTGTAAGGTTCAACCTGCCCAGGTGCAGCCTGACTGAGCAAATTCCTTCTGAAGGATAGAATTAGTACCCTTCCTGGGTTCACGGCCATTTGAGTGCTTCTAACTTTTGGTTCTTTTTAAAAATCATTGCTCCATGATCGAAGCAAATGGCCCATGTTAACTATTATATAAATGTAGAGAGCCAGTTGAGGACAGTGGCTAATAGTTGGCAGGATTAAATGGGGGCCATAATAGAGGCTTTGTCAGCAGTGGAATCTGGGCTAAAGTTTCTCTGAGGCAAGGCTCAGGGTCATGGAATCCCTAAATGTTAGAGGAGACTCAGAGAACTATGCAGTTCTTTTTCATTAGAAATAATGACAGTTTGCATTGACGTTACAATTTTGTGGTATTGTCTCTGCTCAGAAAGACAATCCCTCATTTTGTAAACCATGCTGATTAATGTCATAACCTGCTGAGGAACAGGAAATTCCAAATTGCAGGCTAGCACAGACCCATCCCAGCCTTCCCAGAATCTCGTGGGATCTGGCTTTGGGCCGCACACCACCAGAACTGCTGCTGAGGACTCTGATGCTCATTTATAGTGTACAGAGTTGTCATGAGTCAAATCCCTTTCAGTCTCAATGGGGAGAATTTTTCAGAATTACAGAGGCCTGTGGAACTTGAGGAAACCTGGGAATACTCTTGTGCCATACCATGAACTTTGATAGTGGCAAACATTTGTGTAGTGTTTCATGATTTACAAAAGAGAAAAGTCTTTTCTCCTATGCCATTTTATTTAATCCTCACAACCTTTATAGATAGGCATTATTATCATCATTCTCTTTTCTTCAGATGAACAAACTGAGCCTCAGGAAATGCTTGTCTAGGCATGTAGCTGGTTAGTAAAGTGGCGAAGCTGAGATTGAGACCTGGGTCCTGGAATTCTAAATCCCATGCACTTCTTATGGCTTTAAACTTCCTCTGGGAAATCCATGCAGTGGTCAGGAGCACGAATCTTTGACCTGGTTATTCTGAAACCAAGGAAATTGCCAGATGTTTACAAGGTTTCACCAGCTTCTGAGGCAAGGATAGAGGAGATAGGGAGGAACGACACCTCAAGGTGTGGCCAGATGGTATTGAGATGCTGTGGAAAATCTGAGAGATGCTACTGCTTATTTTCTGTGTATTCTCTTGATACTCACTGCCCTTCCCTTTTCTTCAGAATGAGCCAGGCCAACTCATGACTCTACTTTGTGCCTGTAGAATCTACACTCTGATTCCCAAAGACCTATCACTTCCTCCTTCAGATTTTAGTACTGAGTCTCTTTGATTAGTGTTGATGGAGGATAGTCATTCTCTGAAGAAGTGTATCTTCTTTTATTCTGGAGGTAAAAACTGTTATACAGATGGGGTGACAAAGTACAAGAGATTCTTGATGGCTTGCCATTGCAGCTAGAGTACATTATTTATTACCATTGATTATTTTGCCAAATGTTTTGTGTAAAAAGCTTCTTAGTTTTGGGATGCCTCAGGATAATTTGTCACCTACGTTACTCAACATTGTGGCATTGCAGCAGAGAGGATGGTGCTGGCCTCTAAACTCCAGAGCCCAGTTGGCAGCCAGCCTGACCAAAATACACAGTGCAATGACCTCAGGAGGTGGCCAGACACTCTGGTAGCTGGAGGAGATGAGTTTATGCCAGTTTGACTCTGGGCTTTTAAAATTTCTTGCAGCTGAAAGTTTCCTAATATACTCAGTCCTGGAAATGGATGCTCTGTGCACAAGATGTTGTATATGCTGATCCTCCTGTAAAATATCTGTTTTTTCAGATGCTGCTACATTTTTCTCGTAGGCTTGCAAATTATGCTTTTACCCTGTGGTGATCATTAAATCGTTCATATGAAGGTTGACATAGGGAAAGGAAAGCTATGAGAGAAGAAAGTAGAATTGGGAGACTGTCCTGAGAGAGGGCAAACTGGCACTCGGAAAGTGTTGTATGCTACGCTGTGGAGTATGCTCACTAGGCTGCGGAGTCAGCTAGGCGGTAGAGCCCATGGCTGGAGTGCTGATTTGTGCTTTGCCTCTGATTTGGTGTTTGTACCTCAGTTTTCTCATCTGTAAAATTAAAATAATAATAATAGGCCGGGAGCGTTGGCTCAACGCCTGTAATCCTAGCACTCTGGGAGGCCGAGGCGGGTGGATCATTTGAGCTTAGGAGTTCGAGACCAGCCTGAGCAAGAGCAAGACCCCGTCTCTACTAAAAATAGAAAGAAATTATCTGGACAACTAAAAATATGTAGAAAAAATTAGCCGGTCATGGTTGGCGCATGCTTGTAGTCCCAGCTACTCAGGAGGCTGAGGCAGTAGGATCGCTTAAACCCAGGAGTTTGAGGTTGCTGTGAGCTAGGCTGACGCCACGGCACTCTAGCCGGGGCAACAGAGTGAGACTCTGTCTCAAAAAAAAAGGGTGTGGATAGCACAGTGTAGCCTGAAGGAACCTGTTTGTTGTAGTCATCCATAATGAACACTTTGTACTATAGTCACTCTACCTCAAGGATAGAGGGAGGGGATGGGGCTAGAGCTCTGTTCCAGTTCTTTAAAAGAAACTCATGGTTTCAAGAAGTATGTGTACTGGACAAGATCTCTGAGCTTTCTCCAAGTACATTTATGTCAAAACTGAGCTGACCTCTGGAATACTTGATTCTCTCAACCCAACCTTATTACTCGTGGGTCCTGTTAAAAGCCAGGAGGTAACTTTTTTTCATCTCTTGAATGCCCTGTCTACATTCCACAGGGTATTCGAAATGGAATATATGTAGGTTTGCTACAGCTGTGTTGTCATGTTAGGGCATAGCCAAGGTGATACAGTTTCTGGGAAATTTACTAAAGTGGACACTTTAAAATTTGATAGGAACAAAGGTTTCCAATAAAATATGATTGACACATAATTTAATCATTTAGTAATCATAGATGGTGTTAAGTAACTCTTTTCTATCTTAGTTGGAGTAAGAAATAATGATCTTAAACAGCATCATTGAGTTACAGTTAAAATTCTATCTTGAAAGACAACTGAATATTAAAATGAATGCTTAATGAGGGAATAAACCTGTTTAAAAAGCAGGTGAGGGATTAAATGACCTTTTAAATCAATCTTTGGAAATGTAAATTGTAAATATAAAATTGTTTTTCTTGATCCCATCTGATCATTTGATTGACCTTTGAGACACTGTCCTTATGGTCTATTTTATATGTTGTACTCTTATCTTGGTCCATTCCTGCTGCTGTAACAAAATACCACAGACTAGGTAATTTCTGAATAACAGAAATTTATTCCTCACAGTTCTGGAGCCTGTGAAGTCCAAGAACAAGGCACAAGCATTTTCGATGTCTAATGAGGGTCCAGTCTCTGCTTCTGAGATGCTGCCTTGAATGCTACATCTTCACATGTCAAAAGGCGAAAGGGGCTAAATAGTTCCCTCCAGCCCTTTTATAAGGCACTAATCCCATCCATGAGGCCAGAGCCCTCATGGCCTAATCACCTCCTAAAGGCCCCACTGTTGCATTAGGGATTAAGTTTCAACATGAATTTTGGAGAAGACACAAACATTCAAACCATAGCAGCCCCCTTTTGAGATTTGTTTTTATGCTGTTGGGTATATTTTCTGTGTTGCTTAGCTCCGTCTCATGTCTGTGTGCAGTAAAATGAAGCATTTCACGGTTTTTCAGCCTCCACCACTTACTGCAAGGTCTGGGCCACTTCTCTGCTTTGCTTTCCTCATGTGCAAAGTGGGGATTACAGCCCTGCCTACTTTACTTTTTGAGAGGATTAAATGTGGATTCCATTTCCAGCAAATTGCTTAGAGCAATACAAGACTCAGTAAGCCTTTAATTCCTGTTAGGTGCTTTGATGAGGGTGATGTGGTGATGCAATCCCCAGGGGAAGAATGAAGGAATCCAACTGTGAGTGTCTTCTATGTCAGCAGTTCTCATCTACTCTTCAGATCATTTTTAAAATATATATTATTTATACCTTCATTTATATAGATGAGGAAACTGCCTCTCAGAGGGTAAATTGCCCAAGGCCACACAGTAAGTGGCAGAGCTGACAGGGTTTCAAACTTGGATCTATAAAACTCAAACCCATACTCTTTCAAGTATACTATGCTGGGTTTTTTAAAAATTAAGGTGAAAAAAGAAAAAACTCATATCTTAAAATTTACCATCTTAACCATTTTTAAGTATATAGTTCCATAGTGTTTAGTGTATTTATATTGTCATAAAACAGTTCTCCAGAACTTTTTCATCTTGCAGAACTGAAACTCTGTACCAGTTAAATAACGATTCCCTCTTTGCCTCCAGCTCCTGGTAATCACCATTCTACTTTCTTTTCTCCACATCAAATGGATAATGTGCTGCTAAGGTCATAACAAGGTTTGAGAGAGGCACATCTCACACATGAGCATAAAAACCCAATTATCACACTTACGAACTACAAAAGTATCCTCTACTTTCTATGTCTATAAATTCAACTATAGCAGATCCTTAAACAATGTCGTTTCATTCACCATAATTCCATTATAATGTTGATGAGGGAAAAAATTGATTCCTGCCTAGGGCCACTGTCTGTGAAGTTTGCACGTTCCTCCCATGTCTTCATGGGTTTTCTGCAGATACTCTGGTTTCCTCCCACATCCCAAAGATGTACACATTAGGTTAATTGCTGTGTCTGAATTGTCCCGGTCTGAGTGAATGTGGTGTGAGTGAGTACATCCTACGATGGGATGATGTCCCCTGTCCAAGCTTGGTTCCTGCCTTGTGGCCTGAGCTGCCAGCATTGGCTTCAGCCACCCACCACCTTGAACTAGAATAATAGGGTTGGAAAATTAATAAAAGAATGCAAATTATTGCAAAATAAAAATTCATAGATTATACAATAATCATACAAATGTCTGATAAACGATGTGATACAAAAGTGCTCAGCTAGCCTGCCATGTTGTTTGTTTTTGAACTTCATGGTGGTAAGAAGTGCTCCTTACAATTTTCTCTTTGAAAATATTTATTCCTTGTTTTAATCCACATCCAAAAAGACTGCCGTCACTCACTAATTCACCAAAAATCGGGTAAATAATTATCTCACTTTTTTTTTTTTTTTTTTTTTTTGAGACAGAGTCTCACCCTGTTGCCCGGGCTAGAGTGCCGTGGCGTCAGCCTAGCTCACAGCAATCTCATACTCTTGGGCTCAAGCAATCCTACTGCCTCAGCCTCCCGAGTAGCTGGGACTACAGGCATGTGCCACCATGCCTGACTAATTTTTTCTATATGTTTTTAGTTGTCCAGTTAATTTCTTTCTATTATTTTTAGTAGAGACGAGGTCTTGCTCTTGCTCAGGCTGGTCTCGAACTCCTAACCTCGAGTGATCCTCCCGCCTCAGCCTCCCGGAGTGCTAGGATTACAGGTGTGAGCCACCACGCCCAGCCATCTCACTCTTTTTTATTAATTTTTCTTAAATGTATATATAGCTCACATTTATTTCAGTATTTAGTATTAGAACTATGTTTTGAGTCTTCATTTGAAGTTTGGTGATGTTTGCCATAGGAACTTAACCCTTATTTATATCAATTAGCCTATGGTAAAATTGGTTTCATTATATGCCCTTTTTCTTAAAGTCACAGTTTCCAAGAACCAATTGACGACATTGAATGATGATTTACTATACTTGAGATACCTCATATAGGTGAACTCATACGGTATTTGTCCTTTCGTGACTGGCTTATTTCACTTAGCATAATATCCTCATGTTGTAGCTTATGACAGTATTTCCTTCCTTTTTAAGGCTGCATAGTATTCCATTGTTACGCATACCACATTTTGTTTATCCATTCATCTGCTGATGGATACTTGAGTTGCTTCCACCTCTTGGCTGTTGTGGATAGTGCTATTGTGAACATGGGTGTACCAGTAACTCTTCAAGACCCTGCTTTACATTATTTGGGATATATACCGAGAAGTATATATGGATCAAGTGGCTGGATCAAATGGCAGTTCTGTCATTAATATTTTGAAGAACCACCATGCTATTTTCCATAGCAACCATACCATTTTATAGTCCCACCAACAATGCACAAGGCTTCAGTTTCTCCACATCCCCACTTGTTATTCTCTGTTGTTTTGTTTTGATAGTAGCCATCCTGATGGGTGTGAGATGATATCTCATTGTGGTTTTGATTTGCATTTCTCTGATGATTCGTGATCTTGAGCATCTTTTCATATGCTTTTGGGCTGTATATCATCTTTGGAAAAGTGGCTATTCAAGTCCTTTGCCCATCTGTAATCATTATTTAATTTTTTTCATTTGAGTTATAGGAGTTATTTATGTATCCTGGACATTAAACCCTTATCAGATGCATTATTTGCAAGTATTTTCTCCCATCACATAGTTTGCTTTTTCATACTGATTGTGTCCTTTAATGCACAAAGGTTTTAAGTTTGATGTAGTCCCGTTTATCTATTTTGCTTTTGTTGCCTGTGCTTTTAGTGTCATATCCAAGAAATTATTACCCATTCCAATGTCATGCAGCTTTCCCGTATGTTTTCTTCCAGGAATTTTATAGTTTGGGGTCTTATGTTTAGGTCTTTAATCCATGTTGAGTCGATTTTTATGTATGGTTCATTCCTTCACTTGTGGCTGTCCTGTTTTCCCAGCACCATTTGTTGAAGAGACTGTCCTTTCCCATCATGCCCTTTGTAATGGTAAAGGAGAGAGAGTGATGAGAGGGCACAGACATTTATTTTGGGGGAAAAGTAATACTAAAGTGTTTTTTTAGCTTTTTTGCCATTACGTAAGTGGAGAAAGGTATACATAAAACTTCGCTAGTGTGATATATTCACAAGAATTATGGAGGACTTGGAAAAGGAGGAGGAAGAGGAAAAGAAAGGAATAACTGAGAACTTGTTTTCTAGACCCAGAGGGAGTTTAACTACTATTTATGTTTGTGTGGGGAAAGCAAATCAAGACGTTACAGTAATACTGTAGTCTCTTTGGCTATGAAGAGACCAGCTTTCCAGAAGTTGCTGGCAGGTTGGTGGTGGGGGAGGAAACATTTTTAATGGCAAACTAATGAGGCCCTGAAATCCCAGAGGCAAACAAACAGAAGAGAAAGAAAGCCATCCAAAGAAACTGTAGTCTGTATAATGTGATGGCTTAATTCACAGAGGGAGCAGCAGTGTCTCAGAGGGCACGTGGCCATGCTGGGGAGGCAGCACAGAAGAGGAGGAGTGAGCAGGGGAGAGCCGCCGAGGTCAGCAGCGCTGAGAGTGGGCTGAGCGGCAACCTTGAGGAAGAGGGACCAGACTGAAGGTACTGGCTCTGCAGTCCTGTGGTGGAGGGGACGGGAGGCAAAGACCAGTCCTCCTTCCCTGCAGTGTTAGCCCTTAGCCAGCTAGAAAAAATCAGAAAAACTCAGTCTGCAGCTAGCTTTCAACTAGCTAATTGAAAAAAATATATATAGAGAGAGAGAGAGCGCGAGCGCGCGCTTTTTTTCCTAATGTGGTAACATTTCTCCGAGTTACTTAAAAACGTTTCGAATGTCTGAGGTTCCTGTTAAAGTCTCTGTCTGGGCTTTAATCTGGGTTACAGAAATTCTGTTTGTATCTTTATTTCCTTTCCTTTCTGTAGCAAATATTATTAAGTATCCGTGTATATTGTTTATTGTGAGGGACATAAATGTTGTGCATCCTTCCCTCAAGAAGCTTATAGTGTAGTAGAGAAAACAAAATGTTTATAAATAATGGTAATTATTTTCCATACCAATGGTAAGTGTGGAAATAAGACAAAAGCTTGTCTTTTTAGATTACCTCTAGAGGTTATCTACAGGGAGGAGAAAGATCTTTTTAAAGATGGAGAAACTGAGAGCTAAATAGTATGTAAACTTTACAGGTGTGGGTCCTCCGTCACATTACATCTTACATGGAAATAGCAAGAGGCTCCATGGAAGAGATTCTGTCAGCCACGTTAGTGTGAATAGTGATTGTGGATGTTTTGAGTCACATTTCACTACTTTTCCAATAAGCTAGACATTCTCTTTGAGCTATTTGCAAACAGAGGACATACACCTCTTTGAAAATAAACATGGATGTATATAGTTGCACATTCTCCACATTGCTTATCTAAAGTGGAACAAAAATAGTCTTATAAAAATGTTGTAATACCTTACATCGGAATAGCATTCTGTGGTGAACAAACCAGTCTCACAGAATATATGAATACTATACATGCGTAAATGCTTATTAATGCAGTGATAGAAGTAGGAATAATAGGTGTTTTAGGCAATAAAGCTAAACATTTAATCTTTCTTTCAAGACTCACTTTGCAGTTTCTGACAATTTAGCACCTAATCCTATATGATAAGGAAATACAGATGGAGGGACACGGGCTTAATGATATTATTTAGGAGAGCTGTTTGATGTAGGGAGGAGGCAACTAAGAGACTGTCTTGAAATTTGCCTCATTCTGTACCACCTGCTCTCTGGAGCTCTACCAGACCTGACAACAGCTGTCTCCAGGCCAGGAACCGTGGACTCTTATGGTTTGCAAAGGTTGAGTAAGGGGATGTTCTGTTGGAAAATGTGAATTCAGTGTAACAGTGGCAAAACTGTAATAAATATACACAATGAATACATATTGAGCTTATCTGGTTATATTATGGATGACCTATTACAAAGCCACTAGAAAAGGTATTTTGAAAGAGGATTTGAGGGACTGAGCTTTTTTATCATGGAATTTATATCCTAACCCTAACTTTGTATCCGCATCTTTTGTCTTACTGCTTTCCTTTGCCTTCCTTAAATTTCCCTTCATTGAAATATAGTTGACATACAATAAGCTGCTCATATTGTATAAGTTTTGACTCACGATATTGTCACCACAATCAAGAAAACAAGCATATCCCTTTGTAATCTCCTCTCTCTCTCTCTCTCTCTCTTTCTCTGTCTCGGGGACTCTTGTCTTTGAAGTGTTTGGGAAAGCATTCTGAGAAACAGTGTCTTAGGAAATTCTCTTACATTCTGGAACTGGCCTAGATAGATCTAAGTTCCTGAGCCAAGTCCTGGCCATTGGACCTGCCTCCCCACCCACCTCTCATCCATGTCTCTTTCATCCTACAATCCACATAAATTACAGTTCTGAATTTGTGGTGTGAGTTAGCTTTGCTGGTGCTCTGCAGCTTTCTGGGCCACGTTGGACTGAGTGTATGTTTGGCCAGGTGCTTCCTACACTGTAGTGAAGAATGAGGATTTAAAAACAAAAAAGTCTAGTGTATTGTGAAGTGATACTTCTGTAAAAGACATTTAAAATGAGTTATTAGAAAAATGAAAAAAAGGCATATAAATATAAATCCCAATTGTTTTCTCTTTAGATTCAGTAGATATGGAATTCCTCTGTCAAATTGGTAAGTTTCTAAATACCTATTCTTAATTCCTGCTCTGATTCCATTACAGATTTACAAGGAAACCTTGTGACTCACGGGCCCCATTGAGTGGCACTGACCGGCTGTCCTGCTTCTCCCATTTTTTTCCTACTGGGTACAGTAATCTTTTGACCATGGTTTTAGAGTTTCTTGCTTGAAATGTTCTGCAACTTTGGCCATTTTGGTTTAAGAAATGAAAGGAAACTAGCAGTTGTTGAGTACTTATGATATGCCAGCATTTTTATTTTTTATTTCTAGGTAATCCTCAAACAGCCCTACAGAGTAGTAATACCAGCTCCACTGCAGGGATGAATTATTAGTAACTCACATGTATTCCATATTAACAAATATTGCTGAATGCCTGGTAGAGACCAGGTATGGGCTGGGCTCTGGGGATACAGCAGGAAACAGAGCCGACAAAATTCTCTGTCCTCATGGCACTTACATCTTTTTGGGGGAGGAGGGAGACAAATCATAAACAAATAACTAAAGCATATAGTATATTAGATGGTGTTAAACAGCATGGAAAGAAAGAAATTAGAGAAGGGTATGGGGATAGTAGATGAGAATTGCACATTGAAGTAGGGTGGTTGGAGAAGTCCTTTCAGAGGTGAGGGGCTGAGGGAGAGGCAGTTAGTGAGCAGCAGAGGTAAATGTCCTTCCTCATGCCACCTAGCTAGTGAATGGCTGATAATACATGTGGCTTTTTCTATTATACTTTACAGTCTTTATTCACTCCCCATGCTCCTGGCTTAAAAGATGCCTGAATCCAAAAAAAAGTGGAAATCAGTCTGGGAATGGGAAGGTGCGATTTATGTGTGGTAGGGAAACAGACTGAAAGTCTGCTCTTGATGTGGATTTTGCTTTTGATTAAGTCTGGATATTTTCCAAGGCTCTGAATATCCTTTTCCTAACCAGTACAAAGTACATGAGTTTTGTAATTGAGTTTCCATTTTTAAGTGGATGAAATTTCTCTAGGGAATGTAGAAAGCTAGACAAAATCAGGGAAAGGATTTTCAAAAGAGAAGAGATTAAAGCTTTGGAAAGAAGGCATTGCTTTTGTTTAAGTACTTTGAAGTTAAGGATTGTGTAAGTCATTCTCTGCTAGGAATGACCTGGTACTTAGAGACAGCTGTCTTGGCATTTGACAGCAGCCTTTGCCGGGGTTCTTTTCTCATCAGCCTGCTCTCTACTGCCCAAGACTTCCCTTCTGCAAACTCCAACAGCTCTTATCCAAACCCTTCACTTGAGGTCCTCCTGGCCACGGAACCTCCGACTGCCCCTCTGCCTTCTTACCTCCTCCACCAGGATTGAGTTGAGAGGAGATGGAGTTCGGATGATGACTGTTTATGACCAGCAGGTATTGTAGTCTCATTGGAGCTTGGACACGACGTGACATTGGCAGGACAGGTATTCCTGTACTTATTATACAGATGAGAAATGTGAAGCTCAGAGATATTAAATGATTTGTCCAGGGTCATCATCTCCAGTAAACCAGTTTAGAGCCTTGAACCAAAGTCTTTGTTTCCTGTGTCCGCTGACTGCTGCTACTCCATCTCCTTTTCAGCTACATTTTGGATTAAGCAAGTTTTTGTGGGTTAGTCATGATTTTAGTATATGGAATGTATTGTATGGCTTCTATGGAAAATGTGTTCCAGAATTGTAAACTTAATATAGATTTTGCTTCAAATTTTTGATAGTTAAGTTTGGAATTAATTAAATATTATTTTGATTTTTACCATGTGTTGCAATTTTTTATGTTGAAATTTAATAATTCATTTAAGTGTGCTTCCAAATTTGGTAGGATACTCTGACTACTTTGGAATGTGTATTACCTGCTGTTCTTTGCATTCCTTGGTGACAAGCCTTAATACCCTTGGGGTTGTCAATCATGTTAATAACTGCTCACATGACTTTCTCCCTGACTAATTTGTTTTATCATTTATCACTTCCCCTCCGAGGTTGGGGGATGGGAATGGGATTTTTAAACCTGGGGTAATGTATTTTTCGATCCTCTTACAAACATATGTTTTTTAGAATATGAACTAATCATTCTTCAAAAAATGAAAAACAGAATTTAGCCAGCTTGGTATTGATGACTGTGTGGTGAAATCTGAGTCCTCCCAGAGTTAGCTTGAAATAGGGAAGAGTTTTGCTGCCCTTAGGGCTCGCAAAGAGCTCCAACGCAGCAGCAGGCACAGACAGTACCTCTTTGTTCAGAGCTGTGTGGGCCTTCCAAATGTTTTTGGCTCTTCCTTTTTCATCAGAGAACGTTCTCTTTGAAATTTATGTGGAGGCCCCTTTCCCCTGATGCAGTTCCTTACTTCAAATTCCCACATTTGTCACCATTTTGTTATGGTCAGGCTGTTGAACAGAGTGGGTCTGGATTGAGCACTGACTTTCGCAAGTGCAGGTTTTGCTGCAGCCCTCCTTTTCTACAGCTTCCTTTTAGGCACTGTTTAATTGTTTAAAGAATTTTGTGTTTTGGTTTGTAATGACTATTGCAGAAGTCAGTCCTGAGTCATCAGGGTTGTTTAGTCTTTCTCCTTTTGTATGTGTATGTGCATGTGGTAGTATTCATTTCTGATATTTGGATAACATATGATATAGTATTCTAGATTGTGTAGCCAAAACCAAACCAAAAGAGGTTGCAAACAGGGTAGAAAAAACATTAAGATAATACTAATAGGCACACGTGCTTGCTCCTGCATCAGGAAACAGGTGACTGAGGCCAGGTTTGAAGTTTTTCTACAATTGGTAGATGAAATGTAATATAAGCAGAGGGTTTGGTAGTGGAGGAAGGCCTGGTCTTGATGTTAATGTCAGTACTGTAGCAATGACACAGACTTATCATTTATTGTTTTTTCCTAATCATTTTAGCTCTGTTCTTTTTTTTTTTTTTCTGAGACAGAGTCTTGCTCTGTCTCCTGGACTAGAATGTAGAGTACAGTGGTGTCATCATAGCTCACTGCAACCTCGAACTCCTGAGCTCCAGTGATCCACCCGCCTCGGTGTCCCGAGTAGCAGGGACTACAGGCATGTGCCACCAGGCCCCACTGATTTTTAAAATTTTTTTTTCTGGAGACAGGGTCTCACTATGTTGCACAGACTGGTCTCAAATTCCTTACCTCAAGGAGTCCTCCTGTCTTGGCCTCCCAAAGCGCAGGGATTACAGATGTGAGCCACTGCACCCAGCCATAGTCACCAATAATTTCTAATTATGATTCATTTCAACTACTTTCTTCAATTAAATTATTTTTAACAATTTATGCTTAGCGTTTGTATATGTAAAAACTTGTTTCATATATTTCTAATCTGTGTATCCATTCCTATTTTGTTATACTCTCTTTAAATGTAGGTACTTTTGTTGTGAAATAGTTTTCAAATGTTAAGCTTAGTATAACTTGGTGGTATTATAACCATATGGAGAAATGAATATCTATGCTTTCCTCCACCATTACTCTTTGAGAGTCCTTTAACTTGAAGGCTAATGTCTTAGCTGAACTCTTAAAAGCATTTCAGTATCATAAGTGTGGGAAATGTTTATTTTAGCTCATGAAATGTAAATAATTTTTAATCTAGTTTATAAGAAGAATGATGTAGGGATATCTTTTCTTTGTTCCTCAAGGATAAATTTAATCTTGAATTTCAGGTTATCATCCTGAATTCATTATCCCATATCACTTTTTGATATGCATTCATGGGAGTTTGTAGGCAATTTCATGCCAAAGTATTCCAAAGTCTGATTTTTTTGGAACGGGTTCAACTAACACTCACTTTGAGTCAATTCAGACTTTTATAACAGAAACATCTTATGTTTGAATTTCCACCTTTATGATTTCATTTTATCTTTTCCATAGCCCTGAGATTTAGACAGAATGATTATTATCTATTTTTTATGGACGGTAAAGTTGAATATTAAGAATTTTACTGAACAAAGGTGTCATGGCTAGTGAATGGTACGATTAAGCTATAATTTTACTTGTAGTCAATTTATCTTCTACCACTGTATGCATATGAACTTATTACTAGCCTATAACTGGTTTTCACATGTGTGAAATGTGTTTTTAAAAATGTTATTGATGTGTAAAATATAAAAGAGGGGCTGGGTGCAGTGGCTCATGCCTGTAATCCCAGCACTTTGGGTGGCTGAGGCGGTAGGACTGCTTGAGGCCAGGAGTTCGAGACCAGCCTGACCAACATAGTAAGGCCCTGTCTCTACAAAAAATAAATAAATAAAATAAAATACAAAATAGTGCACAAATCTTAAGTATAGAGCTTGAATTTTCACAAAGCAAACATAATTAAATGATGTTAAGAATGAATTAATATTGGCCGGGCGCGGTAGCTCACGCCTGTAATCCTAGCACTCTGGGAGGCCGAGGTGGGCGGATCGTTTGAGCTCAGGAGTTCGAGACCAGCCTGAGCAAGAGCGAGACCCCATCTCTACTAAAAATAGAAAGAAATTATATGGACAACTAAAAATATATATAGAAAAAATTAGCTGGGCATGGTGGTGCATGCCTGTAGTCCCAGCTACTTGGGAGGCTGAGGCAGGAGGATCGCTTGAGCCCAGGAGTTTGAGGTTGCTGTGAGCTAGGCTGACGCCATGGCACTCACTCTAGCCCGGGCAACAGAGTGAGACTCTGTCTCAAAAAAAAAAAAGAATGAATTAATATTAAAATACAGTGAATTTGCAATGAATTTTGTAAGAATTGGATGTCCAGAGTCTCTTGATTCCAGAGAAATAAAGTTATTTTTAAACTTCTGTTATACTTCCCTGAATACTAATTTGAATTAAGTAGGTTTCTAATTTCCTCATTTGTTCATTTATTTGAGACAGTATTCACTGAGAGCCTACTCTCTGCCAGGCGTGTGCCTATACGTGGGGGATACATCTGTGAATAAGAATCACCTCTTGTAAGAAACTTTTACTTGGGGTCAGACTGAAGAGGAATCAGGCAGACTTCTGTGGGAGCATGAGTGTCCAGGCTGAGGGGCTCTGGGAAAACGTCCCAGAGGAAGGAACATCTTGACTGAGTCCATATATGGGTGGGAATCATCCAGAGATGGCAATCTAGGGAGGAAGAGCAGAAGGCAGAGGCCAGAGGCCAGCAGCACGCTGCGATGTGTGGGGGAGCTGCGTGGTGGGCTGCCACTGTGGGGCAAGGAGTGGGCCGGGAAGTGCTGGGGGCAGCAGGGCGGCCAGATCCGTTTTTTACTGTTACTTAAGTTCCCTTGGTTACAAATAGCAGGGATCCACTCGGGCAAACAGAAGCTAAAAAGGAATTTGTTGGGAAAACAGCAAGTTGGCTCCCAGAGTTGAAGAAAGGGCTGAACATAACAGGTCTCTGAGAGGGCAAATAACTAGGGCAACTCCTGGCATCTCGGCAGAATGTGTAAGGCAGTTTGGTTAGTTGACTGCTTCTTACTGTAGTGTTAGTCTCTACTCAGGTTTCTATAATAGTTTTTGAGAAATAGAACCTAATTAACTTAGTTCAGGTCCATCACCCAAACCAGGACCAGTCATTGTGGCCATAGGACAGGAACAAGCCCTACTCTCAGTCAGGGCAGGTGGCTGTTATGTGGTCAGGACAGCTAGATCTGTTACCCGAAACAGAGAGCGGACTGAGTTGGGGCACTGCCCAGAGGCAGTGTTCAGTAGCTTGGAGAAGGGCTGGCTTGGGAGCAGTGATTAGGAAAGAGTGGACATTCAGAGACCAGTTAGAAGGCTGTTGCCTTAATCCGAGTGAAAGGTGACGGTGCCAGAAGTAGGCTCTGTCCATAGGGATGGAAAGGAGTGAGTAGATGCAGAGATATTTAAGATGCAGAGAAGAAAGGACTTTGCAATTGGATTATTGGGAGATTTGTGAAGAAGATTAAGTTGGTTAGGATGACTCCATGTTTCTGGCTTGGACCAAAACCGTTGGGTGAATAGTGGTGCCTTGTGTGGAGAAAAGCTAGTTTCAGGTGTGGAGTGGGGCCTTCATTCAGTTTTAAGTGTCGAGTTGGAGTACCGACGCAGACCACATTTAACTTAAGAATACTTGGATGTGAACAGCTCTTCCTCGATGAGTTGTTTCTAGTATTCAGACTCTGCCATCGGGGCTCTCTCACTCCAACATAGTGGCCTGTGCCAGTGTTGTCCTTCTTCTTTAGTGTCTCTGGCCTAACAGAGAGAGTCTTCCCACAGTAGTGCCATGGGAATTTGAAAACTGCCTCCTCCCTCCTCTGCTCCCATACTTTGGGCAGGTTCAGGTCTGAGTGGGTATTGGGGAATGGCTATTGTTAAAGTAAATTAAAATGGAGACCAGGCCCAAAGATCCCTGAGCAGACAAAACCAGTGATGTCAACTTTGTTTAAATTGCATACATAAGCAAAACTTAACCTGGGTTATTTCTAGTAAATGCTTATGTTAGAAATAAAACTTAACCCCAGCCAATCATAAACAGCCAACTAACATATGACTGTGTGACTAGGGACTTTCCAACAGGGTAACTAAGAAAGGGCAATTCTGTAATTACAGGCCAATCAAATAGTTTATTTTGCTTCCACATTTTCCCATTAGATGTTGGTCTCTGACGTTTTGTCATTGGAACACTAAACCTCATTCAGTCTGGTATTCCCCAGTGTATGAATTGCCTCTTACTCACATAAACTCTTTAGAATTGTATTTGCCTCAGATTGTTCTTTTATAGTAGCTTGCCCAAGTTCAGAAAGGCTCCCAGAGCTTAGGTACATTTAGGACCAAGTGCTGCTATTGAGGGCTCTTTCTTTGGTGGTGTTATGGTTAGAAGAGGCTTACTATTTTATGATACTGTTTTCTGGACAGAATTTAGTCTGAGTTGGAAAATATTTTTAAATGGGGGGCCTCTTTGATTAAAAAGTTAAATTTATAGTTGGAATTATTTTAGTTACAGTATTTTAATAGTGTTCATTGTTGTATATTATTAAATGAGTCAAGTCTAAACCCCGACAAGTGGTTCCTTTAGGTACTTTAATCAGTGCTTTTGGCATTAGGGAGCTTAATGGTCTCAGAAATCCTCTGGGTTGGTAGTCCTCAGTGGAGCTGGAACTGTTCCCTAAGGAGCAGCTAGGAACTTATGAGTTAACTTCTAGCTATCTTGATGGTTTGGGGCGAGGGGTACCACCGTAGGCAGTAAGTAGGCTAGGGCTAGAGATGCTGAATATTATGGAGTATGCATCCACAGGACTTTAGTGCTGGTTTAAAAAATAGAAGGAAAGAAAGAAAGCACCATTGTATTGTCTGGTGTATTATTTGAGCATGGAACCTAACTTTATTTTAGATATGATCATGAAGTACTTTTGTACAGTTTCAGTAAACACTGAGTTTTCTGGGAATACCACGAAATTGTAAATTGAGTGAAGAATGAAGTTTACTTGGTTCTTTACTCTCATGGGTGGTACTAATTTGTTTTACCGTAATTGTCCTTTCTTTATCCTATTCAGAAGCTCAAATCTTTTAAGACAATGGTTAGGATATATAGAAAGTTTTTTTGTTTTAGAATGAGGGATGGTTGGCAAACTAAAGTAATGCTTTCTCAAGTGAAATAGGGTAGAGACCGAGGAAAAGTATATATAGAGAGATGAATATGATGATGAACTTGTTGGGTTATGAATGTGTTTCATAGTAAGGACCTGTGAAGAATATAAGGGCAGGGAAACTGAGTGCACTTGATAAATTGGGTAAATCAGGTTGGGTGAAATTACCCCAGATTTTTTTAAAGGCCAGAAAAGATATGCAAGTATACTGGGTATTGAACAAGTTAAAAGATAGATCTTTGTTCATTCAGAGTATTGTGTGGAAAACACTTATTCTGATTTTTTTGTTTGTTTCTGTGTGAGACTCAAAGGAAAAAAGAAGTATGGCAAGGAATGGGTGGAAAAGGCTGGTTCTTCTCCCAGGGTGCTCGGAGGGTAGCTGGAGATGACATGGGGCTGTAGCTCCACCTGCTGGAAAGAAGCAAACCCACTGTCGCAGGAGTAGCCTTTGCAATCACAGTGAGCCCACCCATATTTACTAAAGGACCTACTGTGCACCCAGTAGCACCCTGTCAGGCTCTAGAGTTACAGAGGAAAAACATAGTCACCTTCCCTGCTTCCACCATGCTTAGCTCTGAGAGGCCTTCTGCTGTCAAGAAAAGGACTTTTAATTTAGCTGGCATGCTTTTGTATTCTAGGTTCCCTTCTTAGACTTTTCCTTGGGTGACTTTTAAAGTCATGTAACCTGGGCCCGAATCTGAGTCCTGTCTTCTTGCCTTCCTCTCCAGACAGCATGCACTTGACCACTTGCTCCACCCCCTTCTCTACCAACTACCAGTCCCTGGGCTCTGTCCAGTTGTCTGGCCACATTTTCCGGCCCACCAGCAGCATGGCCAGCATCTATGTAGGTGCCAGAACCTTGGGCTCTTGGATCTCTGTGTCCCGTTCTACCAGCTTCTGGGGCAGCTGGGGGTTCAGGGCCTGGCTGTGGGGATGGCCGGGGGTCCGGCGGGATTGGAGGGCATCCAGACAGAGAAGGAGACCACACAAGACCTGAACGGCCACCTGGCCTCCTACTTGGACAGAGTGAGGAGCCTGGAGACTGACAATCAGAGGCTGGAAAGCACAATTCAGGAATACCTAGAGAAGAAGGGACCCCCGGTCAGAGACTGGAAGCATTAACTTCAAGACCATTGAGTTCCTGAGGGCCTAGATATTGGCAAATTCTGTGGACAGTACGCACGTAGTTCTGCAGATTGACAATTCTCATCTTGCTGCTGATGACTTGTCAAGTATGAGACAGCTGGCCATGCGCCAGTCTGTGGAGAGTGACATCCATGGGCTCTGCAAGGTCACTCGGCTATGGCTGGAGGCAGAGATTGAGACTCTCAAGGAGGAGCTGCTTTTCATGAAGACCATGAGGCAGAGGTAAAAGGCCTTCAAGCCTAGATTGCCAGCAGGGGGTTAACCATGGAGGTAGACACCCCAAATCTCAGGGCCTTAGCAAGATCACGGTGGACATCCAGCCCAGTATGACAGGCTTGCTCAGAAGAACTGAGAGGAGCTGGACAAGTACTCGTTCCCACAGATTGAAGAGTGTACCCAGCAGTCACCTCACAGTCAGCTAAGATCCAGTTGTAGCTATTTTCCTGAGTAAGAACTCCCTTGGCTTGGGAAGTCTAATGGCATCAGGCACTTCATTTGGTCTGTATTATTTTCTCTTTTTTTTTTTTTTGAGACAGAGTCTCGCTTTGTTGCCCGGGCTAGAGTGAGTGCCGTGGCATCAGCCTAGCTCACAGCAAGCTCAAACTCCTTGGCTTAAGCGATCCTCCTGTCTCAGCCTCCCGAGTAGCTGGGACTACAGGCATGCGCCACCATGCCTGGCTAATTTTTTGTATATATATATATTTTAGTTGTCCATATAATTTCTTTCTATTTTTAGTAGAGACGGGGGTCTCACTCTTGCTCAGGCTGGTCTCGAACTCCTGACCTTGAGCGATCCACCCGCCTCGGCCTCCCAGAGTGCTAGGATTACAGGCGTGAGCCACCGCGCCCAGCCTATTTTCTCTTTTTTATTTCAATAGATTTATTGGGTACAAGTGTTTTTTTGTTACATGGATCAATTGTATGGTGGTGAAGTCAGGGCTTTTAAGTATACCCCTCACCCCAACAGTGTACATCGTGCCTGATAGGGAATTTTTGACCTCTCACCCTTCACACACTCTCCCTCCTTCTGAGTCTCCAAAGTCCCTTATACCACTCTGTGTGACCATGTATACACATTGTTCAGCTCCACTTACGAGTACATGCAGTATTTGTTTTTCTGTTCCTAAGATACTTCACTTAGGATAATGGCTTCCTGTTTCATCTAAGTTGCTGCAAAAGACATTATTTCATTCTTTTTTTATGGCTGAGTAGCATCACATGACATATATATATATATATATGTACACACTACATATTCTTTATCTACTCATCAGTTGATGGGTAATTAGGTTGATTATGCTGAGATGTCGCTCATGGAGCTGAGACATATAATCCAGTTCCTGGAGATCTACCTGGACTCCATGTGAAGTCAGAGGGCCAGCCTGGAGAACACCCTGAGAGAGGTGGAAGGCTGCTATGCCATGCAGATGGAGCAGCTCAACAGGGTCCTGCTGCATCTGGAGTCAGAGCTGGCACAGACTGGGCAGAAGGGCAACGCTAGGCCTAGGAGTACAAGGCCCTGCTGAACATCAAGGCCAAGCTGGAGGATGAGATTACCACCTACTGCCACCTGCTGGAAGACAGGGAGGACTTCAGTGTTGTTGATGCCTTGATCAGTAGCAACTCCATGCACACCATCCAAAGGACCACCACCTGCAGGACAGTAGACAGCAAAGTGTTGGCTGAGACTAATGACACCAAAGTTCGGAGACGTTAAGGCAGTGGGAGCAGGAGGCTAGTAAAAAGTTCAGGGGCCAAAGAAAAAAATAAGGTCATGTAACTTCTCTCTGAGCTTTATTTTCTTCATCTGTAAGGTAAGGAATGACAATGCCTCTCCTACAGGCTTCAATTTAGCTAACCTTTATTAAGTGTGTATGCCTAGCGTGTACGCTAGGCCCAAGGGGCATAAAGATGCGTAGGAGTCTAGTTCCTGCCCTCAAGGAGGTTAGAAAAAGAAGCTCATAAAATGATCCTTGCAGTGTAAATGAGAAGGCATTGCAGGAGCCCTCAGGAGGGGTGCCAGATCCAGACGGGAGGGTGGGACTGGGAAGGGATGGGCCAGATTTTCTGAAATCCTAATGCTCTAGCTGTGTTGTACGACGATGTTAGAGTTAGTGAGGGAAAGATAGAGGAAGACCTTCCAAGCTGAGAGGTTGATGTAAGCAGCAGCAGCAGTGAGATGAGGGCCTGCATGGTGTGTGTATGTCACTGTTAGGTGCATAAAATGAGTGGTGCGAAGTGTCCAGATATGAGGCTTTGGGGAAATAGGTGGAGTCAGGTGATGTAGAGTTTTGTATCCTGTCTTTAGGGGTTTTGACTTTATCCATAATGCAATGGAGAGCCATTGGGGAGTTTAAGCAGGGAAATGATAACAGATTCCTTAGAGAGATCACTGGCCAGCTGGGTCTGTTGGACTTTATTGAGAGGACCAGGCTGGAGACAAGCAATCCACCTAGGAGGTTGCGGCAACAGTCCAAGTGAATAATGATGAAAGCTGGACCGTGGTGGGGGTAAAAATGGGAGTGAAGTGGGACAGAAAGATAGATTTGAGAGGTACTTAGGGCTAAAACTAGCCACAGTGGGTGATTGAAGATAAGAAGTCAGGGATGATTAGGAGACTTCTAGCTCCGGTGACTGGTTGGTAATGTTGTCATTACCTGAGAGAGGGCATATTAAGAGGAAGAATTGGATTTGGGCATGGTGGAGAGTGAGGGAGTGGTTTATTTTAGGCATTTGAGTTGCCTGTTAGGATGTCTGCTTGGGGATATCCGTCAGACAGCTTGATGTATGATTGTGAAGTTCAGGAAGGTCCAGCTGGTGCTACTAACATGGAGGAAGTAGATGAGCCATGAGAAATATTAAAGGCATCAGGAAGAATGTGCACAAAGAAAGGAGCAGGCCAGGGTCAGGGATTGGGGAGCAGCCATACCTAAAGGCAGGCAGGGGAGGAGGCCTACAAAGGAGGCCATGATGAGATATTAGAAAGAGAGAGAAGTATGATGGTACAGAAGTCAAGGGAATCAAAAATTTCCAGGAGGGCATCATTTAAAATTTTCAAATATCAGATAAGGACTAAAAAATGTATTCCAGGATTTGGCTTTTAAAGAGATGACTATGACCTTAATAAGAGATGTTCCCAGATTGCAGTAAGATGTGGAGTAAATGGGAGGTGAGACTATACTTAGAAAAATGTATCTGAAGAGATGAGAGGATTGTGATCATAGAGAGTGACTCAAGATAGACTCATTGCAAGGTAGCAGAAACTGAAGCCCGTTTAAAAACTCTTGGTGGGAAAGAGAAGGAATTGGCTGTCTGGACATGGGTGTAAGGATTGACATTGAGCGGGCCTTCTCTGGGACTGAAGCACCGGAAGCAAGAGTAAGTGGATGGGTGGGGGGTAGTTGAAGGAGAACCTTCCAGGAGAGCTGTTTTCTTCATGAAGAGGTAATAAGGTAATTTTAGCTGCTGAGAGAAGAAAGGATGAGGTTGGTTATGGGAAGATGCTCAAGAATGGTAAAATAATCCTGGAGGAGAGTGGGGTGTGGCTTCAAGAGGAGGGTGGACAGAACCCAAGCAAGAGAAGAAAAGTTGACAGCAGTGCCAGTCTGTGCAACATGGCTTGCTGCTGAGCACCAGCTGGGTGTAGGAGTTGAGAAGTTGGGTGTAGCATGGTTCTGGAGTTAGAGCTCTGTTGGGCTTGGTATATAGCATTAGATGTTAGGAGTTCAGCTGCTTGGTAGTGGAGTCCGGGCTAAGTAGGAAAGAAAGGAGGAGGCCTGAAGAGAGAGAGAAAATGGGGTTATCCTGGGACTGAGGTCTTTCCATGGGAAGGTCAGAGGTAGTAGAGGTGAGATAAGAAGTAGAAATATGGAGGAGCAGGAACTTCAAGGCCACAGTCGTTGGGTGGGTTGTCGTATGGGTGTTCACATCCCTTAGGATTATGATGGTTGTGATGGTGAGGGAGGTGATGACCCAGGTGATGCAGTGTCCAGGCTTGGAGGCTCAGAGGTCACAGCTGGGATGGTATTACGTGACAAAACAGGATGAGCTTTGCTCTTCTCTGCCTGGAGCTTTCTACCCTCAGTTTTTCTCATCCTTTTAGTCTCAGCTTAAATGGTCCCTCTGAGAGGCTTTTCCTGGTTGCCCTACTAAAGCAAGTGTGACCCCCTTTTTCTGTCACTGTACATGATGATCAGTAAAGAATTGGGACACAGAAAACATCATCTGTTTCTCTACTTTGGATTTTACCTGCAATAATATGAGCTACCTTCTTTGCATTCTGGGGCTCTAGTTCAGAAGACTTCCATTTTCTTTTCCCTCTCTCAAGAGAGAGCATGGCTGCTTTTCACTTCCAGCTTCCTTCTACCTTCCACTCCTACCTCCCAGGAGAAAGTAAACAAATCAAAGCCAGAAAAATATTCTGGCTAGAATGTTACTGCATTGAGTAGTGAGTGAGAAATCCAGAATCAGCTCTGATGGTTACGATGGGAAGGTGAAGCCTGTGAGGTGTGCACCCAAGGAGTGCTGGACAGAGCCCTGAGTTTTAGAACTCACTCTGTCTCTAGCTGATCTTAGATGAACTCTTCCACCTCACCAAGCACTAAACCATTTCCTGTAGACGGCTCTCCAAGGTGCCTTCAGTCTTACTCTACTGCTTATCCCCAGCTCTAAGTGCTGCTAATACCCAATCTCTGGTGTTGGATAACAAGCAAAGGTGAAGAGTTGTTTTCTTGTTTTTCAAGATTAACCTCAGGCCCAAATTACACCTAGGAATGCCATTATCATCCTAAAAATGAGTGTTCTGTAATAAAGAAGTTGGGTAAAGGAGCTTTCTTGTATTCTTGATGAATCAGGGCAAGGAATCCTTCATCCATGGAAAGGGAAAGCTGTATTAGTTGCTCTCAGGTTCTTCCTTAGCCTCCACCAAATATCCCTTTATTCTTCAGTGGAAACTTGGCACTGAGGAGTTCTGGGTCAGGTGTGTGAGGCTGCAGCACCACTGGCCTTGCTTCTCCTCTGCACTGTGTTGTCAGGAATAACTGGGACAGAAGGAACAGTTTCAGCTGCTCTGCCTACCAGAGCCTGGCATGCCTATCTGTAAGCTGGCCTGGACCATGCCACCAGGAAGATGTAATAAAGACTAGCTATTGGCCGGGCGCGGTGGCTCACGCCTGTAATCCTAGCACTCTGGGAGGCCGAGGTGGGCGGATCGTTTGAGCTCAGGAGTTCGAGACCAGCCTGAGCAAGAGCGAGACCCCATCTCTACTAAAAATAGAAAGAAATTATATGGACAGCTAAAAATATATATATAGAAAAAATTAGCCGGGCATGGTGGTGCATGCCTGTAGTCCCAGCTACTCGGGAGGCTGAGACAGGAGGATCGCTTGAGCTCAGGAGTTTGAGGTTGCTGTGAGCTAGGCTAACGCCACGTCACTCACTCTAGCCTGGGCAACAGAGTGAGACTCTGTCTCAAAAAAAAAAAAAAGACTAGCTATTGACACCAGAGTGATACAGCGTTCAGAGGAGACAAAGAAGCTCTGTTAATTCAAACATGTAGGTGTGTCAAGATCCAAAGTGGTAGAGGCTATTGTTTTATGAAAGTTCACCTCTTTCTATGCTGATCAGTTATTCATTTTTCTAAATATTTGTCTGCATATAACAACTGCTTTCAGTAAGTTTGTGGATGAATTTCTTAACTTTGTAAAGTATATAAAACAACAGGATATGAGTTATGACATTTAGGGGTGTTGTCTTATTGCTTCAGAACTGTGAGGTTTTCATGTTAACACACCATGTCACATGATTTGACTAAATGCAGGAAAAAAAAAAACCTCAACTTGGTTTCATTCACTCAAATATAGTTCAAGGCAACAGATACAAAGTTAAGATGAGGAAGTTCTATACAGTGTAGGAAATAAGAGCTTTTAAAGATAATTCGCTGGTGTGAAACTGGCTTCCCAAGCCCTGATAAATGAGTTAAGTAAGAGTAGAACTACCAGAAGGGGGAGGTTCTTTACTACTTGGTTAAGAGAAAGAGAGCAGGGAGGCACCTTGAGTAAAGTGCTTAGACTTGCTGTTGCAGAGGTGGGCCTGTGTGTGTGAAGTGACTAAGACGGAGGAGTGGACGTTTAAGAGAAGTTTAAGAGAAGAAAGTGGACACAATAGCCTAAACCAGCCAAACACAGGGTATTGTTGTATTTTTGGATTTAATTGTTTTCCTTATGACCTATTTTTCTCAGTTATTTAAAAGCAAATATAAGAAATATTTGTCTAAACTCTCTATGAAGTAAGGGTGTTAGGCAAGTTGTAGTAACCTTTAGCTATGCTAATTAAAAATTTTTCTCCCTGCTGCAAAGGTGATGATTGTGGGAAGATATAGGGAAGATATACCCTATGTTTGCAAAGAAAAAAAAATAAAAACAGCAGTTGATAATGATAAGTTTATGTCCTCCAGAGACTTATACTTTAAAAGACTTTAGTAAGGCTTTTTGGCATTTGTGTTTAGTTTTTTAAATACGAATTCTGCGTAGGGTCTTGGGGGAAAATGTACTATTTAACAATATGTTTAGGTGAACTTTTGTCCTGCCATGGTAGGGAAAAAAAAAAAATGACAGCTAACTGAGGAGTTACTGTTATTCATTAACCTGTATAGCTCTGTTAAAAAAAAAAAAAATGGCCATTTTAAAAAAAGTTTTATTTTATTTTTAATTGACATATAATTATATATATTTATGGGGCACAATGTGATGTTTTAATACATGTATACATTACAGAATGATCAAATCAGGGTATTTAGCATATGTATCAGCTCCAATACCATTTCTTTTGTGGTGAGGACATTTAAAATCTTCTCTTTTAACTGTTTTGAAATATACAACTGTAACTACCTTGCTGTGCAAGAGAACACCAGAATTTATTCCTCCTAATTGTAATTTTGAACCTGTTGACTCTTAGTTTCATTGATTCTATTGTTTTTGTAGTCTCTATGTCATTTATTTTTGCTCTGATATTTGTATTTCCTTCCTTCTGCTAACACTGGGCCTAGTGTGTTCTTCTTTTTCCAGTTCCTTGACATGTAATGTTAGGTTGTTTATTTGAGATCTTTCTTCTTTTTTGGTGTAGGTGTTTATTGCTATAAAATTCCCTCTTAGAACTGCTTTTGTTGTATCCCATAGTTTTGGAATATTGTGTTTCTATTTTCATTTGTCTCGAGATATTTTTAAATTTCCCGTTTAATTTCTTTGACCCAGTAGTTGTTAAGGAGCATATTGTTTAATTTTCACATATTTATTAATTTTCCGTAAGGAGGAAATAGTTATAGTGATCAGGAGAACAGAATTTTTTTCAGGGATAAGGAAAAAAAGTCAGAGGATGATCACTTTAATTTGGTCTTTCAATTGATTAAAAAGAATACATACTTTAGTTTGCAAGCAACAAGGCACTGTACGCAGCTGAGAGAATGGAAAATGAGTAAAATATCCTGGATGAACATAGACACTTAGTGGTATAAAAAAATGTATAAAATAACTAAACATCAGACGTATCATAAGTGATGTCAAGTTTTTGAGGATAAACAAAAGGAGAGGTGATCTGTAATTCTTAGGGATGGCACAACTGAGTTAGCGGCTTCTGAGTTGGGCTTTGACAAATGATGGAAAGGGTGTTGTTCTAGGCAGAGTTGGCGACAACTTGAGCATAGGTTTGCAAGTCAGTGTTACTTCTCTGTTCGCAGCCCTCCCTTGCCTTTCCATCTCACCTACAATGAAATCCATCGATTAAGAGAACTTTAAAAAGTGTTTTTATTTTTTTAATGCGAGGCCTTATAGTGATTGTGAATTAGGTCTTACCCAAAATTTCTTAGCAATATGTTGATTGATCTGTTTGTTCTCAGAAGAAAGCTGTATAAAGGAGCAGGGCTTTGTTTTAGCTCTGAGTCAGCCCATTGCTGCTGGGGCATAGTCAGAACAGTTGCAGAATGAGTGGTTGATTGAATTAAATGGGGTGGTGTGTGGGGAAGTATTTTATACCCCAAACATTGCTACAAATATATGGTAGTATTGTTGGGGGAAACGGATACTTTAACATCCCAGTTGAGAGTTTCGGATAGGATATATGGAATATGAAAAATTGAAAAATAACTTTTATCGGAATTTTTTTTGTGGTGACAAGAGGAAGATATTCCCTTAACAATGTTTTTATAGTACTTAAAAACCATGCCAAAATAAAGTTTATTTGCAGCCTGGGAAGGCATTTAGACCACCTAGTTGTTGTTTTTTTTGAGATAGAGTCTCACTTTCTTGCCCGGGCTAGAGTGCGGTGGTGTCAGCCTAGCTCACAGCAACCTCAAACTCCTGGGCTCAAGCAATTCTCCTGCCTCTGCCTCCCGAGTACCTAGGACTACAGGCATGCGCCACCGTGCCCAGCTTATTTTTTCTACATATTTTTAGTTGTCCAGCTAATTTCTTTCTATGTTTTTTAGTGGAGAAGGGGTCTTGCTCTTGCTCAGGCTGGTCTTGAACTCCTGAGCTCAAACAATCCATCCACCTGCCTCTGCCTCCCAGAGTGCTAGGATTATAGGCGTGAGCCACCCCGCCTGGCTCCTTAGATCACCTAGTTGTTTAGGTTCAGGTGTTCATGGTCTTTCTTGTCACTTATTTGACAGTTTCAGACCTGTAAAGAGCCTATACTTTTCTCACTTTTTTCTTTATTTGTTGAGCCTATTTATATTTGAAATACTGTGGTATAGTTGAAAGATAATGGGTTTTAGAACTACCGGTTTTGGGTTTAAATCTTCTGGCCAGGTGCAGTGGCTCACGCCTGTAATCCTAGCACTTTGGGAGGCCAAGTCAAGAGGATTGCTTGAGGCCAGGAGTTTGAGACAAACCTGAGCAAGAACAAGACCCGGTGTCTGCCAAAAATAGAAAAATTAGATGGGCATGGTGGCATGCACCTGTAGTCCCAGCTACTCAGGAGGCTGAGGCAGGAGGATTGCTTGAGTCCAGGAGCTTGAAGTTGCTGTGAGCTACAGTGATGCCACTGCGCTCTAGACTGGGCAACAGAGTGAGACTCTGTCTCAAAAAAAAAAAAAAAAAATCTTCTGCTACTTGTATGATTTTGAATGCATTATTTAATATCTGAGTTGCAGATTCCTCATCTGTAAATAGCGGTAATATTTAATCTGTAAATAGTGAAGATTATTTGAGAATGTATGTAAAAGGATTCTATCTTGATATTTGGTGGGAACCAGGTCAACAAATGTCCCTCCCTTTTATTGTAGTAAAATAGTTATATAACATAAAATTTGCCATTTTAATTTTTTAAGTGCACAATTCAGTGTCATTAATTACATTCATGATGTTATACAACCATCACCACTATGTCCAAAACTTTTTATCACCCCAGATACTTTGTAACCATTAAGCATTAACTCCCCATTCCCTCCTCCTAACTCCTGATGACTTCTAATCTACTTTCTATAAATTTGCCAATTCTGTTATATTTCATATAAGTGGAATCATCTGAACATGATCTTCTACATCTGGCTTCTTTTACTTAGCATAATGTGTTCGAGCGTCATCTACAATGTAGCATGTATCAGAGTTTCATTCCTTTTTATGGCCAAATATTATTCCGTTGTGTACCACAGTCTATCCATTCGCCTGTGAAGGACACTTCCGTCTCCACCTTTGCCTGTTGTGAATAATGCTGCTATGAACATGGGTATACAAGTGTCTGTTTGAGTCCCTGTTTTCAGTTCTTTTGGGTACATACCCAGAACTGGAATCGCTGGGTCATATGGTAATTTTGTTTAACTTTGTCAGGAACCACCAGACTGTTTCCCACCTTTGTTTTATATTTTACTCCACGTTTTTCATGCATATCTCATTTAAGATCCAGACCTATTAGAGCTCGGGATTGAAAGCAACCAAATTCGCTTTACTGTGTGATAATCTCATGGTTTTTCTCCCCTTCCAAACAGATGTCAACCTCTTCCAAGCCTCCCACTGCCTGACTGCTACTGCAAAGAAAGCCTTTTTTCTCTTTCCTTTGCTTGTTTTTCTTTATTTTTTATTTTTATTTTTTGGGAGACACAGTCTTGCTCTGTCGCCCTTGGTAAAGTACAGTGGTGTCATCATAGCTCACAGCAACCTCAAATTACTGGTTACTCAAGCAATCCTCCTGCCTCAGCCTCCCAAGTAGCTGGGACTACAGGCACGTGCCACCATGCCCGGCTAACTTTTCTATTTTTAGTAGAGACAGGGTCTCGCTCTTGCTCAGGCTGGTCTCAGACTCCTGAGCTCAAGCGATCCTCTTGCCTCAGCCTCCCACAGTGCTAGGATTACAAGTATGAGCCACTGTGCCCGGCCCCTTTGCTTTTTTTTCTTTCTTAAGCCATCTCTCCTTCTTTTATCTTTTCTTTCTCTCATTAATTCTTTCCATTACACCCTTGCCTCCGTTACCATTCCCCATCTACTATAAAGGGGCACCAAGGAGGAAGTCTGGCAGGAGTTAGTCCTTCTTTCCCATTCCCAAGCTCCACCTGGACCTGAAGTTGCTGTCCTGGTGGAAAGGGACACAGAGGTCCAGAGGCTAAATTGTATCAACTTATAGTAAACTTTAATGTAAACCAGACTTTCAACGATTAGCACTTATACTACAAAGTATACTCATACTACAAAGTAAGTGTTTGGGAAAGGTTGGGTGGGGAATGACAAAATAGCATCAAAGTGAATTTTCCATAGAAAAACCAGCCAGAAATAAACACCAGACTGTCAAGTCAGATGTGATTTCGTAGTCAAAGAAGGTACTTTTCATTCCTGTAATCCTGATTGGCCTGGTCAGTAATTAAAAGTCAACATTGTTTTATTTTACTTATTTCTAAGACTTTTTTTTTTTTTTTTTTTTGCAAATACTTAAGAGGGTATATATTGTAAAGCTGAATGAACCCTGAATGGTATTCAAGAAAAGGAGGGGCTCAGGTCCTAAACTCCTCAGGACTCACAGTTAGCCAAAGAGATAGGGCTCTGGCCTGTGAAGGCAATAACCAAAACAAAGTTCCCGATGAGGGAGATCAGGACAGAGAGAAATAAGGTGAAGCCCGGGCCAAGCCTCTAAGGACGGGTAGGATTCAGATAGAATAAAGGAGACCGTCCCGTTTGGCAAAACGTCTCACTGGCTTCTCACACGAGGGCTTCCCGGAGTCCTTCCCCTAATGCACGGCGGTGACCGAGTCTCGGCAGCAGCGAAGCCCTTCGACTAGAAAGCATGAGGGCTTGAGTCGCAGTGAAGGGACCGGGAGAGGGCGGACCAGTGTGTACGAGCTGAAAGAAAGCCTCACCAAGGTGGCTCGGGAAGAGCCTGGCTTTCTGCAGCCCCCGCAGAGTGTACCCGAGAGGCCTACTCGCAGAGCACCGGCGTCTAAGGCTTTTAATAAGGGTCTTCAGTCATTACATATCTGATGAGACCCTAGTGAGAAATAAAGGATATATCCACGCATCTCAGCGGAGTGAGCGTTCACCCATGAAATAGAATTATAACAAGGTTGCATTTAAATTTTGACACTAGCAGTGAGCTATTGGTAACGGTCCTAAGGAGAAAATGAGCAGCAGCTAGAATTTGGAAATTAATTTTAATAACTTACTAATGCATGGATCTGCAGAGAAGAAATGGGATAGATATGGTAGACAAACGGTGAAAATAAATAATACAGTTTTGGGGAAGGGGGTAGGTTTTGCTTAGAAAGCTCTTCACACACTACTGCCCTGTAAGAGTGTAGTCTGTGGAAGTGATTATTATGGAGAAGGAGGAAAAACAAGGCTTAGAATACAAGTTAGTTCCATGGCTAGTCCCAAAGATGACTAAGTCAGCTGCTAACATATCCACAGAAAGGGAAGTAACTTTTATTGAGAATGCAGGCTGAAGCCTTCTGCATTTGCTGAAGACTAAAATGCTTTCCTTGTGTTTTCAGTTCTTACCAGCCTGTGAGGGAGTTTTATTTTGCCCTCATTATAGATGGAGAATTTGACCTGCAGGTGAAGAAACTTGCCTGGCTTCTAAGAAATGGAGCCAGAATTCTGGTCCAGGGAGCTGCTCCCCCTGGCTGCATGGTTGGAAATGATAGAATTCCAGGATTCCTTTCCCCTGAGTTTGAACAGGGTCTGCCTGGGTTTTCAGTGCCTCCTCTTCAAAGTGCTTCCTGGGCTACATTTCTTTATTCTGTAAATGGGGCTTATTATATTATCTAGAATGCTGTTATTCAATAGAAATGTAATATGAGTCCCATATGTAGTTTAAGATTTTCAAGTAGCCATGTGCAAAATGAAAAAAGAAACAAAATTAATTTTAGTAATATATTTTATTTAACCTAATATGTTAAGCTATTATCATGTCGAACCTATATATAGATCATATAATCCGTATTTTAAAATTACCAAAATAATCCATTGTGTATTTTATACTTAAAGCACATCTCAATTCGGACTAGCCATATTTTCAAGTTGCTACATGTGGCTAGTGGCTACAGCATAGCTCTAAGAAAAAGGTAGAGAGTCATCTTCAAAAAAACACAAAGTAGAAGCCCTGCTTTGAAACCACTGGGAGGAATTATGGAGGTGCAGGAGAGTAGCCTCACCTGAAATGGAAAGCTCTGTGGAAGAAAAGTACCACACATAAAAGGCAGAACTGTGCTTTAAAGGAAAGGAAAGAATGTGAGCATATCATGGAAAGCCATTACTGCCAGAAGGGCTATTTATGGGAGAGCAGAGGTCATACCGACCTTTATCACCACCACCGGGAATGACCACAGGAAGACTCTGCGGTGTTGACTGCTAGATGCGGAACCATATTTGGGCAGGGGGATGTGTCTTGGCAAATCTAACCATTAAGGATGGAAACCACAACCTTTAATGTATATATGGATGTAGTTGCCAAAGAATCTTTTCCTCCAATGCCTTTTTCAGATGGGGAGCTGTAATTCTGCTTGAGGAAATAAACACGAACAAACTGCCTTATATGGGAATTTCCACAGACCTCAGTGCTACTCAGAGCAAGATAAATTGATAGTTTCAAATTTCTATTCCAGCAAAACAGAGACCGTCCTATATTTATAAGATCTTTAGTCATTTCTTCCCTGCTTTTTTATTTTAAAAAATGTTCTTGGTTAGCACTGGGATTCTGGGAGAAAAAAAAATGTTCTTGGAATTTCCCTTTCACCCTCTTTCTACCTGTGATCCTGCCTACTTTGTTGTCTTTGTCCACTTAACTTTCAGTCTTTCCCCATTATACTTTGCTTTTTGTATGGTTTTGGTTTTTTTTGTTGTTGTTGTTGTTTTTTTTTGGTATGTGTGTGTATGTTTGTTTTTGTAGTAAACTATGTATTAGGAATCAGTGTGCCCCCAGGTACTACTCTTGGCTCTCTTAGCTGACAGATTTTAATTCTAATTCTGTTCCTTCATCTTAAAAATGAAGAGGCTTAGAATTAGAGTCCTTTATAATCCTTCAGGGCCCTTACTTTGCAACTTAGAACTTTATTTTTTTTTAATTGTAATAAAAAAATATAAAATTTATTGTCTTAACCATTTTTAAGTGTACGGTTCAGTAGTGTTAAGTACATTCACCATCACTACATATCCCTCTCCAGAATTCTTTACATCTTGCAAAACTCAAACTCTGTACCCATTAAATAACTCTCCATATCCCCCTCTCCACCCCCTGGCAACCACCATTCTAGTTACCGTCTCTTTCTATGAATCTGACTACTCTAGGTACCTCGTATAAGTGGAATCGTGTAGCTGCGGCTCCAACCCCCGGGGCAGCAGAGCGGCCTGTTAGGGACCAAGCCCCAGAGCTCAGCTGTGCGCCGGCCCTCCCCACCAGCAGCTCCTCCACCCCACCCCCAGCCCTACCCATCCGTGGAAAAATTATCTTCCTTGAAACTAAGGACCTCCTCCCGCTCCCCCCAGCACAGCAGGAGGTGAGAGCCAGGCTAGCCTTATCTGTGTTTACGTATTTACAGCCACTTCCCATGCTTGCCTGAGCTCCGCCTCCCCGCCCACTCCGTGGAAAAATTGTCTTCCATGAAACCATTCCCTGGTGCCAAAAACGTTGTGGACTGCTGTCATATAGTATTTGTCCTTCTTTGTCTGGCATATTTAACTTAACATACTGCCTTCAAGGTTCATCCATTGTAGTGTAGCATGCATCAGAATTTCCTTCCTTTTTAAGGCTGAATAATGTTTCCATTATATGTGTACACCACATTTTGTTTATTCATTCATTAATGGAACCTTTGGCTGTTGTGAATAATGCTGCTGTGAGCATGAGTGTACAAATATCTCTTTGAGTTCCTCTTTTTAATTCTTTGGAGTTTACAGTATATCCGGAAGTAGAATTGCTGGACCACAGGGTAATTTTATTTTAATTTATTTTGGTAATTTAAAAAAATTTTTTTAGCAACTGCCATACTGTTTTCCATAGTGACTACATCATTTTACATTCGCGCCAACAGTGTAAAGGGTCCCGATTTACCCATGTCACTTATTATTTTGCTTTTTTGATAGTAGTCATCCTAATGGGCATGAGGTGGTATCTCATTATGGTTTAAATTTGTATTTACCTAATGATTAGTGATGTAGAACATCTTTTCACGTGCTTGTTAGCCATTTATATATCTTTGGAGAAATGTTTATTTAGGTTCTTTGCCCATTTTTAAATCTAGTTCATTTTGTTGTTGAGTTGTAGGAATTCTTTAAATATCCTGGATATTAACCCCTTATTAGACATATGACTTGCAGATATTTTTTCCTACTCCGTGGGTTTTTAACTCTGTTGATTATGTCCTTTGATGCACAGAAATTTTTAGTCTTGATGTCCAGTAATCTAGTTTTTATTTTGTTGCTTATGCTTTTGGTGTCATATTTAAGAAATCATTGCCAAATCCAGTCTCAAAGCTTTTCCCCTATGCTTTCTTATAAGGATATATTTTATAGTTTTAGGTCTTATTGTTTAGGTCTTTGATCCATTTTTAGTTAATGTCTGATATGGTGTAAGGGAAGGGTTCAACTCCTTTTTTTAAATGTCAGTGTCCAGTTTTACCAGCACTGTTTTTTGAAAAGACTCTTTTTTCCCTGTTGAATGGTCTTGATCCTTGTCATTTGACCATATTTGTGATTGTTTAGGTCTATGTGTCTGTCTTTATGCCAATACTACACTGTTTTGATTACTATGGCTTTGTAGTATGTTTTAAGATTAGGAAATGTGAGTCTTTCTTTCAACTTTGTTCTTCTTTTTCAAGATTGGTTTGGCTATTCAGGTTTCCTTGAAATTCAATGTGAATTTTCAGATAGATTTGTCTATTTCTACAAAAACCTAATTGGGATTTTAGTAGGGATTAGAGCCTCATTTTTGAACTTTGTAAAGCAAGGGTGACTTATTTTGCTCAGTGATTTAATTCGTGGCACAAGAAGTTTCTACCTATAATAAGATGTCAAATAAGAGCTGGAGGCTTGGGGATGCTGAGAGGCTCATGCTAGAGTAGTTCCCTGAGAGTGAAGATTAGGAACAAGGAGTGACTTGGTATGCACTTGCAGAGGTGCTCTAAGACGTACTGCAGGAGCGTGCCAGGGACTTGGGCTTTCTGCTGCAGATAGAGTAAGAGCTGATATTAATAGTATTTTGACTTCCTACGTCCCAGTAGCATTATCCTGAGGCCATACCAGTATTTGTATGGTACTTTATCTTTCCCAGTGTATTTCTGATTAACAACCCTGTTTAATCCTTACAAAAAGATTGTGAGATAAATGAGCATATGCTGTCTTTGATTTACAGGGGAGGAAACAGAAGGATCTGCGGAAGATGAGTTGGAGGTCACGCAATAGCTGGAATGGCAGGAAAGCCAGAGGGAAGCTCAGGAGCCTCTGGCCCAGTCTGTTCTCTGGGGAAGTGGGGTGCCTCTGCCCTGTCCTCTGGTTTGGCTCCCTCTCCTGGCTTCTCTTTCCACCTGTTAATCATGTGAGATAGAAATATAGATAGATTTTTATTTATTGTATTCCTTGACTAAAATTTATATATAGTTCTTTTAATATAAAAAGCAGATGACTTGAATATTATATAGTTCTCCCTTTAAATAATCACTTAAATTGCTTTCCATTTCTTTGGTCAGTGATTGGTTTTAAAAACAGAATTTGTGCTTTTATTTTTGTAATTTAGAATGTTGCTCCATTTATGAATGAGTTGTTATGGATACCCTATGATAAGGAAAGAAAGAACAAAAATAATTTATTATTCGATAGCAGTCTTCAATATAAACCTTAAAATATAGCTTTTAAAAATAATTGTTTATCTCAGCAGTTCTCTGCAAGGATGAGAATTTTCAATCCAACTTGCTTTCCCTTTTTTATGAAGTAATTTTGAACAATGTGCAGCCTTTGAGGAATAATGACTGTATCGTTAAGCCTCCTCTCCAGCCAGGATATTAAGAATATTCATTTCAGTTAAAGTTAACAGACTTCAGACATACTTCAGCTATTTCTGTTTTGTGTTTTGGGGAAAACCTAATCTTACTGAACCTCAAATCATAAGCCCAGAAGATGATCTTTAAATTCAAATTTTGAATCCATCCCAAAGGATTATATTCCGGAATGTGGGTTTACAGTTTAATCCTTCTGGAGATGCCACAGGTCATGTCTGTCGAAGGCAAGAGAGCCTCCCTGGCCCCTTCTGTCAGGCCCTGGCTTTGTCATCCTCTTCTCTCAGTCTTAAGATGTTACAGTGATAGCTTGGTTGAACCCGTCAGAAAGGTGTTTTCTCAGGTGCGCGTTTGAGAAATGAAAATTTTATAATGCGAGATTAGGAAGCTACATTGAAAGGGACAATTACTCGATATATATGACAACATTCTAAAAATAAAGGATGGAGAAAAATGGGAATACTCTTTACAGAGGGTTAACTTAATGTAAAATAGCTCAAAGAACAAGTCATTGGGTTTCAGTTAGGTCTCATATTTTGTATTCCTTGTTAGGGGTGTACATAAAGAAAGGACACGTTGAGAAAATAGGAGCTTGGTGTACTTGGAATGGTTCATTAATTTCCCCACTGGCAAAATGTCTTAATTCAACCCTTTTTTGGGTTACAGATCATTTTGAGACTCTCAGGCTTATGATCTTCATAGAAAAATGCATAATTTTAATGACATTTTATAGAAACTTTTTCCTGTAATTTCAGGGAATACATGCCCCACCCCCTACTACAACACATGATTGTAATGATGAGTGCATTTCTGAAGGCTTTGTAAAAACCTTTTATTGGATAGAACAATTAAAATACTGTTCATTCTTGATACTTGAATAAGCAGCGAATTCACTAGTAGTCACTAGAGGGTGATGTTTTCTAGTACACATCAGATCAGGTTCTTTCTGGCAGGTTTCCAGTATGTGCTTGTGTGTGCTTGCCTGGGGGGGGAGTGTGCATGAGAGAGACAGAGAAGCACACACAGACTCTCGCTCCACCTGCACAGCTGGAAGTAGTTCTTTGTGCACATTTCTTTTTTCTCCCTTTTCGTTATCCATAATACAAACTGAAATGCTGTACTTTTAAAACCTTCTCTAAGGATTTCTTAGATATCCTTATTTATCATCATTATATTTAACAATAGCTACCAATTGTTAGAACCTACTGTGTAGTAGGGTGTGTACTAGGTAGCTTATGAATTTCCCTCTAATCCCAGCAAGAACTCTGCAGGGTATGCTGTTTTACAGATTAGACCTGACGTTTAAGTAGCTGGCTCAAAGGCCCCCAACTAGTAAATTTGCCTGTATATTAGTGCATAGTAAACTGAAACAAATATCTACTTTCCCCAAACTTACTAGTTTATAAATGGATTTTTTTTCCACCAAGCAGGTGAGAGGTCTTAGATGTGATTTGAGAGGCATAGAAAGCTCTTTCTGCTCAAAAATATCTCCCACAATTATCAAAATTTCCATGTTCCCAATCAAAACATTGAAGGTAACTGTCAAGTGAAGATGTTTTGTGGGGAGTTACAGTTTCAACTATTGACATTTTCATTTAAATTAGTTTATCAAATTTTTGTTGTTGTTGCCACAGCTTTAATAAAATTGAAGGAAACTTGTGACTTACAAGCTAGGAGAAAGGAGAGATTGTACTGTATCTGGAAGGAGAGGTTGAAGATGGGGCATCTGGATGGTTAGCACTGAAGATATCAGGTCAGTGAAGATAAAATACCTAGTCTGATATTTTGTTTAGGATTAAGCCCTGATTGCTGGGTACCAGGATTCTGGGTAGGGAAGAATCCTTTGGGGAAAAAGGAGAGGATGGTATCTGTTCCCTGAGAGCAGCAGTTTCTTTTCCTGCCCAGGTGTTTAATAGCTGTTTCCTTTCTCCCTGTGGTGGTCATCTTGTGGGGAATAGCTGGGCGGGCAGATGCATGCCAGTCACACTCTCTGTCTGTCTTGTCATTTGTGCCAGTGCTGGCATAGTGGAAGCTGAGTGTCTGTTTTTCCTTTCATTGTAAACCTAGCCTTGGTCCTTTCAAAAAGCTATAATTGTGTTGGTCTTTTGAGTATTCTTTCAGGAATTGTGGTGTCCAATATTTTGTTTAAGGAATTAGCATCTCATCAAGAAAAATCTTTTTTCTCAGGCCTCGGTAGTAATAGTATTTTGTTTAAGTTCTTCCTGTTGAGCAAGAGCCTGCAAACTTCAGTCCATGGGCCAAATCTAGCCCGCCTTCTGTTTTTATACAGCCCATGAGCAAAGAATGGTTTTGACATTTTTAAATGGTTAAAAAAATACTTTATCCCAGGCAACAGAATGAGACCCTGTCTCAAAAATAAATAAGTAAACAAAGTTAAAGGATGATGTAAAAAGTATATGAAATTCAAATTTCAGTGTCCATAAATAAAGTCTTCTTGGCATGCAGCCAAACTTATTTATTTGCTGTTGTTTGTGCCTGCTTTTGAGGCACAGGGGCAGGGTTGGAGAGTCACCACGAACACTGTATATCCTGGAAGCCCTAAAGTGCGTACTCTCTGGCCCTTAATATCAGTTTGATGATCCTGCCATAGAGGAGTTGTAGCAGATTTGAAAGCATTGCTTAACAATGTCAAATTTTAAGCTATTACTACATTCAGATCTTTTATCCTTGGCCTCTCAAATTAAATTCAGTTCTGGTAGAAATGACTAGATATTAACATATTTTAATTCCATACAACAAGTTTTAATTTGCTCCCCATCCCTTCCTCAAGAGTGGATTTATTGTAACTAGCACTAGTTAGCTTCCTTTCTTTCTGTCTTGGAAGAGCACTAGCAAATTGTCTAAGGCCATCCCCACTGCCCTCTGCTCCTCAGAGTTGGGTGAAGGGGGAGCAGGGGAACAGGCAGGAGTAGGGTCTGCTGGACAGACGGGAGGTCAGCATCTGCGTTGTACAGAGCACTTGGCAGTCTGAAATTTGAATCTCTACCAGGTCAGAACAATTTACGTGTGGGAAAGATTTGATGGGGTCAGGGGAGGCTAATGCTACATAGTTCTTTTTTTATTGGACTCTAGTTGTTTGGTAATTCCCCACCTTATGAGTCTCAGCAGGATACTAACGCTTGCTCTCTCCTGAGAAGCTGAGAATGTCAGATGCTTGCTTTCCTAGCCTCCCCTGCAGTTAAAGCACAGGCATGTGACTTAGGCCCTGGCTATCAGGTGCACCTGTGTTGGACTTGGACCTGAGAGCTAGAGATGCAAAGAAATGGGGATTGCCTGGAATCATTTCTGGAGAGCAGACTGTAGTGGCACCCACAACACCCATGTCATCTAGGGGCAGCAGCTGAACCCAGAATGAGCAGCACAGCCCAGTGTATAGCATTGGTCCAGAGGTGCAGGTGTGGTGACAAACCTCCCCCAGTGAGGCAGGGTGTTGTGTCAGCTGGGTTCTTTGTTGATCCTGCAGATTCTGTGAGCAGTCTGATATCATTTAGTAAACTCTTCTGCTTAAAATTAACCTAAGGTTGTTTCTGTTGGTTGCATCTTAGAAACCTATGTGTGTCAAGCTAAATGAAATGGTCACTCAAAATATCTAATTTTTTTGGTAAAGTTTGAAAAATTTCCTTATTTTGAAACTTATTGAAATTTATTCCTTTCAGTATCTTATGTTGTCCCTCTTTTTCCTCTTTATTTATTCCAAAAATATCTGCTGAGTATGTGCTACATGCCTGGCACATGGTTCAACATAAGCAGAAGAATGTATCAGCGTTTGGATTCTAGTGATGCCCTCACTTAGAGAATGCCATAAAGTATAGTCTTAATTTTTGTAACCAGGTTCTTTATATCTATGTATTGTGGACCATACTTGAGGATTATAGTGAGGAACCCAAGAACAATTTGGGGAGAAAGGAAATCAGATTATCCTCTGAGAGTCAAACTTTATCATCATCACAGGAGTAGAGCTCTGTAATCACCTAAAGGGGATGGAGTGACTTTGGACATATATATGAAGAAAGAATGCGGCCATCTGAAAGGCCTGGTGAATGTGGAAGAAGCAGACATATAGGAAGTCACCGAGGTGAAGCTTAGCAGCCAGGCTCCAGGGGCCAGGCAGCTGTGGCCCTCAGGCCCAGGTACCAGGTTTCCATTGCCAACCCTGCCCCTTTGGAGGGGAGTGAATCTGGCTGTCTTAGTCACTGAGTATTCAGATTATATATAACTCCCCTTTTTATGAATTCATGCACTCCAGACAACCGATTATAATCTGGATTTTCATTTGGCCTATACCTAGGAGAGAATGGCTACTTATGAAAGCCAGGTATTTTAGTTTGCCTGGCAGTTACAAGTTGAAGTTCTGGCTTTACGTATCAGCTGTAAAACTTAGTAAATGAGGACTCCTGAGAGGTGGATCTAATTTAGGTATGCTGACAAAATTGATTGCCCAGCTTCGGAAGCTGAAGGTGGAAGGTCACACTTTACATTTTTAAAACTTTATCAAGGTAAGACTTCTATAGGTAGCCAGCTACCTTCTCCAGCAAACTCTGTGTCACTGTGAACCAAGAACTTTTTTTTTAATAAATTTTCATGATTGTACATGTGTGTAAATACATGTGTATACATTGGTAAGAAAAAGTATTACAATTTTGTAAGATACTTTAAAGAAATTTATAAGTACTCTTTCATGTTTCTATGAAGTTTCTGAAATTATTTCATTCATTCAACAAACATTTCTTGTGTACCTAATGTTTGCCAGGCTCTGAAGAGCTCACATTTCAGTGAACATGTAAACAACATACACTGTGGCAAGTGCAACAGGATAGATTTATCTAAAGGTCAGTAGGAGCCCAGAGAAGAGGACAATTTCCACTGTCTCCTTGGAGGAGCTCTGGAAGACTCCACAAAATGGAAATGGTGTGGGAACCCAATATAAGGAGAAGCTGGAAGTTCATCCTGGTACAGAAATGTGAGAATCATGGAGAAACACAAGAGTATGCCGAGTCTGGCAACAGTGGTTGGGGAAGTGGATTAGTTGTTGGAAGGGAAAAAAATGACTGGAAATGAGGCCAGGCAGGTGAGTAGGTTGTGAAGGATGCTATCTCCTATGCCATGCTGCTATGGTCTTAATGTTTCTGTCCTCCCAAGATTTATATGTTAGGAAACCCCAAGGTGATGGTATTTAGGAGGTAGGGCCTTTGGGATATGATTAGGTCATGACAGCAGAGCTTTCATGAATGGTAGACCCATGAGAGCCTGTTTGCCTATTCCACCACATGAGGACACAGTGAGAAGGTGCCCCCTATGACTTTGGAGAGTTGAGTTCAGATAGCCAGGTGACCAGGGATGTGTTGAATCAAGATAAGTGACATGGTAGCTGCTGCTATATAATATTCAGCTTTTCCTCCTCCAAATGAAACGTAAATAGAACATAATTGAGTGTGCCAGTTGTCTAGTATCTTCATCACATAAGTAGTACATGTGTGCACAAATGCACATGATTTTACACAAGGATGTATTTTTATACATCTATTAGGATTCATTATGGTGTAATTTTTAGGTTTATTTCTCTCCAACCTGGATCTTTAGAAAAGAGGTATCAATCTCTCTAGTCAGTTTTGCTATTAAAACTACTAAATTTGCACAACAAAGTGACTATAATCAACAAGTTAGGGTATACTTTAAAATAACTAAAAGAGTGGAATTGGAATGTTCCTAACACAAAGAAATGTTAAATGCCTGAGGTGATGGATACCCCAATTACCCTGATTTGATTAATTCACATTGTAAGCCTGTATCAAAACATTACATGTACCCTATAAAGATATACAACTATTATGTGTCCATAATAATTAAAATTTTTTTTTTAAAATTACTAAATTTTTCAAATATAATTAATACCATGGACAGATTTCCTTTTTACCATTTTCTTTCTGCATATTTACTTATAGGTTTTGAAGTCTGTTCACAGATCTTCATTTATCTATTAGGTTGATTGCTCCTGAAAGCCAGCCTTTCCCATCTGGTTTTGCTAGTCTTATGATTTATTTAATCTCTCATGTGTCTTACATTGATTCTTTTCTCTTTCAGTGTATATCCAATTACTGTCTCATTACTGTCTTACTTTCAGTGGGCTCCTAGGATAATGTTTTATGTCTTCTGTTTTATTAAGCATTATTTTGAAATGGCTATGTTTTTAATATTGGTCGTGTATCAATTGGTGGCTCCAGCTTTCGGTTACATTCATGTGATTCTGACCTAAGAATTAACAATGTGCCTTTCTTTCATCCTCTGAAAACTGTGTGCCTGTAACATCCCTAGGAGCCACATGGTGGCAGACACAGTGCTTTGAAACTTTGTGGACCTAAAACATACCCTAAGAGAGCAGGTGCTCTGTATCTTCATACTTCTTTTTAAAAAAAAAATTATGAAGGTATAGAAATTAATGGAAGGAACCTCCGAGTATCCACCATCCACCACAAGAAATAAAACATTACAAATACAGTTGAAGACTCCTTTCCTCTTCCAGTCTTCCCTCTTTCTGTTTTTCCTCCACAAGGAAACCACTTTCCTAAATTTCGTTTGGCTCACTTCTGTGCATGTCTTTATACTTTTATTACACATTTACATATTCTTAACAGTGCATAGGATTGTTTCTTATGTTTTAGATTTTATATAGTATATACTATTTGTGTTACTGTGTGTTTCATTTTTCACTCAGGTTATTTTTTAGATTTGTTTATGTAGATTTCTGTAGCTTTAGTGAATTATTTTTCTTTCACACCTAGATAACATTCTGTTGAAGGGGTCACAACTTTAGTAGCCTATTCTCTTGTTGGTAGACCTTGAGAGAGACAGTGTGGTAGAGTGATCACAGATGGGCCTCTGGGCGTCGGAGCCCCTTCTGATCCCTGTGCTCTCACTGATGAGCTGTGGCCCAGTTGCTACTTCCACAAAATAGGGGTGCCGCTCATTTCACAGGGTGCTGGGAGGATCGAGTAGACAGTAATGTAGACTCAGCACAGAGCTAATTTTGTGCTGTATATTAAATTCCACTGGAGTAGAAGTCATCCTGAAGGAAAGGGGGAGAATAGTGAAAACAGGGCTTGGAGGCAGGAGGTGGCCTCTTTCTGCAGACCTGTTTTCTCTAAAGTCGGTGGGTTTGTCTGCCAGTGGTGTTAGAAAGGGATGGTGGGACCATGATTTGAGAGTACTGAGGGTTTGAGGTGGCCTTGTTTGGGATGTGATCTGGCTAGATACATGCAAAATAATTTCCTGTGTAGGTGTGTGTGCTATTCTTATTTGGGCTTTTTCTCATCAGCTGTTTACTTGAAAAAAGCATGAAGGCTCCCCCTCCACTCTGAAATCTCTCCCCATCCCACAGCCTGTCTTGCTGCCTGGAACAGCTTCCACAGCTGGATGTCTCCAGGCTTATAGCCCTCCCCGCCTGAATTCAAACCGTTTATGGCTTATCACACAGCACATAAAGCCCTTGCGAGGCATTGACAGTCTTCAAAATCTAGATCTAAACTGCCTTGCCTCCTATCAATCTTCTGTTCCTGCTGTTTCCACAAAATGAGACTGCCCACTGTTCCCTGGGTCAGCTTCTCCACCTTTCCATGCTTTTGCTCTCTTTCTTTTTTCTCTTCCTAGAATATTCTCTTCTCCTCTTTCCCAGTGTTGTCCTTGCAGAATGTCACATATGCTTTAGTGTACTTCGTATAATCTCGGGCAGTTTATTTAACATTCCTCAGATATGATGTCCTCAGATCTCTCATTAGGAAAAAAGCATCCAGGAAACACAGGAATCCTGCCCTGATACCGTCTGTTTTCCTGTCATGCTGTTCTCAAACTGGGCATCAGTGTATTGTGTTCTGGCTTCAAGGAAGTCATGCTTGTTTGTATCCTCATTGGTTACACTGTGTTTTTTTTTTTTTTTTAACTTAAAAAATATTTTATTATGAAATTTTATTAATAATATAATAGAAAAATGACCCCCAAATACTCATCATGCAGATTTAATTACTATATTGCCATATTTGTTTCAGATATTCTTTTTTTCTCTCTTAGTTAAGAATTTAAGGCTGGGCATGGTGGCTCACGTCTGTAATCCTAGCACTCTGGGAGGCTGAGGTGGGAAGATTGCTGGAGCTCAGAAATTCAAGACCAGCCTGAGCAGGAGCGAGACCCTGTCTCTACTAAAAATAGAAAAATTATCTGGGCGCAGTGGTGTATACCTGTAGTCCCAGCTACTCGGGGGGCTGAGGCAGGAGGATTGCTTGAGGGAGGAGCTTGAGGTTGCAGTGAGCTACGATCACCCTACTACATTCTAGCTGGGGTGACTGAGCGAGATTCTGTCTTAAAAAAAAAAAATTTTTTTTAAAGCAAATCCCAGACATCAGGTCACTTCATCCCAATATACTTCAGATTTGGTCTTTGAGAAGGTGGATACATATTTTTTCTTTTTTTTTTTTTTTTTTTTTTGAGATGGAGTCTCACTCTGTTGCCTGTGTAGAGTACAGTGGCATCATCATAGCTCATTGCAACCTCAAACTCCTGGGCTCAAGTGATCCTCCTGCCTTAGCCTCCAAGTGGCTGGGATTACATGTGTGCACCACCACGCCTGGCTGATTTTTTTCTATTTTTGATAGAGATGGAGGCTTGCTGTTGCTCAGGCTGGTCTTGAACTCCTGGACTCAAGTGATCCTCCCACCTGGGCCTCCCAGAGTGCTAGGATTAGAGGCGTGAGCCACTACACCCAGTCTTTAAATCTCTTTTAATCTACAGGAAAACCCCTTCTCTGTTTTTCTCTCCTGTCATTGACCACTGAATTGGAGATACCAGCTCAGTTGTCATGTATAATAGAATTAAAATTCTGAATTTTTAAAGTAAACTCTATTTTGGAATAATTTGAGATTTGTAGAAAAGTTGCAAGGGTAGAGAATTCAGAGAATCTTCACATACCCCTCACCCAGCCCTCTTGTCAACACCTCATGTTACCTTCAAAATGTTTTTTTTTTTTTTTTTTTTTTGGTCCAGCATCCAGGCCAGGATACCACATTGTGTTTAACTGTGGTTGAATTGTAAGATAATTTCTGATTATAAGCTTTATTCCACTGCTGAGAAAAATAACCGTTTTCTGGCTAAGAGACAATACAGTATAATGGTTTAAAATCAGGCATAAGGCCAGTTTTCAGATTTTCACTCAATTTGGTAATACTTGTATAATTACTTATACCTTCTACATATGTTTTGTCATCTCTCTCTTTTTTTTTTTTTTTTTTTTGAGACAGAGTCTCACTCTATTGCCCAGGGTAGAGTGCTGTGGTGTCAGCCTAGCTCACAGCAACCTCATACTCCTGGGCTCAAGCAATCCTACTGCCTCAGCTTCCCGAGTAGCTGGGACTACAGGCATGTGCCACCATGCCTGGCTAATTTTTCTATATATATTTTTAGCTGTCCATATAATTTCTTTCTATTTTTAGTAGAGACAGGGGTCTCGCTCTTGCTCAGGTTGGTCTCGAACTCCTGAGCTCAAAACAATCCACCTGCCTCGGCCTCCCAGAGTGCTAGGATTACAGGCGTGAGCCACCGTGCCCGGCCTGTTTTGTCATCTTTGAAATGAGAATAATAATAGTACTGATTTCATTACTTCATTGCAAAAACTAAATTTGATAAGTGCCTACAAAATGCTTATCATCGTTCCTGGCACATAGTAAGCACTCAGTAAACCTAGCTCTTGACAAAGGTATTATATCCTAATCCTGAAGACTCATTTTATTCCCTGAGGCTCACTATGATTTTAAAAATAAGGCATAGGCCTGGCACCATGGCTCATGCCTGTAATCCTAACACTTTGGGAGGCCAAAGTGGGAGGATGGCTTGAGGCCAGGAGTTCGAGACCAGCCTGGGCAACATGGCCAGACCCTGTTTCTACAAAAAATTAAAAATTAGCTGGGCATAGTGGTACATGCCTGTAGTCTCAGCTACTTGGGAGGCTGAGGCAACAGGATCACTTGATCCCAGGAGTTCAAGGTTGCAGTGATCCCACCACTGCATTCCAGCCTAGGGGACACAGAGAGACCCTGTCTAAAAAAAAAATAAAAAATAAAATTTTAAAATGCATAGATGTTTTCTTCCATTTGCCTTATAAATAAATAGTGCCTTTTCTTTGGTTCTATGTAGTGGTCTCATTAAGTTCTGAGATATTTCAACCTGTGTTTTGGGAATTTTTATTCAGTAGAGTATTATTTTCCTAGTATGTTTCATCAATCAAATGTTGGCTTTAAGGGTCTTTTTTACTTTTCTGAATTGTCTTGTGGGGAAAAAAAGAGTTTTTTAAATCTTGGCAGTGATACTTAAGATCAGAATTGGAGGATAAAACTTCAAGCGTTTCTTTTCTTTATTAGTCTTACAGAGTAGTTTGTTTTGTATTTTAGAATCACTTTATATACCACTCTTTTTTTGCATAAGGTTGTGTAAACAAGTGGCTGTTTGAATGACTTAAACTCTAAAGGGAGTTTGCGGTATGAAGTGTTCTCAAAGGAACTGAAATTGGTTTGGTCACATTATCACTGCCTCTTCTACACCCACGCTCTCCTAAAGTCTGTTGTCTGTGCTACTTCTAAAGCCTGTTGCTATTTAAACAATACCCTTGGTTTTAGCAGAGTTGCTATGATAAAGAAAATCTGTTTTCATTAGAATCCTTGCCTTTTTTCCAGAACTCTCGGAAACATTGAATAATCCTGTGAACTCTAAAAGGAAATAAAGCAGTTTTGGTACACTGGACCCAAAGACTCCTAAGGAATACAGGAATTCAGTTAAAATTGAAGGTCAGCAGTTTGACCCCTTTCTTGCCACTGGCTTTTGCTTCCAGACCTGTAGGAGAAAATCAGCCAAAGAGGGAGATACATATTCATTGAGAATTGTACATGAGTGCCTCACCGTCTCCTTCTAGAACCCTCAAACCGACCATTCACAGTATTCACCTATTTCTTCCCTATGAAAATAGTGGAAAATAATAATAATAAAAAAATTCACCTAGAACATAACTAGACTAGGTCTTGTTAATTTTGAGGGGAGGGAAGGATGAGCTGGCTGAGGTGACTTTGTGGTTTCAGTCTCTTTCTAGTCTGTTTACATGGAGGGGTTGTCCTTTGGGCTCCTGTGCCTGTCATGCTCCTGAGTTCTCAGAAGCTTCCTGGATTAGGCTTGTCGGTGTTGAGAGGCAGCTCCAGCTCAGAGTTGACCTTTTGATGGTCTGTGGGAGAGAATGTTTTAGACCCTGGGACAGTGTAGTTTAATGGCTAAAACAGGAATGTTTGAGTCAAATAGACCTGGCTTTGGATCCACACTCTCTTATTCATTGTGGTGTTTGGTCAAGCCATTTAACTGCTTTAAGACTGAATTTCCTCATCTGTAAAATGGGAACAATAGTGATACCTGCATCATAGAGTTGAGGTAGAGATTAAATGAGATAGTACACATAATGTGCTTGGTGGAACCTCAGTTGCTAGTAATAATTATGTTAGATAAATAGTTGAGAGACAGAGTTTCACAATAGTGTGAGGTGAACATTTTTGTGTCCTAGTTTTTTTCTTTGGTAAACTCTTTTAAAACTATTCTGTTAAACTCAAAGTCAGTTTAAAGTGCTCGCAATTCTGTGGGCAAGATTAAGGCAGCGTGAAGTACACACAGCTCGTGCCATACTTCACCAGGTCTGTTTTGTTGCTATGTCAGTAAAAGAATGTGGGGGAAAATGTTAACAATATCAGTGCTTCCTACTCCCCACCCCCCAACCCTGTCTAGTCTGTCCCCTTCTCTGCCTCACTTCCTGTGTACCCCTCAAACCTGCTGCCCTGTCTGTTGTCTTTGTCCCCACTCCAGCTGGTCAAGCCGCTGTCTCTTCCGTGGACTGCCGGGTGGGCTCTCCACTGCTCTGCCGGGGGCCTCACTCCACTGCCCCTGTTGCCACAGACCGATTTGATCTTGTCAGTGCTCTGCTTCAAACAGTGGCTTCCCGTTGCTCTCGGGATAAAAAAGCAGGCCCTCTGGCATGCCACTGCCTGTGTCTCTAATCTCATCTTACCTCCCAGCCCTGCCCTCGGCCACATGGTTGGTGCCCCACACCTCAGGCCCTTTTGTTTTAGTGCCTGCTTGTCCTTCAGGTTTTCAGGGTATCAGATCCAGTGTTTCCGTCTCCGAAAACTTTCCCCTGCTATCCTGCCCCTCTCCCCACTGTCAGCATTCTCATAGCACCCTACTCCTGCATTACTCAACATGTTTCAAAATACATATATATTTGTGTGATTATATAGTTAATACCAGCGTCCCTACCAGACTACAGGCTCCAGGAGGACAGTGAGTCTCGGGTGCTCAGAGCGGAGCCAGTCCACGTCAGATCCCACTAACAGTGTGTAACCCGAATGGCTGGGATGGGCGGCGCCGGCGCATTCCTCTGTGCCTGTTACTGAGCTCTGCCCCACCTGCCAGCCATGTTGCGATGTGTGTTGTGCGTGTGTGTTTCCCCTCCCCTTCCTCACGACAGCCTCAGCTGGACCCTCATCTTACAGGACTTCTGGTTTTTCACATCCACTTGAAACCTCTGGTCCTGGTTTGGAAGATCCCTGGCTCTGCCATTCTTGTTATTGCCAGGTCCAGGTCTGTTCTGTCTGCGTGCAGTCAATCAATCACTGTGCCACAGGTTTTGCCAAAGAGAAAAGATTTAATTACAAGGCTGTCAGGCGAGAAGGTGGGAGAACAGCTCTTAAACCCACCTCTCTGAAGATAAGGCTTAGGGATATTTATGGGTTAGGGACATGGGGTGGTCTAAGGCATGGAACTGAAGTGACTATTACCATGGTGTAACTTACCAATGTTATATGAAGTAGCCAGTGAAGGTTAAGTTTCAGCGTTCAGTTGCATGGCCTACAGCTACGGAGGCCTTTACCTTTATGGCAAAAGGGGAAAAAATAATAAAAAGCGGGCAACCAAAAGCAAGCAGGGCAAGCAGCCTAATCACATTAACTCCTTGGTTTCAGTCTCATCATCCCCTTGACAGGTCCTCACACTGCCTGGCGTCTCTTCCATCTGGAGTGCCCTCTACTTCCTCTCCCCCTCACCACCTACATCCTTCCTGGTCTTACACTTCTCACCAACCACAGGTATTTTGTTAAATACCCTTCCAGACTGTTGGGTGTGCATCTATGTGTATGCACACGGTACATACATATGTGGTCTTTTCGTGTGAAATAGAATCTCATAGTGTGCTGTATCCTGTGGTCTTTTTTTTTTTTTTTCACTCAACGGTGTATCATGAACACCTTTTCATGTCAAATAGATGTCTACATTATCATTTTCAGTTACTCTGGAATAATAATAATACTACATAGGAAATAATTCCGTTTTTGAAATAATTATGTCTTTAGGGCTAGAAATCCTTTCTTAAATTTCTAAATTCTATTTTTGTCATTAAATTGGACCTCTTTATCAGAGTTAGGGAGGAAAAAATAACTAACTAAAAGGATAATATTGATAACAGAAATGAGGCAGCACACCCTTTTTTTTTTTTTAATATTGCTGCCTTTAAGCTTAGACTTTACACAGAACCTGGTGAATATTTTAATAACCTGGTAAAAATAATTTTGAAGTGAAAGTTGATGTGTAGACAGTACTGATGACAGTAATGAAACTTATACTGGGGTGGAACAGAAATTGTGGTTTATTTTTTAGGACACACCCCTTGAATTCCAGGGAAGGGAGAAGAACATTTGTTCTTTCAGGTCTTCAGAAGCTCAGAATCGCTGGCTGGAGACTGCTTATCTTGGAATGTGAAAATAACTGTTTCTTCTCTCCTCTCACACACAAGTACTTCACCTATTGGATTTTTTTTTTTAAAAATGAGGGTCTAGTTTAGAAATGTGCTCAGCAGATATAGGTATGCTATAAAGTATATGGTAGGTGGATAGGCAGAATGGGTAGAAACAATATTTGTGGCTATGTTCTCTAAAAAGTGGTATCAGTACATAATATGTTTGTGTCTTGTTTCAAGTCAAAGTATGGGAAAATCTGGATTTGTAGAAAAGCTCTCCTTTGTCAAAAGATTACCACTAGAATTCCTTTTTAAAACAAGTTCATTTAGAGAATGAAAAATTCTCTTTATTAAAGTTTAACTTTATGTGTAGTTTTCCAGAAACATGTTTACTGCACTGAATGAGGTACCCTACGATTTACCCTCCGGGAGGAAAAGTGCAGTCGTCTGGCAAACGTCTGTCTCCTCATTCCTCCCCTGAGGCTTCCGTGCTCTGAAAGAGGATTCTTTGTCCTCATTGTGGAGGGGGTGTGTTGGGCCGGAGAAGGTCGGCATGCCTTTTGTCTGTTGTACACTGTGTAGCTCTCATCCTTGGAGCAGCTGTTGGGCCACAGAGAAGGTGAACTGGGAGTGATGATCAGGAAGAGCCCAGACACTGCTCAGTGTCTGCCTCCTCTCTTCCTGCCTTCACTCTGAGGGCCTGGCATACGCGAGGCCTTCAGAAAATGTTTGTTGAATAGCTGAATGTGTAAAGCCTGCCCTTGTGTTCCTCTGTTATTCAGGAATGAGATTTCTGGGTAAAGCCGTGATGAAGAAGTCAAGCATGCCTAGTCAGTGAGTCGGGTCAACATTGGCACAACATGTTGCATAGGTCTTTTCTTAAATCAAGTAATCTTAATCTAGAGAAAAGACCATTGAGATCATCTAATTTAGCCACTTTTGTTTCCAAATGGAAAAACTGAGGACGTTGATAGTTAAATGACTTCCTGTGTACTTACGTGGCAACCATGGCAAGTATTAAGTTTCTGAACCAAACATGGAACTATAAGCTAAATGTCTCCTGATTTCCTCTGGTACCCTTCCATCAGCCTACCCTGTACCCTCCCTCAGCTCCTTAAAAGTGTGGGATTGGACAGGTTATTTGAAGTTTCATTCTAGATTCTGTGGAAATTGCCAGGAAAACTTGCCATATTGTATCAGTGGCTTTTGAGAATATTTGTTAATTGTTTAACAGAGATGGCAGTGACCCAGTGTGTGTGTGTGTGTGTGTGTGTGTGTGTGTGTATATGTGTGTATATATATTTATATACATACATATATATGGTTTTTTTTTTTTTTTTTGAGAAAAGCACACAATTGAAGAGAAAAGAAAAGTTTATTAGATTTCACTTCGCATAAAAGTTTCCAGCGTATTGGGAAAAGCGAAGGGTTGGAAGGAGATCCTCAGTCACTAATTAGCCTTGTAATCTTGTCAAGCCTTGTCACCTCACTAGTCTCCATCTACTCACCTCCAAATTATAGGAGAGGGGAGCAGACTGGATTTCTGAGTTCTGACTATGGAGCTCTGCGCAGCCCCAACTATCCTTTCTCCTGGCAGAAAGTCACCAGCAGCTGCACTTTCAGAAGCATAGGTATCACGGGACTTGTCTCTGAAGCACAGGAGCCAGCGGCCGTAGCCACCAGGCAGTCCACCTGCAAACGCAGATTGTACCTGGGATCTCTTTCTTCAGCTGCAGGTCCTCAGGTGTTACCGGCTCAGGACACTGTCCTCCCTTCCTGCCCAGCAGGCCTGATTCTTCCACTACAAGTGTCCCTCCAGCAAAAAATGGGTCCGAGGACCTGCACACACTACTCAGAGCCCTAGCTTGTAGCCCAGTACGCCCTAACAACGTCAGGTGCCTACATGGAGACCACCTTCTAGTTCAGGACTGCCACCGGCGCCATGGCCTTTATTAGTCTGCTGCCCACGATGGACACCACCAAAATCGAGGTTGCATTCCTTCCATGGCCACGCAGGACTGCCCAACCCACATGCTTAGGGACTGCCTAGGGAGAGATCATACTACTGCGCCTGTGCACCCTTTGGTCGGGGAGGCGCGCGCAGCCCTGGAAAAACGCCGGTCCCTTAACTAGCAAAGAGCTCAAAAGGGTGGGGGGACTGCGAAAGAAGGGATGACGAGCAAATCGGTGATGACTTGCTGGCGGAATGATTGCTTGGTCAATGACCTGGTATTGCTGGTTGTGAGACAGATTGCTGTATGTTTCTGATTCAGAATGACATGGTCACGTTTGCGTGAGCTCTTGATGACAGCTCAACATGTATCCACTTGGATGTGTCAGAGTTACAGAAAGGCTAAGGAAAAAGTTCAGAGGAGTTTGTAGACAGTTGCAATGTCATCTACTTGTGAATGGGACCATATCTTTGGTGATTCTTTTCCCCACTCTAGACACTTTTCTGAACAATTGATTCTGCCTTCTCATACTCTTGCTCTAGTTAGTCTGACCTTGAATCTACCCCCAATGGTACATGGTTGTTTGTACTCGTCTACAGCAAATATCCAGCACTGGGTCCTTCCTTCATATTGATAGCCCAGAGCACTCTTGAGAGGCCTCATTTAGGAAGATAGTGTGGCTGGCAAATTACATGTTCACAGGATGAAAGTGTGTTGGGAATTGTGTAAGGATATTCTTGCCTTATTAGATAAAGTTTCCTTTCTCCTGTAAATGATTATTCATGAGGTAAAACATAACTGAAAGTGATTCATTTACATCAAGTTCAAAGTTAGTTGCAAAACATAAAATTCTTTTCTTATTATATGTCACAAGAAAATAAATGTCCTGGTTGCTCAAAAAGGTACTGGTAATGAGCCCCAGTTAACTATAACTCTGCCAGGGAAGCTACTTTGCAGCTCTCTTCACTCTGTATAGGAGAAAGAATTGATGATTCAGAAACATTAATTATCAATTTTAGGGCTTGATGTTCAATTAGATTTCTTTACTTATTTATTTATGCCTGAAGGGGTTACTTGCAACAAGATCGATCCTAAAAGCTGGACGATGACAAGTTTAGGCAAAAATCTAAGCTAATTTTTTACTCTTATCCCAAATGGGAAGTGTTTATACTTATGAACCATACTGTTCAACTCTACGAATATAAAAGCTTCAGAGTTTTTACAGTCTCACTGAGAAAGTAAACTTTTTCAAAACTATAGAATAGATGAGTCTTTTAAATCTCATTTAGGTAATGTTGAGTGTTAAATGCAAAAATAAAAAAAATTTTCAAAACTCTGGAGATTTCATCTTAAACATAGCATTGTAAAAGGAGTAGGCTCTCAAAATCAGTGGGTTGGACATCTAAACCAAAGAATTTATTTATTCAACAAATACGAATGTGTACCATGTCGCTGGCCCTGTAGACACAGTGGTAGGCTGGATGTATTGCTGCTCTCCAGGGGCAGTATGATCCTTGCACTGAGTCCTAGTGGGATGATTAGGAGATGGTCCTGCCAGAGAGCCTTCTTCCAGTCTTACAAGCTGTACATGTGAAGGCCAGGAAGTGAGGGGAAGCACAGTCTGCCCTGGGAACCACCTGGAGTCTAGTCTGCTCAGCTGGAGTAGGGTGTGGGGCTCAGCTGGCCCATGTGGACAGGCCTTGTTCCCCTTATTTGGACTGTGTCATGAAGGCCATGGAAGGGTTTTTAAGCAGGGTCAATAAGTGGCCCATTTACATTTCAAAAGATTACTTTGAAATGTGGAGGATAGATTAGAAGAAGATAAGATTCTTGGCAGAAAGATCAGTTAGGAGGCTGAGAGAAATTAAGGGGAGACAAGAGGAACTTTTCTGAAATAGCATCTAGCCCATTGCGGGCACAGAGTAAATACATATTAAATGAACAAATGAAATTTAAAGTCTTACACTGTGTTAAAATTTTGTGCTTACATCCATTTCTGAGAGTCATTAACTTTCGTCAGATTCACAGAAGGTTCATGACCCCCAGAAGATGGAAAACTACTGGGTTTGATGTTAGCCTGGGAGGAAATAGACATTGTGTAGTGCTCCATAGAGCTTTGTATGAAGTCATTTCAATGAAGAGCTTAAATGTATAGAAGAAATTATCATCAGCTATGCTGATGACATTGAGCTGGAACAGATACCTGATTATGCCAGGAGTCAAAGTAAAGATTCAAGGAGGACCCAACAGTTTGGAAAAAGGACAGAAAGTTGTAATTAGGTTCACAGACCAGTTGTACCATAGTGGAAGTAGGTTGGAAGACGTGTGCCTTAATAGCCACCAGGCATTGGGAAAAGCGCCAGGAGTCTCATTACTGGAAGTGTCCAAGAAGAGACAAAAATCCCAGGTCATGGATAGTGTCTGGGGGTGAGAGCATGTGAAAAACGAGGGTGGAGAATTCTGCATTGAATGGGAGGCTGACTGGCCTTCAAAGATTTTTTAGAGTGCTAAAATGAAAAACATCCTATATAGAGACCCTTGGAAAATGCACTTTTAGAGGCCTCCATCTGTACTGTCACAATCATGCTAAGATAGTTATTTGAAATTTAAAACTGTTTAAATAGACTCAATCTGAGAATTCAGGCACAACCGATAACTCCATATCCATGGGAAAGTATGTTTGAAGGGAAAAAAAGGAGACCTGAGACCTCCTGTCCCTGTCCCTGCCCTGCCATGTGCCTACACGGAAGCACCTTGTGTTGTGGAGGGCGGGAATTGGCAATCTGGCTGCAGCCCGAGCTAGGCAGTGGCATATTTTGCAGCACAGGCTAGTCTCAGTGCACATTTGAAGGGGTGCTGGGGAGAGAGGTCAGTCCTCTTTCTCTGTCTCTGTCTTCAATGAAGATAGTGGTTAAAAGAGCCTTCCCCAAAGGCCCAGAATTTAATTTTACTCAGTTGTGGCAGTTTCGTTAGAACATAAGCATTGATTTACTGAAATTTCTGTTTATCAGTACAGCCATTGTGAAAGTCAGAGGGCAAGAATTGTTTCAGCTTGTTTGTTATGTGGCTTGGGAACTGGGTTTTTTTCCACCCTCTCTTCACATCCTTTTAACCCTAGACTCGTCACATGCAGGATTTGTCCTACACAGTGAGGTGTTTCCTGTCTGGTTAACCTCTATTCGTCACCAAGCTCTTTTCCTTTGTCAGCATGCTACATTAATTTTTTAAAAACTTTTAGCAATAAAGGTATTAATTATATTTTTCTATAGAAACAGGCCTATTTTATGTTGGAGTTTCTGTGTTTGCAGTGAATATAGAATTGATTTGCATTAATATTTTATTCATTATGCTCTATTCTGTTTTTATGCCAAGGTGAAAAAAAAAATTTAGTGGCTGTTTCTGTTCATTTGTTTTTTAAACTATCTTGATAAAAAGTGAGAGAATTAGATACTTTAGGAGTCCTGGTTTTGTGTTTCTATTACTATAAACTGAATTATTCTGTATTTTAGGTCTTAGGATCCTAAAGCTTTGTATAAAAGACATATGTAAATCTCCTAAATTATTTCTATTTGTTTGTGAATAGACAATATAGTCAAAATTCAGAAGGTGTAGAGTGGTGCGTAATGAAAAAGCTTTCTTGTGCTCCTGTCTCCCAAGTCCCTCAGAAGCAACCAAGATTACCAGTTTTTTGTATATCCTTCCAGAGAGAGAGCTGTCACCTGATTTTTTAAAACATGTTTCATCACTGATTACATCTAGTGTAGTGACAAAATTGGTAAACATTTTTTTCCTGCATCTTAAAAAATGTATGCTGTGTTTTCATGGCAGCTTTAAAAAGTCATCTGTTTTCCAGTGGAACGAGAGTGAGGAATGGCAGCCCTAAGGGAGCTAGGATCTGTAAGCAGCACAGACCTCCCTCTCCCTGTGGGCAGATAATCTTAGAGAGGGGAATATATTAACTCTTTAACACTGAGTATAAGAAAAATATCAGACCCATTTCTCTGTGCTCTTGTTGTTGAGGGGATTCTAGAAGGAAAAGAGGCTGGTACAACTTGCCCAGAGAGAAATTACTAGAACCATGCAGTCAGACTATTGGCTAAGAACTTGCCGGGATCTAGCCTGTGTTTGTGATGTGGTGCTGTGTGCTGAGTGGGACTGAAGCAGATGGAGGGGGGAGCCGTGCCTGCTGTTGGGTAACATCATTTGGAGCTGGATGACAAAGCACTTGCCCCATATTATCCATCTTCCATTATCCACATCCACACACCCAAACCCCAAACCACCTCTTAAACGTCGTCACCATCTGAGGTCAAAGATACAGATACATACAGGGCTTGTAGGTACCCATAACTCCCTGAAGCCGACAATGTTGACTGAACCAAAGTGGCATGTCCTATGAGAGGGGATTGTTCACGGTGGGTAGTTACAGATTCAGAAGGTCATTGAATGCAGGTTGATAGAAGAAACCATCTTCCTTTCAGCTATGATTTTTTTTTTTTTTTTAGTAATATTTAATGAGGGGAGGGAGGGTGGACCAAAGACACTTCCTTTGCTTCTAAAGAGGATTTAGAGTGGAGTGGTGAGAGGGAGGAATTGGACTGCTTCCCTTTAGAATTCTGCCCTTTTTTTCTAAGGAAAATGTCCACAAGAGCTCACTATGACCAAGCATTTCTTTAAACTGACAGCTGCCTATGAAGTGTTAATGGATTTCCTGGCAAATAACCCAGGAGCAGGACCCTTCTTTAGTCATTACCTTACTGGAGCTTTTTAGCCCAACTTTAGTTCAGAATCATCCCAGAAAGGTTTATAATGGAGTTGGTATGATTATTTATAACAGTTAAATTTTGCCTATTGGTAAACGTGTGAGTAACCTGCCTTCTGGGTCACTGACTCCCCCCTCCCCAAGGTGCAAGGCCCAGAGATAAGGCAAGTCATGCCTTGCTGAGGAGGGTGTGTGCTAGTGAGAAACAGGAAGCTGTGCTTCAGCGGCCTGGCCTGCGTGGAGGTTTCTAACTCAGAGTCAGGTGTGCTGAGGTCGGTCGGCAAGGGACACTGTCTTTCTGAGCCCTGGCAGCCACACTGCTGAGCGTAAATGCTTTAAAGTGTCAGTAATTGATGTGTAGAGAGAAGTATGACTGCATTACAGCTTAAAGAGCTTTCACACTCAGGTCTCTACAGGAGAAGACGAGATCGTCCGGAGAGTTTGAGAGTAAATGGGTTACCAGAGGAGGAGGTAAGGTGAGTGCAAAGTCATGATTGGCTAAAGGTCAGGGCACTAATAATTGCAGCCGGGATTAATTACTAAGTGGATGTAGTAATGGGAAGTGCACATTGAGAAGGAACCTCTCAGTCTGCACTTAGAGACTGAACACAACCAAGACTGCTTGATTGGAACTGCGCAAAACCAGAACTCTTCCCCGTTTCTTCACAAATCCTTTAAATTGTTTTAGCTCTTTCCCAAATCTGTAGTGTTGTTATGTCTTTAAAATTATATAATGACCAGAGTAATATTTTAAACTGGAAGCAATTTATTTTCCCTTTAGTTTAAAGAGCTTGCTTTGACTTATTAGAATATGTTTCTGTGAGGAATTTTTCTTTGAGTTTTGCTGGTAGGCGTAGTTTGTGGTGTTTTGGGTGGGGATTGGGGTGTTCATGGAGATCCTTTGTTATTGAAATATGCAACAAAGGAATGCAGTGGCACTATTGAATATAACCTAGGAAGGAAAGACATCAAAAATCTGGAGATCATTTTAGCTAAAAAGGTTAGAGTTCTTGGCTTTCAAAGTTAATTTGTCCAAAACAACACAATTTTAGTCTTTTGTTGTAACTACTGAAAACTTCCTTTAGATGTGAGGTTCTGAAAAGTCCCCACAACATTAAGCCCATGTGTTAAAATATTATGTTAACTGTGAAGGGTTCATATTTTCTCTGTTCCTGAAATGAAAAGTGCTCCTGTTTTAGTGCTGACAGAAGGCTGTAGTAGAGACTTTTCTTTTTATTACATTTACTGTTTAGTACTTTTTTTTTTATTTTAGGAGTCTTGATTTAAGTATTTGAATATTCTGATTAGATGGTGGGAGGGCTGTCTATAGGTACTATTGCTCTTTTTCCTACACGCTCATTTTCAGACTTTATTTTACATTCTCTATTTAAATTTGACAGGAGAAAAATTGACAAGCTTTTAAAAACTTTTTTATTAAATTTGTATTTGTCTTACAGACAGCTATACCACAGGAACTGTACTTTGGGAGGGAAACATTTATTTCAAAATTATTGACTCACCAATTTTTGTAGAGGACAGTAGAATTAAAGGAGTATTATTGATACTAACATCATCAGAATTTATTACCTATTATGTCAGGTGTCTCTTAGCTACATTTCATGCATTAACTCTGAATTGATTGGATTAAATAATTTGAGAGCTTCAGAGTTCGAATTGTTAAAATTTTGTATATGAGGTTAGTGAAAATATTGAGTTCTGTATTATTAACCAGATAGGCTGTTGAAAGTGACCTCTGAAATCAATATTTATTTGTAGACTGCAGTCTACAGTGGATCAAAGAGTGAAGTTACCAGAAACAGTTTTAATTTCAGATTTGGGGATTCTAAGGAATTTTCTTTTTAAAAAATTAAGATCCACAAAACAACCTTCTTTTACTTATTTTCAGACAATAACCAAGGTACCCAGGAATAAAATCACGTATATGTCAAGGAGGTAGTTATTTATATAGTTACAATGGTCTTTGAAACAACTAAATTTTTTTTAATGCCTAGAATTTAAATTAAAAGAGGGAGAGTAATTATTAAGTATTGCTTGTTCCAGTGGGTTAAAGAGCAATATTTTCCCGGCCATTCCAGTGAGATAGTTACCTGGTGATATAAGGGACTTGGGTTTCTGCCATTTCTTTTGTCTCCTAATGCAGAGAGAATGACTATTTTTCTTAATTTATGAGTTTTATGAGTGCATTTTAGCTGAGAATTTGGCAATTGTCTGTTTGCCCATGGATTCTTGTTTTTGTTGTTTTTTTTTTTTTTTTTTTTTTTTTTTGGAGACAATCTCGCTCTGTCACCCCAGCTGTGGTATAGTGGCCTCACTGTAGGTCACTGCAACCTCAAACTCCTGGGCCCAAACAATCCTCCCGCCTCAGCCTCTGGAGTAGCTGGGGCTATGGGTGGGGGGTCACCATGCCCAGCTAATTTTTTTCTTTTTTTAGTAGAGATGGGGTCTTGCTTTTGCTCAGGCTGGTCTCGAACTCTTGAGCTCAGGAGAGTCCCAGAGTGCTAGGATTGCAGACATGAGTCACTGAACCTGGCTGCTTAGATTCTTTAATCAGTTTAGAGAGGTAGGATTTTTCACCCTGCTTATATTACTCAGCCTGTTTCATTGTTAAATGAGATTTCTAATAGGAGTCAGGGAGGGTGAGGCTTTTGATATTAGGTATATCCAAGCTCAGTGCCGCTCAGTTGGACAAATTACATTGTCTGTTTGAGCCTTGGTTTGTTCTTCTTTAAAATGGAGATAAAAAAATAACTATCATTATTGCTTATTGTTATTCTCTCACAAAATTCTCACCACTAACTTAGTGAGGCAGGTGGCATATTATCTTGTGAATAGTGACATAGAGTTAATAGTGCCATAGGGTTAATGCATCATTTAACCAATTTTCATTGAATGCCTACTATGTGCAAAATAAAGATGCAAAGGTGAATAAAACACAGTCCCTCCCCGCCAAGGAATAACTATGTTTTGGCACATCAAATATGACCAACAGATGTTCTCCCTTTGAGCAATTATTTGACTTTGAATATATGTACTATCAAACATCTTTCATGCTGTCTTAAGTATTGCATAAGACCCACTCCTGCTCTCATTCCTTCTTAGTCACATGATCATTTTCTTGCCATGTTTGTGGACTTCAACAAAATAACTTGAAAAGGGCCATGTCCACTGCCAGAAAACATTTTTTTTTTCCTCTTAAGCTTAAATAAAAGGCTGTGTTCTGAAATATAAAATGTAAGTATTTAAAGAGCACTATAATACCCATGAATATAGTTCTGGCTTCAAACTTGAAATTGTCCAAAACAGATAGTGTAAAAGGCAGTGTGACAAACACTGGGCTTTATAGATTTTTGTTTAAGTATTTAATATAACCTGAAACTTACATTATTCGCATACTTCGTACAGTGGAACTTTACCCACTGTGTTTGAGGGTTATAGTTAGAGTGAAGTAACTCACACTTGTTCCAGTGGGCTCAGAAATAGTCCTGAGCCTCCGAGCTTTACAGAGAATTGACCCTTTTATCCCTGAAATCTTTGATGCCCAAAAATAACATGTAAGATATACCCATATATATATTGCTTACTCCTTTAACTGTTTATCCTTTAAATTATGTTATGTGTTTTTTAAAGATACCTTAATGACAAACACACTTGAGCCATTTCCTCCCTTTAAAATTCTCAAAGTCCCTGTTGCTCTGCCTCACATATAAGGGATCTGTAAATAACTGATTAGGGACACCTCAAAATTCAAATCTTTCCTGGCTGTTCAAAGCATAGTTTAACACAGGGGTTGGTAAACTATCATTCTGAGGTTTTATATGGCCCAGGAGCTTAGAATGGACTTTACATTTTTAAGTGGATGAAAAAAATAATAAAAAGAATATTCTTGACATGTGAAAATTATGTGAAATTCAAATTTCAGTGTTCATAAATAAAGTCTTATTGTGGCACAGCCATGCTTATTTGTATGTCTATGATGGTTTTGTGCTACACTGGCAAAGTTGAGTTGTGACACAGATCAGTGTGGCCCACAAAGATAAAAAGTATTTATTATCTGGCCTTTCACAGAAAACCTGGGCTGACCCCTGGTCCAGCCCTAAGATAAAGAACCCTTAGATCTTTCCCTGTTATTACTTTGGTTATGCTTCTGCCCTCCCCACTCCCCCGCCTCCCAGTTAGATTTATCATGCCGAGATAAAATCAGGGCTGTGTTGGCCATTTGAAAAGAATGTGAACCTAAAAAATGTGCTTTGGAATTTGTATTCCTAATAGTTTAGGAGTATAGTGAAAATGTAAAATTGATGGACAGTAGCAATGAGCTTTTCACGCCTTAGACTTTGTTCATGTCCTCCTTTCCTGCAGCAGTGACCTTGAAGTGTCCTTCTGATTCCTGGATGGATCAGGATAATCAGGAATGGAAGTGCAAAGAAAAAGTAGCCTTTACTTTCTGGTTGTTAAATAACCTTTCCAAGTTCATATCTTTCTAGATAAAGCATATAAAATCATTTTTAAGTGGTGGGAATGTCCTTGCCTTGATTTGAGAGTGAATACTCAGATCATGTATTCCTAACATATTACCATTTATTGAGCCCTTGTTACAGGCCAGGCACTGTGTTAAGGACTTTCCTGCACTGGGATCCTGTAAGGAAGGAAAAAGGACTAGAGGCTGTAAAATCCTGTCCTTGATTCAAATAAGTTAGTATTCAGAATTCAGGTGAAGTTGGAGTAGGTCAACCTAGGATTTGAGTCTTCTTGCATACCTGTTTTGCAATTTGCTGATTGCTTTTGGCTTATCTTTTGACTATGTTCGAATTTTAGTTTTAGAAATACAATCTAGAGGCCGGGCGCGGTGGCTCACGCCTGTAATCCTAGCACTCTGGGAGGCCGAGGCGGGTGGATCGCTCAAGGTCAGGAGTTCGAGACCAGCCTGAGCAAGAGCGAGACCCCGTCTCTACTAAAAATAGAAAGAAATTATATGGACAACTAAAAATATATATAGAAAAATTAGCCGGGCATAGTGGCGCATGCCTGTAGTCCCAGCTACTCAGGAGGCTGAGGCAGGAGGATCGCTTGAGCCCAGGAGTTTGAGGTTGCTGTGAGCTAAGCTGACGCCACGGCACTCACTCTAGCCTGGGCGACAAAGTGAGACTCTGTCTCAAAAAAAAAAAAAAAAAAAAAGAAATACAGTCTATTAGACAATTAGGGGGATAAAATTGCAGCTTTGCCATTATTATCTGTTCTCTTTATTTGATGGTTCAGTGAGAGCACATTTCATTTAATCTTCCTAATAATGAACAAGCAGATTACACAATTAATAAAAAATATTTTTTTCTATTTGGTATGGAGAGCTATCAATTTGCTAGTGTTGTTCTTTAAAAGTTAGTAGTGCTTTCTTGTATGTGTTTGATTGTAAGTACTCATATTGTAATAATTGGTGTTGCAGGCAGCTCTCCTCACCCCTTCTCACATCGCTCCCCTACATCACAGAGAGGGGATTCTCCAAGACCAGAGGACTTACCTTAATTCCTTCACATCTCTAGCACCTACCACAGTGCCTCATAGGTAGTCACTGTTCAGTGTCTATTTCTCATTGAACGAATAAAGGAATGAAAAGCTAAACTGGCTTAGAGGTACCTCTTTTATTCTAGATTAAACTTTACACTCTACTTTTCTAGTCTTTGTTATTAACTTATAATTTATATAGTAATTTATATAGTACTGAGAGATGCCTAAGAGAGGGATACATATACAAGAGTATAGATTATGATTATTTCGTTTTTCTCATTCAATAGTTTTGGAAAGATTATATTCTGAAGGAAAGTATATTTTTCTCTCTGTCACCTAAAATATTTCTACATACAGTTAAGTGCTGCATAATGATGTTTTGGTCTACCTATACAACAGTGGTCCTGTAAGATTATAATGGAGCTGCTCTATACAGGTGTACTATTTTTTATCTTTTATATCATGTTTTTACTCTTCTTTATCTATGTTTGGATATGTTTAGATAGACAAATACCTGCCGTTGTGTCATAGTTGCCTATAGTATTCAGTACAGTAACACGCTGTACAGGTTTGTAGCCTAGAAGCAACTAGTCTGGGTGCATAGCAGGCTGTACCATCTAGGTTTGTATAACTATACTGTATGGTGTTTACACAATAATGAAATCGCCTGACAGCACATTTCTCAGAACATATCCCCGTCATTAAGCAATTATGACTGTATTAGTGAAATGTATGCAGAAATTAAAAATAGCACTATTGATTGCTTAAAAATTAGATCTGTTAAAGAAATAATAAAAATAAGTGAAAAGTTTTTGGTAAGGATTGCCTTTCTGTTTTTCTGCACTGACGAGAGACATTTAGGAATGAACCAACTTCAACTTTAACAGAATCAATCTATAAATGTATTGTCAATACACATTAAATTTTCTAAATGATTTACTATGACAGTTAAATTCTAAGATCTTAATAATTGTAGTTACTTTCATGTTGGTTTTTAAAGAAAATCTTGAAGTATCAGGTATAAATCAATTATAAAAATTAAAAAAGACAGTTGACCAAACCTTGTGTTTTACCTATAATACTTTGGTAGATGCTATTAAAATGAAACAGTACTATTTATTTTATATGTATTTATGTATCTTGGAAACATAGCAATTTATTATGTATCTGTGACCCAGTGGCTATTCTGTGATTTAAACAAACTTTGGACATGAATATTCTGTTATAAAAAAATCTTTTAGAAATAACTATTATTAAATATGTTTCACATAAATACTAAACTCCTTTGGGTTTTTTTTTTAATGGTTGTATTTGTTTCCTAGGGCTGCCATAACAAAGTACCATAAACTGGGAAGCTTCAAACATCAGAAATTTATTGTCTCACAGTTCTAGACACTAGAAATCAGAAATTCTCTCAGCATGGCCATGCTCCCTCTGACACCTGAAGGGGCGATGCTTTCCTTGCTGCTTCTAGCTTCCAGGGTTTCCTGGCAGTGCTCCGTGTTCCTTGGCTTGTGGATGCCTCCTCACTCCAATCTATGCTTTTTTTATCACATGGCTGTATTTTCCCTGTGTTTCTGTCTTCACCACAACTCAGGTTACTTTCCCTTTACTTCTTGAAATGTTTTTTGAGGCAGGATCTCACTCTGTTGCCTAGGCTAGAGTGCAGCAGCGTCATCATAGCTCACAGCAACCTCAAACTCCTGAACTCAAGCAGTCCTCCCACTTCAGCCTCCCGAGTAGCTGGGACTACAGGCACACACCACTGTGCCCAGCTAATTTTTCTATTTTCTTTTTACAGAGATGGGATCTCTCTCAATATGTTGCTCAGGCTGGTCTCGAACTCCTGGGCTCAAGCCATCTTCCGACCTTGGCCTCCCAAAGTGCTAGGATTACTGAGCCAGTACGCAGTCCTCCTTAAAATCTGATAGCAATAATACTTCTTAAAAATTCCTCCTCTCTTCCTCTCCCCAGCACTGCCTTTTCCTAGTTTTCCTAGTAGTAGTGCTTTGTTTCGGTTTTTCCTTTGTCTTCCCTTCAGCTCTTCCCAGAGCTCTTCAGTGTATATGACTGCAGGTACCATCCATGAGAAGGTGACTATCAAGTAAGTCCAGGTGTTAGGAGTCATTTCTGACTCTCATTTAGCAACAGGCATGGTTTAAACTAATGGATGTCCAGTTAACACTTGTGAATGAATAATTGAGTAAAATGAGCTATGAAAGCAGTTTATTGGATCATTTGCTGTATAGGCAGTAAAATCAGAATAGAGTATTTGGATTTTTCCCCCCAAATTAAACCATTAAAAGATAATAGAATGTAGCATAAATAGGGATTTTAAAAATAAGATTGTAAATACAGCTCCTTCAAAACCCCACCCAAAGTAAAGTTTCTTGTTATCTATTTGAAGTAGTGCAGAGTATGTTTTGATGTATTTTAAAATGTTGAGAAAAATTTCAGTGCATCTATTTTTGAAGATAAATATGACAGAAATTAGTTTTATACAGTTTTTTTTTAAATAGAATTTTTTTTTGTCATATGTGCTTTAAGCAATATTGATAGTTTTGGTGACCACGATAACCAACTGTGTAATTTAGCAGACACTTCTTGCCATCATCTTTTTACATCTCTGTATTGCCATCTGCTATTATAACTATTTAAGGAAGATATTGTCGAATGGTATTGAGATGAAATGGTACATTTTATTGTCAGAATTCTAATTACTCAGAGGTAATGAGAATAAAAAAATGGCAGTATTGCAGGGAAGAACTGTGAGCATGCGTGGAACTATAAATAGATCAGAGCTTAACATGTGGGCTTCTGATTTGTAATGTTTCAGCCATGTTTGGGTGGAGAAAAGAAAGACTTACAGGATTGTTTCTCAAAAAGTTTCTTCTCTGTATTGAACCTAGGATGGTCTTTTGAGATACATAGAAAGAAAGAGAGGAGACAGAGCCTGAGATTGATTGATTCAGCTACCAGTGAGCTAACTTTCACTCATAATAGAAATAGATCTATAAATAATAGACCATTTCAGAAAACCAGTGAATGTTTTTAGAGCTTCTGATTGTCATAAGAACAGACAAAAGAATGCAAATATGAGTTACATAGCAGACTTTCTATTTGAGAATCTCAGAAAAGGAGTAGGTAGTTACTATATTTGTTTGACATTTCGTCTTTTTATGACTTGCGTGAGCTCATTTACCATATGAGGAAGTGGAACTGTAACTTGGGCCTCTCTGAACCTCAGTTTCCTCCAGATGTAAAAAGAAAGGGTTTTTCAAAGAGTCATTTTTCCCCAGACAGGATTTCCCTGGGGACTCCGGTGCATGAAACAGAATCACCATGCTCTGTGGAAGTGCTGTGAGGAGGGGAGGGGTGTGGTGGCCAGACTGTGGATTCTTTTCCTGATGACCTCCCTTTGTCCTGTGGCAGCTGCCACACCTTCGCAGCTTAGAAGAGCATGATTTGAAAGCCCATAGAGAACAGCCTGCCCTCACTTAAGAGTGTGTGATTTTGAAACAGTGGAATTTAGGCATTACTGTACCGAGTCTCCTTCAAAATTCACAGTGCTACTGTATACGACTGTAGGAAATAAAAATTTAATTACATCATGCTTACATGCTGAAGAACTTCTGGATCAAAAGATGTAATGTATGGAACTAGCCTCAAAATATTTTATGGTTGAGGAATGGATAAAACAAATTGACCATGATTTGATACCTGTTGGAGTTGGGTAATGGTTCAGTGGGATTCATTATACTCACCAGTTTAATACATGTTTGAAGTCTTCGATAATCAAAGGTTTAAGCACTTTTGAGATATGTATCATGAATAATACAGCTTTAACCTTTCCCTCTTATGTAACTATCATGTTGTAATTTTTCATTTATTTGGGGCTTATCGGTGATTGTGACCCATCCAGACATCTATAACAGTAGTCAGATATAGCAAAGCCCTGCGAGGTTCCCTGTGCTGTCAGCCACCTTCATGTCAGTTGGATTCTAAACCAGATTCTTCACCACTTGTGGCTCTGGAATGTATAATTTCGAGGATGAGTGGGAGAAAAAGGATAGAAAGAAATAGAGGATCCTTTACCTTAATCTAGGATGTCTGCCTATGGTAATTATTAACCTTTCATATTTTGTGTTGAAAAAGAACAATGTTTCCTAACATTATTAGAAAGTGAAATTTCTCATAGTGTGGTAGGGGTAAAGAGATTGGATTCAGAAATATGAACATACCATAATCTCCATGAGCAGAGATGGAATTATTTCATTTGTAAGACAATTTAAATTTATCATGAAAAGATGAGCTTGGCTCACAGAATGTGGGGCACTTAAGATAGCTGTAAAGAGTGAGTGTAGCCAGAGACTGAATCCGATGTCTTAGATCACCACTTAGTAATTGACTTTTACAAGTCAGTTATTTCTAGGAGCTTGAGTTTCTCCATTTGCCAACTGAATATGATTTATAAAAGGAGAAAATGTTTTGCTATTAACAGATGTAGAGCTACTCAAGGAGGATTTATTATGTTTCATTTTAAATATCAAATGATTGGATGCTTTCCATTTTTACTATTTGGAAAGCCACATATGTTTGAAAAGCAGAAACTTAATTGCTCTTTGCTTCCTAAATACCATGTGTCAGTGATTTCGTCTGTTGAATTCAGCTATCTTTTCTGCCTTAAAGACACAGTGTTAAAAGTTAAGTGCTTGAGTATGGAAGATGTAGGTAGGATCAAGGTGTCTCAAGGTCACATAAAGGCCATTCACAGAAAGTGTGATGAAATCGTGAAGAAAAACCCAAGGGAGCAGGTACTTAGAGTCCTGGTGGTCCTGGACAGTTTGTTCTTTGTCAGGCAGTACCAGACCTTATGTCACAAAATGACATTTAGGGCCAAATGAATGGTAAATGGGCCAGAGAAAAAGCCTCCTGACTTCTTTCTCTGCCTCCTTGGCTTTGAAAATATAAGAAGGAGGCCAGGTGCAGTGGCTCACGTCTGTAACTCCTGGAGGCCAAGGTTGGAAGGATCATTTGAGGTCAGAAGTTCAAGACCAGCCTGAACAAGAGCAAGACCCCATCTCTATTAAAAATTAAAAAAATTAGCCAGGCGTGGTGGCACATACCTGTAGTCACAGCTGCTTGGGAGGCTGAGGCAGGAGGATCACTTGAGCCCAGGAGTTTGAGGTTGCAGTGAGTTAGGCTGACACCATTACACTCTGTCTAGCCTGGGTGAAAGAAAGAAAGAAAAAGAAAGAATGTAGATATTATTGTAGTACCAAAATGTGAGTTATGGCATGACTTAAGCAGCTTCTGCAGAACTGTACATGAGCCCCTGGGATTTTGGCCTTGGAACACTGGAATGCTGACTCAGGCTGCCTAAATTTAGATGAAAATATTAAACAAAAAGGAAGGTAAATTGACCTTTAAAAGTCTATTTATATAAGCAGTTTACTTAGAGACAATCTGTACCTGAATAACAAGTATACACATTGATTTCTGAATGAGAAAACACTGACGTTGCCTTGTGAGCCATTATAATATTGTTCTTCTGATTGTATTTGTGCTCAGGTTAATAAACTGTACTAGGCGATTTCCTTTCTCCTTCCCCTTCCAGTCCAGGAAGCATCCATGCATCCCATGTGATTATTAAATGTTTGATCATAACAGCAATGTAAAATTTTGGTTTTGCCCTTTCAAATTGCTTCCTGTTCTTTCCCTCTGTTTTTGCCAGCATATTAACTCTTAGTGATTGATTTAGTGATTTTTTTTCCTATTTATTCTTTTAACACAGAATTTCCTTTTTCAGAGCAATTTTATCTAAAAAGGTAAAACTGTCTCTTGAAATAGTCATGTGGTCATATGTCCCTAATAGAATATTGCTATCCATAGAAGAGTAAAAATGACCACTGCTTTTAAATAGGGTCAAATCGTGGCCTTTGATACTACCAGTAGAGATACTATCATTAGACGGTTAGCTCTTCTACTTATATTCAGTCCATATGATTTTATTAGTTTATTTGAACCATTCTTAGTGTTTCATCATTTGATTTGTTTTCCCCTAATACATTCTAAGCTCTTTGAAGCCCAGTTATTTGTTCTTTCTGTTTTCCCAGCCTAGCAATTTGGCCTCATGACAAGTTAGTTTTGATTACATTTTTGCTTTCTTATTTATGAACTGCTGTGAAGGAGATTGTTCTGTTTTGTGCCTTACTCATGCTTGGTTAGAGGTTTCAATTAAAGGACTAGGTAGGCCCAGAATTGTGCAAGTGCACATTTGCCATCCTGCACTAAAACGCCTGGCGACAGTTGTGTTTATAAAAGGATTAGAGCAGGGAGTTTCATTGCCCTACAGTCAGGAAGGTTTCAGGTTCATTTTATGTTCTAATATTTAAGTAATTAAATGTTAAGAGGTACAGACAGATGTGTATGTGTGTCTGTCTTTGTGTCTCAACTACAAAAATAACTATCATAAAATAATCTCCCTGAGCTCCATGGTGGTGCTTCTCTCCCCAAGCTTTTCTCTTGATTCTCTCTTGCATGCTGTTCTTTAGAAATAGTATTTCTTGGAGGTCTGTGGTTGAGGTGGGTGCTGGATGCTGGCTATGCCCTCTTTGTGGCAGAATAGAAGCAAGGCTCCAGGGGAAGGAGGAGGGAGCTATGTCCCCAAGGATTCCTGTAAGAATGGAGAGGGAGGAGGCAAGCTGAACGAAGTTCAGATGAAGTCAGTTGATCGCTGGCCCGTTTCATTCAGGTCAGGGTCTTCTTCTACCAGGATGACTATAAAGGGAAGGGAAGGGTGACTAGGGGCCAGTTGCTGCTCTCTGGTGTGGCCACTGCCAGCTCTCACACCGCACTCATTTTCAGTGACTCACGTTAATTCGGCATGCCCACTGTTCAGTTTAATTTTTATATCTATGAGGATTGAGAGAGAGGTAGAGGCTAAGGAAAGAGAAGGGATAATGAGATGGCATTTCATCTCTTGAAAGCTCATTTTGTAACAGAAATTGTCCAAACTATTATTGTATTAATATTATATTTTAGATATTGCCCAATCCCCTCAGAAAAAACAGAAGCTCATATAGAACATTGCCCTCGACGTTAGTGTGAAGCAAGTCCTAGAGCCCTCCCAGGGCTGGCTCCCCCCTGGAGCTCTGCGTTCTGATGCTGCCTGCTTGTCATGGGTGCACCTCTGGAGAGATGCCATGCACGTAACTGTTAAAGAGGTCCTTTCATCACAAATATTCTTAAATTGAAGGACTGTTTAGAAAGGCCACTGCATTATATTGCAAGAGTAATATGACAGAAAGGGAAACCCAGGAATGGCTGTGTTAAGAAGGCATGTGTAGCTCTCACAGTAAAGCAGCCCAGAATACCTCACAACCAAGTGTGTCGGTATATAGAGAGTGCTCGAGAAGCTTGCTGTTCTTATCACCCTCCTTATAATCTTCGAGAGGAGTAAGAGCTAACTGAAGACCTCAGGTTCCTTTATTCTCTTGTTTCTTAAGGATTGACATGGGGTGTGTGTCCCTGTTTGCCTCTTTGCTAGGGCAACACAGTGTGTAAATATTACAGGAACCCACATTGTCTGGCCTCCAGACAGGCCACTAGTGCCAGAGAGTGCCATCAGGAAGGGGTGCCTGGTCTAGACTCTGGGGGTGTAGGGCTACCGTATCCTCTGGCCCTGGGTTGAACAGTGAGTCCATTTCTGGCCTCTGTCTTAGAGAAACAAATTATGGTGTGGACTGACTTGAACTCCCCTTTAACTGACCATTTTATTACACTGTACTTTTACTTGCCAAACCACTCCTAAATTCGAATGCAAATACAGATATTTTAAGTTGCTACGTGAAACATGTGCCTCATAGCAGAGGAGGGCCCAAAAGGTCTAAGAACTATCAGCGACAGAATCCTGACATAGGCCTCTTCTGCAGGTCTGGGTCCAGTCAGTAGAGAAAACTCACACAGTAATTTAAATAGGAAAGGTTTAACATAAAGATAGAAAGAATTATGAACTCTAACAGGATGTTGGATTAATAAGGGATTGGATAGTAAGCAGAGAAAAAGCAAAAGAGTGTAAGAATAGCTGCTATAAGGAGCAGCCACTACCCCTAGAGCTGAGTTGAAGCACCGAAGGAGGAGCCCCTGTTGTGCACCCCAGGGAAACACTGCCAGGCCTCTCTGAATGGCAGAGAAGTAGGTGGTGCAGCTCACTGGAAATCCTCCCTCTAGGGTGCCAGGGGAGGCTGTTCATGGTGAGGTATCTCACCTGAGGCACCCTCCCCTCTACAGAACTGAATGCCAAGGGGGTGGGTGCTGGTGGCTGCCCTGCACCGCCAAAGCCTGAGGCACCCTGCTGCAAAACCACCGACGGGCTGGTGCCAGGGAAGCTGCTGCTGCACACCATGCCCTGCAGGAGCCTGATGCCCGGAGAACGCCCTGCAGGGCAGGAGCTGGCAGGATCTGGAAGCAAACCCCTTCCTCCTACAGTGTCTCTCTAGCGCCCTCTACTGACATAGCCTCTGTGCTGCTCGCAGGGCAGAGGGACTTCACAGAGGCATCAGTAACTCCATCGCCAGCGCCCAGAAATATTCCAGCACTTCTCCCTAAGGGAAATGAGTGGGTCTGTCTGAGATCATAATTAACGTAATTTTAATATATTATTACTAGATTTATAGAATACTTCTTCTTGAGAAGAACTACGGAATTGAACCAAGAGCTTCCTGTGTAGCCCTATGAACTACTTTCAAAACCCAGAACTTCCTTCTGTGACAGAGGATGGTGAGCTCTGTGGGGAGAGAGGAAGGCTGAAGACAGGAGAGAAGAAGAGCTTTCAGAGGCTCACAGGAGAAGCTGCAGCCCTGGGTGGAGCTGGCTGCTGTTACACTGGCACCAGCTGCTGGTGGTCGGGCCTCCTGGGACCCTACATCATTTCCACATCTCTTTTCTTTTGTGGCAAAATCTAAGTCATGCTGGCTAAAATAATTCCGTGCCTTTCTGTGTGCACTTCAAAAAATTTGAAGTCGAAGAGTAGAAACATTTTTAACTTTAACACAAAAAAAATTATTTTTAGTTCCTTTGATCCTGGCCAATACTTTCAAATGCTGTTTAAAATGCACTCAGATATACTTAAAACATGATCTGTGTCAGAAAGAAAATAACTGCAAGGAAAGATGTGTAAATTTGAATTTGAAAGTGTTCATTGTTTTCACTTGACTTGAGTAAAATGTTTTTCTCTTCTGTTCTTCCATACTGAAATTCTCAGGGTTTTTTTTTTTTTTTACTTTATCATTGAGGAAAGTGGACCCCATGTTAAGCTTAGTCACAAAATAAAAACTCCCAGTGACTTCCTCTACCAACGTAGTTCAAGGTCAGTGTCCAGGGAGATAGCCTTGGCTGAATCAGACCTAAAATAAGAATGTAATTCAGAGCCGGAAAGTCTGGTGCTGACGGCCACCATCGCCATATTAGGAGCTCCTGCATACACGGGAAGGGTTTTCCTGGTAATCTGGGCATTCTCTTAGGTCAACATTCTTAGCTAAAAATACTGCTCTTCTATACTGGAAATACAAGGCTTCCTCAAATTTGTCTATTTGCTCAGGACACAATAATATCTTTTAAAAAGATGTTTAGGGGTGAGAATATATGTTAGTAGGTCACAAGTAAGAACAAAAGGGAAAAATAATTTGAACATGAAGGAACTGCTACAGAGACAGTTTCAAGATTTTTTTTTTTTTTTTAATTGACCAAGCACTCTGCTTATTTGAGTGACCACAGGGAGAAAAAAATTGAGAGAGTTTATTGATTTCAAACCACAGGGATTCCAGTTAAGTGAGCTGTCTTTCCTGAGGAGGGAAAGTCACACTGAAGGCCATGAACTGGATTGAGCTGCCTGGGTGTCTGGGAGGGATGTGGCCCTCTCGGTGTGCCCTTGGCTAGACGCCCTCTGCAGGCCTCCTCTTTGCCCTCTCCGGTCCTGCTGTCTAGCAGCTTCTTCCAAGATGTCCATTTGATTAATTGCACAATGAGAACATGCTTGGTGCCATCTGGGTATAAAGACTTGATAGAAGTTTTTGGTTTAAAGGGCTCATGGTGTTCTTGAGGAGATGAGGTAGACCTTTATGATATACAGAACACAATGTTCAATCTTACTGAAATCTTACCCGCTCACTGAATGGGACACACAGCGAGTACTGTAGCTGCTGAACAGAAGATCAGTAAGGGCTGGGATGCTCAAAGACGGCCTCTCAGAAAAGACCCTGAGCAGACATTTGAGGACTGGGCAGGTCTCAGATAGGCAGAAAATTCAGGAGAAAAGGACAGTGGTTTTCATCCAGAGAATTTTATATCTTTTTAGATGCAAAGTACTAGAAATATTTTAGTACTAAAAATATTAATCATCACTATTAAAGATAATTCTAAACAGTCACCTTGCAACAATTGTGTTTTTATTTAAAATCGTATACGTGTACATGTATTTAAAAAGAATAGAGATCAAAATGTTAAAGTGCTTGTCGCTAGCTGGCAGGAATATGAATGATTCTTCTCTGCCTTTTAGAAATTTTCTATAATAAGCTCTATTACTGTTAGGCTAATGGGGTGGACAGATTCATCCTACCAAACCAAAACAGTGCCATCCAGTGATACTATCCCAGAATCCTTACTCATCCATAGATCAGGGCTTGCAACAGACTGAGGGTGCCCGTTGTTCATATCATTTATTTATTGGTGCCCTGCAATGAATGATTGAGCCCTTTTGCTTCATGTTCTGCTGCTTTCCTGGTCTAGCCTTGTGTCTTTCTTTCTATGGTGAGATGCTGGGTGATAAGTATCATAGAGATAGGGTGGCTAGTTGCAGGCAGTGAGAGTGTCCTCAGAGTGTCAGAGGCACTCAGAGAGTATCATGGAGAAAAGGGAGAATGCTGAGAGGAGCTTCACTTCCATCGCTCTCCTCCACCCTCCCCTCACTCTCTGTCCTTCACAGAGCCCTTTGTGGGTGGATATTTATTTGTTGGTTAGATCATTTTGAGAAGCTTTTGTAGAGATCATCCAGGGAGAGGTACTTCACCAGAAATAGGCCGCTAACTAGGCTGTCAGTATTTTTTAAATTGGTTAATGGTGAGTAACTGTACTATTTATTTACAATAATTTGTGCCTGTTGTGGGTAGTATCTCTGACACTGCAGAGTGCTTCTGGGACCTGGTTTATGTTACAGGATCCTTGTGGACACTGAGGCAGAGCGAGGGTGGCCCTACCTTTTCTGGTCTGTCCCCTGGTACACCTCTCCCTGTGGCTCCTGTGATTGGCCACCTCTCCTCTGCCTGTAGGCTTCGAGAATAAAACCAAGGCAGTCTTCCTTCACATGCCAGAGGAGGAATTTTTTTATTGATACATAATAATTATACATATTTATGAGGTACATATAATATTTTCATACATATAATGTGTAATGATCTAATTGTGGTAATAGGCATATCCATCACTTCAAACATTTATCATTTCTTTGTGTTGAGAACATTCAAAATCGTCTAGCTATTTTGAAATACACGATAAATGATTGTTAACTATAGTCACCTTACTGTGCTATAGAACACTGGAACTTATTCCTTTTATCTATATGTACCTTAACCAACCTCTCTTCATCCTCCAACCCCTTCCCAGCCTTTGGTAACCATCATTCTCCTCTCTACCTTCGTGAGATCAATGTTTTTAGTTCCCACATGAGTGAGAACATGCAATATTTGTCTTTCTGTGGCTGGCTTATTTCATTTAACATAATGGCAGAGAAGGAATTTTTGCCTCATCCACTTTTACTGGAAACACTATATATTTTTTCCTTTTAGTTTTAGTTCACATGTAATAATTGCATGTTTATGGGGTCCATAGTAATATTTTGATAATATTTGTATAATGATCAAATCAGTTTAATTAGCATACCCATCACTTCAGACATTTATCATTTCTTTTTGTTGGGAACATTCAAAATCTTCTCTTCTAACTTTTTGAACATATACAATAAATTATAGTTAACTGTATTCACCCTACAGTGCTGTAGAGCACTAGAACTATTCCTCCTACCTAGCTGTGATTTTGTATTTCTTGACCACCCTCTCTCTGTCCTTCCTTCCCTCCTACCCTTCTCAGCCTCTAGTAATCATAATTATATTCTCTACTTCTGTGAGCTCAACTTTATTTTTAGCTTCCACATACGAGTGATAACGTGGTATTTCTCTTTCCATGCCTAACTTATTTCACTCAATATAGTGTCCCCAGGTTCATCCATATTGCCTGGAATGACAGAATTTCAATCTTTTTTCATGGCTGGATAGTATTCTATTGGAAACACTGTATTTTAATTGTTGATTTTAGGACTAAATTTGGGCCTGCTAGTTTGCTGCCTGAAAATTTTCAACCTGAGATTAAATAGCATTTCATACATTTTCCTAATGAGGGAAATGAATGTACTTCTTAAAATATCATAAAATTTGGGATGCTATAAATCTATCTCCAACACCAAAGATGGACTATTCATTTTTAGATAAGTTTTGTTTCAAAGGGATCTTCTTGCAAACAATGAGATGCAAATAGTGTTCACCCAGTGACAAATTTATTGTAATTTCTGGACTTTGGTTGAGTGTTTGGGATGGTTTGGGCCCTAGGATGGGGCATTAATGGTACATAGGGGGATAATTTAGTTTGGTCATTTCATCTTTGTTAAGTGATAATTTGTATGTTTTTTACTTAGTCTCTGCAGTTATCTTTAACATACTATAACAAAGCCAAAGTGGCTCTGCCCTACTTAGATAATAATTCCAATAAGCAACTGTGAACTAAATAAAATCTTAAGCTCTTCCTCCAGCTGACTGAAAGGACCCCCTCTTGGCCAAGGGGACCCCAGAAATACCCTCAAACTGAGTTACTGGCCATGAGAAGGGAGGTCAGACATGCCTCATCATGCTCCCTTTCCCCTTATTGGAAACATCCTTTGTGACTCACTAACAGGCCTAAGGCTATGCAAGACAAACCTGCAGGTCCTCAATTTACAGAACAAATCACCTGAGTCTGGATATCTGTTCCCTGGCTTGTCTCTGATTAACAGGCTTCCTTATTTTAGCTTAAAACATTCCAAGCCTTTAGACAAAGCCTCATTTCTTTAACCAATTACAAATCAAAGAGTCTTCAAACCCAACTATAACCTGTAAGCCATCCACCCATCTTGAAATGTCCCACCTTTTCAGTCCAGACCAATGTATGCCTTCCATGTATTGATTTATGACTTTACATGTAACTCCTGTCTCCCAGAAATGTATAAAACTAAACTGTAACCCAACCACAGTGAGCCCACTTGCTCAAGGCTTCCTGGGTGTGGCTCTGGGCCATGGTCCTCAAACTTGGCTCAGAATAAACCTCTTTAAATTATTTTACAGAGTTTGGCTTCTTTTCCCTTGACACAACACTGGTGCAAACATGTAAAAAAATGGGCAGTTTTCTTTATTTTAAGCTAATTTGAGAAAATGCACCTTATTTCTTTCTCATTCTCTTGCCTCCATGGTTATGAATAATTTCTTTTTGCTTATGCAATCAAGAATTAGGAAAAAATTTTAACAGACAAGGCAAACTGGCATATTCATTACAAATTCATGTCCTTTTCTGGCCAACCTTTGTCTGTTTCCTCACTGTCTATTGAAGGAAAACACAGTACCTTTGTCCTGGAAGCTAGGAAATGGGAAAGAACTTTTCAGCTCCATTATCTTTACTTGTATTTCATGATTATTTTGTTTTTATTAATAGTAGTCTGGAGAAACCAGATTAAATTTTCCATTTGAATGGGATAGAGAATTATGGTGGAAACAGTTCATTTTGCCATATAGTAATTTAACCAGGCCACCCCAGCAATTTGAGTATGCCAGTACCACACAGAAGCCTTTGATTGCAGTTGAAAAAACTTCATTCTAGTAGTTGGTATTGCCAAGTGCTTGGTTTAACCGTCGACTATGCAAATCTACTTGTGGAATGGAAGAAAGCATTTACCTAGCAGTCCTCTTTTTCTATGTTAGAGTCTCATGTTTTAGGGGCAATTGGTCAAAATTTCCAGTTTGGATTTTTAAGCCCTGCCAATGAAATATTTGGTAATGATATACATAATTCAGTCATTACTACTTGAAAGAATTTTCATTTAAAAATACCAGCTATTAAACTGCTTTTTAATTTTGACAACTATGCTCATGATTATATTTAGGCTTTAAGTATTTGAGCTCCTAGAAATAGGTGAATTTTTTATATGATCTCTCTAAGTAAGTTAAGTACTTGTCTTTGGCTGTGTGTTATGTCAAATGTGGAGTTTGTTTTGGCTGAAATCATGGAGTTAACAGACTGATGGAATCTGAAGCTCTGCAGCCATCTGGACAGGACACTGGAGTGGGCCAACTTAGCATCACGTGTGCAGTGTGTGGTTGGTTTGTCCCTTACCAAGCTGTCAGGCCCTCTCTGCTGAGGTCCCAGATCCACCACAGTAGATCATTAATCCATAAGTGATAAAGTTTGGCACACAGTAGATGACCAGAAAATGATGAGTTCATAAACTGTTTTCATAAAATAGAAATGTCTACTCTGGGTGGATTTAAGACCTAGGGTTCAGAGCTGTCCTCTGGGACCTCTCAGAGACTCAGATTAGCTGTGGTGATGGAGAGTTGATTAGATTATAGAACCTTAGGAATAACCTGCGGGAATTGAGAGCCTCAGGCAAAAGCCACCTAACAGAACTGCAAGGCAAAACTGACATATTGGTATTTTTAAAAAAATAGCCTCCCACATTACTTCAAGGGCTATTTTGATGCCACTCTAGTGGCAGTAGTAGTTTCAATCAAGGGAGTTCCCATAAAATTTTTTCTGAAGGTTACAATCACAGTCTAAAAGGATTGTTTACATTTCTTAGAGTGATATTATTAAGTACCAAAATGGTTTAAAAGTAATAAAATGCCTGGATATAAAACTTGAGCAATCATGTTTATTTGACCTTAAATTACTCCCTTGATCCTCTTGGTAAAATAATACACATTTCTTTTAACTTTGCTTTTTGGTAGCTAACTGACAGAAGTGATTGCCTCCATATAGGAGAGTGGTGCCCCTTAACCTTTCTGTGGCCACTTGGTTACTTATCCTTTTTCAAGACACTGGTGGCATACCAACACCCTTGTTCACTCAGCACTGGGCACTGAACTAGAATCTGCATCATTATATGCTTTCACATGGCCGAAACCACATATATCTATGTATTGTTTCCCCAACTGTGTTATCTATCAGAGCAGCAGAGGCTGTGATTTGTGTTCACTTGTAAGGATGGTGGGCTAGATACTTCAGTGCCCTGTTGGGTCTGTTGCATCATGAGCACATAGTACAAATTCCATGTTCAGGCATGATGTAAAGTAAACAGTGCAACAGTGCTAACAATTACTTTTCAAGAAGAAATAGACCTTACCAGAATGGTTGCCAAAGAAAGGGCAGCCCATTCGTGCTGTCCCTAGCCCCTAAAATCCAAGCACTTGTTTACTCTCACGGTTGCCGTGGAGGACACATGTAAGCCTCTTGGTCGGCTTTGAACCTTCACTTTAGTTCGTTTGTTGTTTCAGGGTAAGTAGCTTGTGTAAGGTGCAGAGAATTTCTTTGCTTTATATTATTTATACTGAGAATCAACTGGTTAGGTCTTCAGCTCTTAAGGAGAGGCTAATGGGAAGGAGATAGAGAGTGATAGGAGATGATCTAGCTCTTTCTTGTCCATCTTTTCTCCTTTCAGAACTTCAGCCTCCCTTCTCCCTCTAGGCTCCCAGGATATTCGTAAGTGAAAGAAAGGAAAGGAGGAAACAATGAGATCTGGCAAAATTGTAAACAAAGAGACAGAACAAATCTGTTTTATAGCCATATAAATGCTGTTGCCCTGATTGATTAAACAGTTTAAAAATATTTTCATAGTATGTGATACCTTTGATCATGAAACCAATCCATATTGAGGTGACTTCTATTGAAGAGTTCTATTTAGGGTTACTGTGTGCCAAGAACGCTCATTAACATAGTCCTAGCTGCAAGTAGAGGAAACCAGAAAAAAGGAAGGGCTCCTATCTGCTTCCCCTTAATAATGCTTACATAGCATAACTCGAAGAGTTAAGAACAGCCAGATGGAAGAGATGCATAGAGCAAGGTATGGGGAAAGGATGTGGAGCTTCCAATCCGTCTGTGGGAGTGCCCCCTCCTGGTACCTCCGTGTGTTTAGTAACCCAGAAGCTCCCCAACCCTGTCCTTCTGGGTTTTTATGGAGGCTTTATTAGTAGGCATGATTGATTAAATTACTGACCACTGGTGATTGGCTCAGTCCCCAGCTCCTCTCCTCTCTGGGGTTGAAGCTGGAGCTGAAAGTTCTAACCCTTTGATCACAGGGTTGTTTTCCCTGGCAACCAGCCCCATCCTGAAGCTATCCTGGACGGAGCCTTAGCCACCAGTGACATTAGCATACAAAAGATACTTATTGTTTCAGAGATTCCAGGGGGTTTAGGAGCTGTGTGCCAGGAAATGGGGGCAGAGACCTAATATATATGCCTTATTATAAATCACAATATCACAGGCAGTTTCTTTAAAAAGTAAACATGCACTTACTGTACAACCCAGCATTTCCACTTGGGTATTTATCCCAGTGAAAACTGAAAAACTTCTGTACAGCTTTATTCACAATGGCTCAAAACTGGAAAGTACTTAAATATCCTTCAGTGGGTGAATGGTTAAATACTATACATCCATACCCTGGAGTATACTACTAGGCAATTAAAAAAGAAAAAACAACTATGAACATATATAGCAACTTGGATGGATCTCGAAGGGCATTGTGCTGAGTGAAAAAAGTCAACCTGAAATCATCACATGCAGTATGATTCCATCTTTGTAACATTCTATAAATGACAGAATTATATAAATGAAAAACAGCTTTGTGGTTGCCGGAGGTTAGGAGTGTTGGAGTGGGGGCTGGGGGATGGCTATCGGGGATTATGTGAAAGAGATCTCTGTGGTGATGGATAGTCCTGTATCCTGATTGGGGTGGTGGTTACTGGAATCTGCCCACATGATGAAATGATAAACCTACATACACGCATCGTACCAATGTCGGATTCCTGGTTTGGCTCCTGTACTATAGGTAATTCAGGTGTCATCACTGGGGACACTGTGTGAAGGAGAATCCCAGCAGAAGGCGTGTGTGGTTCCCCAGCCTGCCATGCTACCCTTCACTCACTGCCTCATGCTGCTGGTCTCAGATTCAGCCTGTCTCTGTCTCCTTTGTGCATGGCGCTCGCGCGCGCTCTCTCTCTGTCTCTCTCTCTCTCTCCCTCTCCCCACCTCCTCTGCCTCTTCTCTCTGTTTCAGTGTAACAGAGGGAATGGCCTGGAAAAAAAAATGGTGAAAACATTTTCTGTCTCTTCAAAATATTCTCCGTTCCTTTTTGAGAACTAAAACCTGCATCCCTGCCTCAGGCCAGTGGTTGGGAACTGCACGTTAAGTCTTTTGTTATTTGTGCTACAGGAGATGGCTCAGCCCTACCATTGGTAAAGACCCGGTAAAGGGAGGTCCTGGGTGGAGGTCACAGGATTGTCTTAAAAGATGAAGAATCATCAACTGTAGTTGAATAGCAGTTGCCTGAAGCTGAGAACCCACCCTTTAAAAGCTCTGTATTTCTGCCTATTGGGAGGACCAAGGGCGTTTCAGACAGGAGTCTCCATCCTCCTACTTTGCCAGCAAAGTAATAAACTTCTCTTTCCTTCTCCTCAAACCATTTGTTCTCATTCTTCTGATGTGCCCTCAAAGACAAGTGCTGAGCTTTCTGTAACACACATGGTCATTGTGAAAAAGAAACCTAAAAACTAAAAAATGTAGATAAATAAAAAGGAAAAAAATTAAACCATGTAGTTGTTTTATCAACAGAAAAGAAGCCACAGTCTGTAAAATAATTTAAAGAGGTTTATTCTTTATTCTGAGCCAAATTTGAGGACCATGGCCCAGAGCCACACCCAAGAAGCCTTGAGCAAGTGGATTCACTGTGGTTGGTTTACAGTTTGGTTTTATACATTTCAGGGAGACAGGAATTATGTGTAAAGTCATAAATCAACACATGGAAGGCATACATTGGTTTGGCCTAAAAAGGTGGGGACATCTCGAGGTGGGGGGAAGCCTTGCAGGTGGGTTTGAAGACTCTTTGATTTGTAATTGGTTAAAGAAATGAGGCTTTGTCTAAAGGCTTGGAATCTTTTAAGCTAAGATAAGGAAGTCTGTTAATCAGAGACTAGCCAGGGAACAGATACCCAGGCTCAGGTGATTTGTTCTGTAAATTGAGGACCTGCAGGTTTGTCTTGCATAGCCTTAGGCCTGTTAGTGAGTCACAAAGGATGTCTCCAAGAAGGGGAAGGGGTACATGATGAGGCATGGTGACCTCCCTCCTCATGGCCAGCAACTCAGTTTTAGGGTATCCCCTTGGCCAAGAGGGGGTCCATTCAATCCCCTGGGGGGAGCTTAAGATTTTATTTTAGTTCACAGTTTCTTTCCTATTTAAAAATGGTGATTCCCTTGTTCTAGCAGCCATAGGCTGTGGACCTGGGAGGGTCCATAGCCCACAGCCTTTGTGTCCCTGCCCCATACTCTGAGATCTTAGGTTCAAAGTGGGAAGACTTGATCCCATTTTCTGCTTCTGGTCCCATTTTGTACCCAGTACCTGATCTTTTCTGGTTAACCTTTTGCTTCCCAGTAATTATGTTTAGCTACTTTCTCACACAGGCTCTAGAATCAGGCTACCTAGGTTTAAATCTTGACTCCACCACCTACTTACTAGGTATGCAATCTCTTTGTGCCTCTGTTTCCTTATTTGTAAATAATGCCTATCTGAAAGGGATGTGGTGGGGATTACGTTATGTGAGGGGAGGCACTTACTGGCTCTTAAGTGTCATTATTTATAATTATTTCTTGGAAGTCTCAGCTGTGTTTTGTTTGCCTGCTGCTGGTTCCATGGCTCTCCTATCTCTGGTGTGACCTGCTCTGTCCAGCAGTGTGCCCTGTGCCTGTTCTGTAGATTTTCTTTCTCAAGTTCCCCTTGGTCTCTTACTTTTGGTGGGATGGCACACTGTGCAGAGGGGACTGGGCCCTGAGAGAGATGCTCAGCCTTTTGTTGGCCTAGGTGCTGCTTCATCTTTGTGGTCATTGCTGACACAATGGCAAGAGACCGGAGTGTGGACTGAATGTGGCAAGAATGCCAAAGCATATAATGGCTTCCTTAGTCATGTCATGAGAAAGGCCCAGAAACATTGGCTCACCTAAGTTACAAGGTTAGCTGGGGTCAAATAGAAGCGTTATAACTAAACTGCAGCTCTTTTGTATTCCCACTTGTGTCCATTCATTGAAGCATCATTGGACTCTTGCTATGTGCCAAGAGTGAAGTTTCAGAGGCTCACAGACTTCTGGAGGAAGGCAGCCGTAGGGTACGGCTGGCAACTATGCCCTGGGATTGTGGAAACTCAGGTCAGGGAAGGGTTCAGAGGCTCCTCAGAGTGTGCCAGCAGTCTCAGTCTCAGAGATCATTGGGGTGTGTTTTACAAGCTCTCCAAAACATTCTTTCCGCTACCAAAGTCAAGAAGCACAGTGCTCGTGTTGAAGCCTGGTACCAAATACCCAGGGCACGTGAATATTTCACTCTCTTGGAGACCTACAAAGCAGCCCTCTCTTCCTGTGGTAGTGTTTATGGCCGGAGTCCACTGGGAAGGCTGCTCCGACAAAGACTCTGTCCCTAGGTTGTGGAGTGTTTTTTAGAACTCACAGAAAGCCTCAGTAAATCCGGACTCCTGTGCCAACTGATGCTGTGCTGCTGAGCTCTTAACGTGAAGCAGCAGTAGCGACCCTGGCAAGCCAGGGCTGACGTGTGTGGGAAGAGTGGGAGTGACCCTGGCTGGGAGCAGGGGAGGCCTGGATATTGTTTCTCCGTCTCTGTGTCCTGCCACTGTCGGCCCTGGGCTCAGAGCTCTCAAGCACCCACGATGGCCTTCCCAGGCAGAGTGCGCCCCTGCGTCATCCCTGAGAATGAAGAGCTCCCCGGAACCGTCCTTAACAGTGTCCACGAGGCTAATGGAAATGAAGACGAGAGGGCTGTGTCCAAACTGCAGCGCAGGCACAGTGACATAAAAGTCTACAAGGAGTTTTGTGACTTTTACGCGAAATTGTGAGTGTCTCCTGTCCTGGAGTGGCCCTCTTCCAGGTCTTGGGTTCATGAGCTCTCGACCCACAAGCCTTTGTGACCTAGCTAATAGTGTTATTTACTGGACTTTGGGTGGGGATTTTCCAGCGTAATCTAGGGGCTCTGAGGGCAGCTCACAGCACAGCATGTTCCAGGGAGGCAGAAAGGTTGGCTCGTCACTTAAAACTTCCACTGGAAACATGCGGGTGTGAGGGGAAATGCTACCTTTGCAGCCAGAGTGCAAAGTCTTTGTCTCCAGTAGGTTTCTGAGAGCAGTACATTTTCATTATGTCAGCCATGGGGGAGGTTTAGAGGTTTTGTTGTTAAGATTATAATGGATAAATTTTGTACTCTAAAACTTACCAAAGATAAGAGGCAGTTTGAGTAAAAGTGAAAAATTGAATTACATATTGTTGATAAACATTTTTGTTAAGTTTAACAATTAACAGTTTGAAGTAGGCTAACTGGCTTTCTTAATACTGTCTCTAGAGGATTGAATTAATAAATAAGGAATATTGTGTAACTAGCAAATCAATATACATGTAGAACATGCCGTTAACTCTAAAAAGTTAGTCTAATTTATATTATTAAATGAGTTTTAGGAAACCGATTTTAAAAGAGTGCAGAGTAGCCTGCAGACCAACTCAAATAAGATTATTGACCTCATTCAAAGTTGTGAGCTTGGAAGTATTGCAGATCCTCAATTTGTCAAGTGATTGTTAGGGGCATTCAGCTGACCTGCTTCTCCACTGCGGAAGGAGCCCTGTGGTATTGCAGCAGGTGTCCTTCATCTTCATAGCTCACGACCAGCTCTGGTTGAGAGTAACTGGGGAATTATTATAAAACTGTAACTAATATTTTTGACTGCTTGAACTCTCAAGATGACTTTTGGATTTACACATTTTTACATTTTAAGACCAAAAAATTTGTTTCACATGCTACGATGAATGCGGCACTTAAATAATGGAAAGCTACATGACAGCAAATTTGCTGTGCGAGGTCGATTTGTGGATGTAGATCATCTAAATCAGTCATGACTGGTCAGCTGTGAAGATTCTGTACTAAAGGCTTTTACATATATACATTCCCCCACTTACATATTTCTTGTCATCAGCACTTTTAGTGAAAATCTTCTGAAAAATTAGCTGCTTAATTATAACTAATGTAATAAGAGCTATAGCTGTCGTTCATGACTTTTAAAAAGTAACTTCTGTCAAATGTAGTATTTTAAAAAGCATAGTGCCAGAGGGTGAAAGACAAGAGAGGAAAGGGAAGTGTGAACAGTTCAGTGGGACTGTGGGATGACTGTTCTGTTTCCTCCTCCCCGCCCCCCTGCTTGTTATTAAAAGGAATAGAATACTTCTTGAAAAATACATATTACATTATCTCTAAAACTAATTTATTTTTCCTGTGTATGGGAAGTATGTGCTTGTTTTTATAATGTGTCTACCTATTTCCTAATTCCTAATTTCCTAATTCCTATGTTCCCCTATTTGAACTTGAATATAAACAGTCCATAGTATGAGTTTAAACAGGTCAGTGACAAACCTTTTGATCTGGGGACCTCTTAACACTCTTAAAAATTATTGAGATCCCCAACGAACTTTTGTGTATCAGTACTTATTGTCTGAGAGATTTAAACTGAAAAAATTTTGAATAGTTATGACTTTGTTTAAAATATAAGCCAATTACATGTTAATAATGTTAGTGAGTTGCTAATATTAATATTTTTATGAAAAATAACTTTTCCAAAATGGAAAAAGCTCAGGGAGAAGAGTAGCATTGTTTTACATTTTTGCAAATCTTGTTAACGTCTGTCATAATAAAAGAATTTTTCATATCTGCTTCTGCATTCAACCTATTATAATATATTGTTCTAGATGAAACATGTAGATAAAATTAGTCTCCCTTAGAGATGTAGTTGGAAAAGAGAGGACCTTTTAAGACCCCTAAAGGGGTCATGGTGACCCCTACACATTGAAAACCACTGATTAGGTGATAATGAACCAGGTCATTCCAGAATGTCCTTTTCCAACATTTTTGGAGTTCCATTAAGATCATTGAGGTTTCGTGAATCTTTTGAGGGGGGTTAGAATGAATAATAATGCCGTATATTTGAGTAGCATCTTGTGGTTTCCAAAGTGGTTTTATATACTTTTTCTTCAAAGCAGTACTGAGAGTTACGGGCAGATCTGGAGCTTACTGCCCTTTCCCATCAAGGAACACCTGTGGACTTTCGCCAGGAGAAAGGAAGCAGCACAAACCTCTCCAGAGCTTTGCTAAAAGTGCCACAGTTCATCAGGGTGATGGCAAAGCTGGGTAAAGATGGGAATTTTACAGATTTTTCCCGCAACGCACAATAATTTTGGGATGACTAAATATAAATTCATTTTAACCTGGGGCTTAGGTCAGGTTTGCCAAGCAGTGAGGCTACCTCCCTTTCTCTCTCTTTTTTTTTTTTTTTGGTGACATTTGAATTCTGTATTCAAACCTATTAAATGAAGTTGTGTTTTGATTGGCGATGAACATGGTATTTCTCCATGGAATTATTTATGTCAAGGGTACAACATAGGATTGCTATTCTTTGAAACATTTGGGGGAAGAAGGCAAAGTACACAGTTGTCTTCTATTGGGTTGGGTGGAAGTGGGGTAAGTGTGACGACTTTTGCTGAGGAAACAGCAAAACTTGGAAACTGATGGGGCAAGGCAGTTGGTTAATCTATCTGTAAAATGGAGACTGTCCACCTATCTGCCTCACAGAGTGGTTGTGAAGATTCAGGAGAACATTGGTAGTGGCTTTACAAGGTGGATTGATTAAATATCTGGGAGGTCAGAAGCTGCACTGGGGACCAGACATGCTGGTAGGGCTTGTTCTCTAAGTGGGCGTCTGAAAATAAACTTGCCAAATTGCGAAGGACTGCTTGGCTGGTGACTGCTCTGCATAGGGGACCTTCTCTGTTTCTAGGACTTTGAGAAACAAAACAGATCTTTATGTGAAATCCTCATCTAATTATATGCTTGTCAAAGCCATGTTGCTTTTCTTCTTCGACACTGTGCAGTGGTTAGAGAGAGCTTGGGGTCATTTGTTGAATGCCTTCTGTGTGCTTTAGATACTGTGGGGTCACTGGTGAGGGAATTACCCAAACCACTGGGCTCAGCGGGAGATACTTGGCTGCTTGGCTTCGCTCTCCTGACCTACAAAACATGATGTGTCCCTGTCATGTCCTCTCAAGTGTCTGAAATTAGTATTGTAATCTGTTTTGATTGACAGTGTGATTTTATGGGGTCGGGGACGTGGATTCTAGTCCTATGTCTTCCATTAACTAACTAGCTTTGTGATGTTGGGCTAATCACTCCACCTCTGTGAACCTGTTTTGCCATTTGTAAAGTGATATTTATAATGTAAAATTCTGTGCTTTTAAGATATATTTTAAAATATTAATATTCAGTGTTTATCTTACAAATTATTTAATAGGACTGGGACATCTTGGCTGCTTTTAAGAAGTATTTCAACAGTTGCTTTGAAAAGGAGAACTTGTGTCTAAGTTATGACATGACATTCAGTTGACATGCAATTTAGATTCTGTTCTCAGAAAAGAAAGAAACTGGCTTTGAGATGTTGACTTATGGATTTTTTTTTTTTTTTTTTTTCTTTTTGAGACAGGGTCTCACTATGTTGCTCAGGCTGTTCACAGGCTCACACTACCTCAAACTGCTAGCCTCAAACGATCCCCCAGTTTAGGCCTCCCCTGTAGCTGGGACTACAGGGGCAGCTCCGCCCAGCTAACTTGTGGATATTTTAATTGGCTATTTATCAAGCTGTAAGCCCAGGTTCCTTGAGGGCAACTCATGACTTTCATCTCTGTCCCTAGTGCCTAACATATAGTAGGCACTCACTTGTGGTATATTTAACAAGGAAAATGCCAAAAGTATTAGACAAACAGGGTCAAAGCAGGAGGCCCTTACAGAACCTAAGATGCTAGGGTAAAGAGACTGGAACAGTTAGAGTACTTAACAAACAAGCAAGAAATTGAACTTTATAGATAAAATATGATTTTTGTGATCAGATAGAATTTGCTCATCAGCTTTTCATGTTGTTTGGTCTTAAGTCTAAGAAAAGGTTGACAGTCCGTGATTTGCTGTCCTTTGTGTGTTACAGCAACATGGCCAATGCCCTGGCTAGCGCCACTTGTGAGCGCTGCAAAGGAGGCTTTGCACCTGCTGAGAAGATCGTGAACAGTAACGGAGAGCTGTACCATGAGCAGTGTTTCGTGTGCGCTCAGTGCTTCCAGCAGTTCCCAGAAGGACTCTTCTATGAGGTAGGTCAACCTGGACAGAAGCAAAGAGGCACCATTCCGTCCCTCTCCTCCCTCCCATCTTTTCCGAGGCCGCCTTCTTTGCTTTCAATTTCATTATCAAAGATTATATTGAAGTGCCAGGTACATGCCAAGTATTTGGTAGCTGTCGGGTCAGAGATAGCGTTATGTATGGAACATGTGGGCAGTGGCTTAGATGGGCTGCCCTTACAGACCCCACCATTTAAATTGTTCAGTTCATTTTCCTATTTCAGATGCCACATTACCCCACGACTCTGCCTTTCAGACCTAAGCATTTCAGCTCAGCACACAAAATCCTTTAAAAATCTTCAGCCACAGTTTTTCTGGCCTCTCCACTCAGGTCCCCACTTGCTTGCCTCTGCATATACCTTGCTGATTCCTGCCTCTATGTCTTTCCACCTTCTCAGAGGACCACGGGACATCTTCTCTAAAGGACATGGGTGGTGTGTCACCTGCTCCATGACTTCCTGGCCACGAGAAGGCATTCCCATGCATTTATTTTCTAAAGAAGATCTTGTTTGGACATGAGCATTTTGGGAAACTATACTGTCTATATTTAGATCTTCTGTGTGTCTGTGTTCTTTTCCAGATGTTTGTTTTTCTTGATCTTCGAGTGTTAACGTAATGGTCTACCCTTGCTTTGTAGTATATTCAGTATTCTCACCATTACTGAAAACCCCATTCTCACAGTAAACACGTATTTTGGGGGATGGTCTAGGGAAGCTGACCCCAATCTGTAAATGAAGGCGAGTTTTGTCCAGATGTATGTGTGTGTCAGAGAGATCAATTAGGTAATTTACTTTTACCACCTTACTCCTTACATATTTGTGTATATATGTGCATCTGTCTCTATGTAATAATATATGTATGTGGAATTATTTTATAGCCAGAAATGGCTGCTTCTTTTAAATTTCCCCGTTCTACAAGCCCATGCCTGAGGAAGGAAAGGTAGTTTACAAAGGTCATTAGTAAGTCAATTGTTTGCCACTCAGGCAGCATTTTCCCATAGAAACCATCCTCATGGGAGTGAGGTTCCCAGGCCAGCCTGCAGAAAAGCGATTTACCCCATCATGGGGACAGGAGATACACAACTATAGCATGAAAGTTGTAATGTGACTCTGGGAAGCAGCTTTAGGAGGTGGGTTAGGAAATGCTGTTGTATTCACTAACACACATTTGTTTGAGTTCCTGCTGTATCCCAGAAACACAAATTGCCTACAACAAAAACCTCAGCAGTGGGAAGAGGACTTTGTTTTCTCTTCCAGTTCTTCCCGACTCCTTCCTGATTAGTGGGAATCTCTTTTTTTTCACCAGGGATGATGGCTCTGGGGATGGGATGGGCAAGGGACCATTGCAAGGTGGGACAGGAGCAGGAGAGAAGAGGACGGAAGAGGAGCTTCTGGCGGTAGGCATGGGAGGCATCAGGCCTAGAGACCCAGCTGCGGCTGTAGTAGCTGGGCTTGGTAAGAAGGAGAAAAAGGAAAGCTCTGGGCGCAGAGGCAGCAGGAAGAGAAGGGGAGTTTGCTGGTGGTAGTGGTGAGTGTTACTCAATTTGGGTAAAGAGACCTAAGGGCCTACTCCTGTAGAGTCCTGACAAAAGGCTCTCAAATCTCTAACTTGGCTGCATGGAGGTGTGCCGGGAACACTGAAGGAAATTCTAGAAATCTGGCTCTAGGGGGAACATTAGTCTTCATACTGTATAAATCTCTTCTTTAGCCCTCCCTGTTTTTTCCTCCTATGGTCCAGAGGGGTTGAATTGTCTTTGATAACACAGCAGGTTTGAAGCAGGAAAGCGATTAGAATCTAACTGGCCTCCTAATACCTGATACAGTATTCTTTCCCTTACATATTCTTTTTAAACATAAGCTATTTTTATTGAAGTGGGTGGTTTTGGCAAAGGCCTCAGGAGAGAGTCCAGAGGAGCAATAGAGAAGAACTCGGAGAGAAAGAGTGGCCCTGTTTTCTCAAATATTTTCCTTACTTCCTGGGCCTGCTGCTCCCTCTGGGAGCACCCGGAGCTCCAGCCCTCCGTCAGTTTTGCTCCCCCGTATTGTATGTTCTTTTGCCTGCCACAGTGAATGAATGCTACTGTTAAACTACCTTCATTAATGAGCTCGAGAGCTCGATTGCTCCCTAAGCTCCCGGTGCCACGCTGGGCCTGTCAGCCGCAAGGCCACTGGTGCTGAGTCAGAGGGAAAGGCTCAGTAGCAGCCTCACGCAGAGCAGAATAAAGCGTGACTCATCCTGTCCTCCCGCCCACCTCACACTGGACTATAAATAATACCTCCCTGGTCTGTCTGGCATTATTTGAAAAGATGCTATGAATACCCAGAACTAGGCTATTAATGGGCTCCTGCCCAGCTTGCGCTCTCTTAAGAGTTCTATTTTAGCTGCAATATTTACTGTTTAAACCCCCTTTCCAGGCCAGGCATTTGTAAACCTGCATGTGGAGAATAAGAGCTTTCCTTTTGGTCGAATGATATTAGAGAAAAAGCTGTCCAGGGCTTCTAACAGATAATCTGCATTTTCAGTTATGTCCAGCAATAAATTGTTTTCCCGAAAAGGAAGATCAGAAACTTAATGTGGTTTCCATTTAAGACACAACTTATATGTTTTATTCTTTGTCTAATAACAAATGCATCTTTCCCACTCTATACCTTTGTTATTGCTTTTGTCTCATTGTTAAAACATCATCCTTCCCTGATTTCCAGTCTGATCTTTCTTTTCTCTGGAAGACTAGCTGTCAAGACTTATAGGTGGGTCCTGTGCACTCACTTTCCCTTGAAAATGTGCTTCACTTTTACTGAGGAACTTCCTGATAGTTTGGCTTAATCAGGACATTCTTCCCTCTGGCCACAGAGGCAAGTCTAGAATGAGACATTTTTTTCTTAAACACTCACTGAAAGGTATGTCTGGAGATGGGAGCACTGGTATTTCTGGCTTGGCTGCAGTTCCTCCTAAGAGTGATATAGTAGCAACCAGGATTATTTTCATTATTGGCTCCTTATTCAAGGTGAGCTTGAATCCCACTAGATTATGTGGTTTAAAAAGTGAACCTAAAGTCTGTCATTAAGATGGTCATCCATTGCCACTGAAAAATGTAAGGTAGAATTATTGATTCCTGTGCTCTGCAGTATCTATCATTAGTAGGAAATAGTAGTTTTGCCCAAGGTTTTTCTTATTACAGGACATCATTAATGGTGTTTTCAGCCTAATCTTGTCTGTTTCATTTCGTTTATCTTCTCTGAGTCCATACAGCACTTTGTTTATATCTCTAGCATGGAGAACATTGACCATACTTTATTATAGATATTTATTTATATGTTTGTCTTCACATCTAACTTTGAATACCTCTGGTGCAAGGACTGTCCAAGTTAATTTGGTATCTCTGGCACTCATTTAGTATCTGATGCATAGTAGGTACTTAATAAATACAATAATACATGTACAATGCTTGGATGGTATAGACTACAAGATAAAATGCTAATGTCCTAACTAGGAACTAAGTTAGACTTAAACATTTGCAGGCTGTACTTCAAAATCTTGGTGCTCTTTACTTATTTCCTATTGTTCATCACACAAATATTGTCTGAGCTTTATCATGTCTGCATACAGTAGAGGTGACTGAAGGAAATACATTTTTTTTTGGAGACAGAGTCTCACCCTGTTGCCCAGGCTAGAGTACCGCGGCATCAGCCTAGCTCACAGCAACCTCAAACTCCTAGACTTAAGCGATCGTCCTGCCTCAGCCTCCCAAATAGCTGGGACTATAGGCGTGCACCACCACACCTGGCTAATTTTTTCTATTTTTAGTAGAGACAGGATCTTGCTGTTGATCAGGCTGGTCTCAGACTCCTGACCTCAAGTGATCCTCCTGTCTCGGGCTCCCAGAGTGCTAGGATTACAGGTGTGAGTCACCTCGCCCAGTCTGTCATCAGCTTCTTAGAGTAGGTGAGCCAGAAACAGTTAAGCACAGTCAGAGGCCAGGTCACCAATCTCTGAGGCATAATATTCATCCTAGTCTCAGTTCAAGGTATCTGTCCTGTACCAACATGGAGGGGTATGGAAGCTACCAAAGGATACCTGTTTTTAAAAATTCCAATAGAATTGTAAACTCTTAGGGTAGAACTCTTAGTTCAGAAACATCTTTTTCTTTCGTGTATGTCTCCACTGAATAATTATATTTCTCCTGTGATTGTTTCATATTTGTAAGTTAATAGTACTTTCTCTTTCAGTTTGAAGGAAGAAAATACTGTGAACATGATTTTCAGATGCTCTTTGCTCCTTGCTGTCACCAGTGTGGTAAGTTTCACTGCTGAATGTAAAGTAAAAAATAAGTTTCAAAATCACTTCAGTCACTTAACATTATTAAAGATATCAATGGTAAAAATAGTTTTTGGTGCTCATTATATTAAATAATTGTTAGGTACTTTATCATATCTATTATTAATATGTAACAAACTGGAAGAGTACCAAAACCTGGAGAGAGTTGATTTTTTTATTTTTGAGACAGAGTCTCCCTCTGTTGCAGTGGCATCATCCTAGCTCACTGCGACTTCAAACTTCTGGGCTCAGGCAGTCCTCCTGCCTCAGCTTCCAGAGTAGCTGAGACTACAAGCCCATGTCATCACACCCGGCTATTTTTTTTCTATTTTTATTAGAGATGAAGTCTTGCTGTTGCTCAGGCTGACCTCGAACTCCTGATCTCAAGCGATCCTTCCGCCTCTGCCTCGCAGAGTGCTAGGATTATAGGCATGAGCCACCTCGCCTGCCAAGAGAGTTGATTTTGAAAGACATCTAGGGTATAGGTAAAGGTATTTAGGGAAATAGGACTCCTATTAGTTGGTCTTTTGAAGTGTTCTTTTGTTACTGTAATCTTTATCTAGCTTTTGGATTTGCCAGGAAAGAGGCTGGGAAGATATCAGGGAGGTGCTTAAGATGCTTACAGATGCTTAGGGGTTGCTTTGATGGTACAAAAGTACTTGACTTACTTGCGTTTTGGCCACTGCACTGGTTGCTGATACCTCTATTAGGTTTCTAGAGGTTGAAGAGACTGAGTAGAATGTTCTAAAGGTTTAGTGAAAAAAGAAATTAAATATGGGTTATAAGAAAATATGCAGTAGATTTCTGTGTCAACATCGACCAGAAATAACCAAAAGGCATTCAAGAGAGCCCAGTACATTGTTTGGAAAAGGAAAGCTTGTTCAGAGATGTCCTAAAATGGCCCAAAAATATGGCTACTGAATCAAAAACAAGGACTCAGATGAAATAAAAACCATTTTTTTTCTAATGTGGTACTTACTCTGGTATACACATAAATAAATAAAAAGTCCCTCCTTATGGAGAAAGCTTTAAACAGATTTTGTTCCTGACTTTTTTTTTCTTTCTTTTAATAAATAAGGTGCCACACTTATTACTTAGGATGTTACAAGTGACATCCTGTGTGTGTTGCTTTCCCACAGGTGAATTCATCATTGGTCGAGTTATCAAAGCCATGAATAACAGTTGGCATCCTGAGTGCTTCCGCTGTGACCTCTGCCAGGAAGTTCTGGCTGATATTGGGTTTGTCAAGAATGCTGGGAGGTAGGAGTTTTCTACCCTTGGTGGATGTGGGTGGACAACATGACTATTACAAGGTTGTGTGTGTTTTCCCTGTGGGATGTAAGACAGTGCTCTAGGACACTGAGTTTAGGGCTTGGGAACCAAGACACTGCAGCGCATTGACTCTGTGATGCACACCAGGACAGGGCCCTGCAGTTTCTGTGCTCGGGGCATGACTGCTCCATGCATGGCTGAGCCACCAACAAGGGAGGCATACATAGATGGACTTTCTTGAAAATCACGTTTTGGGGTTGGAACACATTTTTCATGTAGCTTAATTCTGCTCTAAAGCACAGGAGTGATTTTTTAAGAAATAGTTTCCTTCATTTCTTTTCAGAGGTTATGGGAAGCATATTTCTTTTTAATTATTAGAAAAAACTAAGATTTTTAATTTAAGTTTGGCTCTGTCTAGACACCTGTGTCGCCCTTGTCATAATCGTGAGAAAGCCAGAGGGCTCGGGAAGTACATCTGCCAGAAATGCCACGCCATCATCGATGAGCAACCTCTGATCTTCAAGAATGACCCTTACCACCCAGACCACTTCAACTGTGCCAACTGCGGGTATTCGGATTTGTTTCTTTTTTATTGCATAAGCAGTGGAAATAAAAGATTACATTTTTCTGTATTTCTGTTACTCCAGCAAACCAAATTGTATTTTTCCAACTTTTAGTTTAGAAAATTTTAAACCTATAGAAGGGTCAAGAGAATGATATGATGAATATCTTTTACCATTTAATGTTTTGCCACACATTTTTCACTGAACAGTTCAAAAGCAAGTTGTAGACATAATGACTCTCAGTATACATCTAAAAATAAGGGCATTTTCCTATAAAACTACAACACTCTTATCATACCTAAAATAATTACCAATAATTTTCTAATATAAGATATATCAGTCCACATTAAAATATACCCATTTATCTCCAAAAGTGTTTTTCATCACTATGTTTTTCTAATTCAGAATCCAAAGACTAAAAAAAAGTCTTATCTCTGTACATACATAACTTTTACAGTTGTAATAGAGTGTTATCTTAAAATATATTAAATTATATTTATTTTTGTTTGATTTATTATACATCTAAGGGTATATATTTAATTTTTTATCTTCAAAAAGTTATAAAGTATTAGTCTACGAATTTTCAGAATTTGCTACCTAGTGTAAAAATTTAGTGAAAAAAGGATCTTTACTGTAGTCAGTATGAGCTTACATGCTAAATTATAGAAGGGAGGAGGAGAAACAGTAGATTAAAGATTAAGAAAACAGTTTTGTGGTGTAAGTCCAGCTGCCTCTCATCTTTTGTGATTGAATTATCAGTTTATGCCTTATCTAGTCTTCTTGCCTATCCTTCCTCTTGTAGAATATTTCTCTGTCCACTTTTCATTAGCATCTCTCATAGAGAATTATTTAAAACAGATGAAATTCAAACAAGTCCATTTGGCTAATTGGGGACTTCTGGCCAAATTTTTATGGACACAGGATACTGAAAATAATAGCTAATTTGAGCATTTGGAGAAGGAAAATTATGGGCATTTCATTGTTTATTTTCTATTAACCTATAACTGTTCTTAACAGCTTGTGACAATTTAAATAACTGCTAATAAATGGAACTAGTCTCCAGACTCCTCAGTTAGTTTGGAAAGGTAGTATCTTAGTCCATTTTGCACTCCTAGAATAGAATACCACAGACTGGGTAATTTATAATGAACAGAAATTTATTCAGCTCATGGTTCTAGAGGCTGGGAAGAGGGGCCAGCATCTGGTGAGGGCCTTCTTGCTGTATCATAACATGGCAGAAAGCACCACGTGGACGAGAAAAAGAGGGAGGGAGGGTATAGGGCAGAACTCATCCTTTTATAAGGAACATACTCCCGCCATAATGGCATGAATCCATTTATGAGGGCAGAGCCCACATGACCTAATCACCTCTTAAAGGTCTCACCTCCCAACATCTCTGCATTGGGGATGAAGTTTCCAACACATGAACTTTGGGGGACACATTCACATCATAGCAGGTAGTATTACTGAGTCTACCCTTGGCACTGTGATTATTCCCTGTAGCTTTTTACGGAAGACAAATGGATTAAAATGTAATGTGATGATATGAGGAGGAAATGATAAATATTGGGGTGGTCATATATATCTGACCTATTCTTGTATCTTATCCTTATTATGAGATATTGATATTTGGATAGGAATCTGAAACCTGCTCAAGCCTAATAATTCAGGTTACTCTGGTCACCTCTAAAGAAGGAAAAAGAAATTACCAGGGATGGTCACAGTATTATCTTTTAGAACCTTCTAAAAAGTGTGCTAGCCACATTGGTTGCGTGTTCTCTCTCCCTCTCTTAGTAGTGGTATTCAGTTGGGTGTCTTTCTCGTGGACAGGAAGGAGCTGACAGCTGATGCCCGGGAGCTGAAAGGGGAGCTGTACTGCTTGCCGTGCCATGATAAAATGGGAGTCCCCATCTGTGGTGCTTGCCGACGGCCCATAGAGGGGCGTGTGGTAAATGCCATGGGCAAACAGTGGCATGTGGAGGTGAGTTTCAAATGGCATAGGGGTAACTGGTACTTTTGAATGTCCGTGGTTCAGGTATATTAGCAAGATTAGGAGAGTGTAAAGGTTAAAGAATACAAAATACATACTGATTTTGTGATCTCTTAGTAAGATATAAGATGTGCACTTTTGTTCTTAAATCCTTCTTGAAGCAAGAAGTGTCATGGTCTCCTATATCCAGCAGCAGCTATTTACAGATGCTACTAAGATGTTCATCTCTTTTCTCATTTTGTATTGTTTGAATGGACTGGGTTTTAAAGTAACCTGTCAAAGACTCACAGACACCTGAATTAAGACTATAAAAGTATTATAGAGTTACCTATGGCCAAATGAACATGTATCTTCTCTGAGGATAGGTTAAAATATGCCAATTCAAAAGTGACTTACAGCAATTTTTTCCAGCATTTTGTTTGCGCCAAGTGTGAAAAACCATTTCTTGGACATCGCCATTATGAGAGGAAAGGCCTGGCATATTGTGAAACCCACTATAATCAGGTATTTTCCTCATATACTTTTATGAATTTAAGCTTATCCATATTTTAGCTACAAGAAAATATCTTAGAAAATGTACGTTTATCTATAGAGATTTGTTTTTAACTTTTTATTTGGGAAATAAATCCAGACTCAGACAAATTGTAAAACAAAAAATACAAAGAATACCTATATACCTTTTACTCAGATTCACCGTTTGCATCATCATTTGCATGCATTAGATCTTGCTATATAAAAACACTTACATAAATACACATATCTTTATATACAAACACACGCAGTTTTTTTAATGAAGCGTTTGACAGTAAGTTTATCATCATCCTTTACCTGTAAATACTTCAATGTATATTTCCCAAGAATATGAGACTCTTTTATTTAATTGTAGTTATCAGTATTGATACAATACTTTAATCCATTTATTTAAATTTTATCATTTGACCCAATAATGTCCTTATAGCACTCCTGGACTAGACCTAGTTTAGGATTGTCATGTTTCTTTAGCCAGCTTAAATCTGGAACATTTCCAGAACCTTTTTAAAAATTTTTGATGACATTGACATTTTTGAAGTCTATAGATTCCCCTGCCCTCTTAATAGGCTGCTTTGTACTTGGGTTCATCTGCTGGTTCCTCACGATTAGACGAGATAACGAGATGACACACTCTAGGCTACAACACTGTGCAGGTGGTGATGTGTCCTCTCAGGGCCTCGCTTCTAGAGGGCTCTGTACTGATCTCCTTGACACTGGTGGTCACCCAGGCACAGGCACGGAGCTGGCTCGTTTTCCACCATGAATTACTATTTCCCTCCCTCTCATGCAAGTATTATAATAAACAATTTATGGGCACTCATTTTATAACCATGTAAATGTGCCCCCGCCCCCGACGTAGCACCCCGTGATAATTCTTGCCTGCTTCAGCCCCACACCCCACACTTAGTTGGTCCTCAGCGTTCTGCCTGAGCAAGAGCCTATTCTCCTCTCCCATCTATAGGGTTTTTCATTTCTCTTTCTTATCCATATGGACTTACAGGTTTATATATTTTTTAATTACTCAATTATTTGGATGCTCAAATCATCATTTAGAAAGATTTTTTTTAAATGATGAAAAGTAAATTATTTTCATTATAAGAAGTAAAAACTTGTCAATGAGCTTTTACTAATTTTATTTACTAGTAAATTCTGGATTTAGATAGTTATCTGTTTTTAAGTGATAAAGAACTGAAATTATATTAAATATTCAGTGTTCTAAAATTTAATTCTAACATATCTTCATTTTCAGCTATTTGGTGATGTTTGTTTCCACTGCAACCGTGTTATAGAAGGTGATGGTAAGTTTCTGTGTGGATTTTATATGGCACCATTTTGGCACAAAAACACGTAGGTAATATGAAAATTGAAAGAGCTTGGTGATTGCTATTGTTTGGAATGGGATCATTATCAGTTATTTTTTTTCTTTCTTTGGCATATTTCCCAAGTCATCTATAGTAGTGATATAATATCTAAGAGTTGGATTTGTTACTCATTTATGATAATACTTTAGGCTGCAGCCACAGTGCTGTTATGGTAGCAATTGTGGGAACTCTTCCTGGTGGACCCTAAGACCTGTTTCTATTTCCGGTTCCTGGAAGCTCTAGAGCAATGTTTATTGGGAACAGTTTAATCTGCTGTGGTAGTTGAGAAGAGTCCCGTTCACCTGCACATGCTAAAACCTGGCAGTTATGAGCAAGCATACCTGGGACTTACCACCCTTGTACTGAGGTAATTAGGCTGGGATGACTGACTGGAACAGAAAGGAAGCAGCTGTGTTTGTTAATCATTACTAGCACAGTTCTGCCAGAGACTTCCTGGCAAAGTTTTAAACAATCCTGTTTTCAGCATGATTCATGGTTCTCAGCAGACTTCACCTAATCCAGGAAATACTTTCTGAAACACTGCTCATGTGCAGTTTGTGAAAAGGTTAGTTCAGGAAAACAGTCTTTGGTGCCGTTGAAAATAAAACTCATCTTCCTCCTATGTGAAACAGTTGCCAGGCAAAAGAAGCTATCAAAGGAGGCTATTTTCTTACTCTTAGCTTTGGAAAAAAGACAGGCAAAGAAGGTAATGTCTGGATTTTAAAAAATTATTTATCAAGTTCATATTTCTTTGTTGGGCCAATGGCAGTAGGGACAAAAACAGCAGAGAGCATGCTGATCGGCAAGCACTGTGCCAGAAAAGCTGGCCGGAGCGACATAATTCGTGTGCACATCACTGTGTTGTCCACAGCGCCGAGGGGGCATAGTTGTTGGGGTAAGACGTAGTATGTATCATCGATATGCCTCACAGCTTACTTAAGGAGAGAGAAGAATTAATTACAATTGGTCTTCTGTATCTGAGGATTCCACATCTGTGGATTCAACCAATCATGGATAGAAAATATTCTGGGAAAAAATCCAATAAAAAACAATAAACAAAAATAAAAATGCAAATAACAAAACAATAAATTATAACGACTATTTACATATCATTCACATTGTATTAGGTATTTATAAGTAATCATGTAGGAGAGGATATATGTAGGTTATGTGCATTTTATATCAGGGACTTGAGCACCTGAGATTTTGCTATCACTGGAGGGTCTTGGAACTAATCCCTGAAAATACTGAGGGACAACTGTATAAATAAAGGTTGAAAAAGGCAATAATAATCTTCCCTAAATTGAAGCCTACAGTCACAGAACACATAAGTGTTTTGTTTGCATATTTATTTAATAATGTGAGAAAAATAGTCCTAATAAATTAATAAAATTGATTGACTCAATATACATTAATTTATGGCACTGAGCTTTTTAGCTATGTTATTCTTTTGCAAGTAAAGAACCTCTCAAGAAAGAGGTTCTTGAGAACCTCCTCCAAGTGACATAGAAATAGCCTTAGTTCTGTTTTAGATTTGGAAAATTTAAGCTGCCCCGCTTCCTATACCAGTGTATCTCTGTGACCAGATCTTTCTCCTCTTTTTCTAGTTGTCTCTGCTCTTAATAAGGCCTGGTGCGTGAACTGCTTTGCCTGTTCTACCTGCAACACTAAGTTAACACTCAAGTAAGTCTATGGTTTAATCCAATGTGAATCCTAAGACTGAAAACTTTGGCGTGTAGAATTTAAAAAAAGAGAATTATTTGATTCCTTACTTCTTTCTCTTCAGGCCTCCTGCAAGTAAAGTTTCTTCCTTTAATTGTTCCCTGTTCTTTCTTCTGTTCCTTCTTTGTCCTACTCAAAGGGATAAGTTTGTTGAAATTGATCTAAAGCCAGTCTGCAAACACTGTTATGAGAAAATGCCAGAAGAATTTAAGAGGCGACTTGCCAAACGGGAGAGAGAAGCAAAGGATAAGGACAAGCAGAAAAAGAAAAAGCCAGTCTGTTTGTAAACTTTTCTACCCTTCTGTCATCATTTTCACTGCTTTCTTCTTTGGTTAGTCCTTTGGAATACGTTTTGTTTCTATCTTTTGCTTTCTCCCTGTCACCCCCCGACCCCGGCCCCTTTTTGGCATGTATTCGTAGGTGTCAGAGATTGAAACACAACCGTTTGTCCTGTGTAGAGTTGATCCTTTTGCATAGTTATTAAAATTATAAAGATTGAATAAGTTACATACTTAATACCAGTTTGTGCTCACATATTTCACTTAATCTGTAGACTCACCTTTTTTTAAATCACAATGTGGTATAGGTATCTTTTCTTTTTTTTTTTTAATAATGGATTCAAGGGGAAGAATTCCAATCTCTTAATAGACACTAGGAAAAGTTTTAAAGTATTTTTATCTGATAACTACAGCTTTTAAAATCCTGGTCTTTGGTTTCTTTGCCTAATCATTTAATTGATAAATTCTAAGTGTTGTTTGATATTTTTAAAAATGCATGTGTTCTAAGTTCTATATTAAATTCTTTTGGCATGTTTCATATCTAAGCAAAGTCCATCTAATTTACATAAGATATCTGCTCTCTGATGTTTTTATATGCTTTCATACAATGTCCATATGCTACAATTTAGGAATTCATTTCCTTGATGTCTTCAAATTCATTATTCCTCATTTTCAAGGAAAGTATTTCAGTCTTCCAAATTCTGTTGAATTACTGGCATGATTTTTTTCCCCCATGATTACCATTGTGTTTAGAGCTCTAAAAATTTCATAAAGGGGAATTAAAATGCAAACATAAAATGAAAACAGTGGAAGGCTTGCTAAGTAGTCTCTCTGAAATCAGGAGTAAATTTTTTCTTTCATCAAAAAAAAGACAGTTTTACTAGCTTTTGTTCTAAGTAGATCTTGACAGAAATTAACGCAACTATATTATTTAAATCAAACTGCCCCCTTGAAGCATTTGATCTGCCAGTTGAAATGTAATATTTGAATTATTGTCAGCATAAGGGTCTCTGTGAAAAACAGCTATAAAATAATTCCCAGTGTGGTGTGTTAAAATAGAAGATTTTTCATTTTATCTATGTAGGTAGAAATTAACTTTGTTATTAACATTGTTCTTTAAAATGATCTTGAAGCAAAAGTCTAGTTTAATATATTTGAAAATTACATTAAAATTATATCAGCAAATTTTATAATTTTTGTCATAGACAATGTACCACTAGACTTGGTCCACAAATGCTTCCTAAACATAATTTCACAGATAAGTTAAAAAGTTGTATATTAATTCAAAATTAAAGACCCTGAATTCCAACAGTAATAAGCTACTGTAATATTGAAAATGCATTACCAGTGGTCAGGAGGCCTTCTAAGAAGGTGTCTTCTCTAGGACTGTTTTATAAACAAATTGATAATATGTATTGCTCTTGCTTTTAAAAAGAATAATTGAGTTCTCCAAACAACTACCATTTACGATATAACCATGAGTGATCTAGTTACATTTGTGGTTGTTTTTTTTTTTTGAGGCAGAGTTCTGCTCTGTTACCCTGGCTAGAGTGCCGTGGCGTCAGCCTAGCTCACAGCAACCTCAAAATCCTGGGCTTAAGCAATCCTTCTGCCTCAGCCTCCCAAGTAGCTGGGACTACAGACATGCACCACCATGCCCAGCTAATTTTTTCTATCTATTTTTAGTTGTCCAGCTAATTTCTTTCTATTTTTTAGTAGAGACGGGGTCTCGCTTTTGCTCAGGCTGGTTTTGAACTCCTGAGCTCAAATGATCCGCCCACCTCAGCCTCCCAGAGTGCTAGGATTACAGATGTGAGCCACTGTGCCCGACCATACATTTGTGTTTTTTAAAAGTGATTAAAAACTTTCTTATATCTCCCTTCCCAACCTTTCTGTCAAACAACCAAAATAACCCATTATGACTTAACATAATTTTAAAAAAGATTTAAGGTGATTTTTTTGTTTTTGTTGTTGGAGATACGAGGAAAACAATTTTATACCAGGAAAGATGAAACCTCGTAGCTACTTAATTTAAAATAGTAAGATCGTTTTACCTCCAATAAAGAGATCATTCATATTACGAAAATATAATTCTTTGCTTTAAATAAATTTATTCTGTAAGATATTCTTATGATACTTTAAAATGTGATTGAGTTTACTTACCTAAATTATACTTACATTAGATTTTCTGTTAGCACTACGTAAAATGTAATACACAGTCTTTGTTACACAGATAGATGTATAGGACCAATTTATAAGGACAATTTTTTTGAAACGATATTGTGAATTTTTTACATTTACCACAATAAGAATTGAGATTGGAATTATAATTCTTTAATAACATGAATATAGATATTATCATGTACCATCTTCATTTAGTTCAATAAAATTATTTCACATTATTTATATATATATTGAATATATTTCCACTAATTTCTCTTTTTTAATAATTATCTTTAGGAATAAATTTGTGGAGTTTGACATGAAGCCAGTCTGCAAGAAGTGCTATGAGAAATTTCCATTGGAGCTGAAGAAAAGACTTAAGAAACTAGCTGAGACCTTAGGAAGGAAATAACTTCCTTTATATTTTTTCTCTTCTATACAAAAATAAGAGTTTGATTTGATCCACCCTTATTTATAAAAGTTTTATCTCAAAGCAGTTGAGAGCAAAGAGGACCTACATGCCTACATGAATGGTTTTCTTCATCTCCTTTTTCTCACTAAAAAAAAAAAATTGTATAATCATGTTTAAAACACAGATGAAATCAAGATTTGCCTTTATTAATTAACTCTTATCAATTTGTTGACATGTAGACTATATAGCAAAAAAATACATGGTCAAATGTTAATCTTAAGGCCCCCAAAATTAAATATAACTTTTTAAAATCAAAGGAGTCAGCTTTTACATGACTCAGGTAAAAAACAGTATAAACATTAATTTACTTTATATTCAAAAGAAAATTACCTCCAACTGCTGTTGGGGGAGGATATAGAAAAGAATAATAACCAACCAAGAAAAACGAATCTTATACAATCTTAGTATGTTTATCAAACTAGTAGTTGTAAAATGAATGAATACACACATTACTAAGACAAGGAACAAGTGTATTCAGAACTACTTGATTTGGTTTTTTTAAATGCAATAATTATTATGCTTAGTTTTGTATTTTGCTCTCTTTGTGAATTCTTCCTTCATGTGATTACTTAACACAGTAGTTATAGCTAGCTAATAGTATGTCTTAAAATTTTGTGCAAAAAAATTTATACCAGTTATTTGAAAATACAATATACTTTACAATATTGGAAAAATGAAGTATTTTTTAATGTATTACAGCAATTATGCCTTCTAAGCTTAACGTCAAATGTGCAGTCTTAGAATAGGACATGAAATTTAATTGTATGTAGCTTGGAATGTATCACTTCAAAAAAGTAAATATTTATTTTTGGTCATATTGCATTTATAACGATGCTAATATCTATGCTTTATACATAATCAAACTTGCCTTGCTTTAGAAAAACACATATTTAATCAGGAATTCTAGCCATTTCATACAATACCAACCAAAAATAAGTGCATGGACTGAGATTGGTAAACCCAAATTCATTTACCACAGCTGTAATTAAATTAAAAAAATTTTTTTTTCTCCTTTTTCTGAGGAGACCTATTAAAATTAATTCCTGTCATCTTAACAGAAGAGAATAATGTTGGTAAGTGTTTCAGGTTTTCCATTTCAAATCTTAGATTTTATTTACTGTGAGTATAAGGTATAAAATTTCACCTTTAAATTGGAAGGGGGGTGTTTTAATGTCAATTTTAGGTTAAAATTAGTGAATTATTTTCATAAAGTTTTATCCTGAAATTTCTGGACCATTCTTTCTGGATAAATTTATTATGCAAAGCAAGCTTTATGAACATTTTTAAAATGTTGCTGCTGTTATTTAAAAAGAAAATTGCCAAGACAGGCTTTTAGGGGAAAAATTATTGGTTTTTCCAAAAATTGCTGAAATAGTTTTGCCATAAAATAAATCTCAGGATGCCACCACTCTGCCATTAAAATATTTGTATGCATGCATTTTTTAAAGTTTTGTGCATGTACTCTACGGAATAAATTCTATTTCTGTTTTTAGATAACTTATAATCAATAATTTTTTAGTGTTTAGAGTTAAAAGAATTATGTTGAAAACAATCAATATATAGTTTGTATGTACTCAGTAATTCAAAATAATTTTTGCATTTGATAGAAGAATCAAAATCCCTTCAGTGTGCCTTTGTCAGCTAATATATGACCAGCAATGAAAACCATGGAAGTATTTATTAATTATACTATAAGCAAAATAGGACAGGGTTTGCAATAGTCTTGATACTAAGTTCTTGTATACCCGTACACCAGATATACAGAAAAGCAAGAAAAGCAGAAAAGCAAGCATTTGCATATTTCATCGTCACTGTGAAGATGCATGGCCTGGACTTGACTGCTTGCATTCACATTTCATACACAGCCAGGCACTTCCTGTTGTCAGAGATCCCCCTGCTGTCTTTGCTCAGTCTTCTCTTAAAGTATGCATTAATAGTTTCTAAAAGTTCTGCTTGCTAAGCCTCTAGTACTTTAGGGTAGTTTATCTGGTAATTTCTTCCTTGATAGGGGTATCATTGGAGCCCTCACATGTAGGAAAGGAGGAAGAAGTTACAAAGTTTTAAGTGGAATAGAAGACAAACTTTATCTGGTTCATAATATTTTTCAGGAGGCTTGCCCTGGCTGCATAAAAACTCAGGTCATAAGCATCTCTGAGTTTTAAAGTCCTACAAGGCAATTTGAAATAAGTCATTGTTCTTACCAAATTTCTAAGTACTCTTAGCAAGCCTAATATAATTGGGAAAAATGGGTGCAAGTAAAACATTCTTTGGATTGTATTCAAAGCCTTAACACTATATCTGAAATAATAGGTCATGTTGCCTCCTCCATTTGCTAAAATAGCCATTTCTAAGTTAAGGAAATTTTGAGGTAGGCTTATAGCATTCTTCTTGTGTTTCATTTTAGATTGTAAGCTCAATGGCAGGGATACTACGTCAATAATTATCTTTTTATATAGTAACCATTGCAGTATACTCTTGGTGCTTAATAAATGTTCATAATTATTAACAATAACCTCTGTGTTTTGTTTAATTTGACTGGCATAAACATGAAATACATGTATATATGAAAATTCAGGTGTTCATGAGTCACCGTGTGCAGTGTGTTGGGAAGACGCTGCCAGGGCGTTCCTTTTCCAGAGCTTGGGCCTCCCCTGGCTCTCCACCTGCCTCAAATGTAGATTCCTGGGGGCTCTGTCTGAATTGAGTCTTGCACTCCTTTTTCTCCCCTGGGGAGGTAAGATGGGTAATTATACCTCCCTTTGGGAGCTGTTGTGATGGGATGAGCACAGGGTGTGCAAGATCACAGGGGGAGGACCCCAGGAAAGGGAGGGAAGGCTTCCTAAGGAGCAGTATCTTGCTAGATGATCAAGTTGTTGAGGCAGGGAAGGAGGCTAGCAGGTGGGCGTCCCAGACCCTCTTCCATTCCTGTTTTCTCCATTTCCCGTGGTGTCTTCACCATCTATCCCAGCTCCCGAGCTAATAACAAGTTGACTTTGAGTCCTCACTCCCATGACCTCCACCTTCCCCCACCTCTAACCACTCCAATCACCTCCACTGTGGAAAGGCCCCGAAACATTTCTGCTCCTAGCTTGCAGCCGCTGCCTGCCTCAGGCTGTCCTCACTGTACACCCGTCAGTCAACTTGCCCTCGCTTATTAACCTCACTGAAGCAGGAGAAAGTCCCAACTCTTTCCTGTGGCACCTGTTAAGTCTGTTTTTCTCTTAATGGCCAAAGCATATGCCACACACAACTGTTTTCCCAGACCCTGACTGGGCCTTTTGTAATAAATACGCCCTCCTCACTTTTGAGACTCTGCTCAGATTCATCTCATTTGCGAAGTCTTTCCTGATTTCTTCAAGCAACAATTCACTCTTTCTTTTTTGCCCTAGTTCCTTGTGTGTCCCTGTGTCTCAGTAGTCATGATGTACATTGTAAGTATGGGTTTATGTTCCTGTCAGAAGGTTGGCTCTTTGAGGGGAAGGGCTCTGTTGTCTTTATCTTTGTATCCTCTGTGCTAGTCTCAGCGCCCAGTAAGGAGCTCAGTGATTACTGACCAGTGTACATTATACCTCTACCAGAATCAAGTATTCTGTAAAGCTATTAGAATTGTTTAAAGCTAAAAAAACAGCACACAGACCACAACCAGAGTTTTTGTTTTGATAACACAAATGTCATCTCTTCTTGCTTAAAAAATATCTACTTGGGAAATGCCTATAATAAATATTAAAAGCAGGATTCAAAATCTAGTACAGGATCCTAAAAATGTGCAAAAAGGCATTTTAAAAGATGGACAAAATATACCAAAATGTTATGAAAATGCTTTTTAAATTTTTTGTTTGGAATTTTTTTGCAGGGGACTATTCAGGTGGTTTTCAATTTGCCAAAATAAATGTTACACTATAACAACAGGAAATGCTAACTTTATTTTTTAAACATGTTCTGTTAAATGAGTTAAATGTGTGTCCTACAATATTGTTTTCATAACTTTTTGGGCCAGATTCTCCCCATAGATAGAGGAATGGTGAGCTAAAAGCAGCTTCTGTCTCAGTTATCACAAATTCTAGCACAGCAGAGTTGAAAGTCAAGTTTTCACTTTGATGAGCCAATCACCCTGCCTGGTAAAATTTTAGATTTGAGAAGCCATTTGCCCTTGCAATAAAGATTAGTGACATTAAGTGGAGACTCTTCTACTTGATCCTGTGGCATCAAAAATTCTAATACGACAGCAAGATTAGAAACGAAAGCAGGAAATCCCAAGGTTTTAGACATGAGGAGAAACTACCTCTTCTCTTTCTAAAACGCTGAGCTCTCTCTGAGGAGAGACTGACTGTCAAGGTGCCCGTCAGGACACGGTAGCCAGCTCACATGTGCTGCCCCGTGTCCACGGGGAGTTGTGGAAGTGGGACAGGTGTGAGTCCGGGGCCACTGAACTCTTGATCTGCTGGGAAGGGCTTTAAGGTTCGGGCGGTCACAATGTGGTATTTGGAGCACACTTGAAACAAGTTCACTACTAGAAATGTAAGTTTTATTTACCTGATCCAAGAAGAGAATTTTAATCCCCAAAATATTAGAGACAACCATCATGCAAAGAATAGCTTATTAAAAGGATAGTCCTTTGCCAGATGTTTAACATAATATCAGACCACATAAGAGGGGAATTGAGTCAATGACACCAATATTTTGAAAATTTTCATACTGCTTTTCTATTTTTTTTTTTTTTTTTTTTTGAGACAGAGTCTCACTCTGTTGCCCAGACTAGAGTGAGTGCCGTGGCATCAGCCTAGCTCACAGCAACCTCAAACTCCTGAGCTCAAGTGATCCTCCTGTCTCAGCCTCCCGAGTAGCTGGGACTACAGGCATGCGCCACCATGCCTGGCTAATTTTTTCTATATATATTTTTAGCTGTCCATATAATTTCTTTCTATTTTTTTTAGTAGAGATGGGGTCTCGCTCTTGCTCAGGCTGGTCTCGAACTCCTGAGCTCAAACGATCCGCCCACCTCGGCCTCCCAGAGTGCTAGGATTACAGGCGTGAGCCACCACGCCCGGCCTTCATACTGCTTTTCAATTAATGATCCTCTCCCTCCAAAACTTCACATTCAATCGGGAAGTATAGTTCTTGAAGATTAGTCTCTATTTCTAGAACTTTTACATGGATATTTCCCTCTCTTAAGGTGTAAATTCCCTCAGAAGACAGCTAGGGTCTCCTAATTTTGTGTACCCATAGTGAGACCTAAACTATTTGGATCCGATCTTCCTGGCAACTTCTATCAGGACGCAGGCAAAAATTAAGGAATAAAAGCCTTAAAAAGACCAAAACGTATACCAAACTGCATATACTAAATGTTCATATCTTTACTCTTAGAAAAACCCTTCCGGCCCTTGCTTATCACCGGCTTACTCTAAATTTATACGTAGTTATAACAAGCTTCCTGAGTTTCCTACTCCAGATAGAAAGCAGCAGACTAGAGTGGGGAGAGGGTAGACTAAAGGTAAGCAAATTAAACATTTATGAATGTCAGCTGTTACCAGCCACTGTGCCACCAGATGGTTGAACAGTGATAAATATCTTCAGTCCCTGGAAACCTCACAGTTTACCAGGGGCCATAAAAAATGCATCAGAATATAGTGTGATAACCAATATTAGAAATATGAATATGGTACAGAAATTGTTCAGAGGAGAGAACGGGTAAAACTGTAGGCTGTCTACAAAGATTTCCAAAGGTGGTGATGGTTGCACTGGGGTCTGAAAGACATGGAAGGAGGGAGAAGCTTCTCCAGAGGGAGAAGCGGGAAAGGAGCTGTCTAGACAGAGACCGGCCTGTAAGAAGAGCCTGGTGTGATCAGAGGGAAGTGAGAATGTCAATTTAATTGAGACAAAGGTATGGTGAGGGAGATGAGATTGGAGGAGGCTGGTTAATACGGGCCTGTGCCTAGCACAACACCTGACACGGTAGAGGCAGTCAGTATCTGCTGATCAATTGTTAGAGACTGATCAGCCTTTGGGATAATGGCAATTATCCCAAAAGTGTCTTATAAGCCAAGGATCAGGCCCTGCGTGGTGGGGATTTCATCAAAGCCATTCTATACCATGTGAGGTCCTGCCAAGCCTCTCCAGACAACAGCCCTTTATCTCACCAGGCCATTCCAACCATTAAAAAAGGAATAATGCAAGAAAGGATATGAGCTTCTATATGACTGATGCCAGAGGAATGGGACATTAAGGTGATGGGAACTCAAAGGATAGAAAAAGTGGTCAAGGAAGTCTTCCCAGAGAAGAAGGATTTGAGCAGCTTTGAACAGTGGGGAAACCTAGGGATGGAATTATTAATACACGCATGGGGCAGAGTGTGAGCAAAAGATTCACGTCCCGATATTATACATTTGTGTTTCCTACGTAGCTATTGAGGTCATCTTTTAGTAATGATTAAGTTCTTTATTTTCTAAATCAAATCTTGTTTACATCTTTGCCCAACTATCCAGATCTGATGCTCAAGCTTGGGCTAATAAAATAGGATTGGAGGAGGCCTGGCTTAAGGTTTAAATTTCCAAAGACTGGGCCAGAATAAATGAGTTTATTTACAGGGAAGAGCAAGGTAAAACCAGAAAGTCCAAATCATGGAGGCCTCAACCAAGGTGAGAAGGAAAGTTAGCCTTAGGGAAGCTCCGAGCAGGGACCCCAGTTAGATGGTCATTAGTTAGGGTATGAAGTGTGTCCAAGTGAGCACTGTGAGATCAGGACCACAGTTGCTGTGAGGGACACTCCAATTTGGTGCTGGCAGCATGCTGTGAAGATGAGCCTGCATCCTCAGTCTCTTTCTGTTGTCAATCCTTTGCCTCTCCCGACACACATGTGCACACACACACACATGCATGCACAATGCTGCAAAAACCTTTTACAGTTTTGCCATTCTTTCAAATTATGCACTGGTCTTATCTTCATCTTCAAATTCTTTGAGTAATCCAAGTTCCCACATCTGGCATGATGGAGTGAGGAGGTCAACCAATCTTCTTTCCAAAAGGTAACCAAACCATATGGCTGGACAAAGTGGTCACAACCATTTTAGCACTCTGTAATTTTACCAAAGGCACACCACAAATGGAGGTGTGCTTAAGAATGCAAGCTGATGAACTTTGGATAAGAACAGCCTGAGTCTGTGGCATCTTTGCCCAGGCTACACCCATCTCCCCCAGGTGTCGGTAGCCCACCTTGTTGCAGCAGCTGGAGGCAAGCCTGAGGAAGGTTTTGATATGGAGCATTGCTAGTTAAGGTGATGATATCAGTGACCAAGAGGAGGAAAGGCCAGTGACTCCTAGCTTGAGGTTGTGGGCCATTTGAGACAAGAAAATGACCAGCATACTAGACAGGGATGTAAGAGGGAGTCCAGGAGGTGGGAGAGCTATAGGGAGCTCGGTATACCCTCTGTATTCCCTAGGTGGAATACAGGCTCACAGCTCCAGAGATCAGAGCAAGCCCAAGCCACATCCACATGCCTAGGCTGCAGAGCCTGTGTCTGTGCCTGTGCACGGAGCAGGGGTGTGACAACCTAGCAGGATGTAAAAGCCAGGGTGGGCTTGCAAATGGCTTGGGGTGTGCCTCCTTCCCACAATACACAGAACCAGCAGTGGACAGTGGAAACGTTACTTGCTTTGACCAATGTTTGACTGACTATGCAGATAAGAAGCAACCCCTAAGAAGCCAGCCTGAAAAATTAAAGCAAACACCAACAATAAAACTAAGCAGTGACCCAAGTGAGTGCACATTGTTGGGGAGACAGGCTTCCTGGATATAGTCCAGCCAGGAAACCGGACAGGATGCATGGAGCAGTTATTGAAAGACTCAGAACTACACAGTGGTGGGCAGCTTTCCTAAGAACAGAATTTGAAGAACCACCAAACCAGCAGTGAGTTAACCATTTTCCCTCTGGTATCCCTGGCTAACCTGGCAGTGGGCATTGGGGCTGCAGACAGAGAAAGCTCCAGAAAATGCCCTCTATTTCTGGCTCAAGTACCAGGAAACTGGCCTCCTAACATTCAGAGGGAATTTAGAAGTTCCTTCCTCCCGTTTTTTCTTTTCTCCACTCTCTCACACCTCAGCCCACAAGCAGTCCCATGGTGGCACTGGCACCTACCCCAACAGGAGCTCCCGGAGCCAAAATGCTAAAGAGGGGACCTTCTCCAGTTGGTGGAGCTGTGGTCCCAAGAGGGCAGGACCAACCCAGGTTGCTTTTGTTCCAATTCTGGCCCCGCACTGCTTAGCCCCAGATATAGAAGTGCATGGTAGAGCCGGATAATGAAAGCCTCAGTTTTCTGCTTGGAAGACTAAAAAGAAGCCACAGCCAACCAAAGCAACAGGGTAATTGCTGAGAGAGTGTTGCTCAGGGAAGCAACCCAATTAAGTTATTTATGAACCCCAGGGTTCCTTCCTGACCTGCTCCTGCATAGATCTGGTCCTGTTCAACACACCAAAGACTGAGAGCTGAACTGATAGACCACTGTCCACAGATATCACCCACCTGCCGCCATGGTTCCCAACTGGCCACTGGGTGGTGCACAAGTGGGACAGGACTGAATAGCCCTGTGAACACTTTGGAAACTGAACTGATTTTGGAATCACGGACTACAGAAGAAGGATTGAAACTTGCAGCTTGAACCTGCCTAATCAAAAATATCTACAATCTCCACAGGACTTAATTGCACTCAATGATTTTTAGTAAATTTACAATGTTGTACAGCCATCCACACAATCTAATTCCAAAATATTTTTTTTTTTTTTTTTTTTTTTTTTTGAGACAGAGTCTCACTCTGTTGCCCAGGCTAGAGTGAGTGCCGTGGCGTCAGCCTAGCTCACAGCAACCTCAAACTCCTGAGCTCAAGCGATCCTCCTGTCTCAGCCTCCCGAGTAGCTGGGACTACAGGCATGCGCCACCATGCCCGGCTAATTTTTTCTATATATATTTTTTTAGCTGTCCATATTATTTCTTTCTATTTTTAGTAGAGGTGGGGTCTCGCTCTTGCTCAGGCTGGTCTCGAACTCCTGAGCTCAAACGATCCGCCCACCTCGGCCTCCCAGAGTGCTAGGATTACAGGCGTGAGCCACCGCACCCGGCCTAATTCCAAAATATTTTCATCACCCTAATAAGTGACCTCATTCATGTTAGCAGTCACATGTAGTCCCAATTCCCCTCTACCGGTCTCCTGGCAACCACCAGTCTACATTCTTTGTCTATGAATTTGAGTACTCTGGATATTTCATATAAATGAAATTATATAATATATGGGGCTTTGTGATTGGCCCCTTTCACTTAATACAATGTTTTCAAGGTTCATCCATGTTGTAATATGTATCAGCACTCCATTTCTTTTTATGACAAAATAATATTCTATTATATGGTTATAGCAATTTTTTTTGGAAACAGGGGTCTCACTATGTTGCCCAGGCTGGATGGATTGCAGTGGCTATTTACAGGTGCTATCATAGCTCACTGCAGCCTCAAACTCCTGGGCTCAAGCAATCCTCTTGCCTCAGCCTCCCAAGTGATTACAACTATAGTTGTGCACCATCACATCTGGCTGATTTTTCTTATTTTTTTAGAGATGGGGTCTTGCTATGTATGCTAGTCTTGAACTTCTGGCCTCAAGTAATCCTGCTGCCTTTGCTTTCTGAGTTGCTGAGATAGGCTGTATTTTGTTTTTCTGATAGTAGCGATCCTAATGGATGTAAGGCAGTATCTAATTGTGGTTTAGATTTGCATTTCTCTTATGATTAGGGATGTTGAGCATCTTTTCATATGTTTGTTGGCCATTTGTATTTCATCTGTAGAGAAATGTCTATTCATGCCTTTTGCTCACTTTTTGTTTGCTGTTGAGTTCTCTATTGTTTTTCTGGTCTCTATTTCACTAATTTCAGCTCTAGCATTTATTATGCCCTTCTTTCTGCTTGCTCTAGGTTTAGTTTGCTTCTTTTCCAGTGGCTTAAGGTAAAAGGTTAGGCTATTAATTTGAAATAATTCTTTTTTAATACATTTACATTCAAGGTAATTATTGATAGGTAAGGACTTGCTACTGCCATTTCGTTTATTGTTTTCTTGTTGTTCTGTGGATCTTTTGTTTCTTCCTCTCTTGCTGTCTTCCTTTGTGATTAGATGATTTTCTGTAGTGTATGCTTTGATTCCTTACTTTTTAGAGATCATTCTTTTCAACTTACAGTCCTTTACAACTATACATTTCCCTCTAAGTACTGCTTTAGCTACATACCATATGTTTTGGTATGCTATATCTTCATTTCATTCATCTTAAATTTTTCTAATTTTGATTTTTTTTTCCTAATTCTCTGTGTACTTTCTAATTTTGCTTGAGATTTCTTCTTTTTGACCCATTGGTTATTTAGAAGTGTATTGCTTAATTTCCACATATTTGTGAAGTTCTCAAATTTCTTTCTGTTATTGATTTCTAATTTCATTTCATTGTGGTCAAAAATATACTTTGTATGATTTTAATTCTTTTGAATTTATTAAGGTTTATCTCATGCCCTAGCATATGCTCTACGCTAAAGAATATCCCAAGTGCCTTTGAGAAGAATGTGTATTCTGCTGTTGTTAGGTGGAGTTTTATATATATGTCTATTTTTTTTTTAAGGGATAAGTAAAGAGGCTTTATTGGAGAGTTCCTGGGTGAGGGTAATGGGTCCCAAGAGAGGGGCCCGGGGCGAGGTTCTCGGGTCCTGGGAGAGAGAGAGAGAGAGACCCAAGAAGTCACCTATATGTCTGTTATTAGGTCTATTTGTTTATACTGTTGTTCAAGGCTTCTATTTCCTTGATGATCTCTGTCTAGTGGATCCATCTATTATTGTCCTTTAATATATATTTGAAAATTATAATTGGTAGCATTTACAATATATATAAATATAATATAAGAGATCTATAACATAAAGGGGGAAAGGTAAAAAAAATATGGTTGTAAGGTTTCTATATTCCACTTGAACTGGTAATATATTTATTCTAAGTAATCTGTGAAAAATTAAGTATATTGTAACCCCTAGAGTCACCATTTAAAAAAATATTCAGAGATATATTAAAAAACAATAGATGAATTAAAACAGAATGCTAAAAATTACTCAAATAACCAGAAAGAAGACAGAAAAGTTTAAACAGAGGGATGAAAATGGAACAAACAGAAATAATGAAGTGGTATACATATATCCAAACAAACATATCAATAATCACATTGATTATAAATGGACTAAATATAAAAATTAAAAGACAGACATTGTCAGAATGGATAAAAACAATACCCTGCTATAGGATGTTTACAAGAAACTTGCTTTAAATATGATAGATGTATGTTAAAAGTAAAGGACAGGAAAAGATATACCATAGAAAAAATAATCAAAAGAGCTGGAGTGGTCATATTGATATCAGACAAGGCAAATTTCAGAGTAAAGAAAATCATTAGGAATATAGAAGGATATTACATAATGATAAAAGGTCAAATCACCAAGAAGACATACTAATCTTAAATGTGTTTTCATCTAACACCACAGCTTCAAAATTCTTGAAGTAAAAACTACAGAACTGAAGGGAGAGATAGACAAATCAAAATTAGGCCTGGTGTGGTGGGTCATGCCTATAATCCTAGCCCTTCAGGAGGCTGAGGCAGGAGGATCGCCTGAGGCCATGAGTTTGAGACTCCCCAGCCTGAACAACAAAAAGATAAACATAACAGGAGAATCTCCAAACACTTGGAAATTAAACAACAGACTTCTAAATAATCCATGTGTCAAAGAGGAAATCTCAAGGAAAATTAAAAAATATCAATATCCCCCATGAACTGAGATGCAACAATCTTCAACAAAATATTTACAAATTGAATCAAGTAGTATATAAAATGTTAATACATATTCAGCCATAAAAAGCTATGAAATTCTGATAAATGCTATACCATGGATGAACGTTGAAAACATTATGCCAAGATACAAGTTAAATATGCCAGATACTAAAGAACAAATACTATATGATCCCACTTATATAAGGTGCCCAGAATAGGCAAATTCATAAAGATAGAAAGTAGAGCTGAGGTTACCAGGGGCTTGTGGAGTGGGGGGTGGGTATTGTTTAATGGATACAGAATTTGTGTTTGAGATGATGAAAAAGTTTTGGAAGTGGATAGTGATGACAGTTGCACAACATTGTCAATGAACTTAATGCCACTGAATTGTACACTTAAAAAGTGTTAAAATGGTAAATTTCATGTTACTACAAACAAATATATCACAACCAAATAGAGTTTATCCTGGGAATTCAAGGATAGTATAATATTCTAAAATTAATCAATATAATCATATTAACAGCTTAAAGAATAAAAATTACAAGGTCATATTGATTGATGCAGAGAAAGTGTTTGACATAATTCAATGTCCATCCATGATAAAAACTGTCAGCAAACTAGGAATAGAAGGAAATTTCCTCCATCTGGTAAAGGTATCTACAAAATATATACCGTTAATGTCCTACCAAATGGTAAAAGTCTTTCCTCTTAAATCCCGTTAAGTAGGGGAGAATGTCCTCTCTCACCAGTCTTATTCAATATTGTACTAGAAGTCCTAGACACTGAAGTAAGGCAAAAAAAAGGAAGAAGAAAGAAAGAAGAAAGAGAGAGAGAAAGAAAGAGAAAGAAAAAGAAAGAGAGAAAGAAAGGGCATACAGATTGGAAAGGAGGGTAGAAAACTACCCCTATTCATAGATAATGATTGTCTGTGTGTAAAATTCCAAGGAATTTACAAAGAAATCACTCCTAGAATAGATGAGTTTAGCAATGTCACAGGATACAATGTCAACATACAAAAATAAATTGTATTTCTCTATTCTAACAATGTACAATTGAAAGCTGACATCTAAAAAAATAATAATATTTATATTAGCTTTATAAAACAGAATAATTATAACCTAACAAAACATGTACAGGATGTATATGCTTAAAATCACAAAATGCTGATAAAATGGACGAAGATCTAAATAAATGGATAGACATACCATTCCCATAGATTGGAAGACATAGTGTAAAGATAGCAATTCTCCCTGTATTGATTTATGGATTCAACACATTTCCAAATAAGTTCCTACCAGTACTTTCATAGGTGTAGACAATTGGATTATAGAATGTATGTGGCAAGTCCAAGGAACTAGAATATGATAATAATTTTGACAAAGAAGTATAAACTTGGAGGAATCATGCTAATAATTTTAAGGCTTATTATAAAGCTATAGTAATCAAGACAGTGAAAAGAGATAGATACATAAATCAATGAAACAAAACAGAGAGTCTGGACATAGGCCCACACTAATACAGGCATTTGATTTTTACAAAAATGCAAAAGCAATGTTATGGAGAAAGGATAATCTTTTCAACAAATAGTGCTGGAAAACTGGACGTCCATATGACAAAAAAGGCTCTTGACATAAAAGTTGCACTTTAATACAAAAAGTAACTCATAGTGGATCACAGATCTACATATAAAGTGTAAAACATGGGAGAAAATCTTACCTATGGTGAGGCAAACAGTTCTTAGACATAACACCAAAAGGATGATTCATAAGGAAAAAAATGAGTACGCTGAATTTTATTAAAATTAAAAACATTTGGTCTGTGGAACGAAGTAACAAAGTATAGACTTGGAGAAAAATGCTTGTAAATCACATATCTGATAGAGGACTTGTAATCAGAATATATAAAGTCCCCTCAAAACTCAACAGTAAGACAACAATCGCATTTAAAAATGGGCAACAACTAAAATCTATAGTTTATCAAAGAATATATATGGATGGGAAATACACCTATAAAAAATGTTCAACATAATTATCTATAATAATTAAGGCCTAAAATAAAACCATGAAGCCATTTGCTACACACCATCTAGAAAGACCCAAATAAAAAAATTCTGATAATACCAAATGATAGCAAGGATGCAGAACAACTGGCTCTCTCATGCATTGCTGATGGGAATGCAAAAATAATATAGCCTATCTAGAAAACAGTTTGGTAGTTTCTTATAAAGTTAAACATATGCCCACCATAGGAACCAACAATCGCATTCCTGAGTCTTTACTGCAAAGCTGGTATAAGCAAAGTTTTCCTTAAATGGCCAGAGAGTAAATATTTTAGGCTTACAGGCTGTAAGTCTCTGCCACAATTCCTCAACTCTATCACTGTAGTGAAAAAACAGTCATAGACAGTATGTAAATTAATGGGCAGTTGTGTTGCAAAAAAACTTTATTTGCAAAAACAAACAGCCAGCCCACAGGCCACAGTTTGCTGACCTTTGTCCTAGAAAAATAAGAACCTGTGTCCACTCAAAAACATTTATACAAACATTTATAGAAGTTCTATTCTTAATCATGAAAAACTGGTAACAACCAAATGGCCTACAACTGGTAAATGGATAAACCAGTGGTGTATCCATACCATGGGGTATTACTCAGCAATGAAAAATAAGCAACTGCTACACGCAACAACTTGGATGAATTTACAAGGCATGTTGAGTGAAAGAAGTCTTTATGAAAAGGTTACATACTACATGATTCCATTTATATGGTATTATTCTTGTAAAAATGAAACTACAGTATGGAGAAGAAATCAGTGGTAAGCAAGAGGGGTGAGTGGAGGGTGTAACTCTAATAACGAGTGAGTTTTTTCAGATGAAAGAATTGTTGGGTATTCTGATTGTGGTAGTGGTTACATGAATCTGTGCATACATGTCTCAAAATGTGTAGACAATTTTCCCATATGATTATTTACTGAAAATACCACTATTGCTTCTATTAAAAAGAAAGTGATCACTTTGTGCCTGTTTCCTTACCACCTAATCCCTCCTTAACTATACGCAGGCTGCGTTTTGCCTGCACCATTTCTTTCAGAAGTGAACTTTTTGGGACCAAGTCTAAAGAGTTTTTCTTAGTCATCATTCCTGATCTTTTTATTGCATTTGATGCTATTGATTCTTTTCTCTTTAAAGGTCTGCTTTATTAGCTTTCGAGGTGCCTTGCTTTTTGGATTTTCCTTCAGCCATGTTGACCGCTACAGGTAACCTGTTTTCTTACATAATCTGTTTCTTTTAAGTTTAATGTCTGACAACAAGCCATAGAATTATATAGAGCTGTGCTGCCCAATACCTAGCCATATATGACAACTGAGCACTCGAAATGTGCATAGTGTGACTGAACAACTGAATTTTTAGTTTAATTTTAATTAAAACTTGGTATTAAATTCAGTTATCAGAAAATACAACTTCGGGATATGTGTGTATATATATGTATTTTTTTTGAGACAAGGTCTCACTGTGTTGCCTGGGCTACAGTGCAGTGGTGTCATCACAGCTCACTGCAACCTCAAACTCCTGGACTCAAGCAATCCCCCTGCCTCAGCCTCCCAAGTATCTGGGACTATAGGCTCATGCCACCATGCCTGGCTAATTTTTTAATTTTTTTATAATGGTAATTCTTGCTATGTTGCCCAGGCTAGTCTCAAACTCCTGGCCTCAAAGCAATCCTCCCGCCTTGGCCTACCAAAGGGCTAGGATTACAGGTAGGAGCTACCATGCCCAGCCTGAATCTATTTTTTTAATCCTAAATTTTACACAATCAAAATACAGATCAAATATTTCTCCCATCCAAGTACTAAGACTGACTCTGCTTGGTTTCCAAGATCAGATGAGATCGGGTGCTTCACGGTGGTACGGCTGTAGACAGATCAAGTATTTCTGATGAAAAAACTTAGCATCTGAATTCAGATGTATGTGTAAAATACACACCAGATTTTTAATACTGAGTACAAAAAAAGGAATGGAAGATAGCTCATTAATAATTTATATTAATCACATGTTGAAATTATATTTTGAATATAATTTGAATAAAAATTATTAAAATTAATTTTTCCTGTTTCTTTTTACTTTTTAAAAGGTAGCTATTAGAAAACTTAAAATTACATGCTGTGTCACATTGTATTTCATTAGACAGCACTGACATAGGGAATTTGATTCCCACAGATACACACATACACATATATATGTATACACATACATATAGTTATATACATACAAATGCATATATGTGTAGATGTATATGCACCAATCACAAATTAGGAAATATATACACATGTGTATCTGTGATTTGTACAAGCTCTGCCTCACATGCTTCTAGGCAGCATTGTGTTATGTGATAGCTCCAAATATTTCCTCAGTTGATGGATGAAATATCCATTTCTGCATATGAAAGGCAGTTTAGGTTTTATGGATATCAAGAACAGCCATGTATAGAAGCTTCTATTATATTTTCCCAGAGATGTAATTAAAGCAAAAGTTTAAAAGTGAAAACAATTATGCCCAAGAACAAAAGATGGTGTCAGCAGTAATGTGCAGGCATGACGATTCCTCGTTTCAATATTTTTAACCTCATCATGTATACTAAGTTCAGAGCTATGAGAATGTTCAAAGTCCTAGGTAGCAAGCAGTAGTTTAGGATTACTATAGAATCACACAAAGTGGGGGCACTGAGAAAATGATGTAATGGATTGACAGTATGAATCCTTCTGTAGAAAAAAGAATCATATGCTATGTGAAAGATAATGTATCTGCGATGGATGATAATCAGCAACAGAAGATAGAGGTACTTGAGGAGATGAAAAAAATCTCTTAAGTTTGATTAGCATCAAAGTTGGATGCTTATTAGTTGAATTCATTCAGAAGTTGAGGACTCAGAAGATTGATCAGGTAACTGCTGCTGCTGAAAAACGTCACAAGCTAGTTATTTCAATGGATTGAACTCTAACTCAAATTGAATCTGCCTAGCATCAACATGAGTGATGAAGCTGATAGAGTGGAATTTATCCTGTTGCCAAAAAAGTTCTTTGCAGAGAACATTATGGTCAAGTGTGTGATTTGGGGGAAGGGTAATTTGCTTGTGAGAATAGGTTTGGATGGAACTGGTCTATTCTGGGAAAAGAGGTGGGCTATAGAGGACATAAAGTAGAAGAGAGTAAGTACATACTTTTAAAGGCTAGGACATACTCATCCTCCCTTTTGGTGAAAACTGAGGTTTTGAAGCTTTATAAATGGACTTTGACTCCACCAAAAAACTGTTAGAATAAACAAATTCAGTAAAGTTGCAGAATAAAAAATCAACATACAAAAATCAGTAGTGTTTCCATACACTAACAATGAACTATCTGAAAAAGAAATGAAGAAAACAGTTCGATTTATAGTAGCACCAAAAAAAAAAAAAAAAAAGTAGAAATAAATTGTACCGAGGATGTGAAAGATCTGTACACTGAAAACTATGAAACATCGATGAAAGACATGGAAGAAGATACAAATAAATGCAAAAATATCCTATGTTCATGGACTGGAAGAGTTACTATTGTTAAAATGTCCACACTACCTACAGCAATCTACACATTCAATACAATTCTTATCAAAATTCCAATGACATTTTTCACAGAAAGAGAAAAAAATCCTAAAATTTGTATGGAACCACAAAAGACTTTCAATAACCAAAGCAATTTTGAGCAAAAAGAACGAAGCTGAAAGGCATCACACTGCCCAGTTTCAAACTATTTTACCAAGCAGTAGTAATCAAAACAGTGATACTAACATAAAAATAGATACAAAAAATAGATTTAGAGCCTAGAAATAAATCCACACATTTACATGGTCAAATGATTTTTGAAAAAGGTATTAAGAACACAAAATGGGGAAAGGGCAATCTCTTTGATAAGAAGTTTTGGGAAAAGTGGATATCCACATGCAGAACTAAATTGGACCCTCATCTCACACCATAACATAAATCAACTCAAAATGAATTGCAAACTTGTATGTAAGACCTGAAACTGTAAAACTACTAGACAAAAACAGGAAGAAAGTTTCTTGATGTTGGGATCGCTGGAGCCCAGGAGTCTGAGGTTGTAGTGAGCTACAATGATGCCACTCACTCCACTGTACTCTATCAGAGCAAGAGACACTGTCTCAAACAAACAAACAATAGTACTCTCACAAAGTTGTTGGGAGAATTAAATAAGTTAATACAAGTGAAGTGCTAAGAAAAGAGCTTGGAACACAGGAAGTGCTTACTTTCTAGCTGTGGCGATTGTTATTAACACACTTTCCAAGGCAAACTCAAGATTTCACCTATCACTTGCTGTTCATGATTTCCAAGTCCATCAGGGATCTTTGTCCCATCATTTCATCTACCTACTAGACCATCTCCATCTGGATATACAAATGGTGACTAAAGTGAAATAAATCAACTCCCTAAAATAATCTTCCACCTCAAACCAGATTTTCTTTATATGTAATTTCTGTTAATGTAGGTCAGTAACACTGGTAACCATAGACCCATCTTTTCCTTTTTTTAATGCACATCCAATATGACTGAAATAAAACAAAACAAAATGCTGTTTTTCCTTCTTTATAAAGGCAATATATTTATTCATTATAGAAAATTTAGAAAATATACAAAAAACAAAAACGACAAATTACTCATAACCAAAAAAATCACAATTTCCAGTAAAAAATTTCAACATATTTTATTTGATATTTTCCCACATAATTAAGACCCTACTGTATGCACAAATGTGATCTTTTTAAAACTAAAACGTCCTCACCATTAAAAACAATCTGTAAGCCTTGTTTTAAAATAAGATTTTAAAATTCAAATTCTTAAAGCGAAACTTTCTGGAGATTTGAAAACTACAGATGACGCAAAATCTTGAGATTACTGTTGACTTTTCGGTATGTCCTGTTCTTCTGCTATTGAAACATATATAGATTTGAGGGACTATTTCTACATATGCAGTTGACCTTTAAACAACATGAGTTTGAACAGCACGGACCACTTGGCGTATAGAAAATACAGTATTCGCGGTCTCCCATATATGGCAGCGCTGACTGTGGGATTTGAAAATGCGCGGATCTTGATATACGCGGGTGGTCCTAGAACCAGTCTCCCGCGTATACCAAGGGATGACTGTATTTTAAAAACGGTCATCGTCCACAACAGTATTCATGGCCCACCTTTTAATTATGCACTTTAAAAATATTATAAATTATTTTATATTCTTATATTCTTTTTAAAAGTATAAATTTTAAAATACTTGGTATTCACACGTGTCCGACACAATACATTTAACCAATCACCTCCAAAAACACTGTTCCAATTTACACGCTCACCAAACTGGCCTGAGTGTCTTATCTTTCCACAGCAGTGTGGAATGATAATTAAGAACAAACTACCAAAACGCTTAAAAACCCAGCAGGTAAAATGTCGCCTCCTGCACCTGAACGCTTCTTTTCCCGCCTCATGCTATGGGTGCTGGTCGCGGAAATCTGACCAGAGCCTGGAGGGACCGCGCACAGGGCGGGGCCGACTGGGCGTTCTGTGCGCGGAGAGAGCGCCGCCGTCGCCAGCGTGGCGCACAGTGCTGACGCAATACGCAAGCAAGTCGTGAGGCCCCCTTCGCCCGCGACGGCGCTGCGTCACGGGCTTTCGGGCGCTTTGCTCCTAGAGACGGCGACTGCTGCCGGGCCGAGCGCTGGCCTCCAGCGCCAGTGGAGCCAGGTCAGCGGCGCGATGAGGCGCAGCAAGGCCGATGTGGAGCGGTACATCGCCTCGGTGCAGGGCTCCGCCCCGTCGCCCCGAGAGGTGAGCAGGTCCCGGGGAGACCGGTGGCCTCGCCTTGGCCCGGCCGCGCGAGGCGCCGGTGTCATGGCTCCTGACGGCCGCTGCTCCTTGGCGCGTTCCGTTGAGGCGCCGGCCGGCTCGCGCGATCCGTGGGCAGCGTGGCGCTAGCGAGCGGGCGGGGGAGGGGTGGGGGGACCGCGACAGGAGGGCGGCCGTTGGGGCGGGCGCTTCCTCTTCCTCCTGGCCTGCTCTCTACTGTCTTCATTCGCGGGCCCACCCTGGCGCGGGCTTTCTTGGCGGCTCGCGCGCCGCGTCAGGCCTGCATGGCCTAGTCCCGGGGGCTTGGACGCCTACTAGCCTCCGGTGGGCGCCCCGGTTACCGTATCCGGGAGGGTTCTTTGTATCTGCCAGACTGTTACTGGTGCGGCGGAGGTCGCAACTGCTCGGCTTGGTGGAACCCAGCCGGGACTGACGCAGTCCTGGGGAGGGCTTTTGCCGCTGTGACGGGTGATACCGTAGGCATCCAGGCGGCGATGGCCACATTTGCAATGGCCTGACAGGGCAAATGACATGGGAACTCCTGTTGTTTTGAGGTGTCTGTTGCTGGGTCTTTATAAGGGTCCGGCTCCACTACTCATACTCCTCTGTTTCACTCCCACAACTCTTTGGAAGCTGATTTTATTTGCCCGAAAACGAACAAACAACAACAACAAAAACCGAAAAACCGGAATGTCGGAAAGTTTAAATTTCTTACAGACCATTGTTACTATGGCTTAGAATTTTTAACCTTTTTCACAACGTGATCTTAGGGCATTTTTCCTCTTTAAAGGTAAAATAATGTGCTAGATGTGTTTTGGATTCAACAAGATTTTAGCAATTGGCCGTAGAGAGTGATGGAAGAGCTGTTAAGGGTGAATGTGTACAGGATTTTGAGTCAGGTTGCTAGAGGTTGAATAATCACAACTCTGTCGTTTATAAAGTGGGATTTGACGCACATTAGACTTTTCATCAATAAAATCGAGTTGTAACATTGATGGGGTTTGAAAGGATGATCCATGTTAAACATTCAGGGCAGTGCTTGACACATAGTAAGCCCTACATATATGTTAGCTGCAATTCATTATTTTTCTTGTTGATGTTAAAAGGGCATTTGTTCAAGGTCTGTTCTGGGGAAGGGCCTATGAGGATAAAGATCTAAAAGGAATTAAATATAGGCCCGGCGCGGTGACTCACGCCTGTAGTTCTAGTACTCTGGGAGGCCGAGGCAGGAGGATTATTTGAGCTCAGGAGTTCGAAACCAGCCTGAGCAAGAGCAAGACCCCGTCTCTGCTAAAAAAAAAAAAAAAAAAAAAAAAATAGAAAGAAATTAGCTGGACAACTAAAAATATATAGAAAAAATTAGCCGGGGCCGGGCGCGGTGGCTCACGCCTGTAATCCTAGCACTCTGGGAGGCCGAGGTGGGCGGATCATTTGAGCTCAGGAGTTCGAGACCAGCCTGAGCAAGAGCGAGACCCCATCTCTACTAAAAATAGAAAGAAATTATATGGACAGCTAAAAATATATATAGAAAAAATTAGCCGGGCATGGTGGCGCATGCCTGTAGTCCCAGCTACTCGGGAGGCTGAGACAGGAGGATCGCTTGAGCTCAGGAGTTTGAGGTTGCTGTGAGCTAGGCTGACGCCACGGCACTCACTCTAGCCTGGGCAAGAGAGTGAGACTCTGTCTCAAAAAAAAAAAAAAGAAAAAATTAGCCGGGCATGGTTGCGTGTGTCTGTAGTCCCAGCTACTCCGGAGGTTGAGGCAGGAGGATCGCTTGAGATCAGGAGTTTGAGGTTGCTGTGAGCTAGGCTGACACCACAGCACTCTAGCCGGGGCAACAGAGTGAGACTCTGTCTCAAAAAAAAATAAATATAAAAGGAAACTCGTGGATAGTCATGATTATAAAAACAACGTAATTGTGTCTTTTACCATAAGTAGGCCTAGGTTATCTTATTTTGTGCTCACAACAACCCTGTGGATATTGAGATATGCTGAGATTAAAGATTCTTGTCCATGGTCAGGTAGCTGGGCAGGACTTTGTCAATGGGTCTGTTATAGTTTCTCTTGGGAACAGTGAGACAGGTTACACCAGCCTATTTCTCCAGAGAAGAGGAATAGATATCTACATACAGATTTTAATTTCAAACTGCTGGCATAGCCATAAATATGAATGTGGTGATAGAGTCTAAAACAACCGTAGTGAAGGTTTCTCTAACTCTTCCTGAAATTGACATGACTTTGTATTTTTCTTTTAAAGCTAGTTTAGAGCCTTCATGAGATTCTTGGTAGGGACCTTAGCTTCCAAAAGATTAAAAACCACTGGTCTTGGCCGGGCGCGGTGGCTCACGCCTGTAATCCTAGCACTCTGGGAGGCCGAGGCGGGTGGATCGCTCGAGGTCAGGAGTTCGAGACCAGCCTGAGCAAGAGCGAGACCCCGTCTCTACTAAAAATAGAAACATTATATGAACAACTAAAAATCTATATAGAAAAAATTAGCCGGGCATAGTGGCGCATGCCTGTAGTCCCAGCTACTCGGGAGGCTGAGGCAGTAGGATCGCTTAAGCCGAGGAGTCTGAGGTTGCTGTGAGCTAAGCTGACGCCACGGCACTCACCCTAGCCTGGGCAACAAAGTGAGACTCTGTCTCAACAAAAAAAAACAAAAAAAAAACAAAACCACTGGTCTTTACAGAAGTTAGAATGTTCTTTCAACTACATAACTTTTCCATCAAATAAAATAGTGGGGGCAAAATTTTAAGAATTGGTTGTTATGGCCACCTCTCTCTTACACTTAAAAAGTATTAAGTTGAAATCATTTACCTTAGAACCTGGGGATTTCAGTGGAATATAAATTAGTAAGTTTGGAACATGGGAAGCTATTCTATAAAATTAGATTTGAGTGAAATGCCAAAACAGGATGCATTGGGTAACTTGGAAGGGAGATAGTGGAGGGGGCAGAGGCAGTGGCTGTGAAGAAAAGAAAAAAATTACTATTTATTTCTCTCCCAATTTGGCAGGGGCTGGCCATCTGTGAACTGACCATGCTTTCTAGAATGTCTTGGTTGTGGAGTAGGTTGATGTGTCTGTAATCTCATAACTTCCAGTCTTTCATTATGCTTTCATTTGTTCATCTCCTTCGTTTTGCCCTTTTCCTACTCCTTTATGTCTGCTTTTGCCCTTGTTGAAAATAATAATTCTTTCTATAATTTTTCTTTTTCCAGATGGCTTATCTTTAGTTTTTCTAGATTCTGTCTAGTTGGCCTCTCATTCTGCAACTGATTCCCACACCTCAGAGGCTTCTTGACAGCTTTTATTTTATATATATATATATATATACATATATATATGCACACTTTAGAGATGGGGGTGTTCCTATGTTGCTCAGGCTGATCTTGAACTCCTGGGCTTAAGCGATTCTCCTGCTGTCTCTCTCTGAGTAGCCGGACTACAAGTGCGCACCACTCACTATGCCTGGCTTTGAAAGCACTTGGTTGGTTGTTCTACTATTTATATTTATATTTTATACTTCTGAGTAACATACATATATACTTTTATTTCTTGATTCTCTCTCCCATTTTAGATACTTTCTGCTGGCTTTCTACTGTGCTCCTCCAGAACTCTGTCCCCAGATACTTGTTTCCCCCTCATTTTCCCGGGACTCTTACTGGAATTTTTGGTTAAATGAATATTTAGCATTTATATAATTATAATAAGGTAAATATTTTTGCATTTGTGGCCTTTGTTGTGTAGTTTTATTTTCCTGGATTTAATAATTGCTTTGTTTTTTGGTTTGCTTATTTATGGTATATTACTAATTCTTTACTCAGACTCAGCAATTGAAACTCTAAAGTGTGGTCAAACAGGTTACATAATCCCATCAATTGCAACTGATTTTTGAAAAAGCATCTTCATACTTGGAGCGTGCTTACGACTTACTGCTCCAACCTGAACTGGTTTCTTTTTCTCTTTGCTACACAGTTGTACTCCTGGGACTTCCCTTTATCATTAACTTTAAAATTCCCTTCATCTCTTTTCTGTGTTAGACCATCTGTTTCTTGTATCTCATGTCCTCTTGATTTACTTTGTTTTGATGTGGCACAGTCTCATTTGCTTTGAGAAGGAATGGATGAGATTTTTTTTTTATTCTTTAAAATATTGTATGTCTGAAAAACTTTTTTACTCGATTTGGTTAATAGTTTGACTGTCAGATTCTGGGTCTGAAATAATTTTTTCCTCAATTTTGATATCATTTCTCCATTTTCCAGTAGTTTTCCTGTTAGAAGTCTGATGTGGTTCTTATTCTTGGTAATTTAAAGGTTTTTTTGGAAGGTTCCCTTTAATTAGGAAACTCATTTTTTTCAGTTCTGTAACATTTCTTGTATTCTTTGACCATTTTCTCTCTCCTTTTTTTTTTTTTTTTTTTTTTTTTTTGTTATCTTTCTGATGTTTCTTTTACCTGAAAGTTGGACTTTCTGGTTTCATCCTCCAAAGTTTTCTCTCTTATTCTTGTTTTCCTCTGTTTGTCCTAATTTTTATTTTTGAGATAGCGTCTCACTCTCTCACCCTGGCTAGAGTGCAGTGGTGTCATCATAGCTCACTGCAACCTTAAACTCCTGGGCTCAAGGGAGCCTCCTGCCTCAGCCTCTCCCAGAGTGCTAGGATTATAGGTGTGAGCCACTGCATCCAGCCTGTTCTACTTTTTGAGAGATTTCTTTACCCTTATCTTCCAGGGGAAGGGGATAGGGGAACTCATGGTTGAATATCTATAGGCTTTGCATAGTCTGTATAATTCCTGCCCTTACCCTTGTTGGGACTCCACACAGATTTGGAGCCAGTTTATACAGAGAACAAACTCATTTGCTGCAGCTTTTTTGGAGGGGGTGCAGGAGTAGGAGGAGGAGGAAGAGAAGTCAGCTGACTATGCAAGATGGGGAGAGTGTGGCATCTCTCAGTGTCTGACTGTTCTTATTTTCAGCCCCATGTCAGTTCTTCATACTTAGCAGCTTAAATGAATTCAGGCATTTGCTTATAGTGGCATCTGGTGTCATGGAAAGAAGCAATGACTGAGTCAAGACATAACATTGGCTCTGCTCCTTCCTAGCTATGTATCCTTAAACAAGGCACTTACTCCTTGGGATTCAGTTCCCTTGTAAAATAAACAGGTTGGAGGCAGGAGATGATCAGGTTTCCCCAAAATTCAATGCTTCTACATATTAGTCTTTAATAGCTTTTTAATCTTAAGATAGTCCTCTTTAAATAAGATAGTTTGATGCAAAGTAGGTAACAGAATTTATTTTTTATTGTTTGTTGACATTGTGAGAAACTCTGTTACTTTTTGTGCCATCTTGACTATTGTGAAATTTTCGTCACGTACTTCCTCCTATATATTTAAATTTATGAATTCAGTGGAGGGAGGAGACTCTGTGTATTGTGTATTCTTTGGTTTTTAAAAGTATTTCTGGTTAATTGCAGTTCAATTCTTTTTGACCTATTTTCTCAAGTCTTTGATAAAAATACTAAATGAAGTTTAAGATTGGTGGTAGTTCTTCAGGTTCAGAATATATCTTGTTAAGGATGTACAGGCAAAATACCAACATACCAAACTTGGAATAGTTTTCTAAGTGTCACTATTTTGACATAAAGTTAGAGTTTTTAAAAAAACAATTTTATTGAGATAAAATCCCAGGTCATGGAGAGTTACTCCTATGTTTTCTTCTAAGAGTTTTATGGTTTTTAGCCCTTATGTTTAAGTTGATCCATTTGGAGGTAATTTTTTGTATGTGGCATGTATGCAGTAGGGATCCAGCTTTATTCTTTCACATGTGGAAATCTAGTTCTGTCTTCACCATCTTTGAAGGGATTGTTTTTTCCCTATTGAACGGACTTAAGACCCTTGCCAAAAATCAACTGGCCTTAGATTTATGGGTTTATTTCTAAACTCTGAATTCTGTATCATTGGTCTGTATGTCTGTCCTTATGCCAGTACTACACTGGTTTGATTGCTGTAGCTTTGTAGTAAGTTTTGAAATTGGCAAGTGTGGATTCCTCCAACTTTGTTATTTTTCAAGAGTGACTGTTTGGGGCCCCTTGCACACCCATTTGTATTTGAGGACTGGCTTTTTCATTTTTCAAAAAAAGGCCATGAGAATTTTGATAAGGATTGCATTGAACGTATAGATTGCTTTGGATAATATTGATATCTTGACAATATTAGATCTTCCCATCCATGAACACAGATACCTTTCCATTTATTTAGGTCTTTAATTTCTTTGAGCATCGTTTTGTAATTTTCAGCATACAGGACTTTCACCTCCTTGGTTAAATTTATTCCCAGGTATTTTATTTTTGTAGATGCTATTGTAAATGGAATTGCTTTCCATTTTTGAAGATTTGAAAAATACAGATGACTCAAAATCTTGAGATGGTTACTGTTGGCATTTCCGTATGTCCTGTTCTTGTGCTATTGAAATATACATAGATTTGAGGAACTATTTCTATATATGCAGTTGCCCGTCAAACAAACAACATGGGTTTGCTTTCTTAATTTCCTTTTCTGATTTTTTATTTCTGGTACAGTAGTACCCTCTTACAGGTGGTTTTGCCATCCTCGGTTTTACCTATAGTACCTGTGGTCTGAAAATATTGAATGGACTTTGGTAGTAGCAGTGGAGATGTAGAGAAGTAGATGGATTGAGGTAACATATTAATAGAAGGTAGAACTGATAGGTCTTATTGATGATATCTTGGACATGAGTTTAGAGTTCATGAGAGGTGAGATCTACAGATAAATATTTGAGAGTCAACATACAGTCAGTAGTCATAGGTGAGATTCAGTGTATGTCATAGATATGATTTACTGAGAGGAAGGGGGATTAGGACCAATTCCTGGGGAAGTTGATGTGAAGAGAAGAGCCTGTGAAGGAGCTGGAGAAGAAACAGCCAATAATGTAGAAGTGAAAGTATGGACAGCATGGTATCTTGGAATTCGTGGGAACAGCGTTTCACAAAGATGGTGTGACTTAAGAATGTTTTCTGCAGGTTTCATAAGAAGGAAAAATTGAAACAAATTATATAGTAAACAGTGGGGACTAGTTAAATTATTATAGTTCATCTGCTGTCTAGTCTGACTTGGATAACCACTTCTTCAGTGTATTCAGGTTTCTGATCATATTCCCCTCAAAGAGAACCCTCCCTGACAACTCTGTGTCTCTTTTATAGAATCTAAGATGCCATTGTTTGCACCCCATCATCATTACCAACTAAGAAGAAACACTGCCAAATTGTTAGAATACCTGTGATTTGTGAGATGAATACTGATTTTAGATTTGTTAAAATATGAAATACTGTAAATAATTGGTGGGATACTATAAAATAGTACCCCTTTCATGCTCCCTAATAAATATCTATTTGCTTGTCACTGCTACTAAGTACAGGCTTCATGAAGACAGGGGCTTTTTGTTTACTGCTGATTCCTCCCTCAGTGCCTTTAACAGTGCTTGGTGGGAGCCCTGGCATGATGGCTCATGCCTGTAATACTAGCACTCTAGGCGGCTGAGGTGGGAGGATCATTTGAGATCAGGAGTTTGAGACCAGCTTGAGCAATGGCGAGACCCCATCTCTTGAAAAAAACAAAACAAAACAAAAAACAACCCAGTGCTTGGTGAAATTTTGTGGGTCTTAAGAAAAGATCTGGTAGAAAGGTGAAAAGAATTCAAATGGATGCCAGAGCTTGCAGACTTCAGGTTTGTACTTAAGTGTAATATCTCACTTCAATGAGTATGTTCTTTTTGGGATTTTAACCCTATCGCTGATTAATTTTAATAACATCAGTCTTTACTTACTTTAGAAAATGCATATATTGCCCTTAAAAATTAACTAGAAATTTAGATAAAGCACTTTTCTTCTCTAATTTGGTAAAGAAGAATCATAGTTATTCCACGATTTTACTGCCTTCATTGAACTACTTCATTTGACATTTGGAACACTGGACAGAATCATATTGTGTCAATACCTGTTGTAGATAATGGGAGTTTGTTACAGGAAATTTGAAAACTAGAAAAAAAATCCTTAAATATAACATAATTCTATAATTCAGAAGTAATTAGCATTTTCATATATACCTATTCAAAAACATACATTAGAAAACATGCTCCTCAGTAGACTACTTTTCTTACTCAGTATTTTAATTTTTCTTTGTATAGTCTTCAAAAATAAGGTGTTTGGTGGGGCATGGTGGCTCACGCCTGTAATCCTACCACTCTGGGAGGCCGAAGTGGGAGGATTGCTTGAGCTCAGGAGTTCGAGACCAGCCAGAGCAAGAATGAGACCCTGTCTCCACTAAAAATAGAAAAAATTAACCAGGTGTGGTGGCATACATCTGTAATCCCAGCTACTTAGGAGGCTGAGGCAGGGGGATCGCTTTTGAGCACAGAAGTTTGAGGTTGCAGTGAGCTATGATCAGGCCCATGCGATTCATCCTGGGCAACAGAGTGAGACCCTGTCAATCAAAATAAATATATATAAAAAAAGTGTGTGTGTGTGTGTGTGTGTGTATGTGTATGTAAAAAACAGATTTGATCTGTAGAGAGAACAGTACATGGACCCAGGGAATCCTCAGTGCCCTAACAGGTTTGAAGTACTTGCTTATTCTGGGCTTACACATGGAAGGAGAAGAGAGGTTTCTGGTATACCTCTCCCCACCCAGAGAAGCTGTTTTCTGTTTACCTGTTTGTAGAGTGAGAGAGAGGTACCACATGGTTTCTAAGATTTTCAAGGCTGATATAAATTCTTAACATCAGTTGTCTGCTTGTCTTGCTATTGTTGAATTTATTTTTTGTTTTATGATAGGAATTATAAAACATGGAATCATGACTTTCAGAATATATATGCATTTTTCTAGACAATTTTTAAATTTGTCACTTTCTTTTTTTTTTTTTTTTTTTGTTTTGTTTTGTTTTGTTGAGATGGAGTCTTGCTCTGTTGCCCGGCTAGAGTGCAGTGGTGTCAGCCTAGCTCACAGCAACCTCATACTCCTGGGCTCAAGCAATCCTCCTGCCTCAGCCTCCTGAGTAGCTGGGACTACAGGCATGCGCCACCATGCCTGGCTAATTTTTTCTGTATATATTTTTAGCTGTCCGAATCATTTCTTTCTATTTTTAGTAGAGACGGGGTCTCACTCTTGCTCAGGCTGGTCTCCTCGAGCGATCCTCCCGCCTCAGACTCCCAGAGTGGTAGGATTACAGGCGTGAGCCACCGCGCCTGGCCAATTTTTCACCTTTTAAGTTAACAAAAATAAAATATTTTAACAGCTTTGTTAGGATAAATTTTTATTCCTTTTGAACAAAGTTACAAAGTATTTCTGTGTGAAAAGTAAAATAACTTTTTTTTTTTTAGAAGTCAATGAAAGGATTTTATTTTGCGAAGCTGTATTACGAAGCTAAAGAATATGAGCTCGCTAAAAAGTAAGTACAAACCATGAACAAGCATTAGTTTTCTAAAATCAGTGCCTTTCCTCATGTTCTTTGAAATAGATAAAAATACGTTCTTTAGTAATTCTTCCTAAGTGTACCCTGAAATAAGGGATTCATCACTCTGAGATTGATGTTAAGGACCAGCCTAGATTCTACTGAGATTGATCCTAGGATGAGTATTTTCTGCATGCTTCTGCTTGTTTATTCCTAGTGCAAGAAATTGTTTGGCTTAAAACACTTTGTCTAAAAATTGTCCTGGGTTAGAAGACGACCATGCCTATATCTTTAATCAGCTGGAAAATAGCAGTGAATACAAAATTAAACTGTGATTACTAGGCAGGAGAATAGCTTGTGTAAAACCTCTTCAATTGACTTAATATGTGACACTCTGAGACTTTGACTCCTAGGGCTAAGAAACTTGGTGATTCTGAGTTTCTTACTTGGCATGGCTTACAGCAGGAAATTGGGAGGAAGGTGGGCTATTAACACATTGACTACCACACTAGAAAAAAAAATGGTTTTCTTGGGGCCACAGTGTTTTATTATGAAAATAGAATAAAAACTTTGAAAATAAAACGATCCTTTCTAATTTAATGAAAAATTTGTTATTTTTTATTGTTTTCTGTATGTGAGTTATACATTACTTAAAAAGTAGTTCACGAGGCTCCCAAGGTAAAAGACATGTGAGTTACATATGCTTCATGGGTCCTGGGCTTAAAATTAGCATGAGTTAAATACAACGCACATGGCAGTTAAGGTGTTACAGACATTGCCAGAAAGATAAGATAGGAAAATGGACTTTATTTAGTGGTACTTTATATAACTGGCAGCACTGGGGCTGTTAACCCTTGTTCCTTGTTAATGTGAGACTTTTCTCCTATAGTTTTGGTCTTTGGTCTAATTTCTCTTACGATAGATAACACTGCCACTGAACCTAGAGGATATTCACTTATTTTTAGTTGTTACTTGATTTAAGAAGTGGAAATTACATGTATTTACTCACCTATAGTGTAGTTAGTAATTTATTTTTCTTATGTTCAATTTTAGCTGGGTACAGTGTTATTAGAAATTATTTTATTGTTTAAAGGATAAAATATTCTCTTTTCTGTTGTTTGGGAAATGTCACTCTTTAGCATTTTACGGTATGATAACTTTAAAAATGTTTACTGTAATCACTTTTCTAATTTAAATGCAAAACTCTTTAGTGTTTTACCAAAATGTGATCAGGAAGAAAAGCAATTTATGTGTTCATTTCTTATGTGTGGATACCACTGGAAAAAACATTTGGTAAATGTGGCATTTAATGGTAAAATGAATATATTGTCCATTATATGTGTGTGTGTGTGTTTTAAGTATTAATATTATCCATTTTTTTCTATAAATGCTTTTGAGTTATGTCCATGTTCCAGTTTAAGTAAATGGTGGTAGTCAATTCAATAACAAGTATAAATAACTGGTTGCTTTGGTTTAAGATGTACTCTTCAGTTAGCATTTAAATAGTTTTAAGTTTAATAATTGAAGGATTATTTCCTTTTGTATTATTTTAAAACAGATACATATCTGCATATATTAATGTGCAAGAGAGGGATCCCAAAGCTCACAGATTTCTGGGTCTTCTTTATGAAGTGGAAGAAAACACAGACAAAGCTGTTGAATGTTATAAGGTAAATTATAGGATTGAAATACAGCCTTTGCACAGCCAAACACATAGTGCCCAGAGTAATTTATGTAATGAATAAGTTAGATATATTTTATAGATGTCATGAAAACAAGCATTGGTACCATAGTACTATTAAGCAACAGCTTGGAACAAATTTAAAATTATTTGGCCCAAAGTATACTATAATTTAACACCTATAACTTTTAAAGTCTAACATGGTCAAAACTAGTGTTCGTGTATGTGTGTGTTTTGCATTTGCCTAATAAAACATAATTTTTAATTTGATTCATTTCCAGAAAATTCCAAGACACTTTAATTTTAACAACTTTGACACAATATGTTGTCATCTAGGATAGAGTTTGTAATGGGCACAATGATAATTTTTTAACCTTTGTATGAGTATATATACTTACATATATGTACAATTTATTATTTGCTAATTTTTTATTTCTTTTCTGGTATCAGCGTTCGGTGGAATTAAACCCAACACAGAAAGATCTAGTGTTGAAGATTGCAGAATTGCTTTGTAAAAATGATGTTACTGATGGACGAGCAAAATATTGGGTTGAAAGAGCAGCTAAACTTTTTCCAGGAAGTCCAGCAATTTATAAACTAAAGGTAAAAAACAAACCTAATAAAACATATAAAAGGAGAAAACTTAAGACAACCATTTCTAGTATTTGGAGCTTAAATTACTTTACAGTTGTGACCCTTAAACTGGAGTATTTCCTTTAAAATTTTTTTTTTTTTTTTTTTTACAAAAATCATTAAAACCTTTCTGAGCATCTGCTGTCTTATTGGGCACTGTTAAGCTTTACAAGTGATATCTCATTTACCCTTTTGGAATATTTAATATTTTAGGGATTTTACAGTTTAGTAGTAGCTAATGGTGGAGTTAAGATTTAAATTAAACTCTTGTATAAAATTTTTGCTTCGTTAGGTTAAAATTACCTAAAGGATGACAAATTTAGGATTATTATAAAGAAGAGTTTTCTAATAACTATTGTCTAAAAATGGAAAGGATTGTCTTATGGGATAGTGAGATTTTCAAGCAAGATATACAAGATGATTTTTCTAGTATGTTAGAGGTAATTACTGAAAATGATAGGAAGTTCTTGCTAATATATTAACTGGTCCTGATTGTTATTCCTTTGAGTAAAATGTAGTTTACTCATTAACTTTCTGCTTTGGAAAAAGTCTTTCAAATGTGTTTGACAAATACATTTAAAATGTATATTGTTATACAGTATTTATATAACAATTGTTAATGCATTATTATGTATATGTAATAATAAATGAATTATAAATATGTATTATCTTCAGTGGCCCTCTCACCCACATTATATAATACATGTTTCTGATAGAATTTTTTATTTTGAAATAATTACAGATTTTTTTCATAGGAAATTGCAGAGATTGTACAGAAATGTCCTGTATACCTTACAGTTTTCCCTAATTATTACACAAGTTGAGCATCCCAAATCCAAAATCTGAAATGCTCCAAAATTTGAAACTTTTTTTGAGTGCTGACATGCCACTCAAAAAGGAAATGCTCATTGGAGCATTTTGGATTTCAGATTTTCGTATTTGGGATGCTCTACCTGCTAAGTATAATTCAGATATTCCAAAATCTGAAAAAAGATCTGATATTCAGAACATTTATGGTCCCAACCATTTTTTTTTTTTTTTTTTTTTGAGACAGAGTCTTGCTTTGTTGCCCTGGCTAGAGTGAGTGCCGTGGCGTCAGCCTAGCTCACAGCAACCTCAAACTCCTGGGCTTAAGCGATCCTTCTGCCTCAGCCTCCCGAGTAGCTGGGACTACAGGCATGCGCCACCATGCCCGGCTAATTTTTTCTATATATATTTTAGTTGTCCATATAGTTTCTTTCTATTTTTAGTAGAGACGGAGTCTCGCTCTTGCTCAGGCTGGTCTTGAACTCCTGACCTTGAGCGATCCACCCGCCTCGGCCTCCCAGAGTGCTAGGATTACAGGCGTGAGCCACCGCGCCCGGCCGGTCCCAACCATTTTTTAAAAAAATATTTTTCAAAGTTTATTTATTTGTTTGTTTGAGATGAAGTCTCGCTCTGTCACCTGGGCTAGAGGGCCTTGCATCAGCCTAGCTCACAGCAACCTCAAACTCAAGCAATTCTCCTGCCTCAGCCTCCTGAGTAGCTGGGACTACAGGTGTGCGCCACCATGCCGGGCTAATGTTTCTATTTTTAGTAGAGATAGGGTCTTGCTCTTGCTCAGGCTGGTCTCAAACTCCTGACCTCAAGCGATCCTCCTGCCTTGGCCTCCCAGAGTGCTAAGATTACAGGCGTGAGCCACTGTGCCCGGCTTAAATGGGAGATTTAGAACATCTCCACAAATACTGCCACCTAAGTTTGCATTTACAAGGAGTGTTGGAGCTGGCCCTTTGCTACAAATGTTAATTAAGCTTACAGTCTGTGAAGCCTGTAATTATTCCTATTTTAGTGACTAACCTGAGGTCACAGGATAGTAAGAGTCTGGATAGGTTATTATTTCAGTTGGTCATTCCAGTGGGAACATTTATTTGGTAGTGAAAAATTATGTAATATAACCCAACCTGCTTCTGGTGCTCACTCTAGGAAACAGACTTCCCCAAGCATTTTGGATAAGGGATACTCAGCCTATTTCTTACTGTAACTGTAGTACAATACCAAAGCAGGAATTTGATACAGGTACAATGTGTATGTATAGATCTTTTTCATTCTATCACATGTGTAGATTCCTGTAACCACCACTGTAGCCAAGATACAGAATTATTCCCTTACCACAGAGATCTCCCTCAGGCTGTCCCTTTTATAGTCGCACCCACCTCCTCCTCCCCACCATCCCTAACCTCTGGCAACCATTAATCTATTCTCCATGCCTATGCTTTTGTAATTTCAAACTGTTACATAATTGGAATCATGAAGTATGTGACCTTTTGAAGTTGGCTTTTTTCACTCAGCAAAGTACCCTTTGAGATCCATCCAAGTCGTGGGTATCAATAGTTTGTTCCTTTACTGCTGTGTAGTATTTTCATGGTCTACAACTTAACCAATTCACTTCTGAGGGACATTTTGGTTCTTTCTAGTTTTTGGCTATTGTTCATCTGCTGTGAATAATCATGCACAGATATTTAAATCTGAAAAAGCATTTTTAAAGCTCATAGAGTTAAATATTAGTAACATTAAGCACCCCTCCACCCTGTGATAAGCAGCTTGATTTTAAATATTAGTCTAAAATGGTAGGTCTAATTGTGCAGATTTCTTTACCATATCATTATTATTATTTTTTTTTTGAGACAGAGTCTCGCTCTGTTGCCCGGGCTAGAGTGCCCTGGTGTCAGCCTAGCTCACAGCAACCTCAAACTCCTGGGCTCAAGCGATCCTCCTGCCTCAGCTTCCTGAGTAGCTGGGACTACAGGCATGCACCACCATGGCTGGCTAATTTTTTGTATATATATTTTTAGCTGTCCATATAATTTCTTTCTATTTTTTAGTGGAGACGGGGTCTTGCTCTTGCTCAGGCTGGTCTCGAACTCCTGAGTTCAAACAATCTGCCCGTCTCGGCCTCCCAGAGTGCTAGGATTACAGGCGTGAGCCACCGCACCTGGCCTACCATATTATTTTTGTGTTATGCTTGAAACATGATTCCTATATTGGCCATGGCAATCCAGTTTGTTTAGTGTCAGTAGTGCTAAAGAACCTATCTTATGGTAGGGATTATTTTTCTTGTAGTCTAACAAAAGTTAGACACTTTTGAAGCATCCTGTTTTTCTTTAATAACTTTAAGGCACTTTTGTCTGAGGCTATACCTTTCTTTTTCAGATTTTTTCACATTTTTTTTTTTCGAATTGAATTCCATGAAATTTATAACTGTTGTGCAAACTAATTTTATTTCTCCTACACTTTAAGGCCTACTAGGGTAAATAGTTTTCTGGCATTTGTTTGAGGAATGAAAATATTACCGGCGAGAAGGCTTTTTCTCTTGAGCGTGAAAGAAGTTTTTTAAAACATTCGTAATTGTGGTATTCTTTTATTTTTTAACATGTAGTCAAAGACTAGGGCTTTTGCAGATACAGAGAGGCCAGGTACAAGTTTATGGAAATGATCCAGAGAAGGGGAGAAATTGATGAAAGAGAGAGGAAAGAAATACAGAGCACTAATGGAGGGCTTGGTCTTTCTTAGAGAGAGTGGGGAGAAGATGAGTGCAAGTAGGTAAAGTGGAATTTACATATAGTGGCTTCAGGTTTCTTAGTGAAGGGTGAATTGAGGTCCAAGCTGAAAATGAGGGTTGAAGGAAGGTGTGAGAAAGTTGAGGCAATAGGAAGACATATGAAGTGATCTTTTCAGGGAACGGAGAGAGTGAGTCTTTTAGAAGTTAAGAGTATTTTGTTCTAAGTACCAGTTTTGAGGTTTGAGATAATGAAAATGAAATCAGCCTGGAGTTGTGATTTCCCACATTCCAAGTGCCCAATCCCCAGTTGTTCAGCTGTTAGTCTGCAGGCACACAGAAAACAGTTGGCCAGATTCTTTTGAGGGTAGGTAGAGAGAATTAATTGAAGGGATCTATAAGCAAACACAGTAATTACAGATATTAGGGATTATAGCATTTTCACTTGGTGAGCGAAGGAAAGTGTTTGTCTGTTGTGTGTGTGTGTTTTGTGGTTAATTAAAACTTCGTGACGTCAGTGCACTAAAGGGAGCTTTTCATGTGGTGGAGGAGTATATGTATGGCAGTGAGTGCACGTGGGCCCTGAGTGAAGTGGAAGAATAAGAAGGGTGTGTGGCGGTTTGATTGATATGACCAAAATACAGGTTTTGAAGACCTGTGTCAATGGCAAATGGAAGGCTGAGGTTGGAGCAGAGTATAGCTCACTGGAGATGAGATAATTAAAGAACTGAAATAGCTAAGCTATTATATTTTGGGTATATATTTTAATTGCTAATACCATTGACAGTTGTTAAGGACAAAGAGTATTTTATTCCAGCCTGACTTCCTCTCCTTATATGTGGGCTCAGAGAGAAAAAAAAGCAGTCCTGGCACACAGGTGGTGGGGGCTGTTATAAGATGATATTCTCTTCAGATAAGGTCAAGAGGTGATGACAGTGCTTTGAGAAGATGATGAAGATCACAGAACAGTGGGAGCAGAAGGGTTGGGGGGAATTGAGTTAAATTTAGGGAGATACAGAGCAGTTTGAAGATGAGGACCCTGTTGCTGAGGATTGGCTGGAGAGGCCTAGGCTTCTGGTATTGACTGAGGTATACAGGGGCGTGGGGCCTGATAGTCTCTAAGGTGAGTATGGGCAACCACAGCTACTGCAGTAATCCCAGAAGCTTTTCTTTACATAAAATTCTTGAGGGTTGGCTTCTGGATTGTAAGCAACTCTGTGAAGGGACTAATAATGAGGTACAGAGGGTGGTACTTTTGGTAGCACTATCCTAAAGCTGGATATGGTGGAATGGTGCTCATCCTGACTGTGACCTGCTTAATATTGCACAGGTGTTACTCTTGACAGTTTTTTTTTTTTTCCCAAATAGGAACAGCTTTTAGACTGTAAAGGTGAAGATGGATGGAATAAACTTTTTGACTTGATTCAGTCAGAACTTTACGCAAGGCCTGATGATGTCCATGTGAACATTCGACTAGTGGAGCTGTATCGCTCAAATAAAAGATTGAAAGATGCTGTGGCCCACTGCCATGAGGCAGGGAAGAACATAGCTTTGCGTTCAAGTTTAGAATGGAATTTGTGTGTTGTACAGGCCCTTAAGGTAGGTAAAAGCTGTTGGGCCTCTACACTTCTATGTAGACAGTTAACATACATCTCTCATATTTAACTAGTCCCCCCGCCCCACCACAAGACTTAAATTTCTTTCATTTATATAGAGCAACTATAAGATGAAATTTTTACCAGGATTATTTAATTTATAATGGGGAGATTGGGGAGATAACTATGATAAATGTATGTTTTTGGTGTTTTTATTTATAAGTCTGATATAAAATCAGTATAGTTTCACAGATGTGGTAGGAGTAAGCAAAGGAATTTATAGGCATAAAATGTTCAATTTCTTAACATTTGATTATGTTTTTTCTACAAAATAGGAATATCTGGAATCTTTACAGTGTTTGGAGTCTGATAAAAGTGACTGGCGAGCAACCAATAAAGACTTACTTCTGGCCTACGCTAACCTTATGTTTCTTACACTTTCCAGTAGAGATGTACAGGAAAGCAGAGAATTATTGGAAAGGTATGTTGACTTTGAGAAAAGTACTTTAGTATAAACACATATTTTCTTTTTGCAGTAATTCAGTTAATTGGTCTAAACTTCTTTACTGCATCATTATTTCTTTAATATGCCCAAGAGTTATGATGAAATACTTGGAGGGAATCTTATTTTTACTACTACTATGGGGATGTTATAATTGATTTTTTAAAAAGAGTTCAATTTTGAGAACTCTTATAGTTCTGACTTGATTGAAATTAGCCTTATAGTTAAAGAATCTGTTTTGTCAGACTTAATAAATGAAGCCTTAAAATAAATGTTCTATTTGCTACTTCATATTTTACTTTAAAAAATAGGATATCTTGAGTGCAAATCAGATGATAAAGTTTGTCTGTTGTCAGATGGCTATAGGTTTATTCAGATGCTTATACTAATGAGCACTTAGCATCACTAACATTTCAGAAAGTAGCATTTTAGTTTATAAACAATAACTCAAATATATGATTTTTTTGTTTTCCTAAACCTTGATTTTGAGAGCCAGTAGCTGTATTTTATGAAAAATAATTCCATTGAACAAAACATCACTTGGATTTGTATAAAGATGTTAGTTTAGAGCAGGGGTTGTTTAGACCAGTGGTCCTCAACCTTTTTGGCACCAGGGACCAGTTTCATGGAAGACAGGTTTGCCACAGGCTGTCGCAGGTGAGGGAGGTGTGGTACAGAGCGGGTGGTGATGTGTGGCCGTTTCCTAACAGGCCACCGACCACTAATGCGCTGTGGCCCAGGGGTTAGGGACAACAGGATTAGACCTTGTGGGCCAAATATAGCCTGCTGCCTAATTTTGTAAATAAGCTTTTATTGGAACATAGCATGCCTCTTTATGTATTATCTATGGCTGCTTACACACTAAAAGGGTGGAGTCGAGTGGTTACAACAGACCATATGCCTGTAAAGCCAGATTAGTGTCTAACCCTTTGTGGAAAAAGCTCACTGATCCCTGGTTTAGACTATCCATTTGTTTGGAAATTCTTTTTCCATCTGGCATAAGAAAAGTTCATTTCACTGAGTGTACGGGGTAGATAGTTTTCTTGGAAAAGTAGTTAGTGTCCTAAATTGGTAGAATAAGTGAGGGCAGAATCCAAAAGAACTAACTTAAACTTTTAGATTATTTGAGAAAATATTTAGGATTTTTTATTTTGTGTGTCTTAATATACTCAAATTTTGTGGTCACAAGTTCCTTTTACACTTTTTGAGGACATCAGAGAGATCTTTGTGGGTTATTTCTCTTGTCAGTGTGTATCATACTAGAAATTAAAACTGAGAAATTAAAACATATTAAACTCACTAAATATAATAAGCCCATTACATGCTAAGAATAATAGCATTTTTTTATGAAAAGTAGTTATTTTTCAAGACAAAACAGGTAGAAGAGTGATAGTTTACATTTTTATAAATCTTTTTAGTGTCTGGCTTAGTAGAACACAGCTGGATTCTCATCGACTTCCTCTTTAAATCTGTTAAGCTATTACATGTCATGAAACCTCTGGAAAAGTGAGCTATACATACATGAGAAAGTGAGAATGATGAGGACAAAAAGTTTCTTAGTATTATTGCAAAAATAATTTTAGCCTCATGGATCCTCTGAAGGGGTCTTTGAGAACCCCCAGAGATCCCCAGACCTCATTTGCTAGAATAAATCCCTGTTTCTCTGATTTCTTTATTATAAGTTTCTTTAAAATTATGCTGAACATTTTAAGTGTTTGCTTTTGCTTTTCTTCCCAAGTGAAGATTCTGAGGATCATTAGACTTTAGAAGCACTAATTAGAATATAGACTACAAATAATAGTAAGAAATATAATTTATTTAACTCTGTAATTATACCTATATAATAAGAGGAGCTGTTACAGTGTTGATACTCAGAAATTATTATAATTTGGAAATGGCATGTCTAATGTGAGAAATTGTGAACTTGAATTGAATAATGAAACTATATGATCAGGAAGAAACTAGAAAATAGTTTCCCGACTTTATCTTGATTCATTATGGAAGATCTACCTGTAATCATCAATCTTACTTGATTTGTGTCTTTTCTGTGATTGGAGGGCTGGAAGTAACTGGGAGTAAGACATCATTCTAGAGTATAGAAGTTTGACGTAGAGGAAGTATGCAGGAAAAAAATTACGCACTAAATGATTTCTAATTTCTAAAATGCAGAATAAGAATTGTTAGAAGTTTGAATGTGAAGGTGAAACTTGAAATAAATTTATTGATTTTGAGTTAAATAATGAAAACAGTTATTTACAATGCAGTAAGTATTGACTACCTGTATAATATTTTAATATTACAGTTTTGATAATGCTCTTCAGTCTGTGAAATCTTCTGTGGGTGGAAATGATGAACTGTCAGCTACTTTCTTAGAAATGAAAGGACATTTCTACATGCATGCTGGTTCTCTGCTTTTGAAGATGGGTCAGCATAGTGATGTACAGTGGCGAGCTCTCTCTGAGCTGGCTGCATTGTGCTATCTCATAGCATTTCAGGTAAGCCTTTTCCATTTAGTTATATTACTTTTCTACCCTACTATAAACAGCACCGGTGAAACCATACTTGGAAATGCCACATTGTGGATAGCACATTTTCAAAGAGTATGAGTAATCTGGGATACCACAGAGATAAATGGTGACTTTAATCAAGACAGTAAATGGACTCTTAGCCCTATGCTATGTAAAAAAGTGGAAGTAAATGTAACTTTTGTATGTGCTTTTAGTAGAAAGTAATTTCATGAGTACATACTTGGGAATAAAAAAATAAAAACAGTGGTTTCTCAGACGTGTTCTTTGTATGCATCTTTTATAGCTAGATTATATAAATTCCTTGGTTCCCAATTTTTTATAATCTGTTTTCTAATTCAGTTTAACCATTGGTTAATTGTTTCTTCATTATCAAAACAGTACAGTGTAATAGAAAGGAACATCTATATGGGTATTACCAAATTAAGATTTTTGATTCTAAAATTATTAGGTTCCAAGACCAAAGATTAAATTAATAAAAGGAGAAGCTGGACAAAATCTGCTGGAAATGATGGCCTATGATCGTCTGAGCCAGTCAGGTAATAGTAATGTTTAACTGATTTAATTTTAAAAAGAGAAATTTCTTTGTTAAGCCACATCTAATGATAAAATCTTGTGTCTGTCCAGGATATAATTTGTCAAAATTATTTGTTTACTTTTGCCATGTCACATAGGGCAAGAGGTATGGAAGGGATTAGAATACGTGATGTAGTCTTTAAAAGATATAAATATTTGATATTGTTTGCTCCCAGGAAGAGATAATTTCCTAACTCTTCCTTTATGTAGCTGCTAGAACCTCCATTCAGAATATTTCAGGGCACTTCCTGAATTAAGTATAATTATTGATTTGCCAACCATTTAACACCAGCTGCTTTTAAAAACACTGCTTTGGGGGGATATTAAGATCAAGATACAGATCTGGAAGAGCCGAGAGCATGATGAGGAAGATAGAAGATACATACTCAAAACCTATTAGGCTTTTGGGATTTGTAGTTTTATTCCCATTTTTGAATTCCCATTTTTGACTGTTTGGGATGGATCCTAAAGGTCTTAAGTTACATAATACCTGTGATTTTGCTAAGGCACAAACTTCGACGTAGTCAAATAGCCAGTGACTCAAGCAGTGACCTGAAGAAATGTAATGCTTTCTGTAGGTAGCAATTTTGAAATAAAATTGAATGAACTTTGTAAAGAGCAAGAAGTAGCATTAAATCAAAGTTGCTAGAAGTTTTGGTTTTTAGTTAGGCTGTTGATCAAATTTCACGTTGCTGTTCTATTCCACAGCCTACCTTTTTTATGGAAGTTAGACTTTCAGTCCTTAAAGTGACTTTGCATTTTTCCCCTTTCTATTTTCCTTCTACCGTTGCAGGGCCATCATGGGTGCCTTTGCAGGTGTCACAGTTAGTAAAATCAACTGTGTTTTTTATGTCTTTGATATGGGCATTCCTGACAGTATCTCTGCAAGTTTCCTGAGAGACAACAGTCTGGTGGTAACCAAACCTGACTGATCAGCAGAATTAACCCCAAGGAGGGTTTTTTGTTGTTTTTTTGTAAAAAACACTTCAATTGAAATATAATTCACATACCATACAATTCACCCATTTAAAGTGTACAATTTATTGGTTTTTAGTGTGTTCATAGAGTAGTACAACTATCATCACAATCAATTTTAGAACATTTTCATCACTTCATAAAGAAACTCTATACCCATTAGCAGGCACTTTACATTTTCGCAAACATCTCAGCTCTAGGCAATCACTAATCTACTTCTTTCTCTTTCAATTTGCTTATTCTGGACATTTCTTATAAATGGAATCATATGATATGTAGCCTTTTGTGACTGGCTTTTTTTTATTAGCAGATGTTCAAGGTTTATTCATGTAGTAGCATATATTAGTACTTTATCCAAGGAGTGTTTTTAAAATAGATTTGTCACCCCAAGCCTATGGAATAAAAATCTTTGGGAGTGGGGCCTGGAAAAAAAAATTTGTAAAAGCTGTTTAAAGGAGGATTCTGATCAGCCGGGTTTAGAAATCAGTATATCAGATCAGAGATTCTATGGCTACTTAAATCCAAACCTTTTAATCTAAACTACAAAACTTTTGGCATTTTTCTTACGTATTCCTTTTTCTCTTCCTTTTTATTCTCTTATGTAGATACACTCTTAAACCTGTACTCTATTTATTTTCTACACGAGCACCCTTTTTGTTGTCCAGCTGTAGTTTTGGGGTTGGAGGGTTAGGTCTGAGATAATCATCTTATTTCCCCACTGGGTATGCAAATGAAACAATAGAGATATGTGAGTAAATACAATCTGTATTTTTAAAATGATGGAAATAATTTATTTTTCAGGACACATGTTGCTAAACTTAAGTCGTGGCAAGCAAGATTTTTTAAAAGAGGTTGTGGAATCTTTTGCCAATAACAGTGGGCAGTCTACTTTATATGATGCTCTGTTTTCTAGTCAGTCACCTAAGGATAAATCTTTCCTTGGTGGTGATGATATTGGAAACATTGCTGTACAAGCACCAGAGCCTGATGATTTGGCTAGATATGATGTTGGTAAGTTACATGTTTCAAACAAAACCTTCTGTATCTTAATCCTTTTATATTAGGAGGACAATAAATTGCCCATAATCTCATCACCCTGAAATAATGACTTAATATTTTCCTGTATTCTTTGAAGGTTTTTTTCCTTTTCAAGGGAGCTGGAAGGGTGGTGGGAGGGTGCACATATTCTTCTGTATATAGTTGTTTATACTGTATATGTGATTTGTCTTCTTTCGTGGATTCTTTCCCATAGTATCTATATTAAAACTCTACAAATAGCAGTTTTAATGGCAATCTTTTTTTATGAATTAGCCATAATTTGCTTGCTACTTTCTACTGTTGGACATCCAAGCTGTTTCTAGTTTTTTCACTATTAAAAATAATATTGTGATGGAAACTTCAGTAAAAAGTGTCTATATTTCAAATGATTTCCATAGAGATTCCTAAAAACAATTACTGAGATAGACAGTTTTAAGTCTCTTGCAAATTGCCAAAGTGCCAGAAAGGTTGTACCTCTTTATGCTTCCAGAAGCTTCTATAGCCCTTTCAGTATTGACTTTGTTATAGAAGAAAAGAGCTCTTTACTATACTAATGGATTAATGTGGTGGTATGCCGTCGTTTAATGACTTTAGTGAAAGGAAAATCCATTGTTTTAGGATTTCTTATTAGGTGAGTATTCTTTATTTGGTCTCTGTAAGCAGATTTTGTTTTACTGAGTTCTAGTGAATCTCATTTCCTTAGATGGACTTGAAAAAAAAATTCTCCATAATAACTTTTTTTGTGGATGTGGGGGCAGGTAGGGGGTGCCTCACTCTGTTGCCCTGGCTAGAGTTCAGTGACATCATCATAGCTCACTGTAGCTTAAACTTCCAGGCTCAGATGATCCTCCCACCCCAGCCTCCTAAGTAGTTACGACTACAGGTGTGTGCCACCATGCCTGGCTGATTTTTTTATTTTTGTAGAGAACAGGGTCTTGCTATGTTGTCCAGGCTGGTCTCAAACTCCTCACCTCAAGTGATCTTCCTGCTTTGGCCTCCCACAATTCTAGGATTACAGACATAAGCCCATATGCCCAGCCCATAACTGTTTTTATTAAAATTTCTAGATACAAAGTGTGAATGCATATACTAAGAACATGAGAGTTTGCTTCTCATGGAGTTTTCTCCAGCTCTGATATAGCAAAGCGATTGTGTAAAATACATTTAATGTGCATTAATTGTTTATTTTGGCAAAACTAATGGCACAAGGAAAGTTTTCAAAACCTCAAGCCAGTTTTTTTGTTTGTTTGTTTATTTGTTTTTTTTTAATTTCAGGTGCCATTCGAGCTCATAATGGTAATCTTCAACATCTTACTTGGCTTGGCTTACAGTGGAATTCATTGCCTACGTTACCTGCAATTCGAAAATGGCTAAAACAGCTTTTTCATCATTTGCCCCAGGAAACCTCAAGGCTTGAAACAAATGCACCTGAATCAATATGTATTTTAGATCTTGAAGTAAGCAAAGATTTTAGCAAATTAAATATTTTGAGTTTTGTTTAACGTTTTTCTAACTTAAATTAATTTTTCTTTAAATAAAACAGGTATTTTTACTTGGAGTGATATACACCAGCCACTTACAATTAAAGGAGAAATGTAATTCTCACCACAGCACCTATCAGCCACTATGCTTACCACTTCCCGTGTGTAAACAGCTTTGTACAGATAGACAGAAAACTTGGTGGGATGCAGTTTGTAATCTAATTCACAGAAAAGCAATGTAAGTAGTAAAGCAAATATTGTTTTAACTTATTGCCTTGGTTTTACTGGGGATTTAGTTTCTTATGTGAATATTTAATTTGTCATGTGACAGTTAATATAATGTAAATGTTGAACTGTATGTTTATAAAGCATTTTTATAAAGCATTTATATTAAACTTTTTTTAGACCTGGAACCTCAGCAAAATTGCGACTTCTAGTTCAGCATGAAATAAACACTCTAAGAGGCCAGGAAAAACATGGCCTTCAACCTGCTCTGCTTGTACATTGGGCAAAATGCCTTCAGAAAACAGTGAGTTTATTAAAGTACAAACATTTTTAAAGAACATTAATTTTTAAAAATTATGAACTTTTTATTATAAGTGTTTTAGTTCTGGAAACAATAGCAGTTTGTTTATATTATGCCACGTGAAATGTGGTTTTAGTCTTGCCACAAAATAGTTAATACAGTTATATATAAGCACTTGGAGGAGCAGTGCCCAGCCCACAGTAAATATTAGCTAGTATTATTATTACTTAGTAATTAAGTTATGATTATTATTCAGCTGGAAAAATTTTTAAAAATGTTAGGTAGCACACGGCTTCATAGGTAAGGGCATTATATATCTTTCTGAATATTTGAGATCTAGCTGGGCATGGTGGCTTGTAGTTCTAGCTACTTAGGAGGCTTAAGCAGGATGATTGCTTGAGCCCAGGAGTTTGAGACTAGCTTGGGTAACATAGTGAGACCCTGTCTCTGAAATAAATAAATGAATGAATATGTATGTGCACATGTATGTTAAAATAAATATTTGAGGTCTGTTTTGTGGCCAGAGTAGGTGTAGATAGTTAGCCCTTTGACCAAACTGATACTACACAGAGGCAAATTTTGGTTAGCCCTTTGACCAACTGTGACACCACAGAGGCAAATTTTGGCTATCTAAAAATGGCAACTCTTAAAAAACAGGTTGGACTGCCTCATAAAGTAATATCATTGAAAATGTTTTAAAGTTGAGTCTAGAGTGATCACTGGTAATGAGGTGGTTAGTTATTCCAATATTTGGAAAGTTGACCAAACTATTTTTGAGATTCCATTTGGTTTTGATTGGAAATTTTACAGTTGGTCTTAGCATCTGTCAATGAAGTTTTAGATTTAAAAAAATTATTTTATGTGTTCCTTAAGGTTGTGTGCATCTGATTTTCTGTTTTAGGGCAGTGGTCTTAATTCTTTTTATGATCAACGGGAATACATAGGCAGAAGCGTTCATTATTGGAAAAAAGTTTTGCCATTATTGAAGATAATCAAAAAGAAGAACAATATTCCTGAACCTACTGATCCTCTGTTTAAACATTTTCATAGTGCAGACATTCAGGTAACAGAGAATCCCTTTGTGAATTACTGGAGGTATAGATTTCCATTTACAAACAAAGAAATGGAGATATAAACTCAAATTAATTGCCTTGTTATTTCATTGCTTTGTTTTCTAAATCTACTAGCTGTTGCAAGTAAAATATGACAAATGAATAATGAGATGTTAATCTCTTTAGATCATATAAAATCATTGGAAAATCATTTAGGTTTGATATGCTGAGTAAAAACAATTTGACTAAAAACCACTTAATGTGTTTAGGCATCTGAAATTGGTGAATATGAAGAAGATGCACATATAACTTTTGCTATATTGGATGCGGTTAATGGAAATATAGAAGATGCTATGACTGCTTTTGAATCTATAAAAAATGTTGTTTCTTACTGGAATCTTGCACTGGTAAGTAGATGTGATACTTGAATTAAAAGGTTTTTGTTTTTAAAACCTAATTGTTTCATAAAAGCATTCTTTTTATAGATTTTTCACAGGAAGGCAGAAGACATTGAAAATGATGCCCTTTCTCCTGAAGAACAAGAAGAGTGCAAAAATTATTTGAGAAAGACCAGGGACTACCTACTAAAGATAATAGATGACAGTGATTCAAATCTTTCAGTGGTCAGGAAAGTAAGTTGCAGGTTGTTGTATATAGTTTCTTATTGATAACTGAGCGACCAGTGTTTTTGTCTTGGTTTTGTATTTTGGTAATTTCAAAAACACCCAGTAATACCTTATCACTAATGCACAGAAGGAGGATGTGTGTGTAAATGCTTAACTCACTTTTCTTTGCCTTAGATTTGGTGTGTCTTTTTTTAAAACTTGGGAATCTTAGGTATATACTCTTACAAAAGTGCTTTGGGAAGTAGAAAAGATTTCCAAGGTATGACATTAATACTGTTATCTTGGCAATGTAATCAAAACAGATATTCAGCACTAGTTCTTAATGAATTTTGCTGAAATTGAAAGTGGTCGACAACCTCAGAGCATTTCTTCTCATCTTATTTCCTGTGGACTGTCTTGTTTTCCATTTGTCAGCAATTTGAGACTGGCTTAATGTTATTAAATTATGTTCAGCTTTCCTTCTGAGTACTTCGTTCATTAATTTTTGTTGCTACTCTTTGATTAGGATTTATGTTGTTGGGTGTATTCTAGCATCTATATTTCTCTCCTTTCAAAATCAGTTAGAAAATATCAGTAACTTATGTCATTCACTTGGAAAAACTTTTCCAACTTAACATTCCTCCACCATTATCATGGCTAACAGAAGTAATAGAAACAGCATGGACTTTAGAGTCAGAAGACTTTAGAGTATATAATATATTCATATGTATTATAATTTGAAGGGCTTGTTAAAGTGAGAAAAATTTAAATAGTATTAATATAAAATCTTTAATAGAGTTCTTTTGGTATTTTTGCAAACTAACGCCCTTGATTAATGCCTTTTTTTAGTTGCCTGTGCCCCTGGAGTCTGTAAAAGAGATGCTTAATTCAGTCATGCAGGAACTTGAAGACTACAGTGAAGGAGGCCCTTTTTATAAAAATGGTTCTTTGCGAAATGCGGATTCAGAAATAAAACATTCTACACCGTCTCCCACCAAATATTCACTATCACCAAGTAAAAGTTACAAGGTAAGTAGGAAAGAAATGAACCACTCCATTATGGAATATGTTACTATTTTAAGTGTTTTAAGTACTGTTTTGTTATTTTTTTATTTTGTTTCTGTTTTTTAGTATTCTCCCAAAACACCACCTCGTTGGGCAGAAGATCAGAATTCTTTACTGAAAATGATTTGCCAACAAGTAGAGGCCATTAAGGTAAGTCATTCAGTTTCACTAACTGTACCTCTTATTCCAAGATTCTTTCCCTGTCCATTCCCTCACTTCTTTCTAAAGCTGGTCAAAATGTCCCCTTCCCATCACACTGTAGAATCATAACATGTTTTACATATCTCTGTCTTGACTCTTTACCATAGTTTTGAGATTACTTATGTCTGTTTCCTCATAAACAAAATTTGAATCCTTCAAAGGTAAAGACTTTTATCCAAAATATAACACAGTTCTTGGCATAGGAGGTTCACAAGTGATCAAACTACTGAAATATAATGATCATACCCTGGTCTATGAGATCATTACGGATAGGCTGTGGATCAGGTGTGTGTTAAATTTATAGCTAGGAATTGAAAGAGTGATCCAGGCTTCAAAAAGTCTTTTTATCTTTTTTAATACTTTTGTGAATGTGACTTAATTATGTAAGAAAATAGTTAATGTGTACATAATCTTAATTCAACTATATGATTCAAAGGAGCTTTATGTCTTTGGAATTGGAAATACAAGTAGGTTCTTTCATGCATGTTGGGTGAGAACTAAATTTCTCATACTTCTAATAATTGTAACCAGGATATCCTGATCTGTGGCAATTATTACAGTCTGATCAACAGTGTGTGAAACTTAGAAAATACTGTTTGGAGGGAAAATTTTTTTGAATTTGTACTAAGTCTTTTTTGTTGTTTTCATAATATTATGCGGGTACAAATGTTTTGGTTACATAAATTGCTTTTGTACTGTTTGAGTCATAGTTGTAAGTGTGCCTTTCCCCTGATAGTGTGCATTGTACCCATTAAGTGTAAATTTACCCATCCACTCCTCCCACCTCCCTCCTGACTGATTTCTGATGAATGTTATTTCCATATGTGCACATAAATGTTGATCTATTAGTTCCAATTTAATGGTGAGTACATGTGGTGTTTGTTTTTTCATTCTTGTGATATTTAGAAGAGTGGTCTCCAGTTCCATCCAGGTTAATTTAATACAAGAGGTATTAGTTCACCATTTTTTTTTATGGCTAAGTAGTACTCTGCGGTATACATATACCACATTTTATTAATCCACTTATGTATTGATGGGCCTTTGGGTTGTTTCCGCATCTTTGCAGTTGTGAATTGTGCTGCTATAAACATTTGAGTGCAGGTGTCTTTTTTATAGACTGTCTTTTTTTCCTTTGGGTGAATATGCAATAGTGGGATTGCTGGATCAAATAGTAGTTCTACTTTTAATTCTTTGAGATATCTCCATATTACTTTCCATAGAAGTCGTACTAGTTTGCAGTCCCACCAGCAGTGTATGAGTTTTCCTATCTTTGCATCCACGCCAGCATTTGTTGTTTGGGACTTTCTGATGAAAGCCATTCTCACTGAGTTGAGTGATATCTCATTGTGGTTTTGATTCGCATTTCCCTTATGATTAGAGGTAATGAGCATTATTGTGTGTGTTTGTTGGCCATTAGTCTATCTTCTGAAAAGTTTCTGTTCATGTCGTTTGCCCACTTCTTAATGGGGTTGTTTGATTTTTTTTTTTTTCTTGCTGACTTTCCTGAGTTCTATGTAGAGTCTCATTATCAGCCCTTTATTGGAAGTGTAGCATGTGGATATTTTCTCCCATTCTGTAGGTTGTCTTTTTGCTCTAATCATTGTTTCCTTGGCTTGCGCTAAGATTTTGTATATTAATTTTGTGTAATTGTGGCTTATAATATTACATACAATTGTGGTTTAACATAGAGATTTCAGGCACCCAATGTTGTATTCTGTGGAAGTATAGTGGACTAGTTCATGAGCCTGAAAAGCTGGGTGTTAATACTGACTCTGCCACTAATTAATGATCTTGGGCCAGTTGCTTCCTTACCTTTATGTCCGTTCGCTTCTCATCTGTAAAGTGAGAGAATTGTTGAAACCAGTTCTCATCACATTTTCCAGTACTTTGAATCTTAAAAATTATGATTATAGCACTGATTGCAAGTTCAACACTGTGGTCCAAATATCAGTAGTGACCAGTAAAATTTTTCAGTTGATTCCACCAATTTCTTATTCTTGGTATACAGCGTCTGGACTAGGCACAGTAGATGGATGAGTAGGGAAAATTTTATTTAGCTTGAAAATTGAGAGTTTTGGACCTCATAGTTACGTCTTCCTGGGAGATTTTTATTTGAAACACTTGTGGAATAAAAAAAGCTATTTTATCACTGCTCTGATCTCACGTGTTATAACACTTTGGATGTCTGGGCTGGTATAGAGAAGTTTGAAACTGTTTTCAAAATTGACCTGTTACCTGATACCACTACAGTTTCTTTAGAATAAGAAATACTTTATTGATTATTTCTGTCTCTTAGAAAGTGTCCTTGTTTTGCAAGGGGACATTTTGTAGGTTCTGGAGTTGGGTAGGATATTGTCATTTATTATAGTAATTAGCAGAAATCAGAGAGCTAGCTACATAGCTACAATTAGAAGGCAGTATATCTGAATCCTGTCTAGGCAGCAGAGTGGTGTTATGAAAACATGTTTGGAGTCAAGATTTCAGCTGTGCCAGTTTCTGCATTTCTTTTTCTCATTTTGAGATATGAGTTAATATTGTTTACCTGTGTAAAGATTAAGAACTTAAGTGCCTGGAACATATTATTGTATACATAATAAATTCTGTCCAAATATTAGTTGTTTTCCCTTCCCTGGTAGAGCATTTGAGCATCAATGAGAATTCATAGTATTTTGTTAACAGCACATGGATAAGTGGAATGTTAGTTTTAGGAGGCGATATGGAATGTTAAGTAGTCCAGATGAAGAGTAAAGCAGTGTGGAAAGGAGACACTGGAAGGATGGTCAGGGTAGTATTACTTGAGGACTGTGAAGATTGGAGAAAGAAGTTTAATTTGTAGGTACTTGTTAATTTGAGCATGGAAATTTCTTGGCTGGAACTGAACTTTAGAAAGATTAATATAGGTAAGTGTAGAGTGGAAATGGAGATGAGATCATTTAGGAGGTTATTCAATTGTTTAGGTTAGACTTAGAATGAATGGATTAGGTAGGTGTTACTAAGGAATGAATGAATGGGAGCAGATACTATAAGTTTTAACAAATTCAGCCTCATGTTTTTAAATCACTACCTGATAGCCAGATCTCATTGGAAATAGAATCACCTAAAAGACATCATCAAGTATTTAAATTTAAAGTATTTATTAAGTCTGCCCTGGCATAATACAATTAAATCTTTAAAATTATTTTCTTTTTTTCTTTCAATAGAAAGAAATGCAGGAATTGAAACTAAATAGCAGTAACTCAGCATCCCCTCATCGTTGGCCCACAGAGAATTATGGACCAGACGGAGTGCCTGATGGATATCAGGGATCACAGACTTTTCATGGGGCTCCACTAACAGGTGAGGTGGCAACTGGATAATCCCAGATTTTAGTAAAACCACTTTACCTCCCTCTTTTAAAGGGATAAGTTTTGAAATCACCATGTCTGTTTATGTTTGTTTATATACATGTTAATATCTGTTTATATGTTACTTAAAAAACTGTATTTGGTATTACGGAGATTTTTATAATTCTAAGCAGAAACAAAACAAGTTTTATCTGATCTCATGTATATAAGGGCTTGAAGAACCCTTTAATGCACCCTATCACCTCAGATAAACTGAGTCTGAGATCGGATTATTCCTTAAATTGAAAAATGTTAATGAAGTTATACAGTAACAGATATCTAATGAAGAACTTAAATATCTGGGGAATTATTTTGATATACTGAGAGGAAGGACATTAATAGGAAGTGTTATTTATTTTGAAATATTATGGCTATATATAGAAGGAAAAGGAGTTAGGACGGAGACCATATTGGGTTTTTAAGATGTGTTATGTCACATACTAGCTGTGTTAAGTTAACCTCTCTGAAACATGGAGATAATACTTCACATAATCACTATGAGCATTTGCATATATGTGGTTGGGTGTTGGTGTGCATTAGGCATTGATCATAGTATACAGTAAACACTTAATGCACTAAGGTTACTAATAGTGCTTACTGTGATTTGGCTATGTACAAAAGTGCCTTGTGAATGTAATTTTAGGTACCACTATTAATTCCAATTTTATAAACAAGGAAATGGGTTCAGAAATGTTAGGTAACTTAACCATTATTATACAGCTAGTTATTGATACAGCTAGGATTCAAACTCAAGTAGTATTAACTCCTGAGTGCTTGCTAGTATGATACATTGCCTCCTGGCAGTCAGAAATGACAATAAAAATAGGTTTCTTTTACATCAGACAGACTGCTGCAATAGTAGTAGTGCATGTTTTTTTCTAATTGCTTTTAGCCCAGGAAAGAATTAGAATGATAAGGTTTCATTTAGATTAGCACATTTGTGTGATGGTTCATACTTAAGGCAACCCCACTAGCCTCTTGTGAGAGTGTCTCCTAAATGCAAGCAAAATAACAGAAAATCTTTGTGAAGTCAAGCGTATTCAATGTTATGAGTCAGAGCTGAGTATGTGAGATGTCTAGAGTTCAAACCTTGCTTACTTAAAACTCCTGTGCATCGTATAGGGACTTGTAAGACAGAGTAAATAGACTGGCTAGCCTTTTCTAGGGCTTTTTCAGTGCTGTGTGCAGTTGGTCATTTGGCACCTTTTGAGACACAATTTCCATTTCTTCTGTGTACAAGCATAAAAAAGACCTTCTGGTATTGTACAAGCACATAAGCACAACATTTGCATTGTCTCATTTTATTCTTGCAATGACCCTATGAAATGTGTAGAAGCAGCCCGTCCTCATTTTACAATTGAGAAAAATGGAGACTCCAAATGGCTTATTGACAGCGGGGTCACAAAGTAGCTTTTTGGCACTGAAAGGCAGAGAACCCAGGTCTCCTGATTCTTATTCCTGTGTTCATAGGCTTTTTTTTCCTCCCTTAACGAAAGTAAAAATGTATCAAGGTAGATGATTAAAAACAAAGATTGATAAGCCTGTAGGACATTCTCAGAAGTATGGAACAATGTAAAGACACTAAAAACTAACCACCTTCTTATCACATAGTCCTATTGACATTTTGGACCATTCACTTCTGGTTCTTTTTCTTTGTATACATAAAGTATTTTTTATGAGGTTTTTAACCATGTTACTATGTTCTATGTAGACGACTTAGCCTTTTTTGTTATTTTAAGTTGTCTGAGCATTTTTAAAATTAAATTTTCTTTGAATTTTAATGGGCTTGTAATATCCCATCATGTGGAAGTACTGTAAATTCTATTGCCTTATTTATGTGGTTTCCACTTCATGCTATTATAGATCCTAGGACACAGTCCTTTGATTGTAGAATATTTTAAAAATTAGTTTACATTCTTACCACTAGTATCTGATAGTGCCATCTTTGTGCTCTTGCTGGCGTTGACTTTTCAGTTTGTGAAAACCTTTAGCAATTTGTAGGAACACATATGGTATAAATTTTTAAAGTTTTTTTTATATTGGGCATGTTCAACACTTCAACATGCTCAACAGTTCATGCAAATGACTGTTGGTAGTTTTGCCAACATGAGTGCCTTTTCTAGTTGTTTGCTTTCCTGGTAAAACACAAAACAGATGGGGCAGATAGTTTCTGTATCAACATGAAAGTTGATGAGCTTTTTCTTTCCCCCCTCTAAGCCAAGGAGCACATTTGTGTTCCCAAGAATTTGTCAGATGATTTTTTGGACCTGAACATTCTCAGTAATAGCTTGAGTATAACCTTATCATTCTGCAGATTTTCAAGGCCCACTTCAAAAACATGGCCCTTGAGGCCTTTTTGTGTTTCTTTCCTGAATTGTCTATTTATGTATGTGGTGCTTTTTTTATTAGATTATTTTTAGTGGGTTTATAAGAACTCTTTTTAATTTTTTCTTCACTATTAAGAGTCAGTAGTCAATGATAAACTCCCTAGTTAAACTTCAGACTTTTTGATTCTTGGGTCATGTCTATTAGCTTATTCTGTGTTCTGTGTCTGTTTCCTCCCCATAGTAATTCCAAGGTAACCATCTTTACTAGGCAGTTCCGTTCAGTTTCCAGTTTCAGACTTGGGCTTGCGACTAGCCTTTTCTAGGTATTTTTTCATTGCTTTCCAGAGTCAGTTGTTTGGAACCTTTAGGATACAATTTCTATTTCTTCTTCCATGTACAGGACTAAAAGGTCTTTTGGTTGTTTTGTTTTCTGGTAAAACTGTCATAGCAAATAGTTTTGCCATTAACATGAGTACTTTCTAGTTGTTTGGCTTCCTGGTAAAACTCATACAAAACAGATGGAGCACATAGTTCGTATATCAACCTAAATGGTAATGTGCTTTTTTTTCACCTCTTTAATGCCAGGGGGACTCATTTTGTGTTCCTTGTGAGATCCTTTCCATGAATTTGTCAGGTGATTTTTAACCTGTACATTCTCAATAATAGCTTTCGTTTACCAAATGCAACCTCATTCTGTAGATTTTCAAGGTTCACTTGCACTTTGGTTCCGTAAGTCCTTTCTGTGACTAGTATATTCTCAGTATTTCGATGTTGAGCATGTCTGTGCTTTCACATCTTACTGATCTTTCTTAGAAAATGAACCAACTACTTTCTTCTTGGTTCCATTTTTGATGCTTGTTAGGCGCTTGTTCTTGATCGCAGCAGTGCTATTCTCTTATTCCTTGTGTCATATTTAGCAGTTTTGTCTGGTTTATCATTTGATAATCTCCTTGATTGGTGTATTTTGATGTACAGAAATTAAAAAATCTATGTAGTTAAATCTTTCTTTAATTTTTGTTGCTTTTATATTTATAGTTCATGCCTAGATAGTTATAACTGTAGTATAGACTTTTAACAGTTTTTTCTTTTTTTTTTTTCCTTTTTTTTTTAGTTGCAACTACTGGCCCTTCAGTATATTATAGTCAGTCACCAGCATATAATTCCCAGTATCTTCTCAGACCAGCAGCTAATGTTACTCCCACAAAGGTAACAAAGAAATAATTTATACATTTATAAGTATTTTCTTTTTAATTGTTTAGGCTTCCTTCAAAGAAATTCAAAGGAGTAGTTCAGTATTAAAACTTGTATGTCCTGTAAGATACGGATACTTTTAATCTCTCTCCAAATACAGAAGTTATACTTCTTAGTCACCTTATTTTTATGTTATAATAAGTGTGCACATATAGGGTATTTTTAAAATGAGAGTGGTGGTGGTGATGGGTCATTCATCATCCGGTTTTGGCAGAAATAGAACTAGAGTGTCCTTGCCGAACCACTATGTGGTAAGTACTTTTAGGCCCGATATGGCTATATAACTGTTGATTAAGACCCAAAATTATAATAGTATCTGAATGTGAGGGCTTTGAGGACAGACGGTTGAGGTGCACCTAGACCCTTCCTCTTCTGTTTATTGTGGCCCTGGGCTCGTTTCTTAACCTGTAACTGCTTCTGTTACCTCATATGTAAAATGAGGATAATAATAATACCTTAATTCATAGGGTTTTTGAGGATACTAAAATGAGATAATAGATATAAAGTGCTTAGAACAGTGACCAATTGGCACATTAAAAAATGCTCAATAAATGTTAGTCTTCATCGTCATCATCATCATCATTATTAGTCTTGTTAACATCATTTGATAAATTATTTAGGAATGAAGAAGATATTCTGTGGATTTATTGTGGAAATAGATTTTTAAGATGCTGTTGTTAATCTTTATTATATGCCAAGTATATATGCAGATATCTTTACAGTAATATTGTCCTCTCTTAATGATGTGCTGTATTCCCTAATGATACCTTCTTTACCTAATGATATTTATCTTTAAAGTTTGTGAGACTTGATTTGTATCTACTTCTCTGTAGTTTTGTAGACAATCTACAAAATATTTTAATTTTCTCTCTTTCAGGGTCCAGTGTATGGAATGAATAGGCTTCCACCCCAACAGCATATTTATAACTATTCACAACAGATGCACACACCACCAGTGCAAAGCTCATCTGCTTGTATGTTCTCTCAGGAGATGTATGGTCCTCCTACATTGCGTTTTGAGTCTCCTGCAACAGGAATTCTGTCACCCAGGGGTGATGATTACTTTAATTACAATGTTCAACAGACAAGCACAAATCCACCTTTGCCAGAACCAGGATATTTCACAAAACCTCCTGTTGCAGCTCATGCTTCAAGATCTGCAGAATCTAAGGTTATGGAATTTGGAAAAACTAACTTTGTTCAGCCCATGCCAGCTGAAGGAATAAGACCATCTTTGACAACACCAGCACATACAACACAGCCAACTCCTTTTAAATTTAACTCAAATTTCAAATCAAATGATGGTGACTTTACATTTTCCTCACCACAGGTTGTGACACATCCCACTTCTGCAGTTTTCAGTAACAATGAATGCCTTTTAGGTCTCCTGACTTCAGATAAACCTTTGCAAGGAGATGGCTATAGTGGACCAAAACCAATTCCTAGCCAAACCATTGGACCTCGAAATACATTCAATTTTGGAAGCAAAAATATGCCTGGAATTCCATTTACAGAAAACATGGGACCAAGTCAGCAAAAGAATTCTGGTTTTCGTCGAAGTGATGATATGTTTACTTTCCATGGTCCAGGGAAATCAATATTTGGAACACCCACTCCAGAGCTGGCAAACAAGAATCATGAAACAGATGGAGGAAGTGCCCATGGGGATGATGAAGATGATGGCCCTCATTTTGAGCCTGTGGTTCCTCTTCCTGATAAGATTGAAGTAAAAACTGGTGAAGAAGATGAAGAAGAATTCTTTTGCAATCGTGCAAAGTTGTTTCGTTTTGATGGAGAATCAAAAGAATGGAAGGAACGTGGGATTGGCAATGTAAAAATACTAAGGCATAAAACATCTGGTAAAATTCGCCTTCTAATGAGACGAGAGCAAGTACTGAAAATCTGTGCAAATCATTACATCAGTCCAGATATGAAACTGACACCAAATGCTGGATCAGACCGATCTTTTGTATGGCATGCCCTTGATTATGCAGATGAGCTGCCCAAACCAGAACAACTTGCTATTAGATTTAAAACTCCTGAGGAAGCAGCACTTTTTAAGCGCAAGTTTGAAGAGGCCCAGAGCATTTTAAAAGCCATAGGAACAAATGTAGCCACAGCTCCAAATCAGATTGTCAGAATGGCAAAAGAACCCACAAGTCATGATAACAAGGATATTTGCAAATCTGATTCTGGAAACATGAATTTTGAATTTCAAGTTGCAAAGAAAGACGGGTCTTGGTGGCATTGTAACAGCTGCTCATTAAAGAATGTTGCAACTGCTAAGAAATGTGTATCATGCCAAAATCTAAACCCAAGCAATAAAGAGCTTATTGGCCCACCATTGGTTGAAACTGTTTTTGCTCCTAAAACTGGCCCAGAAAATGCTCAAGATAGATTTGCATTGATGACTCCAAAGAAAGAAGGCCACTGGGATTGCAGTATTTGTTTAGTAAGAAATGAACCTACTGTAACTAGGTGTATTGCATGCCAGAATACAAAATCTGCTAACAAAAGTGGTTCTTCATTTGTTCCTCAAACTTCCTTTAAATTCGGCCAGGGAGATCTTCCTAAGTCTGTTAACAGTGATTTCAGATCTGTTTTTCCTACAAAGGAGGGACAGTGGGATTGTGGTATATGTTTAGTACACAACGAGGGAAGCTCTACAAAATGTGTTGCTTGTCAGAATCCGAGAAAACAAAGTCTACCTATTACCTCTGTTTCAGCACCTGCCTCTTTTAAGTTTGGTATTTCAGAGATAAGTAAAACTCCAAAGAGTGGATTTGAGGACATGTTTGCTAAGAAGGAAGGACAGTGGGATTGTAGTTCATGCTTAGCACGAAATGAAGCAAATGCTACAAAATGTGTTGCTTGTCAGAATCCAAGTAAACCTAATCCATCTACTTCTGCTATTCCAGCTCCTGCCTCTTTTAAGTTTGGTACTTCAGAGACAAGCAAGGCTCCAAAGAGTGGGTTTGAAGGAATGCTCACCAAGAAGGAAGGACAGTGGGATTGCAGTGTGTGCTTAGTAAGAAACGAACCCAGCACTACCAAATGTATTGCTTGTCAGAATCCGAGTAAACAGAATCAGTCTACTTTTGCTCCTTCAGCACCTGCCTCTTCAGAGACAAGCAAGGCTCCAAAGAGTGGGTTTGAAGGAGTGTTCACCAAGAAGGAAGGACAGTGGGATTGCAGTGTGTGCTTAGTAAGAAACGAACCCAGCACTACCAAATGTATTGCTTGTCAGAATCCAAGTAAACAGAATCAGTCTACTTTTGCTCCTTCAGCACCTGCCTCTACAGAGACAAGCAAGGCTCCAAAGAGTGGGTTTGAGGGAATGCTCACCAAGAAGGAAGGACAGTGGGATTGCAGTGTGTGCTTAGTAAGAAACGAAGCCAGTGCCACCAAATGTATTGCTTGTCAGAATCCAGGTAAACAGAATCAGTCTACTTTTGCTCCTTCAGCGCCTGCCTCTTCAGAGACAAGCAAGACTCCAAAGAGTGGGTTTGAGGGAATGTTCACCAAGAAGGAAGGACAGTGGGATTGCAGTTCGTGCTTGGTAGGAAATGAAGCCAGTGCCACCAAATGTATTGCTTGTCAGAATCGAAGTAAACAGAGTCAGCCTGCTTCAGCGATTTCAGCACCTGCCTCCTCAGAGACAAGCAAGGCTCCAAAGAGTGGGTTTGAAGGAGTGTTCACCAAAAAGGAAGGGCAGTGGGATTGTGGTGTTTGCTTTGTACAAAATGAGAGTTCGTCTTTAAAATGTGTGGCTTGTGATTCCTCCAAACCAACTCATAAACCTGTTGCAGAAGTTCCTTCAGCTTTTACATTGGGCTCAAAAACAAAGTTAAATGACTCTTCAGGAAGTCAGGTGGGAACAGAATTTAAAAGTAACTTTTCAGAAAAAGATGTTAAATTTGGCAACAGAGAGCAAGGATTTAAATTTGGGCATGTGGATCAAGTAAATATACCTTCATTTACATTTCAGGGTTCTTCTAATACAGAATCCAAGTCAACAAAAGAAGGGTTTACTTTTTCCAGTTCTATGTCTGCTGATGGATATAAATTTGGCATTCAGGAACCAGGAAATCAAGAGAAGAAGAGTGAAAAGCACCTTGAAAATGACACTGGTTTCCTGGCTCAGGATGTTAGTAGCCAAAAGAATGGTGGTGGTGTGATTTTTGGTCAAACAGGTAGCACTTTTACCTTTGCAGATCTTGCAAAATCAACTTCAGGAGAAGGATTTCAATTTGGCAAAAAAGACCCTAATTTCAAGGGATTTTCAGGTGCTGGAGAAAAATTATTCTCATCACAGAGTGGTAAAGTGGCTGATAAAGCCAGCACTTCTGCTGACCTTGAGAAAGATGATGATGCCTATAAAACTGAGGACAGTGATGACATTCATTTTGAACCAGTAGTTCAAATGCCTGAAAAAGTGGAACTTGTAACAGGAGAAGAAGATGAAAAGGTTCTGTATTCACAGCGGGTAAAATTATTTAGATTTGATGCTGAGATAAGTCAGTGGAAAGAAAGGGGTTTGGGGAACTTAAAAATTCTCAAAAATGAGGTCAATGGCAAACTACGAATGCTGATGCGAAGAGAACAAGTGCTAAAAGTGTGTGCTAATCATTGGATAACAACTACAATGAACCTGAAACCTCTCTCTGGATCAGACAGAGCATGGATGTGGTTAGCCAGTGATTTCTCTGATGGTGATGCTAAACTAGAGCAGTTGGCAGCAAAATTTAAAACACCAGAGCTGGCTGAAGAATTCAAGCAGAAATTTGAGGAGTGCCAGCGACTTCTATTAGATATACCACTTCAGACTCCTCATAAACTTGTAGATACTGGCAGAGCTGCCAAGTTAATACAGAGAGCTGAAGAAATGAAGAGTGGACTGAAAGATTTCAAAACATTTTTGACAAATGATCAAACAAAAGTTACTGATGAAGAGAATAAAAGTTTAGGTACAGGTGCTGCCAGTGCTTCAGACGCAACAGTCAAGCCAAATCCTGAAAGCACTGGGCCCTCATTAGAATGGGATAACTATGATTTAAGGGAAGATGCTTTGGATGATAGTGTCAGTAGCAGCTCAGTACATGCTTCTCCATTGGCAAGCAGCCCCGTGAGAAAAAATCTTTTCCGCTTTGGTGAGTCAACAACAGGATTTAATTTCAGTTTTAAATCTGCTTTGAGTCCATCTAAGTCTCCTGCCAAGTTGAATCAGAGTGGAACTTCAGTTGGCACTGATGAAGAATCTGATGTTACTCAAGAAGAAGAGAGAGATGGACAGTACTTTGAACCTGTTGTGCCTTTACCTGATCTAGTTGAAGTATCGAGTGGTGAGGAAAATGAACAAGTTGTTTTTAGTCACAGGGCAAAACTCTACAGATATGATAAAGATGTTGGTCAATGGAAAGAAAGGGGCATCGGCGATATAAAGATTTTACAGAATTATGATAACAAGCAAGTTCGTATAGTAATGAGAAGGGATCAGGTACTAAAACTTTGTGCCAACCACAGAATAACGCCAGACATGACTTTGCAAAATATGAAAGGGACAGAAAGAGTGTGGGTGTGGACTGCATGTGATTTTGCAGATGGAGAAAGAAAAATAGAACATTTAGCTGTCCGTTTTAAACTGCAGGATGTTGCAGACTCCTTTAAGAAAATTTTTGATGAAGCAAAAACAGCCCAAGAAAAAGATTCTTTGATAACACCTCATGTTTCTCGTTCAAGCACTCCCAGAGAGTCACCATGTGGCAAAATTGCTGTAGCTGTACTAGAAGAAACCACAAGAGAGAGAACAGATTTAATTCAGGGTGACAGTGTAACAGATGCAACTTCAGAAGTTGGAGAAGTTTCTAGCACATCTGAAACAACAAAAGCAGTGGTTTCTCCTCCAAAGTTTGTATTTGGTTCAGAGTCTGTTAAAAGCATTTTTAGTAGTGAAAAATCAAAACCATTTGCATTTGGCAACAGTTCAGCCACTGGGTCTCTGTTTGGATTTAGTTTTAATGCACCTTTGAAAAATAACAATAGTGAAACTAGTTCAGTAGTGCAGAGTGGATCTGAAAGAAAAGTGGAACCTAACGAATGTGAGCTGTCAAAGAAAACTAATACCAAACAATCTTCTGATGGCAAAGTGAAAAATCTCTTTGCTTCCTTTCCAAAGGAAGAGTCCTCCGTTAATTACACGTTTAAAACACCAGAAAAGGGTAAGTGCTTAGTCCAGAGTTAAGAACAGTTTTTCTTTGTGTTTTTCCTTTTAATGTTTATCTTGATGCAGATTCTGTAGGATGCCAATGTTGTAGTCAAATTTGGGTCATAAGCTTTACTTTGTAAACACCCAAAAAATAGTCAAGCACATTTTTATCTACCTAAATAAGTTCACCGTGGATATTCAAATGGCAGGAGATTTTAAGTCATTAAAGAGATTTCATTGGAAGATATTTATATCATGCTAGGACAGAGCAAAGGAACTCGATATAGAATAAGGACTCATGTATTTGAATCATGAACATTAATGCAAATCTTTTTTATATTCATTTTCAGTTTTTAATTTGTTATTTTTTCTTTCTTTCTTTTTTTTTTTTTTTGAGACACAGTCTTGCTCTGTTGCCTGGGCTAGAGTGCCGTGGCATCAGCCTAGCTCACAGCAACCTCAAACTCCTGGGGTTAAGCAATCCTGCCTCATCCTCCCGAGTACCTGGGACTATAGACTTGCGCCACCATGCCTGGCTAATTTATATATATATATATATATATTTTTTTTTTTTTTTAGCTGTCCAAATCATTTCTTTCTATTTTTAATAGAGACGGGGTCTTGCTCTTGCTCATGCTGGTCTTGAACTCCTGACCTCGAGCGATCCTCCTGCTTTGGCCTCCCAGAGTGCTAGGATTACAGGCATGAGCCACCGCGCCTGGCCTTATTGTTTTTTCTTACCACTCAACATGGTATTGAGATGTTCACATTTTATGTGTTAGTTGTGCCACCATTTATTAAGTGAGCAAAGAATAAAACCAGGGTAAATGAGTATGTAAGACAACCAGTTTGATGTAAATTGAGGGACTCTAGCTTTTTATATTTTAAAATCATATTCATCTTGTCCCAACATGTTCAAAAATAAAATATTCTTTATTTTCTAGGATTTAATTTTAGCCTTTTTAAATCTAATCCCATGGCCTTTTGGACCAGCACCCCTTCCTCACAGCTTGAGAGCAAAGGTATAGAATTAGCGCATTCTCAGTATGAGATGATAGCAGTTTTTAGCAGCTGTTAGTCCTTAGCAAAGTAACTGGCTTTATGGAATTAAAGTACTTAACACTACAACATGCATGTTAAAGAATGCCAGTTTAAGCAAAAGTACTTTTTGACTGGTGGCATGACACCCTTTACTGCCTTTTTTTTTCTTTTAATGTACTTGGGTGTCATGTTTTCTCACTGTTAAACATTGTTATTTTTTGCTGTGTTGTACTTCATTGCTCTGTTATTTCAGTTCTGCTTAACGAAGACCTATGTTTCCTCTAACATTTATCTTTAGCCACTAATGTCTACCGGTATTGAAACGTGATGGCAGCAGTGTGTAAACAGTATGGAATAGAATGTCCCTTTAGGGCTATCCTTTTGTACATGGTTTAGAAAAATGTTATATTTGAAAGTGGACCCCATTTTTAACAGGCACCATTCTATAACTCATATGTTATATATGTAGCATAGATCATTTGTAGAAGTGTTGCTACTAGAGTAGAACAATAGAAAGTGGAATCTGTTGAAGACCTTCAAGAGCAAGGTTAGGAAATGAAAGCTCAACATTTTTGTCCAATAACCCATCTGGAGCATGCCAGACAAGTACAGTGATGAAGTAATAGTCCTTGATTTCTGCAGTTGTTGGTTTTAAAGTATACCAGTTATATTACTAGCTAAGGCAGTTTGTAAAGAAATCTTTTAAAGGTGCAGTCTTTGAGAAATTACATGAAAAGCGTGGACTTTGTAAAAAAGTAGATGCATACTTGCACACAGTCTCTGTGGGTCTAGGTTAAGAATACCTGGTCTAAGAGCAGATTTACCAATATACTACTGCAGGACAGAGAGCCTTATTCTGTTTTAAATCTGATAATGTCATACTCTTGAAGGACTTTAGAAATGAAGACTTTAGACATGAGGAAACAGGCCCTGAGAGGCTATCTGATTTACCTACAGTATCTTTACCAGGTAATAAAAGAACTGGAACAAGAATTTGTATCTTATAGTGTACTTTTATTGTCCCTGTCTAGGAACTAAGTTTTTATTTATAATGAAGGAGAGGGGCAAGTTTAACATTGTAAAAGGAAGGGCTGTGGTTCTCTGTAGAGTTATTTCATTCAGTAGAAATAAAATATGAATGTAATTTAACATTTTCTAATAGCCATATTTAAAAAAAATAAACAGGTTTAAAAAAAGGGAAACAATTAATTTTAATAATATATTTGATTTTAACTCATTATATCCAAAATATCATTTTAACTTCTAATCAGTATAAAAAATAAATAAGATCATTTACGTTTTTTAATGCCAAGTCTCCAAAATCCATTCTGTATATTTACACTCATAGCACTTAATTTGGACTAGCTACCTTTCAAGGGTTTAATAGCCACATGTTGTTAGGCTATTATATTGGACAGCGAAGCTCTAGAGAATTTTTCCCTAGCACTAGTTGGTGCATGGCCTGCTTCATGACTGGCTTACTTTATCAGTTCCTTTAGCCAGAGATTCTTTCTAGACCATAACAGATTGCATATAGAATTCCTTTCTCCCTCTTATTTTTTGCCCTTTTCATTGGCAGGGGCTTGAGCCAGAGTGTTTTTAAGTTACAGAAATTGTCTTAGATTATACAGTACTACTTAGCTATAGGATAGCAGTTTTTATTTAATTTTATCTAGTGTCATGCTTGGAAATATGCAAAACTGAATGTAACTCTAATCACCTGTCATCCTTGGCAATTGTAACTTTCCTTATATAGAAACTAATCAAGGTTAGCTTTGGATTAGTTTCATATGTATACTAATCTTTGCTTATGTTTTCTTTAAGATTTTTTTCATTTGCAAATGCATGGATATTTTTATAAATGATTGTTTAGTATGATATATGATTATGGCAACATTTTCTAAATGCCTTTTTAAATTATAGAAATTAGTAATTCTTTTCAATGACTCATAAAGAAACAAAGGTTTTTTTGGTTTTAAATAGATTCTATGTTCACTAAGCGTTTTTGGTATTACACTAAATCAGGATGTTAATTCTAATTCATCATTGTCATAGAGCTCTGTCTGCATCAAAGTATGTGTGTTTTATATCAGTATGCTGTTTTAACCTATAGATAAGCCCTGTGGTTTTTATTTTCAGTTATTGATGTTGACAATACTTAATACCCTGTTTTTATAAAATTTTTTGACTTGTGTTATATAGCAAAAGAGAAGGAAAAACCTGAAGATCCTCCCTCAGATGACGAAGTTCTCATCGTGTATGAACTAACTCCAACTGCTGAGCAAAAAGCCCTTGCAACCAAACTTAAACTTCCTTCAACTTTCTTCTGCTATAAGAATAGACCAGATTATGTTAGTGAAGAAGAGGAGGATGGTAAATGTTTTGTTATTTTAAAAACACTCTGTTCCTGCTAATCTTAGTAATTGAGAGTATAGCTTAAGTAATTGAGCAGTGGTGAGAATTGGGTCAGGGGACAAGGAAATTGGACAGTGAGCTATTAATAAAATGATAGTAGCACAACTCAAAGAAGAAGAGAAGCCAAGCTAAAGCTCTAATAGTAGGAGAGATATTAAGAATATGCAATTGGCAAAATTGGCTGCTATTTGTATGTTGAGAGTGAGGGAAAGAGTGAGGCTGGAGATAATCCCTAAGTTTTTGACTAGGAAACCCCTGAAACTTACTGGAAATTCTTTTACTCAATTGTACTTTAAGATGAAGATTTCGAAACAGCTGTCAAGAAACTTAATGGAAAACTATATCTGGATGACTCAGAAAAATGTTGGCCATTGGAAGAAAATCTAGCCGGTATGTTAAATTTAAATGACTGTTTATAATGCTTTTATCAGATTTTCTATTTAAAAGAAATAACCTAGTCTGATCAGTTCTGTAATTATCAGTTTTACTTATGTAATATGCCTGTGGTGATTTAAAATACTTAAAACTAATATTAGGTGAAAAACATGGTTCTCCTGGTGGTTTTTAATCTTCATTAGCATTAACAGGTCTTGTTACCTGGGTCTGTAGATTACATTGAGGACCACCGATGATGACCATTGTTGTAGAACAGTTGGACTTCATCTAATTTTATCTTTTCTTTTGCTTGTATTTTATGGACTTTTCAGATAATGAGAAGGATTGTGTTATTGTTTGGGAAAAGAAACCAACGGTTGAGGAGAAGGCAAAAGCAGATACATTAAAACTTCCACCTACATTTTTCTGTGGAGTCTGCAGTGATACTGATGAAGACACTGGAAATGGGGAAGACTTTCAATCAGAGCTTCAAAAAGTTCAGGAAGCTCAAGTAAGTAAGAATGTCATTTTCCTTTTGGTTCTTAACACATGGTGATAATGGGTCGTGGATTTAGGGGTTTACCAGTTAGCTATGGCCAGGGCAGGAGGAATTTTGTTCTATACAATATGCATATGATCTATATGCTGAAAACTACAAAACACTGATGAAGTAAAGAAAAATCCAAGTAAATGAAGACGCATACTGTTAATGGATTGGAACATTCAAAATAGAATTCCAGTTTTCTCAAAATTGATCTATAGATTTAACATATTACCAATCAAAATCCTACCAGGATTCTTTGTGGATATAAACAAGCTAATTATAAAATTTCTATGAGAAGATAAGATTATATATTTGTTACAATTGATAAACCTACACTGATATATCGTTGTCACCCAAAGTTGTTGAGAATTTTTACCTTAAGTGAATGTTGAAGTTTGTCAATTTTTTTTACTCTATTGATGTGATCATGTGGTTCTTTTTTATTAAATCTGTGAATGACATTGATTTTTCAAATGTTCAGAAAACTAATTTTGCATTCCTGGGATAAACCTCACTTGGTCATGGTATATTGTAATTTTTATATATGATAGAATTCAATTGGCATAAATTTTGTTACAGATTTTTGGATTTATATTCATCAGGGATTATTGATCAGTAGTTTTCTTTTCTGGTATTGTCTTTGGCTCACATATAAGAGCAATGCTGGCTGGGCTTGGCCATGGGGGCCTATGTCTGTAGTCCCAGCTACTTAGGAGGCTGAGGCAGGAGGATCGCTTAAGTTAGGCTGCAGCATGCTGTGATTGCACCTGTGAATAGCCACTGCACTGCAGCCCGGGCAACATAGTGTGAAACCTTGTCTCATTGGAGAAAAAAAAAAAAAGTTCTGGTATCATAAAATGAAATGGGAAGTATTTCCTGAACTGCTGTTTTCTGGAATAGAGTATGTTGAATTGGTGCAGTTTCTCCTTTAAATGTTTGGTAGTTTTCACCAATGAAACCATCTGCATCTGGAATTTTCTTAAGTTTGTTTCTTCCTTCCCTTCTTCCCCTTCCTTCTCTTCCCTCCTTTCCCTTCTCCTCTTCCTTCCTTCCTTTTTCCCTTCCCTTTCTTCTTCCCTCCTTTCTTTCCCTTACTTCTCTCTCTCTCTTTCTTTTCTTTCCTTTCCTTCTTTCTTCCTTTGTTTTCTTTCCTTTTCTTTTCTTTCTTTTCTTGACAGGGTCTCACTTTATTGCTTAGGGTAGAGTGCAGTGACATCATCATAGCTCCCTGTAACCTCAAACTTCTGGGCTCAAGTGATCCTCCTGCCTCAGCATCCCTAGTAGCTGGGACTACAAGTGTGCACCACCATGCCTAGCTAATTTTTCTATTTTTTTGTATAGATGGGTTCTCACTATATTACTCAGGCTGCTCTTGAACTCCCAGCCTCAAGTGATCCTCCCACCTTGGCCTCCCAAAGTGCTAGGATTACAGGCGTGAGCCACCACACTTAACAAGATTTTTAAAATATAATAAATAGAGGACTATAATAGTTGGAGGACTGTTTGAATTATCCAGGTAATCACCTTATTCTTGAGTGAGTTTTAGTAATTTGAGTCTTTTAAGGAAGTGGTGTCAAATTGTGTGTGTAGAGTTGTTCCTGGTAATCCCTTATTAAGGTTTTAATGTGTTTGTTGGTTCAGGAGTGAAATATTCCATTTTCTCTTCCTGATATTTTTTGGTTGACCTTGTTAGAGGTTCATCAGTTTCATTGATGCTATTTTTCAATAGAAACAGATTTTGGCTTCATTGGGTTTTTTGTTTGTTTGTTTTAATCTATTTTTTCCCATGTTGAATGTAATTGAGTTTTACTTTTTATTGTTTCCTTCTTGTCTTGGGTTTATTTTGCTTTTTTCTAGTTTCTTAAAGTGGAAGCTTAAATTACAGATTTAAGACCATTCTTCATTTCTAATATAAGTAATACTGTAAGTTTCCCTCCAAGTACTGTTTAATTGTATTTTCCAAGTTGTAGTAAGTAGTATTTTCTCTTTCATTCAATTTAGAATACTTTCTTGTTTTCCTTGAGGTATTCTTTTTGATCTATGCATTAGATAGTAATATGCCATTTCCAAATATTTGGTGGTTTTCCAAGTATCATTCGGTTAGTGATTTCCAGTTTAATTCCATTATGGTAAATGACAATATTTTGAATAATTTCAATTCTTATAAATTTAGTGAAGCCTATCTTGGTGAATATTTCATGTGCACTAAGAAGAATGTGTAGTTTGCTGTTTTTGCATGAGTAGTGTTTTATAAATATTAGATTAGGTCAAATTAGTCGATACTATATTGTTCAGATCTAATATATCCTTGCTAATTTTTTGTCTGCTAGTTCTTACTGAGAGATGTGTTATCAAGCAAAATTATGGATTTGTCTGTTACTTTTTGCTGCTTGTACTTTGTGTTCTCTTGGTTTTGTTAATTTTTCTGTTAATTTTCCATCCTCTATCTCATCTATTTCTGCTGTAGTCTCTTATTTCCTTCCTTTCGCTTGCTTTGAATTCACTTCACTCTTTATTTTCTAGCTCCCCTCCCCCCCTTTCTTTTTTTGAGACAGAGTCTTGCTCTGTAGCCTGGGTAGAGTACAGTGGTGTCATCATAGCTCACTGTAACCTCAAACTCCTGGGCTGAAGCAGTTTTAGGTTCACAGCAAAATTGAGCGGAAGGTACAGAGATTGCTCATATATCCCCTGCCCCTACGTAGGCGCGGCCTCCCTTATCAACTTCTTACACCACAGTGGTACATTTGTTATAGTCAGTGATTCTGCATTCATGCATCATCACCCAAAGTTCAGAGTTTACTTTAGGGTTCAGTCTTGGTGTTGTACATTCTGTGGACCTCCTTGGCAGATATATGATGAATAAATGTCATGTACACAATATTATAGTGTCCTACAGAATAATGGTTTCACTGGCTTAAGAAATCCCCTGTGCTCTGCCTCTTTACCCCTCCCCGCACCCTTAATCCCTGGCAACCACTGATCTTTTTAGCATGGTTGTCTGACTGTTTTTAAAATTACTACATAGCTGAGGGTGGGAAAGGGACACAGAGGGGTGTGAGGGTAGGTCACTGCCAGAAACCTAGCTTTTTTTTTTTTTTTTTAACTGAAGCTCAGTTTGAACAAACGTTCCTCAGATTGTTGTAATCTTTGGTTAATTTCCAAAGTTGATGAAAAAGTTAGTTTTGATCACCTTTGTTAAGAGTTTTTGCTGCTTTTATGGGGGAACCTATTTACAGTGGTCCTCACTCTTCCATTGCAAGAGTGGTAAATCAACCCTTTTATCATGATCGTTCTTCTTTATCCCTTGTAATTTTTCTGAAGTCTGCTTTGTTTGATAATTGATATAGTCACTGAGACTTCTTTTTGTATGCAAGTGTGTGGATTTGTGTAGAATACGTATGTTCAATATTTTCACTTTTCACTTATCCTTTTTTTTTGTAGACAGCATTTTGTTAGTGGTTTCTAAATCTAATTAGATAATCTGTTTTTATTGATGTTCAGACCACTTATATTTATTTAATGCAATTAGTGACATTCTTTGATTCAGATTTATTACTTTATTTTTAGTTTGTGTATGTCCCTTCTATTTTTCATTACTCTGATTTCCCTTTCCTGCCTTCTTTTGAATTATTTAAATAGTTTTTCAGAATTCTTTTACAATTTCCTATAATTTTAACTATTTCTTCATATAGTTTTTTTAGTGGTTGCTCTAGAGATTACAATATGCACACTGCACTTTAAAGAAACTATTTAGAATTACTATTTTTCCTTTTCAAGTAAAATATAGAAGTATTAGAACTATATAGATTTTTAACACTCCATTAGGATGGTGACTATCATGTGTTACAGCTACATCCATCAAAAATCCTATCAGTCACATTTTGCTTTCAACAGTCATATATTCTTAGAAACCTAAAAAGTAAACAACAGTCTATTTACTTAGAGAATCACCATTTCTGTAATTTTTTATTCCAAGCATTCTAGGATTCCCTCTGCTATCTTTGGCCTTCTGCCTACAGAACTTTCATTTGCTTTTCTTTTAAAGCAGGTCTACTGGTGACAAATTTTCTTAGTATTTCTTTGTCTGAGAATGTCTTTATTTTTTCTTCACTCCTCAAAGGTTATTTTTGGTGATACGGTATTCAGGGTTGATAGCTTTCTTTCAATACTTTAAAAATGTTTCACTATCTGCTAGCCTCCACAGTTCTTTGTATATTTTGGATACAAGTCCTTTTCCATGGTCCCCAACCCCTGGGCCATGTACTGGTACTGGTCCCTGGCCTGTTAGGATCCATGCTGCACAGCAAGAGCTGAGCTAGTGAAGCCTCGTCCCTGTTTACAGCTGCTCCCCATTGCTTGCATCATTGCCTGAGCACTGCTTCCTGCCAGACCAGTGGCAGCATTAGATTCTCGTAGGAGCCTGAACTCTACTGTAAATTGCACATGTGAGGGATCTGGGTTGCAGGCTCCTTATGAGAATCTAATGCCTGATGATCTGAGATGGAGCTGGGGAGCAGCTGCAAATACAGATTATCATTAGCAGAGAGGTTTGACTGGATGAAAAATGTAATGCTCTTGAATCATCCCAAAACTATCCCCTCCATCTGTGGAAAAATTGTCTTTTCATTATCTTAACAATGTCTTTTACAGAGCAGCAGTTTTTAATGAAATCTAACTTAGCACATTTTTTCTTTCATGGATCATGCTTTTGGTATTTTAACTAAAAAATTATCACTAAACCTAAAGTCATCCAGATTTTCTCCTTTATTGTATTCTAGAAGTTCTATAGTTTTACATTTTACATTTAGGTCTTTAATGCATTGTAAAGTGAAAGGTGTAAAGTCTATGTATGGATTTATTTTTTTGTTCATGGATGTCCAGTTGTTCCAACACCATTTGTTGAAAAGAAATTGTTGAATTGTCTTTGCTCCTTTGTCAAAGATCACTTGACTCTATTTCTGTGACTCTATTTCTGGGCCCTCTGTTCCGTTCCATCGTCTATTTGCCTATTCTTTCACCAATACCACACCGTCTTGATTATGGTAGCTTTATAGTAAGTCTTGTGGTTTAATACTGTCAGATCTCTGACATTGTTCTTTAGTATTATTTTGCCCATTTTGTGTCTTTCATCTTTCCGTATAAACTTTTGAATTAGTTTGTGTCTGCAAAATAACTTGCTGGGACTTTGATTGGAATTGTGTTGAGTCTGTTGGTCAAATTGAAAAGAGTTGACATTTTAACAGTGTTGAACATGGACTATCTGTCCATTTATTTATATTTTCTTTCTTTTATCAAAATTTTATAGTTTTCTTCATAAGTGTACATATTTTCATGTTTTGTTAGGTTTATACCTATGTAGTTTGGCTTTTGGTGCTAATATAAATGGTATTGTGTTTTTAATTTCAAATTTCTATTGATTTCTGGTTTATAAAAAGGCAGTTGACTTTTGTATATTTACTTAGTATTTCATAACCTTTTTATAATCCCTTATTAGTTTCAGGTGTTTTTTGCCCATTCTTCGTAGTTTTTTTTACATAGGCCATTCATGTTTTCAGTGAACAAAGACAATTTTATTTTTTTTCCCAATCTTTATACCTTTTATTTCCTTTCTTATTTCATTAGTTAGAATTTCTGGTATGATGTTGAATAAAAATGGTGATAGTGGACATCCAAGAGTGTTGCACTGCTCTTGATCTTAGTGAGAAAGCTAGTATCTCACTATTAAGTATATTAGCTACAAATTCTTATTAATTAAAAAAATTGGGGGGGAGTAGGGTAAGAGATGGGTTCTTGCCCGGCTGGAGTCCAGTGGTGTAATTATAGCTCACTATAATATTGAACTCCTGGGCTCAAGTGATCCTCCCACCTTACTCTCCCAAGTAGCTCAGGCTATAGGTTCACACCATCATGCCTGGCTAAATTTTACTTTTTCTGTAGAGATGGAGTCTGGCTATGTTGATCAGGCTGGTCTTGAACTCCTGGCCTCAAGCAGTCCTCCTGCCTTGACCTCCTAAAGTGCTGGCATTACAGGTGTGAGTCACCACACCTGGCCAGAATATTGATTTTAGATCTTCATTTTAATTATTGCTTGTAGTGTTATAAATGTCCCCTATCCTTGCTTTCATTGCATCTCACAAATTTTGATAGGTTGTATTTTTTCATTTTTATTTAGTTCAGAATATTTTTAATTTCTCTTGAGACTTCTTTTTTGACATGTGTTGATTTGAAGTGTGTTGTTTAATCTCCAAATATTTGGGGATTTTTCCCCCTCCATTTCTATTAATGATTGCAAGTTTAATTCTATTGTGGTCTGAGAGTGTACTTTGTTTGAATTCTATTCCTTTAAATTTGTGAAGGTATGTTTTATGGCCTAGAATGTGGTCCTCCTTGGTAAATGTCCATATGAGCTTGTGAAGAATGTGTATTCTACTGTTAGATGAAGGAGTCTGTGAAATTTCACTCTCACTGTATTTTTCAATTTGTAAAATTCCCATTTAGTTTTTTCTTTCTTATGCCTTCTATTGTTTTGCTTAGACCTCCTATCATTTCATTTGTTTTAAGAGTATCCATACTTCTCGGAACATTATTAATAATGACTTTAAGAAGTCTTTTTTGGATAGTTCTAACACATAGATGATCGTAACAACTCCCTTTGCTGGCCAAACAGATCTCACTTTTCTTGAAACTTTTTACATTTGTGCCTTTTGCAGCTCCAGCTTTTTTGGCTGCTCTAACACACAGGCTGGGATGTAGGGAAGGCAGAATAAAACCCATGAGGATCTCACCAGCAAATTATCCCTCTGGTCCTAAGATTCTTAACCTTCCTTCCTCCTCCTTTTATCCATCATTCTGAGGCGCTTTTTTTTTTTTTTTTTTTTTGTATACAGTTTTGCTCTGTTTTCTGGGCTAGAATGCCACAGCATCAGCCTAGCTCACAGCAACCTCAAAGTACTGGGCTCAAGTGATCCTCCTGCCTCAACCTCCCGTTGTCTTGTCTTGTCTTGTCTTGTCTTTTTTTTTTTTTTTTTTTTTTTGTAGAGATGGGGTCTCAGTCTTGCTCAGGCTGGTCTCAAACTCCTGGCCTCAAGCAGTCCTCTTGCCGTGGCCCCTCAGAGTGCTAGGATTACAGGCGTGAGCCACCATGCTGGGCCCTGCAGCTTCTTATAGTTCTATGTTTTTTTCAGTCCAGGCATCTAGTTGTAGCTTTTGGGAGAGAGATAGGTAAAGTGTGTTTATTTCATCATGTCCAGAAGTCCAACTTCTCAGTCTCTTTTGAAATAGGTTATATGATCCTTTTTGTAAATCAATATTTAATGGCATGGTGTTTTGTTACTTCCTCTTTTCAGAAATCTCAGAGTGAAGAAATAACTAGCACAGCCAACAGTGTGTGTACAGGTGGGACTGAAACGACAGCACCTTTTTTCTGTAAATCTGAAGAACCCGATTCTATTACCAAATCTCTTAGTTCACCATCTATTTCCTCTGGAACTGCAGAGAAACCTGTAGATTTGTCTACTAGAAAGGAAATTGATGCAGATTCTACAAGCCAAGGTAAAACTTGACATACGTTTATATCATGCATTATATAAGGGGCACCTTACGTTTTTGAAGATAGATTTTTAATGGTAGATCCTAAAAACTCCCTCTAAAACAAATTTTGAGATGTCTAAAGGGCCATAAGATATTAGTAATAATAATCAGAAAAATCGTACTGCCTTGCCAACAAAGATAATAAACGTGTTTTTATTGTTAGAGTTGTGATTATTAGGGAATACAAAGCATTGTGACTCTGACCTATCTGCCTGAGCATAAAAGATAATACAGTAGTTTACTTACATGGTAATTTCCTTTGTGATAGTGTTTTCATTTCAATATTTGAATTATATTATCAGTTTGGGCATATTTAAAATGTTTTCACTATATGTGAGGTAATTACAGAAATACTACAATAGGGGTATAAAATTTTTTTGTAGAACTTAAATGTCTTTTTCTCTACCAGCCTGAAAGCTTGCTAAATTAAGTATTCAGTTACAATAACTAATATGTGGTATTGCTTTCTCCTTTGTCTTTCCATTTCAATTTTTTGGGGAGTGAGTGGGAAGTGTCTGTATTGCTCTATATGTGTACATTGTCTACATTACCTAATTTTTTTAGGTAGTCTTAACATTATAAATGTTACATTTATATAGACACTGCAGAATCTTAATATGCTAGAAGCGGAAGGTAACTTCACACCTAAAACCCCGTACATTTTTCAAATGAGGAAAGTAAGGCATAGGGCTTTCAGAGATCATGCAGTTACATGTTGGCAGAATTAAGATCACAAAAGTCCTGATGACCTAGTGTAAGTGGGATGTTTGTTTTTTATGAGCTTACTTATAATACAGAACACGAAATTTTTATACAGATGTTTCCTAAAACTCTGCCTTTGGCTGAATGCTTGTTTTAGTGTATAGAAGACTCTACAAAGCAGAAACAGTAGAGTTCTGTATCTGGCTTAATATAAATAGATCTATATCTCATTTTTAAGAAACAATTTTTGGCATGCTTTTGGTGCAGTATGGTACTGTCCTTTGGGAATAGTACCTGTAAAATTAATAATGTTGAAAAGCTCACAATTGGATGTATTTTGTAACTTACTTAAGAAGGTCCTACTATTCTTTCTGAGACCTGAGTAGAGCTTTGATGTTCAGTATACATTAAATGAAATATTAAATTGTTCTTTTCCTTTTGCCAGTGGAAAGCAAAACAGTTTCATTTGGATTTGGAAGTAGCACAGGGCCGTCATTTGCAGACTTGGCTTCCAGTAATTCTGGGGATTTTGCTTTTGGTTCTAAAGGTAAGATCAGGAGAGATTTTAATGATCATGTTATAGAATAAAGCACAAGTGAAAAAAACAGTCCTTTGTTACAATGTTGCAACTAAGTTGGGAGATTAGTTTGTTTAACATTTTAATAACAAAAGGTGTCTACCCTTTATTTTTGACATTTACTAATATAATCATAAAAATTTTCTCTTAATTTAGTGTAAGTCATGCTGATAGTCCTCCCCATCCTGAAATGCAGAGCCATTTTCCAGTCTTGGAATAACCCTGACATTATTAACATTGTTCTTTTGACTGTACTTTTAGATTTGATTTGTGGATATTTCAAGATTTGTGAATTTACATTTTTTTAAGAAGATGATTTTATTCCTTTAGATTTTGCATTTTCTTTGGATTTCAGTATTGGGTTGTGCTAATTATTGTGCTAAGTTGTTTTCCTGTCTTTTTCAGCGTTGTTTCTATTTGTAATCCATTTTGATAGCATTTCTACAATGTAATCCATTTCCTTGATTATTTCAAGTTTATTAGCATAAGGCCATTCATTGTATTTTCTTATTCTTGTAATGTCTTTCATATCTGTGGTTATAGTACCACCTAAATTGTTCTTGTACAAGATGTTTGATTTGTGGGATAAATTTTATTATGACGCTTAAATGATTAATGCAGTTTAGAATACTGTCCTTCCCACTTACGTGTTTACACTATTTTGCGAGCTCTTGCCACCTATAGGAACACATAAAATGTTTAGAAATTACCTTCACATATGATGTTATGTTGGAATTCATGGCTTCACCGATGTCCAGTTTTTTTTATTTTTGTTTTACTTTATTAAATAGTCTGAAATCAAAGGGTAATATGTCGGCAAACTCAGCAATGCAGTGGGTACAATTATTCACCCAAAAATGCCAAATAAAAATTGATATGTTAGGCTGATTGATACTCAGTGTAACCTTTTCAAAGTACTGTATCAATTTCGTACTCTAAATTATGAAGTAGGCAAGACTCAAATTCAGAAGGGAGCCGTGCCTTACTAGGCCTTACCCACAGACACTCCTCACCACTACTTGTCATTCTTAATGAGATTATCCATTAAAAAGAGTAAAACTACACTTCTCACTTTGTTTTGTTCTTGTGTTTGGCACTAATTTGTGTACTTGTCTTTTCAAAGAAGCCGCTTTTGATTTTATCAGTTCTCATTTTGTACCTTTTATTTAGCTTCACATTTTGTCATATTTTTGTTAGATTTCTTATGTGTCGAATGCTTATTAATTTAGATTGTACTTGTTAAAAGTAATACTTAAAATTATAAATTCCTTGCAGTCAATTTTGTTTGTGTCCCATAGGTTTTCATGTGGAATCTTAATACTTTGGTAGTGTTAGGGTGAGAGTTCAGAGCTGGTGCACACGAGTTTGAGAAAAATTTCTCCAAAGATTAGGATAGAAAGAAGAAATGTATTTTACGTTCCCAAGCAGGAAAGGGCCAACATGGTGAAAGAGGAAGAGTGTTGTTGGCAGAGAGAATCAGGTATTCAGGTTTTTTATTTAGGAATTGTATAAAGGGGTGAACACAATTTATGGTTGTAGCCAAATTAACAAGGTACTGTGAACTATCATATCTGTTCTTTCTCTTCTTCTGAGCCGTAATCTGATAACAGAAGCAGGGCTGTGTGAAAGGGCTGTATCCATTCCTTTTCTTGGAGGTATGCAGAAGTGGCAATCAGAGATCTTGTTGGTGATCTTGCCCTTAAGATTTTGGGCAGGATCTGAATCCAGTAGTTTGTCCCCACTGCTGTCTGTCCAGGAGCTCCTCAACACCACCTTGAGGCTATATAGAAATAGACTCTGAAGGGCAGTGAGCTGGTGAGTGTAAAGAGAAAAATTTACCGTTCCTTTCTGTCTTTTAGCTCTTTTCAGATGTTTGTGAAAACAGAGTCACTGCAGGGTGCCTGTCAGCTAGGGAGAGAAAAGCGCTGAGAGGAGGGAGAAAACTCATGATTGATTTCTTTGTTTTCTTTTGTTCCTTTGTTTTTTTATATTGATTTTTTCCCCTGAAAGTTCTATTTACACAGATCTGTTGATTGTTCTATGTGTGTTGTGTAATATTTCATGTAGAAACTAAGTTACTGCCCAGCTTGGACACAGATTGCCATTTTATCACGTTTGCTTCACTTTTTAATGTTTTTACTGAAAACATACACAGAGAACTCTAGGTACTCTTACCTAGAATTGTTATCTTGAAATTGATACTCATTATTCACATGCATACCTTTTATACTTTTACTTTGTAAATTCTCTCTTCTACTCTGCTTAGGGAAGTGGTTTTCAGCTCTTGGCTTCCTTTTCAAATTACCTGGGAGCTTTTTTTTTTTTTTTTTTTTTTGAGACAGAGTCTCACTCTGTTGCCCAGGCTAGAGTGCCGTGGCATCAGCCTCGCTCACAGCAACCTCAAACTCCTGGGCTCAAGCGATCCTCCTGCCTCAGCCTCCCGAGTAGCTGGGACTACAGGCATGTGCCACCATGCCCGGCTAATTTTTTCTGTATATATTTTTAGTTGTCCATATAATTTCTTTCTATTTTTAGTAGAGACGGGGGTCTCGCTCTTGCTCAGGCTGGTCTTGAACTCCTGAGCTCAAACGATCCACCCGCCTCGGCCTCCCAGAGTGCTAGGATTACAGGCGTGAGCCACCGCGCCCGGCCTGGGAGCTCTTTTAAAAAGAACTACCTGATAGTTATATTGGCATCTCTGAGCATGAGACCCAGACATTGTGATATTAGGTTGGTACAAAAGTAATTGTGGTTTCAGACTGAATTTTAAATCATTATAACTAGGCTGAAAGACATCTTTATCAGTCAAAATAGGAACCATTATAATCAACACATTTTTGCCAATGGGAAATAAGTTTGTTTATTCCTATGGCATAAAAATTCGTTCTTCGGGATTCCGCGAACTCTTGGATAGCATTTTCTGCATCCTGCTGGTCATGGAAGTGTTTTCTCTGCAAAAAGTTGTCAAGATGCTTGAAGAAGTGATAGTTGGTTGGCGAAAGGTCAGGTGTATAAAGCAGATGAGGCAAAACTTCGTAGCCCAATTTGTTCAACTTTTGAAGCTTTGGTTATGCAACATGCGGTTGGGCGTTGTTGTGGAGAAGAATCAGGCCCTTTCTGTTGACTGATGCCGGCTGGCGGTGTTGCAGTTTTCGGTGCATCTCATCGATTTGCTGAGCATACTTCTCAGATGTAATGGTTTTGCCGGGATTCAGAAAGCTGTAGTGGATCAGACTGGCAGCAGACCACCAAACGGTGACCATGACTTTTTTTGGTTCAAGTTTGGCTTTGGGAAGTGCTTGGAGCTGCTTCTTGGTTCAGCCATTAAGCTGGTTGATGCCAGTTGTCATATAAAATCTACTTTTTGTTGCATGTCACAATCTGATTGAGAAATGGTTCGTTGCGTACCATAAGAGAAGACAATACTTCAGAACGATGATTTTTTTGATTTTTGGTCAGCTCATGAGTCACCCACTTAATCGAGCTTTTTCACCTTTCCAGTTTGCTTCATGTGCTGAAGGACCATAGAATGGTCTCTGTGTTGAGTTCTTTGACAACTTCTCATGTAGTTGTAAGAGGATCAGCTTTGATGATTGTTCTCAATTGGTTGTTGTCAACTTCCCATGGCAGGCCATACTGCACTCCTCATCTTCAAGGCTCTGGTCTCCTTTGCAAAATTTCTTGAACTACCACTGCTAGACTATAAGTTCGTTAGCAGTTCCTGGGCCAAATGCATGGTTGATGTTGTGAGTTGTCTCCTCCGCTGCTGTACGACCCATTTTTAACTGGAATAAGAAAATTGCTTGAATTTGCTTTTTGTCTAACATCATTTCCATCGTCTAAAATAAATATAAAATAAACAGCAATAAGTCATTAGCAAAAGCACATAAAGCAAGTAACGTGCATTAAATAACATAACCACATTTATTTAAAAATGTATTCCAATATCAAATGGCAAATTTCAGCAGTGCTAAAACCACAGTTACTTTTGCACCAACCTAATATTTAATGTGCAACAAAGGCAGAGAACTGTTTTGGAAGAATTTTAAATTTTTTCTGCCACATATCCCCTGGGGTTATTTTTCACTTAAATTTTTGGTTGGGAATTCCTGGATAGTTAATTTTGAGCCCCAAATTTCTGTCTTATCCTTATCAATTATTACTATTTTCATAAAGCCCCCATACAACCTTGGGTTGTGCTTTTCTTGTTCTCAGATCATTTCTTTGCAATATTTTGTTGTATGTCCTTAGGAATTTTTGTCTTTAATTTTTTTCCCCTCTATTAAATCTGTCTTTATTAAAAGGAGTGGATTTTTTTATTCACATGTTCCTTCTTCAAGGTGCTGATACCTTTTATGTGCTCTGTGGCATTTTTTCCTCCTTCAGAGTCTTTAGCAGCAGGTATAGGGTTCTGTAAGTGATGAAAAATTAAAAGAGGCATTTTTTTCCTCTAGGATTGTGGGGAATGTGTTAGGATGGGCCATCTAAATTAAGGTGGGAGATGGAGAAGCTTCTATTCTCAGGTTCTTTCAGGTATGAGAGCGAGAGATCATCATTATTCTGCATAGAAGTGGGAAGTCTGAACTGTGTAGTATATCCCCTGAGGGGAGTTGAATTCAGAGGGCTTCTCCCAAGGCTATACCAGCCTGGCCAAGAAATCTAAGCTCCAAACACTAGCTTCTTAAGAAAGAAGTTGAGGTACAGAAGTTATAAACACGTGTTCAGGCTACTGTGTCTAGTTTGAAAGTAGCAGATTTGGCCTATTTAAGGACATTTTTATGTTCAAAAGTTACTTTTTGCATGTGATAAAAGATTTTATGACATAGACTACCTCTGAAAGCTGAGCTAAATTTTCGAAATTTCAGGTATGTACTTTTAAGAACCTACTTCATTACTGGAAGTTCTCTTGTAATTTAGTGTTAAGAAGGTTACCCAAAGCAGAGACAATCTTACCTTTGTAACTCTGAACATAAGCAGTACTAAATGTACTTTGTGCTCACTACATGAGTTGAATTTGCCAGGATAACATTTTTAATAGCAATATATATAGTACATCAATGGAAATTAGATGCATTGATAAAGTAACCTAAGAATAGGATAAAAAACTTGAAAAAAGGCCGGGCGCGGTGGCTCACGCCTGTAATCCTAGCACTCTGGGAGGCCGAGGTGGGCGGATCGTTTGAGCTCAGGAGTTCGAGACCAGCCTGAGCAAGAGCGAGACCCCATCTCTACTAAAAATAGAAAGAAATTATATGGACAGCTAAAAATATATATAGAAAAAATTAGCCGGGCATGGTGGTGCATGCCTGTAGTCCCAGCTACTTGGGAGGCTGAGACAGGAGGATCGCTTGAGCTCAGGAGTTTGAGGTTGCTGTGAGCTAGGCTGACGCCACGGCACTCACTCTAGCCTGGGCAACAGAGTGAGACTGTCTCAAAAAAAAAAAAAAATAAAAACTTGAAAAAAATAGATACCACTGTTTAAATATCCTAATTTATTCACCAGATAAAAATTTCCAGTGGGCAAATACCGGAGCAACTGTGTTTGGAACACAGTCAACCAGTAAAGTTGGTGAAGATGAAGATGGTAGTGATGAAGAAGTAGTTCATAATGAAGATATCCATTTTGAACCAATAGTGTCATTACCAGAGGTAAATACTAAGGAATCAAAGTTTTACTAATAACTTATTTTTCAGTTTAAGTTTAAAACTCACTCTGGCTTGATTGTAGTAGGTATATTATTGTTTGCATTTATTTCAAAATATTTACAATTTGAAATGGAAGCTCTGTTTATTAGACAACCAGCCTTTAATTATAAATTGTCTTTTAGAAGTTTTCATATAAATGTTGCTTGGTAAATTCTATGTGCAATTGTTGGTAAGAAATAAATACTTTTCTCATATGTTGTTAGAATATGTGTTTGTTTTTATAACATCATAATATTAAAACACTTTTTCAAACCTCTTCTGTCTGGAAAGCAGCAGTCCTTAACCTTTTTGGCACCAGGGAGCAAGGGTAAGGGGAGTGGGGTGTCACGGGTAGGGGAGTGGTAGTGGGGAGCTCAGGTGTTGATACTAGGCCAGGCACAGCCTGGGGGGTTGAGGACCGCAGCTGTAAAGGTAGGCATTTAATTTCCAAAAGGAGAGTGAATATTATATAAAAGAAAAATCTTCAATGACAAAACAGTTCTTCACTTCTGCAACAAAATCAGATGTATTCCTAGCTCTAGGATATAACCAATTATTGTAACACCACAAATTCTGTTAAAGTCATCACAAAGAAAATATCTTAAGAATTTTGATCTTTGGAATTTATTATAGAATTTATTATAAGCAGCACTTTATAAATAATTTCATCTATTATAGGTAGAAGTAAAATCTGGAGAAGAAGATGAAGAAATTTTGTTTAAAGAGAGAGCCAAACTTTATAGATGGGATCGGGATGTCAGTCAGTGGAAGGAGCGTGGTGTTGGCGATATAAAGATTCTTTGGCATACAATGAAGAATTACTATCGGATCCTAATGAGAAGAGACCAGGTCTTTAAAGTGTGTGCAAACCATGTTATTACCAAAACAATGGAATTAAAGCCCTTAAATGTTTCAAATAATGCTTTAGTTTGGACTGCCTCAGATTATGCTGGTGAGTTGCTACATTCAGATGCTACTTTTCATATTGTGGACTTTACTAAAATCCATAACAAACATATAAAACAATTTATAACAGTTAATATGAAGGTCACTCCTTGTTTTTTTTTTTTTTCTTCAATAGATGGTGAAGCAAAAGTGGAACAGCTTGCAGTGAGATTTAAAACTAAAGAAATGGCTGATTGTTTTAAGAAAAAATTTGAAGAATGTCAGCAGAATTTATTGAAACTCCAGAAAGGACATGTGTCACTGGCAGCAGAATTATCAAAGGAGACCAATCCTTTGGTGTTTTTTGATGTTTGCGCAGATGGTGAACCTCTAGGACGTATAACCATGGAATTATTTTCAAACATTGTTCCTCTAACTGCTGAGAACTTCAGAGCACTGTGCACTGGAGAGAAGGGCTTTGGTTTCAAGAACTCCATTTTTCACAGAGTAATTCCAGATTTTGTTTGCCAAGTAAGTATTAACTACACATCACAGTTGAAGTCTAAAGAGTATACCAAACTAACTTGGGAAATTTGAGTGTTTTCCCTTGACCTCGTCCTATAGTTCTCTTAAGATTTCTTTAGCTTTTCCACACATTAGTTGTTGTCACTACTCCATTATCTACCCCTGCTGAAAACTTTTCAACGTAAAATAGTTCAAACTTTTAATACTTGAAACCTAATAGAAACTGAGGGGAAAGAAAAAGATCTTTTCATTTTTTATATTCTTTCCAAAAATACTTAGTTTTCAAACTGCATTCTTAAGGAAGCTGGGTGTTTAGGATTTATCCTATAGTGATGAGTTCTGTGTATATTTTAAATGTTTTATTCGGGATTCCTATTAATTGAAATCTTTTTTCAGGGGGGAGATATCACCAAACATGATGGAACAGGAGGCCAGTCCATTTATGGAGACAAATTTGAAGATGAAAATTTTGATGTGAAACATACTGGTCCTGGGTTACTATCTATGGCCAATCGAGGCCGGGATACCAATAATTCTCAATTTTTTATAACATTGAAAAAAGCAGAACATTTGGACTTTAAGCATGTAGTGTTTGGGTTTGTTAAGGATGGCATGGATACTGTGAAAAAGATTGAATCATTTGGTTCTCCTAAAGGGTCTGTTAGTCGAAGAATAAGTATCACAGAATGTGGACAGATATAAAAATTTTTTTTCATTGTAAATTTTTTTCTGTATAAGCAGTTGAATTGAAGCTTAGCCATTACAGACAATATGGTAATTATGTTCAGCTTTTGAAAATGGACGTTTCTGCTGTATAAATGTAAAATTGCAGCTTATAGCTGTTGTCACTTTTTAATGTGTTATAATTGACCTTGCATGGTGTGAAATAAAAGTTTAAACACTGGTGTATTTCAGGTGTACTTGTGTTTATGTACTCCTGACATATCTGTATTAAAATGGAATAATATTAATCTTGTTAAAAGCAATAGACCTTCTTAAATTATTGAAGGAATATGATATATGCAATTAAGTTTTAATTCCTTTTAAGATATTTGGACTTTCTGCATGAATATACTTATCATTTAAATAAAGGGACCACAACTTGATAATTTTATTTTAGATTTGAAGTATATTTGGTAATCTTAACTGTTGGTGTGCTTGTTTATACAGACTCATGTTTGAATGGGTAGAGTCACAGAAGGTAGAGAGTTAACCAAAGTGCTCTTCTATAATCTTTATTACACCTCCTGTGTAGTTACAAGTTAACTTTTAAATAGAGTACCTTCCTTTCTTAAAATATGTAGCATCCTGTGCCCTTTCCAAAGGCATTAAATTAATTTTTACATTTTAAAGTTCACTATTTCCTTAGTTGTATTTTTTTTTCTTTGTTTAAGCTTTCTGTCATCTGTCTTTACTACCTCAGAAACTGCAGCTTGGTTCTGATGATAGATACTGAATTTTTCCTTGCAGTTATTGTGATAAAATATGAATATTTTTAGAAGGTCTATATACATGGTCTTTGGTTAAAGATTTGCTTTATACTAGAATGTTGCAGTACCTTTTTCTGGTAAATTTTGTAGCAGAAATAAAGTGACAATTCATAAGAGCCATGACATTTAAAAAATTCATTACTTGTGCATTTAGTTGTCTGTTCATTCTAGTACCAGATGTAAAGTAAGGAGACAATTAAAGTCAGTAAACTCAAACTGCCATGTAATTTTCAGAACTCTCAAGGAAGTAACTCTTAAGTTTGATATGCATTGAAAATGAATTTGGAAATGGTTTGTGTCAAATGTTAGGTAAACTGCTAAAGAAAATAGGATGTTCTTAATTGGCCTACTCAATATGGAACTACAAAGAATGCAGTTAGAGCACAAAATTTTGTATGTTCCAATCATGAATATTGACTGTCTTCCACTCTCCTGTGTTCTTCCCAGTGAAATTACTTCATGTTGTTTAGTGAGAAAAGACAGTGAGGTTTATTCCCTATTATATGGGGATTTGGAAATGGCGTATCCTATAGTAAATACCCGTTCAACCATCAGTCACATGAGGGGAGGGATGTCATGTATAAATAATGAGTGATGGAATATCATCACTAAATCCACTTGGCCACAAAGCCCAATACCTGAAATAAACCCACCCTCGATGTATCAGTTGAACCTTGAAGAGAACTCATGGACTTACATATATGCACATTTAATATTTCAAATTGGCTTCTTTGGAAACCTATGTAAAGTGTGTTGTAACTTTTCAGCTGACACAATTGATGACTTTGTCATGATTTTAGAATAAATTCTTAAGTAAATACAAGTGCTTTTTAAGAGACTTTTTATAGATTTCTATGCTATCCTAAAGCATTTAAAGTTATGAAATAAAAAGCTTTAACAAACTTTGACAAAATGACATGTAAACTGACTTTTCTAGTATTAGTGTTCCTAAGATGCTTAAGCGTGGGTTGTGACATTTGTAAGAAAGTCTCTGTGTCACATTTCAGGAAAAGACTTTGCGATTTCTCTTTGTTAGTCACTGATGTGGTATAAACCCACGATGTGTATTTTTTTTTTAAGTGGCTGGATTTTATATTGTCTCATTAAAATCTGCTTAAAGATAGAATAAAGTAATTCCTTATTTGTACATTTTAAGTGGTACTTTATGGCAAAAAAACATATTTAAAATTTTCAAAACTAATTTGTTAAAGTATGATCGTACAAAATTTGGGCATTTAGGGAACTTTAAAGATAATCCATAGAATTTATGAGTTGTTACTTCAGACATGCAGTTGACAATCACAATTTAGAAAAATAAAGGGTTATACCAGTATAATTGTATTAGTGAGAGAAATTAAGTGGTTTTAGAATTGTTCCCTCAATCAGTCTCTGTTGAACATAGCTTTTTAGGTTGATACAGCATGGTGATGAATACTGAGCACCTACTAAGTGCTAGGCACTGTTGTAGGCACTGGGAAAACTTTTTTTTTTTTTTAAACTGTCTTTCAGGGAACTTACATTCTAGTTATTCTTTTTAATACCTTGTTAGCCACATACGGAAGATAGGAAGGGAAAGTAAGGAGGTAATCTCTTTGCAATTTCTACGCTTAGCGTTCCGATTCTTCATGTTTTTCTTTTATATGACAGTTAAGAAAGGCTACCTTTAGTGAAAAGAAAGGTGTATTTTGGCAAGGGCAGACACACCCAACCTGTAGTTTGAATGCATTCTATGGGAGCTGCAGTAGGTCGCTGCAGGCAGGTTCAGAGCCCGTGTGCCCTCCGTTCGCACCCTGGCTGGGGCACCGGCCATAACCGCCCTACGTTCGGGAGCTGCTCGCTGGCCGCCCGGCCTTGGCGGGACTCGCACAGAGAGTTACAGTGCCACTCCTCAGTCGTAAAGCCGGCAAGGGGAGTTACAGCGCCACCTCCTCAGTCGTAAATCCGGAACGCGAGAGGCCTGAGACCAGAAGAGCACTTGGGGAAGCCTAGCCGCGCCCACCCTCGCGCGTACCCCGTGGGGCGGGGCCGTATACGTCATGTCGCACGCATGCACGCAAGTCTCTACGGCGTCGCTACCGCGCCGCGGTTTTGAACGTGGTTCCCGGGGAGACCGCCGCGGTCAAGGCGCACCATGGACCGAAGGGTCGTCAAGCCGCCAGGACAGGATTTAGTAGTGGAGCGTCTCAAAACCCGCTACGGACTCAGGGACAGTTCTCCCGGCAAGGTGAGGCTGGCGCCCCTCGGCTCACTGCTCCGCGCGGCCCGGCCTCGGGGGATAGAGCCACTTTCCATCTTCACATGCCCGAGGGCGGCTGTGCGCCCCGCCTGCGCGAGAGGGGCAGCCTGGGGAAGGTTAACTGGGAGGCGGGGGCGGGGGTCGCTTGGCCGCAGGTGTGCAGATTCTCACAGGTATCTGTCACCTGCATGGGAAAGCTACGTAAACCTTTGAAAGTTCGTTATGCAAAGCGTGGTATGGCATTGTAGAAGTTGTTGAACTTTTACTTAGTGATGTGAGTAGAGTTCAGCACAAACAAACGATTAGATTCATTTTTCAAAACGTCTTATTTTAAAATAATTTCAGCCTTAAAACGAAGTTGCAAGAGTAGTAGGAAGAGCTCCCTTGTACCCTTTTATGCCTTGCTAGAATTCACTAGTCATTTTGCTGCATTTGCTTTATCATTCTCTCTCTCCCTCTTTCTTCTTCATACACATTGTCCCCTGAACTATTTGAGGGCAATTTGCAGGCATCATGCCCCTTTACTCCTAAATGTAAATAGTGTGTTTTTCCTGAACATAGGAACATTCTTTTTCGTAACAACAGTAGTATTTTCAGGAAATTAGGCACTGATACAATAATATTGGTTAATCTCTAATTCATGTTTAAATTTTGCCAATTATCTCAACAACGTCCTGTGTAGTAAAATTTTTGCTGGCGTAGATCTAATCCAAGAGTGAGCATTGTACTTAGTTGTCTCTTGTTGCCTTCAATCTGGAACATTGCCTTATTTTTTGTAACACTGGTATTTTTGAAAAGTGTAACACAGTTATTAGAATGTCCATCATTTTGGGTTTGCCTATTGGATACCTCTTGATTAAATTCTGGTTTTGAATTTTTGACAGGAATGGGAGATGTGTGATGTGTGGCCTGCTCTGACCAATCAAGTGGTACGTGACGTTAGTTTGTCCCATTATTCATGATGTTAACTTTTATCACTTGGTTAAGGTGGTTTCTACCACGTTTCTCCACTGTAATCTTCATAATTTTGCCTTTGTAATTAATGTATAATTTGTGGGGAAATATTTTGAGACAGTAAATTGATTCTGAGTGTACAAATTAAATATGTCATTCTTTTATTTTTAGTATGATTTTTCAAATTTTGATCAGGCTAAATGTAAAAGAAGATCTCTCACCTCCCCAGGTAAGCCAGTAGAGTATTTATTTGTATATATGGGAGTTTTATCAAATTTAGTTTGAAAGAGAGGATTTTTGAAAAAATATTGTTTAGCCTTACGGTCAGTGCCAGATATCTTGTGATACTAAGCTTTTTTTACTCTGGTAATGAGCTAATAGTAATGATGATTTTGGGGGTAAATGTGTAAGATATCTTTGAAAATCAAATTCAATAAGTTATTTTAAATTACAGTATTTCAGCCTTGAAAATGTTAAACATTAAACTATATTGGGTAAAGAAAACTAATTATTCTATTCTTAGGCACAAACTTTCCTAAGTTATTAGGGTAGTAATTGTTACATTAGAAAAAGATAATTATACTGTGGAATTGGGTAGCTTGTAATGTCATGTGATAATCTGTAGCTAGCATGTATATCCATGTTATTACTAATGTATATTAACCACTAGTCTGTTAATTTGTTAATGCATCTTAGGTGATGTCTTTACTAGTAAGTATAATCATTAATGTTTTGGAGAATTGCAGCAGAAATAGTAGTGTCTTTAAACGTTCATCAAATGGTTGATTTGGCATTTTTTTCCCCTAACCTATTTCAATTTTGAATTTTTTTCAAATATAAATCATTTATTGATGTTTGCTTTGGTGGATTACACCAGCTAATTGGATCAGTGAATCTAGTAAAGTGACTTGATTTGAAAAACACTCTTCTGAAACACTCCTTGAGAATGAAAAAAAATTCCAGATATTACTGAGTCTATTGTTTTAAACAACTTTAAAATTGTATTTTAGTTTGAAATTTGCCCTAAAATTTCCAGTCTCCCAAAATATAACTGAAAATTATATCTCATAGAATTTCTAAGAGGGTAAAAATGACTACTAGAGAAGGGCTCATACATTTAAAAGTAGTTCTAAATTTCTTATCACAGAAGTTCTCCTTTTTATTTACTGAATTTAGATACAGGCTAACAGTTTATTAAATATTTGAGGATCAAAGAGGTATCAATCATGTTTAGGTGGAAAGAAGGCTGGATTCTGAATTTTAGTGTAGGTTCTCAATTTGCAAGTTACACATTAGCTAGCTGTGTTACTTGGAAAAATTAACATAAGTTTTTTCTGATCCTTAGGTTCCTAACCTGTAGAATAGAGTTTAGGGCACCTATTCTGCTTATTTCACAGGGTTATTGCTAGGACCAAATAAAGTTATGGATGAAAAAGCATTTTGTAATCAGTAAAATGCTAAATAAATATAAGACTCAGTGGTTTTTCTCTGTAAGTTTGCATTAGGGAGACGTACTGATAAGAACTCATTCAGTACATTTACTGTTTTACCTTTAGGAGCCTAGAATGAAATATTTAGAGTCTGATCTCAGCGGCTAATCTCTGGTGTTTTCTTTTTTATTGACAGATGATTTGGATATCTGTTCATCTGGAGATAAAGTTGATTCATCATTAAGATGTTATTCTGCTGAAAGCAAGCATTGTACAACACCTTTTTGCAGTTCATTCAAGCACTTAAATATGAATTGGTAAAGTAACCTGAATCTTTACTATTGCTCTCCCCTCAGTATCTCAAGAAGTTGAGAAAGGGAACAGGGCAGATTGTGTATGTGTTTGCTTTTGCCTGAGAGGAAGTATGAACAGTCTGGAGCATGCTAAATAGTTGAGACTCATTTATTAATTTTTACTGAGAATCTCTGTGATAAAAGCATAGACTTAGTATAATGTGCAGTGGCATAATGGAAAGTTAAACTATTTACATAATGTAAAAGATGAAAAATTACTTTTATGGTTATTCAGGACTCAAATGAAGACTCTGCTTCCTTCCTTCCTTCCTTCCTTTCTTTCTTTTTTTTATTTTAAGAAAAAAGGAACTAAGAAAAAAACTGTAGGCCGAGCACAGTGGCATACACCTATAATCCCAACACTTTGGGAGGCTGAAGTAGGAGGATTGCTTGAGGCCAAGGAGTTTGAGGCCAGCCTGGGCAACATAGTGAGACACCCCCCCCCACCCCCATCTCTACATAAAATTTTTAAAAAATGACCTTGATGTGGTGTTGCATGCCTATAGTCCCATCTACTTGAGGGTCTCAGGCAAGAGGATTGCTTGAGCCCAGGAGTTCAAGACTCCATGAGGTACCATCATGCCGCCACCCTCTGGCCTTCCCTCCAGACTCTGTCTCTAAAACATGCACACACACACACACACACACACACACACAGAACCCTGAAATACAGTCTTGTTAGGCAACGACATTTAACTCAGTATCTAGTGTGTGTCTGGTAGTGTGGTAAGCACTGTATTTTAGGTAGTTGAGAAAGAAATTGAAGAAGACAGTCTGGGGAAATAGTAACTACAAAATACGTATGATACAGTGCTGAACTAAAAGAAGTTGCAGTTCTTAGAGGAGATAATATTTACTGTGGACAAAAACTGTATAGAAACATAGGAAACTAAGGTAAAATACAGTTTTAAAGTGAATACTATTTAATGTGAAAAATACATGACAGAAGGAAATGCTATGGGGTATTAAGAAGGAGTAAACATTTTGAAATAATGTAAAACCTTAAAGATGTCTACATACATAAAATGAAATGTTGAGATAATTGTGGAGAGAAAAAAAAGACAATTGTGCCTAAAAATACCTGTTATTTAGGTGATTGATATCTGGGAGCTTAAATTTGTTAATACAATTAGTCTCTTTGTCTACATAAGTGAGTTAATCCATGTAAAGTACTTTGAACAGTGCTGGGTACATATAAAACACTCAGATGCTAGCTGTTATTGTTACTATTGTTATTACTGTTGCATTTGGCACTCACAAAATAATCTAGTTGATCTAGCTTTAAGAATTGGACATGAGCTAGATTGAATGTAGTGAATGTAGAGTATGGAAAGTGAAAATTGCTTTAAGGTAATAATTATGACTCACCAGAAAATTGGTTTCCCTGATCATCACCTAAATACAAATCTGGGAACGACACCAATTGGACATCAGACTGAGGTGGGGGGTGGGGGAGGAGATGGGGGTATGCCTACACAATGAGTGCATTGCGCACCGTTTGGGGAGTGGTAACACTTGAAGGTGCTGACTCGGGAAGGGGGGGTGGGGAAGGGAGGGATATATACCTCATGATGGGTGCAATGCGCACAACCTGGGGAACAGACACGCCTGGAGCTCTGACTTGGGGGGAAAGGCGGTACAGGAGCAACATATGTAACCTGCAATTCTGTATCCCCCATAACAAGATAAAATAAAAAAAAATAATAATAATAAAAAAAAGGTAATAATTATGAATTCATGGAAATTATTTTCTTACATTTGATAGTTTTATCTTTCTTTTGTTTTTGTAAATAATCTGGGTATTACTCTATCATTTGAAGATTTTGGACTGTGAAGGTTTTCGTAACACTGGACAGTTTTTTCACAATTCCTGGGTATGATCTAATCTAGAACTATGCTCTAGTTCCAGCACAGTAGCCACAGGTCACATGTAGCTGTTGAGTATTTGAAAAGGGGCTGGTCTGAATTGGGATATACTGTAAGTGTAAAATACACACTGGATTTTGAAGACTTAGCATGGATAAAAGAATGTAAAATATCTTAATTTTTTATATTGATTATATGTTGAAATGATAATCTTTTAAATATACTGGGTTAAATAAAATATATCATTTAAAATTTCGCTTTTTAAGGTACTACTAGAAAATTTTAAATTACCTATCTTACTTGCATTATTTCTTTTGAACAGCAGTGCTGTAGAAATTTCAATTCTGAGATAATCTTTTTAGAGAAAACACCTGTGGTTCTAGTTCTCCACTGTTTACTAATTATATCACCTGTCAGTTACTTGACCTCTTTAGGGTTCAGTTTTCTAATGTTAAACAATCATTTTTTAGCTAAAATTATAGATAAAATATGCTTGTAATGTCTACCTTACGAAATTATTGGGGATCAAAAGAAAGTTTGGCAGCTGTAGAGCATTCTACAGGTATATGTACTTTTAAATTAAGCCTATTTAACATGCAGAGAAAGTCCATAGGTGGTTGTAGTGAGTTATTAGGATCAATGATTGTTACTTTTCACGTTTACTTTTTGAATTTGAAAAAATGTTTACTTTTTATATTTTTTGTCAGTTGTTATGCTGTTAATGTTTGAAAAGCAGTTTTATCTTATAAAATGGTATGGTAAGCTTCCACATTGCTGTGATAGAATTTTTTTGTTTTTAAAGCCTAGATGATGAATTGGATTCTTTTCATGATTTGAAGAAACAGGAAACAGAAGAAGAGTTAATTGAGAATAATCATAGAGTTAGTACGTCCAAAATAACCAAACAATCTTTTAAAGAAATAGAAAAAGGTAAAAGAAATATTCATTTTAGAATAGTCATTTAAATAGTAACTTTGTCAAATGGAGCATATAAAGCTTATCTCATAGTAATAACACTGGTTCTCAGGATACTATTTATTTTTGTATTCTGAATTTCTGTAAGCCATGAGGTAGTGCTTATTCTTCAACTAAAGTGCTTGTTATTAAACTAAAGGAAAGAGAAAAATAAACTTCATTATTTTTCAGTACTCTTCTGTATTCTCAAAACTTGTCAAAATAACTTAATCACCTGAGTACTTTTTATATTGCCTTTGGTTCTTTTTCCTGTCAGTATTTGTTAGAAGGTGACTAAATGTGATCGTATTTGACTGACCCTATTATTGTGAGGAAATGCACCAGATTACTTAAAAAAAGACTTTAGTAGTAGCAGCTCTCTGTGTACCTGTGTTTCATAGTTTTATCATTTCAAAGAAAGAGGCAACCAGAAATGGTGCCCTTTGCCTTCTTGGCTGTAAGACTTTGAGAGCACTGTTGCCCCATTGATAGCACCAGCACACTCTCTTCTCCTGGGACTATGTCATCTACACACAACACACATTCGTTTCCTTTTTTGCCCTCTCCATCATCCCCTTTGTCTCATTGACCTCAGCATTTGAGGAAGATGAAAAATAATTCTGCCTGTACTTGTATTTCCGGCCACATGTTTGATTTTTCCACTGAAAGGAATAGAAAACATAGGATAAAGAAAATGTTGAATGTATTTGGAGGTTGACATAAAAGTAAGGAATGCTCAGGCCAGGTATTGGTGGGGTGGAAACCTAGAGAAGTAAGTAGAACACTGAATGTGTCTTTTGCTTTTAGGGCATTTGCTGAACTGATTGAAGTGAAACTTTTTTGTTTTTTAAAAATTCATATTATTTTTTTAGTTTGACTCCTCCAAGGTCTATTCAAGATGGGAAATATAATGGGAGACCCTCTCCTTAAAGCTGGGGCTCCCAGAAGGCTCATGCAAGTTAAAACTACTACATGAGAGCATTTCATATTCTCATTGTTAGCAGAAAATAAATTCTGACAACACAGTGTTGGCAAGGATATGAAGCAAGAGGAACTCCATCAGAGAGTGAATTAATGTAACCACTTTGGAAAACAGTTGGATCACTAGTAAAGTTGAACATGCACATAAAGCCTATGATCCAACAATTTTGCCACTAGTTACATACCCTAGAAAAACTCTTGAACATGTACAAAGACTTGGTAGCATCTGTATAGTCAAAGCAGCACAGATATCCATCTGTAGGAGAACATTATGGAATACAGTAGTTATAAAATAGGATAAAGCAGTGAAGATTTATCAACCCATTTAAAGGAGGTGGTTATAGGATTTATATAATTCCAACATTTATATAAAGTTTAAAAACCAGCAAAACAAGAACTTCTTAAATGTAAGTAGTGGAAATTAAGTAGAAAAGTAAGGCAATGATCAACACTTTGAGTTAGTGGTTAATTTGGTTTAGGGAATGAGGGGGAATGTGATTAGGGGTTTCTGAGGTGACTTTCCATTTCTTGGCTAGGCAGTTAATACATGACTGTTTTTATGCACTTAAAATAATTTATTTTGAAATAATTTCAGACTTAAAGAAAAGTTGCAAAAAGTGTAAAGAATTCCTTTATACGCTTCACTCACATTATCTAAATTTTACCATTTTACCATGTTTGCTGTATAATTCTTTGTTTCTTTCTTGAAACTTTGTAACAATACTACAGACTACTCTGAGAGTATTTAAAAACTGTAAGCTAACAAGTTTATAATTAAATGTTGTTATCTTTCCAGTTGCCCTGCCAACTAATATGGCCTCAGTAAGAGCTCAGAATGAATATTGGAGTGCTGTAAGTGACTCTCCTTTGAAACCTGTCAGTTCCCCAAAATCCAAAGCATCAAACAAACAGAGTTTACTTCCACATCAAGTCAATCAGATATATGATGAATTATTTCAAATACATCTGAAACTGCAGGTAAGAACTAAATACTGAATTGAGAGTTCAGAAATATTTATGTTCTAGGAACCAAGCATTTACAAAATTTGAATACAAGGCATTTCATTTTAATTATTTTAGGTAAGTCAGTCAAGGTGAGGTCAGAGGGAACAAACTCAATTTATAGGAACTATTGAAAGTAAAAATGTAGTGGCTGAGAGAAAAATATAAACAGTAGTGTTTTTATTTGTAGGTGTGTGTCTTAAATTTCATACTGCCTTATTTTTTTGTTTATTCCCATCTTTTCTTAAAAAATAAAATCAGGTAAAGTGTGCTTTTTGAAGTGTTCTAAATTCATTGTTTTAAATACTTACATGTAAAAATTCCCCTTGTCAACTTTCACCAAAATTCACCTCTGCACATTGGACTTTATCTTTCATTGGGGTTTTTTTTGTTTCTAAAGAGTGTAGTTTATATATTTGTCATGCATCCACTAGGAGTAGAGAAAGAAGCAGAAGTATGTGTAATGCCCATCTTGGGGGGAGGGAGCGTTCTTCCCATTGGAAACACTGTATACACATGAAATAGTTAAGCATTTTTTTGAAAACCAATATCTAATTTTGTCAAAATAATTCAGGTAATTACCATAGCATTTCAGGAAAAGATTATTTCAGCCTAAAATTACCAGGGAAAAGTTTAGGGAGAGACTTAGTCTGGTTCTTGACTGAGACTTAGAATTTAGGAGAGCAATAGGAAGGCCATTCCAGGTATAAGGAATTGGAAGTGAGAGATGTTTGGAATGGAGTGATTGTCCAATTGTACATTTATCAGCCTGTCTAGGGAAAAATAGTGAAAACTGAGGCTAGCTATTTCACAAGATTTTAAGCAAAGGAGTGGCAGAGTAAAAAATGATGTTTTAGAAAGATTCCCTTGATAACACTTTATAGGATAAAAAAGAATAGGCAGGGTTGCAAGAATAGGTCTATCATCTATAACAAACACAATGAAGATACAAATAATAGGGAAAAAATGAAGAGTAATGAATTAATCTGTTTTAATTAATCTATAGTTTAATTTGACTTTAAAATTTACTTTGTAAGTATAGTCATTGTGGAAAACAGTAGGGGGTTTCTCAAAAAACTGAAAATAGAACTATGTGATCTAGCAATAACATTTTTGGGTATATATTCAAAAGAAAGGAAATCAATATATTGAAGAGGTATCTGCAGTCCCATGTTTATTGCAGCACTATTTAAAATGACCAAGATATAGAATCAGCCTAAGTGTCAGTCAGTGGATGAGTGGCTAAAGAAAATGTCATATGTATTAATATGTACACAATGGGATATTATTCAGCCATAAAAAAAGAATGAAATCCTGTCATTTGCTGCAACATAGATGAAACTGGAAGTCAGTATTTTAAGTAAAATCAGCCAGGCACAAAAGGACAGGTCTTGCATATTTTCACTCACATGTGGGAGCTGAAAAAGTGGATCTCATGGAAATAGAGTGTAATGGTGGTTACCAGAGGCCAGGAAGGGAAGTGTGAATGAAGAGAAGTTGGTTAATGGGTAAAAAAATGCAGTTCAAAGGAGTAAGTTCTAGCATTCAGTAGTATAGTAGGGAAGTTATAGTTAACAGTAATTTATTGTATATTTCAAAATAGCTAGAAAAGAAGAATTGGAATGTTCCCAACAAAAAGGATAAATGTTCGAGGATATCCCTGTTACTCTGATTTGATCATTGCACATTGTATACATATATCAAAATAACACATGTACTGTCCAAATATTTACACCTATGATATATCAGTAAAGAAGATACAAGAAAATTGCTTTGTAGTCTTCTATTGTGTTAATCATTAAGCATATACACTTGTTACACTGTCATTTCATTCATTCACCAAATATTTGAGCACCTGTTAATATGCATTTATGTGCTCAGTGTTGAATATATAGAAGTGAATAAAATGTATATGGTCCTTACTACATGTAGCTTATTAGAAGCAAATTGTAATTAGAAGCAAATACCCATGTACTTATAATTTTATAAATTTAAATGAAAAAATAAGAGAAGTATAACATAAATACCTGACTGGAGGAGATGGAGAGTTTAGGTAAGATTTTTCTAAGAAGGTAACATTTAAATTAAACTCTAAAGGATGAAGAGGGGTTAGCCCAGTGAAAGGGTTGCATTCAAAACTCAGACATTCTAATGTAGAAGCCCTCCTGAGGCATGGTAACTTAACTTATTCATTCAAGGAAAATGTATAATAGTAGGTAACTGAGGATTTTAAAGCAGGGGAGTTGCATAATCTAATGTGTGCTTAAATAAATGGGTTGGAATTGGAGACTAGATAGGATTCTACTGTAATAGCCCAGGTGGGAGATAATGGTAACTTGGACTGGAGTGATGGCAGAGAAATAGAAGTAAATAGGGTAGAGATTTATTGTGGAGCTAAATTGGCCAGACTTGGTGTAATGAATTGGATATGGCATAGAGAGAATAAGGTGTCTAGGTTGATTCCCACATTTCTGGTTTGGGCAACTTGCAGGAAGAATGGTTTTCAGGAGAAAGATCGAGATTTTAGTTTGGAACTAGCTGGGTTTGGCAATTTAATGTATCAGCTTGGCAGTCAGAACATAGGTCTTTGATGACTATATAATTTGGATTATTATTTAAAGTTGTCACCAGTAGTTGAGATCTAGAGAGAGGGTGGAGGGTGAAAAGATGGTGGTAGACTGATGGTGTCCTGAATTAGGCCTGGGGCCTCAGGCATAGAAGTGGATGAATTCTAGAGATGTTTAAGAGATGGAGTCAACAATGTAGTTGACCCTTGAACGACATAGGTTGAACTGTGCAGGTCCACTTACAGAGTTTTTTCTTCAGTAAGTATACTAGAAGTTTTTTTGGAGAATTATGACAATTTGAAAAAACTCGCAGATAAATCACATAGCCTAGAAATATGAAGAAAACAAAAAGTTATGTCATGAATGCGTAAAATATATCTAGATACCAGTCTGTTTTATCATTTACTACCATAAAATATACACAAATCTATTATAAAAAGTTAAAATTTATTAAAACATGCACACACAGACTGTACATGACTCCATTCATAGTCAAGAGAAATGTAAAGAAATAAAAAGATGCAATATTAAATCATAACTGCATAAAAGTAGCCACCTCCTGTTGGTATTGCAGTGAGATCAAGTGTTGCGAGTGTCCACTTTAAATGCTATGTGATGGTGATCATCTCCACATGAGCATTGCTCCAATAAATTGCATAGCACACTAAAAAGTGATCTCTTGTGGTTCTAGGGTATTTTTCATCGAGTTTAGTACAATACCATAAACCTTGAATAATACCACGAGACCCATGTGAAGTGCCACTAATGATGCTTGAAGTGCTCTCAAGAAGCAGAGAAGACTTATGACATTATAAGAAAAAGCTGAATTGTTTGATAAATACTATAGATTGATTGAGCTCTGCAGCTGTTGTCCACCATTTTAGACAGGTGATTCATCTTGTAAACAGACCACATAAACTTAATGATATCAGTAAATACAGTACACTACTATAAATGTATTTTCTCTTCCATATGATTTTCTCAATAACGTTTTTTCCTTTATTATAACAGTATATAATGTAACATACAAAATATGTGTTAATGGACTGTTTATGCTATTGGTTAAGGCTTCTAGTCAACAGTAGGCTATTAGTAATTAAGTTTTGGGGGAATCAAAAGTTATACGTGGATTTTTCACTGCGCAAGATTCTGCACCACTAACCCTTGCATTGTTCAAGAGTCAGCTGTACTTGCAGACTGGATTTGGGAGGTGTGTGCAGTAGGGTTTAGTCAAAGACAAAATGCAGATTTATTTTTTGGACAATTGGATAAATGATGTTGCTTTTTGCTGAGACGGGAAAAACTGGAGGAGGAGGAGAGCACTAATTCTTTTCTTTTTAATTCATACTTCTTTAATTTTTTTAGTGTATAATTAAAATATTTTAGTATGTTCACAGAGATGTGCCATCATTGGCACAAGCAATTTAGAATATTTTCATCATCTTCAAAAGAAACTTCTACCCATTAGAAGTCACAGCACTTCCCCCCAAATGCCTTCAGCCCTAAGTAACCACTAATATACTTTGTGTCCCTATAGGTTTGTCTATTCTGGGCTCTTCATCTAAATGGAATCATACAATATATGGTCTTTTATGACTGGCTTCTTTTACTTAGAGTACTATTTTCAAGGTTCATTCATGTAGCGTGTATGAGTACTTTATTCCTTTTTATTGCTGAGTAATGCTCCATTATATGGACAGACCACACTTTGTTTATCCATTCTTTTATTGATGGACACTTGGGTTGTTTCCACTTTTTGGCTATTAAGAATAATGCTGCTGTGGACATTTGTATTTAAGTTCTGTGTGGACATATGCTTTCATTTCTCTTGGGTATATATCTGTAATAGAATTGCTGGGTCACATGATAACTCTATATTGAACTTTTTGAGGAACTGCCAGACTGTTTTCCAAAGTGACTGCACCATTTTACATTTCCACCAGCAATGTATGACGAGGCTTCTGGTTTTTTCATGTTCTTGCCAACACTATTTTCTGTAATTTTGATTCTGGCCATCCCACTAAGTATGAACTGGTATCTTACTGTGATTTTGCTTTTTATTTCCCTGATAGCCAACTTAATTCAGTTCTAGACATGTTTATTTTAAGCTGCTTAAAAAAAGCATACAGGTGGAGATGTTAAACAGCCTGTTTGGACCTGAAATTTTTTGTTTTTCATTTCATAGATTTAGGGGGTACAAATGTTACATGGTTGAATTGTATAATGCTGAAGTCAGGGTTTTCAGTGTACCCGTCGCCAAAATAGTATACATTGTACACGAGAGGTAGATTTTTCTCTACCAGTCCCCCTACCCCCTCCCTTTTTGTTAGTATTCAGTGTTTAGTATACCACATTATGACCATGTATGTCCCTCATTTAGCTCCAGCTTATAAGTGAGAACATGCAGTATTTATTTATCTATTCCTGAGATACTTTGCTTAGGATAGTGGTCTCCAGTTCCATCCAAGTTGCTGCAAAAAACTTTATTTCATTTCTTTTTATGGCTGAGTAGTACTCCATGGTATATATGTATGTATTTTCTTTATCCACTCCTCAGTTGATGGACACTTAGGCTGATTCCATATCTTTGCTATTATGAATTGTGCTGCAATAAACACTCGGGCACAGGTGTCTTTTTTTGTAAAATGACTTTTCCTTTGGGTAGATACCCAGTAATGGGATTGCTGGATCGAATGATAGGTCTACTTTTAGTTTTTTGAGGAATCTCTATACTGCTTTCCATAGAGGTTGTACAAGTTTACATTCCACCAACAGTGTATAAGCATTTCCTTTTCACCGCAACCACACCAACATCTATTATTTTTTGACTTTTTAATAATGTAGGTTCTGGCAGGGGTAAGTTGGTGTTTTGTTGTGGTTTTAATTTGCGTTTCCATGATAGTTAGTGAAGTTTAGCATTTTTTCATATGTTTGTTGGCTATTTGTATATCTTTTGAGAAGAATCTGTTCATATCTTTTGTCTACTTTTTGATGGAGTTATTTATATTTTTCTTACTGATTTGTTTGATTTCTTTGTAGATTCTGGGTAATTAGTCCTTTGTCAATGTATAGTTTGCAAATATTTTCTCCGGTTCTGTAGGTTGTCTGTTTACTTTGTTGATGATTTCCTGTTCTGTGCAGAAACTTTTTCATTTAAGTCTCATTTATTTTTGTTGTTGTATTTGCTTTTGGAGTCTTACTTATAAATTCTTTACCTAAGCCAATGTCTATAAGAGTTTTTCCTTGGTTTTCTTCTAGAATTTTTATGGTTTCAGCACTTACATTTAAGTCCTTAATGCATTTTGAGTTAATTTTTCTATATGGTAAGAGATAGGAATCCAGTTTCATTATTCTGCATGTGGCTATCCAGTTTTCCCAATAGCATTTATTGAATGGGGCTTCCTTTCCCTAGTGTATCTTTTTGTCTGCTTTGACAAAGATTAGCTGATCGTAGCTATACGGTTTTATCTCTGGGTTCTCTAATCTGTTCCACTGGTCTGTGTGTCTATCTTTATGCCAATACCCTGCTGTTTTGGTTACTACAGGCTGTAGTATAATTTGTAGTCGAGCGATATGGTATCTCCTGATTTGTCCTTTTTGCTTAGGATTTCTTTGGCTATTCAGGGTCTTTTTGATTCCATATGAAGTTTTAGATTATTTTTTCTAGATTTGTAAGAAATGATTTTGGAATTTTGATGGGAATTACATTGAATGTGTAAATCACTTTGGGTAGCATGTACATTTTAACAGTGTTGATTCTTCCATTCGATGAGCCATTGTATGTTTTTGTCTGCTTTGTCAAAAATCAGATGGCAATATGAGGATGGTTGTTGATTTAAAGTATGTTTTTTCTGATATGAAAATAGCAACTCCTCACTTTTTGCCTATATTTGTGTGGAATATTTTTTCCACCCGTTCATCTTGAGTCTGTGAGAATCTTTGTGAGTTAATTGGGTTTCTTGGAGACAGCATATATTTGGGTTGTGTTTTTTTAATCTGTTCAGCCAATCTGTGTCCTTTAAATCAGGGATTTCCATTTAATGTTAGTATTGATATGTGAGATCCTGTTCTGTTCACCATGTAGATCGTTTCCAGGTTTCTCCGTTGTGCTACTGTTTTATGAGAGCTGTGAGTTTTAACAATCAGGTGTTTTTACACTGATGGGTATGGATTGTTCTTTTCCATGTACAGAACACTTTTAAGCATTTCTTGTAGGGCAGGTCTAGTGGTGACAAATTCTCTTTGTGTTTGCTTCTCTGGGAAAGACTGTATTTCTCCTTCATTTATGAAACTTAATTTTGCAGGATATAGAATTCTTGCTTGGAGGTTATTCTGTTAAGGAGACCAAAAATGGGACCCCCAGCTCCCTCTGACTTGTAAGGTTTCTGCTGAGAAGTCTGCTATTAGTCTGATGGGTTTTCTTTTGTAAGTTACTTGGTGCTTTCATCTTGCAGCTTGTAGAATTTTCTTCTTTACTTTGATTTTGTCCAGATTGATGACTATATGCCTTGGTAATAGTCCTGTTTGCCACTCATCTTCCAGGTGTTCAATGACCTTGCATCCGGATGTCCAAATCTTTAATGGTATCAGGTGTGTTTTCCTCAATTACTCCCTCATATACCTTTTCCGTGTTTTTGCATTTTCTTCTCCCTCAGGGATAGCTATGATTCTTATATTTGCTTGCTTTTCATAGTTCCACAGTTCTTGGAGAGATTGTTCCGTTTTTCTTTATTCTTTGTTCTACATTTTTGACTGAATGGGTTATTTCAAAAGCCTTGTTGTCAAGCTCTGAAATTATTTCTTCTGCTTGGTCTAGTCTGTTGAACCTTCTGCTGTATTTTGAAATTTCCTAAATGACTCTTTCATTTATACAAAATATAACAGAGTTCTGTTATATGTTTTCTTATATTATCTATCTCTTAAGTGAATTTTTTATTTGTGTCTGAATTATGTTTTTGGTTTCTTTGTGTTGGTTTTCAGCTTCTTCATCAATCCCTCTGATCTTACTTGCCATCCATATTCTAAACTTGATATCCAACATTTCAACAATTTCTTTTTAGTTGGAGTCCATTGCTGGAGAACTGTTGTGGTCCTCTGGGAGTGTGTAAACAGCTAATTTTTTCATATTGACTGAATGGGTTATTTCAAAAGCCTTGTTGTCAAGCTCTGAATATTTTTTTTTGCTTGGTCTAGTCTGTTCTTACGCTGGTTCACTTCTCATCTTAGCTCAAGACAGATAGGTTTGAAATACACCTCTTCTCCTCTGCTGGGGACTCTTTTGCTCAGTGAAGAGAGGAAGATGTCCCTGAGTGGCTCACTTGATTCCTATTCTGGAAGATTGACCAGGCAGGAGAGGGGCAGATGCCTTGTGAGCCTTTAACACTGCTCCTCTCCTGCATCTCCACATTCCTCTGTGGTTGTCACAGGCAGTCAATGCATAGCTTGTTTGCAGCGTGTGCATGGCAGGCGGTGGTGTGGCAAACACGTTGCACTTGACTTTGGAACTTGGGGAAAGATCTGAGCAGTTGTAGGTTGGGAACAATTAGCATATACTTGGTAAATTTAGTCATTGAGTTAATGTAAGCAAGCAGAGAGTATGTAAAGAATGAGAAGAAAAACAGCTGAAGCCCACATCCTGTGGAATGTTAGTGATTAAAGGACAGTAGAGGAAGCAGAGTCTTCATAGGGGATTGATAAGTTGTTGACTAGGAGGGAAGTGGAATGTGGCAGCATGGAAGCCAGTGAACGTTGAGTATTTTAAGTTGGAGGAAATGGACATCTGTATCAAATGCTGTTGAGCTGCTGAGAGACTCAATAAAATAAGGACTGAAAAATGACCTCTACGTTGAGTAATAGGCAAGTCATTTTGGTAGGGGGATGGGAATCGAAGCCAGATTAAAGTGGACTGAGGCGCAATTGGGAGACATGAAGGGAATGTGTACAAGGGAGACACTCAGCGAATGTGTACAAAGTTTTAAGGAAACTTGACTGTAAAGAGGAGGAGATAAGTGTGTGTGGCCAAGAGAGATTTAATTTCACATGGGGTGGGAGAGATTGAAAATATTAAAGGTATAATCAGCAAAGCAGTCTCCACATGAGGTCTTAAGCCTATGAGATCCTGATCCTACCTTTGTAATAGGAGGGAAGGAGAAATGCATGTATATGTATTTTTTGAACAGAAGATTGATGTTTCCTTCTGCTGTCTTGTTTTCCCTGTGAAGTTAGAGACCAGGCTATGTACAGAGAGTAGTGTGGGATGTGATGTATCAAAATTAGAAGAATAGAGAAGGTTCGAAATAGACACTGTGGAAAATGGGGAAGAGAGAGCTGACCATGAAAATATAAAAAGATTTCTAGACTGCATTGAGAACCCAATGGAAAAGTGACACCATGAATTTATAATAATGCCACTTTTCTCCATGTGATTTTTCTCCATTGGTGTTTAACTGTCTGGCGTTGGGGGAGGGAAGGTGGTCTGTGCATTAATCCAGGCCAGTGTGTCTTTCAGCCCTAGGTGATAGAAAGACAACAAGGTGAGGGAGAGGAGGATAGAGGTAAAGTAGTGGACCATGGAGTTGAAGTGGAGCATGGAATTTAAGTGGATAGGTAATGAATTCTGTATAGTACTGATCCATTTTGCACCACAAATTCTCCTGAGTCATTGATATAGAATGTTGCTATAGTGTCACAGCATTTTATAATAAGATAGAATTTTTGTGTAAGTTTACTTACACAAAAGTAAGTAAAAGCTGTACTAGTCTTGCCGCTACTGTAATCCAGATTCTCCTTAGGTAATCCTGTATTGCAGAAGACCATTTAATTAAACCACAATGTCAATTAAAAAAATATAATTTTCAGAATTTGTGAATGTACTCTGTAAAAACATTTAAATCTGATATTTTGATACAGTGTGAAACTGCGGCGCAACAGAAATTTGCTGAAGAACTTCAGAAGCGAGAACGTTTTTTACTTGAAAGAGAACAGCTGCTTTTCAGACATGAAAATGCCTTGAGTAAAATTAAAGGTGTTGAAGAAGAGGTTCTTACAAGATTTCAAATTATAAAGGAGGTAACTATATAGCCTTTGATTTTAGAATATTATTTCTCCTTCCTTAGATTCACTAGTTATTAAACATTTTGCCACATTTTCTTTGTTGTCTTTCCCTTCCTCCTCTCCACACCCACACACACACTTTTTCCCTGAACCGTTTGAAAGTACAATAACTTGTAAAACTCATGACTCAGCATCCCTAAATACTTCAGTGTGTATCTCCTAAGAATAAGGACATTCTCCATAGCATTATCATTTCTGGAAAGTAATGCTAATTAATTAATTAATATGAAATATAATTCCATGTTTACTTTCCCAGTGGGTCCCTAAATGTCTTACTGTTTTTTTGTTTTTTTTTTCTGATCAAGAAAGTAGATAAGATTCATGCATTATATTTGATGTCCTTTTGGTTTCTTTGAATCTACAGCATTCAGCCTCACCATTTTTGTTTTCGTGAGACTTTTCTTTGAAGAGTCCAGGTCAGCAGTCATGTATGTCACATTCTGGATTTGCCTGATTGTTTCATAGCAATAATATTCACATGAAATGTTTTTGGCAAGAATATTATATAGGTGGTACAATATACTTGTTTGCTTCATGCCAAGAGAGAGATTACTCTTTGTATAACTTACATACAGTAAAATTCATTGTGTTTGTTGTATATTTCCATGAGTTTTGAAAAATGCATAGTCTTGTGATCACCGTCTTAATCAAGATAAATAGTCCAGTGCAGGGAGTTAGCTTCGCTCCTCACAAAGAGGTTTTCTCTTTGCGGTTGGGTCTCTCAGGCAGGGGTTGTTGCAAAGGATGAAAAAATAGTAGGAAACAGATATAAAAGAATAATAATAACACACAGAGCCAAAGATATAGTTTATAAAGTAAAGGTTTATGAAAATAGACAAAGGAAGAGTCCGGATGAATGTATTTCTTCCCTCAAAAATATATCAAAGACTGAAACTCCACACAGGTATTTTATAGGGTAGATACAGGCTCCCGTTGCTAAGGACGATGGGATTTAGATAGTAACAGGCAGTTTGGTTTAGGGTCAAAGTCTTCTAAAAGGCTACTACAGATCCTTTAATTAACTCTATCTAGGGGAACAATGAGTTACAAAATCTTTTTAGGGCAAACTTCTAAGTTTTATGATAAGGCTATTACTTTAGCAAAAAACAGAGACATCTTGGCTCCGGTGATTGTGTTCTTGGAGATAGAGAGGATCTCAGAAGTCAACATGAGCTGTGCCTTGTGTTAATTACTTTAACCGCATGGTCCATCTGGGTCGGCTTGGACATTAGCATATCTATTTGATCAGCTCTCATCTCCGGGGGGTCTTTGTTGGTCAGCTCTGGCAACCTTTGGCCCTAGGTGAGGCCTGGCTTGTCTTTCAAAACAGGTGAGAACCATAGGCCCAGTTTACAACTGTGTCTTTGAAGTGCAGCTGTTACTGACCAATGAGACGCCCTCCTAAGGCGAGGCAGCTTTTGAACTAACATATTTATTTTTTCTTTAAGGCAAGGCCTTATTTGACTTCTGAGATCAAATCTTGTCTCCAAAAATACAGGGGGCATTTCTATAACTCAGTATTCTTAGGTTCAACATTCCAGCATACCAAAAGTTTCATTATGCTCTTATAGTTGTATCTTTCCCCCATCCTTAGCTCTTGGCAACCACTGATCTATTTTCTGTCCCTTTTCCAGAATGTCATGTAAATAGCATCATTTTATGATTTTTCTTTCTCTTTGATTTTCAGCTGCAATTTATGATGTATCTTGGCATGCTTTTCTTTGAGTTTATCCTTTTTATGGCTTTCTGAGCTTCTTGAATTTGTGAATTTATGTCTTTTGCCAAATTTGGGACATTTTCAGCCAATATTTCTTCAAATATTTTTTCTGCTCCAATTTCTTTCTCCTCTCCTCTGGATCTATAATGACTCATATACTAGTCCTTTGCTATTTTCCCACAGATTTCTGAGTCTCTGTTCCTTTTTTCTTGTATTTTTCTTCAGTGCTTTTCAGATTGAATAATTTCCATTGATCTGTCTTTAAGTTCACTGTTTCTTTTTTTCATCTCTGAGCTCATCTAGTGAGTTTTTCATTTCTGATACTTTAAAGTTCTAAAATTTCAATTATGTTCTTTTTAAAAAATACGTTTTTGTTCCCCTAAGAATTTCTGTGATTGATTTTTAGATTGTATTCAAGACCTTTTGTATATTATACTATATAGATTCTAGGTCCTATTATAGTCCTCTGGAGAATGTTGGTTTTTATAATATGTAAAGCATTCAACTCAATTAGGTTTAGACAACAGTTTTTTTCACCTTGTGTGGGAAGTGGTTCTAATCTCAGTTCAACTCTCAAGGCCTTTGCAGTGTTGCTGTGGAGTGGTCTTGTGCCTGTGCCACTTAAAGGTTAGTCTGAGCTTTGAGCAATGTTTAAAATCTTAGTTTAGTTCTCAAAGCTTTTGCTCTTCTGCTCTGGGTCTTTTCCATACATGTAGAGATGCACTGAGGGAGGGCAGGTTAGGCTGTCTTAGGTAGCATTTTTAAACTGAGCTCCATTCTCCAAGCCTTTGCTGTGCTGCATTTGGTCTGTCCTGTGCCTGGGTGGTTCAGGGGTGAGCCTGATTTGTACAGGTTCATACACACCAGAGCAAGAGGATCTTTCTGCGTCTCTCTTCTGCAAGATTCTCCCCACACCCCGGCTTACAGGGGCCGCTCTTCCTGGTTTCTCTGCCAGAAAGACTGGCTTTCTCTCAGAACTTCAGTGGAAGTTTTTATTGTACTTCTCCAGGACTAGGGCCCACCCTGGGGCAAAACAGTTGAGAGAAAAGGAAAAATCAAAATACAGGAAACTTTACCCCTTGGGGGTTGCTTCTTCAAGTTTTCACTCCCTTCTGCAGTTTCTTACTCTTGTTTACTTTTCAGTCCTGAGGTAGTTTTTTGTGTGTGTTTTGTCTAGGATTTTTAGTTATAATCTGTGGGAAAAGTAGAGTGTGCCAGGCTTATCCTGCTGTGCTGGAAATGGAACTCACTTTATATGTTTTTAATATCTTTTAGATATGGAAAAATGTGGACAATGAAAATATGAAACTAGTTTTTAAAATAAATGTATTTGTGACTATATCCTAAGTTATTTAAAGAATTATTTAGTATTTATTATTATAATAAAATTACATAAAACTAAATTTTTCGGGTTATTGGATTTTTTTCCACAGGGCTATAAAGAAGGTATGCTTAGACTCTGTAATTTCTTATTTCTCCATCCTTGTTTTATTCTTTCTTCTCTCTTTAGGTTTGCCTACTATTCTTACTAAGTATAAAGATAACTGCTTTATTTGTATTGTACTTATATTATTTAGAAGAAGGAAATCCAGTTTCTTGATTTCCTGTAGAAATTTGCCTGTTTTAATACTTTATGAATAAATAGAGAGTAGAAGGTGAAAGAAGCTATAACAATTCACATTTTAAATCTAAAACATACTATTTTATTTAAATGTAATTAGAGGGAAAGTTGATTTGAATCATTTATAAAACATTATGAAGAGTCAAATAGTTTGAGGCTCAGAGAAATTTTATTATGTATTTAACATTTTTTGAGATATAAAGTTGACATCAAAAATATCAGCTACTCTGTGAGAACTAGAAATTACTTTGTTCTATGGAATAGTTCTTGTACTCCTCAAGGGTAATGCAGATTTTACATTAAAGCTATGAATAGCTTATTAGTTTCTCAGAAAGGGTCAGAAATCCTCATTTGTTTACTATCCCATGATGTCAAATACAAAATATTTCAGTGAGTTTCTGTGAGTGGATTTTTATGAGCAGAAGCAGAAAATAGACTTATTGCTACTTAATTTTGTATGTTAATATGTTTTAATAGGTATTTCACAAATACTTTTGATGTTTTGTTGTTATTTTGGTAGATAGTACAGTTTTTATAAATTATTTGCACCTTTGCTTAAATACACTATTAAATAGTTAAGGTTTTTACAATTGAAAGAGTTCTTTTAATTAATTTATGTTCCAGTAGTATTAGTGATATATGATTTTTTTTACCTCATTTTTAGATTAGTTTTTTTTCTGTTCTAGCAACATGATGCAGAAGTTGAACACTTAACTGAAGTTCTTAAGGAAAAGAATAAAGAAAGCAAAAGACTGAGGTCTTCTTTTGATGCATTGAAAGAATTGAACGATACGTTAAAAAAACAAGTAAGACTTGTTTAATATATATTAGATTATAAGACATTCTAAGAGCTATATTATTTAATAAATTATAAGTCAGCCTTAGAACATTTCAGCTGGGGAAAAATTTTGATTAAATTTATTTGTTAGCTTTATTATAAAATATTTCCAAGTATAAATAAAGTATTCTTAAGCTCATCGTTTTTTCTCGTCATCTGTTCTGGCAACCAACTGAGATATTTGGCAGTTTGAATTTTTTTTAAAAAATATAAAAGCATCACTAGATTAAAAATAAGCAAAAGAAAAAATCTGATAACCTGAAAACTAATGCCATTTCAGGCACTGATTTCTGGCTTTTTTACTTATTATTTTAACTGCTGTTATGCATCACTATTTAGCATTCATTTATTTTCTGAGTTTCTACTATATGCCGGGCACTGTACTAGACTCAATCCTCCACATTGCTCATGGTCTCATGGTTATAGAATGGTATCATATTGCACTAGAATATTTACATAACTGGTGCAATTTAGGTCACTACATAATACTAAACTTGCATAACAAATATTTGTGTGAGTTGTGTCTTTTTTTTTTTTCGTTTGGTAGTTTATGGCTGAAAAATATGAAAGCAAAGGAGTACATTAATGAGAGATAGGAAAATTATTATTGTGTATTAGATTGTATGGGGAGGAGAAATAGATGTACAGTAAGTGGAGTAAACCTAGTCATTTTGAAAATTAAAGCACTGGGCTGGGAAGCTTTATGGATTCTAAAATGTAGCTAAGCTCAGACTCTGAGAGATAATTTGCCTCCTAGAATTCCTTAGCCAGCTGACTGTCCATCTGTTCTGCTTCTGCTTTTGATTACATGTAATCTGTACTTGTTATAACTTCTCCTTAGCAGTGATAGCTAGGTACCTTGTTTCTCACTTGATCCAATTCTTTGGCTTCCCTGAATTCACATGGCTTCCCACAGTTGGACTATGAACTCAGCAGACTGTTGTCTGTTTGGAAGCCTGGAGAGAGAACTCTTTCCCATTACAATCTCAGTTTAGTATCCTTTTGTGAGAAGGGTTTTTAATTGCTGGTATAGCATTGGCACATTGTTGCCCATACCTACCTCTTAGGTTTCTATAATCCTTAATAACTTTGCACATGTTTGCATGAATGTGTGTGTAGATACGTGGAGTTTTAATTGTTTGGACCTATTGATAATTGGATTTATGAGCTAGTGTGTCCAAACTGAAAGAGCTTGGGAGGAACTCTTTGATACCAAGTAGCAGAATGCTTTTTTATGGTTACTTTGTTTAGAATAGTTGGGAGGTCAGCGAACATTTTCTGTTAAGGATCAGATAATAAATAGTAATATTTTGGGCTTAGTGGCCCATATGATCTCTGTCACAGTGACTCAACTCTTGACATCATACTGCAAACGTAACCACAGGCAATAATTGGCAGTGTTCCAAAATGACTTTGTTAATAAAAGCAAGCAGTGGGCAGATTTGGCTTGCAGGCCATAGTTTGCCAACTTTTGGCATGATGAATCATATATACTTTGAAATTTCTTAATAAAAGGTACATTATTTCTGTGGCTAACTTACATAGTAATTTATGATAACACTGGATATAAGTTTGCTAAAATAACAACAATATGAAAACATTTCTCATTAAGACTTGCCAAGCTGAGGACACAAGGATTAATGGTCAGGACCAGCAGGGAGAGAGTCCCTGTGAACACCCCAAGATCTCAGTCGAGAGAAGCAGAGCTGCACTTTGGAAGCAGGCGAACAAAAAGGAAGACAGAACCTTCCTCAAACTGAAACCTTGATTATTCCTTGTTCTTGATCAGATTATGGTTCTTACTCCTCAGTTGAAATACCTAGGAGAGGAAAAGATGACCCCACTCTGGAAGAAGATGTCACATGTAGCCTTTATAATGTTTTATGTACAGTGTCTTTCATTCTATACAACATTAATAAGCGCATCAAAAAACAGAATCACATGACTAAATGTGAAGAAATAAACCTCAGAGAATATAAACATACCTGCAAATGATCCCTATATTGGAGTTAACAGGCAGTGACTTTAAAATAATGCTTAATATGTTCAAGAAAGTAGAAAAAAAGATTGAAAACTTCACTAGAGAACTGGAATTTATAAAAAGGAGCTAAATAGAAATTCTAAACTAAAAAAATACTAATTGAACTTTACAGTAATGATGAATAGATTTTTTTTTTTTTTTTTTTTTTTTTTTTTGTTGAGACAGAGTCTCACTTTGTTGCCCAGGCTAGAGTGAGTGCCGTGGCGTCAGCTTAGCTCACAGCAACCTCAAACTCCTGGGCTTAAGCGATCCTACTGCCTCAGCCTCCCGAGTAGCTGGGACTACAGGCATGCACCACTATGCCCGGCTAATTTTTTCTATATAGATTTTTAGGTGTCCATATAATGTCTTTCTATTTTTAGTAGAGACGGGGTCTCGCTCAGGCTGGTCTCGAACTCCTGACCTTGAGCAATCCACCCGCCTCGGCCTCCCAGAGTGCTAGGATTACAGGCGTGAGCCACCGCGCCCGGCCTAGATTTTTAACTTATTTTTAATTGACACATAATTGTACATAATTATGGGGCACAATGTGATATTTTGATACATGTGTACGTAGTGGTTAAAATTGTAGTAATTAGCAAATCCATCACCTCAAACATTTATCATTTCTTTTTGTTGGGAACATTCAAAATCCTCTCTTCTATTTGAAAATATACCATAAATTGTTAATTATATTAATAGTTACAGTGCTATAGAACAGTAGATTTACTTCTCCTGTCTAGTTGTATTAAATAATTTTGTATTTGTTAACCAACTTCATCCGATCCCCTCCTCCCTGCCACTCTTCCCAGCCTCTAGTAACCAATATTCTACTCTCTAATTCTGTAAGATCAACCTTTTTTTTTTTTTAGCTTCCACATATGAGTGAAAATATGGTATTCATCTTTATGTGCCTGGCTTATTTCACATAACATTATGTTCTCCAGGCTCATCCACGTTGCCGTGAATGACAGGATTTTGTTCTTTTTTGTGGCTGAATAGTTTTCCATTGTGTATATATACCACATTTTCTTTATCCATTCACTCATTGATAGGCAAATAGGTTAATTTACCATCTTGGCTATTGTGAATAGTGATATATTAAACATGGCAGTCTTTGACATACTGATTTCCTTTTCTTTGGATATATACCTACTAAAGGGATTGCTGGATCATACGATAGCCACATTTTTAGTTTCTTGGGTAACTGCCATACTGTTCTTTCCATAATGGCTGTATTAATTTACATTCCCACCAACAGTGAAAGAGTTCCCCTTTCTCTACATCCTCACCAGCGTTTATTATTTTTTCTCTTTTTGATAATAGCCATTCTGACTGGGATGAGATGATATCTCATCATGGGTTAGATTTGCATTTCCCTGGTAATTGGTGATGCTGAGCATTTTTTCATATACTTTGTGGCCATTTGTATGCCTTCATTTGAGAAATGTCTATTCAGATCACTTACCCATTTTATTTGGATTATTTGTCTTTTTGCTGTTGAATTGAGTTTCTGCTATATTCTGGATCTTAATCCCTTGTCAGATGAATAGTTCACAAATATTTTCTCCCATTCTGCAGGTTGTCTCTTTGTTGATTATTTCCTTTGCCATGTAAAGCTTTTTAGTTTGATATAATCCCATTTGTCTGTTCGCTTTTGTTGCCTGTGCTTTTGAGTTCTTATTCATAAAATCTTTGCGTAGGCCAGGGTCCCGAAACATTTCCCCTATGTTTTCTTCAAGTAGTTCCGTAGTTTTGGGTCTTTAATCCATTTTGAGTTGATTTTTGTAAATGGTGATATGTAGGGGTTTAGTTGCATTCTTCTGCATATGGATATCCAGTTTTCCCAGCACCATGTATTCAGGAGACTGTTCTTTCCCCAGTGAGTGTTCTTGGCACCTTTGTCAAAAATCAGTTGGCTGTTACATGTGGATTTATTAATATTTCTGGATTCTCTATTATGTTCCATTAGTCTGTGTGTCTGGTTTTATGCCAGTACCATGCTGTTGTGGTTACTATAGCTTTGTACGCTATTTTGAAGTCAGGTAGTGTAATGCCTCCAGCTTTATTATTTTTGCTCAGGATTGCATTGGCTATTTGGGGTCTTTCTTGGTTCCACGTGAATTTTAGGATTGGTTTTTCTATTTATGAATGTCATTGGTATTTTTATATGTTGTTGGTATTTTGATAGAGATTGTATTTAATCTGTAGATCAGTTTGGGTAGTGTCTTTTTAACAGTATTCTTCTATTTCGTGAACATGAGATACCTCCATTTTTTTGTGTCCTCCTTAATTTCATTCCTCAGTGTTTTATAATTTTCTTTATAGAAATCTTTCACCTTCATTGTTAAATTTATTTCTAAGTATTTTGGAGGTTTTTTTGTGGCTATTGTACTTGAGATTCCTTTGTTTTATTTTTCAGCTAGTTAGTTAGTTGTTGGTATATAGAAACACTATTGATTTTTGTATATTCATTTTTGTATACTGCAACTTTATTGAATTTGTTTACCAGTTCTAAGAGTTTTTTGGTAGAGTGTCTAGGCTTTTTATTAATATATAAAAGCATGTCATCTGCAACAAGGATTCTTTTTAATGTATATGCTCTTTATTTCTTTCTATTACCTAATTGCTCTGGCTAGTACTTCCAATACTATATTGAATAAAAGAGGTGAGAGTGGGTATCCTTCTCTTGTTCCAGTTCTTAGAGGAAAGGCTTTCAGATTTTCCCTGTTCAGTTTGATGTTAGCTGTGGGTTTGTCATGTATGCCTTTTAATATGTTGAGGTTTTTCCTTCTATACCTATTTTGTTGAGAGCTTTCATCATGAAAGGATGTTGAATTTCATCAAATACTTTTTCTGCGTCTATTGAGATCATATGGTTTTTGTCCTTCATTCTGTTGATGTGATGTATCACATTTACTGATTTGCTTACAATGAATCTTCCTTGTATATCTTAGATAAATATCACTTGATTATGGTGTATATTCTTTTTGATGTGCTGTGGAATTTGTTTTGCTGATATTTTGTTGAGGATTTTTGCATCTATATTTATCAGGAATATTGGCCTGTAGTTTTTATATTGTGTCCTTGCCTGGTATTGGCATCAGGGTTATGGTGGCCTTGTAGAATGACTTTGGAAGAATTCCCTTCACTTCAGTGTTTTGGAACAATTTGAGAAGAATTGATATTAGTTCTTTTTTAAAAGTTTGGTAGAATTCGGCAGTGAAGCTATTTAGGCTTTTCTTTGCTGGGAGACTTTTTATTATTGGTTGAGTCTTATTACTCGTTATTGGTCTGTCCTGGCTTTTCATTTTTTCTTGGTTCAGTCTTAGTAGGTCCTATATTTTCAGGAATTTATCTGTCTCCTCTAGGTTTTCCAATTTGTTGCTGTATAGTTGTTCATAGTAGACTCTAATGATCCTTTGTGTTTCTGTGGTATAAGTTGTAATGTCTCCTTTTGGTTTGATTTTATTTGGGTCTTTTCTCTTTCTTTCTTATTTTGTCTAGCTAATGGTTTGCTGAGTTTGTCTTTTGAAAACACCAACTTTTTCTGTTGTTGATCTTTTATATTGTTTTTAATCTCTAGTTTATTTCTGCTCTGATCTTTCTTTCCTTCTAATTTTGGCTTTGGTTTGTTCTTGATCTTTGAGTTTCTTGAGGTGCATCATTTGGTAATTCATTTGAAATCTTTCTACTTTTTTGATGTAGGCATTTATTGTAAACTTTCCTCTTAATACTGCTTTTTCAATATCCCATTGGTTTGGGATGTTTGTGTTTCCATTTCCATTTGTTTCCAGAAATTTTAAATTTTTCTTAATTTCTTCATTGACCCATGGGTTGTTCAGGAGCATATTGTTTAGTTTTCATGTATCTGTATATCTTTTAAAGTTTCTTTTGTTACTGATTTCTAGTTTTATTCCACTGTGGTTAGAAGATATTGATACAATTTTGAATTTTTAAAAATTTGTTGAGACCAGTTTTGTGGGCTAACATATGGTCAGTCCTGGAGAGTATTCTATATGCTGAAGAAAAAAGAATGTGTATTTGGAGCTCTTGGATGAAATGTTCTATAAATATTTGTTAAGTCCATTTGGTCTATAGTACAGTGTAAATCTGATATTTCTTTGTTGGTTTTCAATCTAGTGATCTGCCCAGTATGGAGAGTGGAGTGTTGAATTCTCCCATTATTAGAGTATTAGACTCTATCTCTCCCTTTAGATCTAGTAACATTTACTTTATATATCTGGGTGCTCCAGTGTTGGGTGCATATGTATGTATAATATACACAAATATATTTAGAATTGTTATATCCTCTTGCTGAATTTATTCCTTTATTATCATAGAACAACCTTTGTCTCTTTTTCTAGATCTTGACTTCAAGTCTATTTTATCTGTTATAATTATAGCTACTTCTGCTTGGTTTTAGTTTCCGTTTACGTGGAATATGTTTTTCGATGCCTTCACTTTTAGTCTATGTGTGTCTTTACAGGTGAAGCAAGTTTCTTGTAGGCAACATATTTGTGGGTATTTTTTTTTAATTTATTTGGCTAGTCTAAATCTTTTAATTGGGGAATTTGTTCACATTTAAGTTTATTACTGATAGGTGAGGACTTACTCCTGTCATTTTGTTCATTGTTTTCTGGTGTTTTGAATATGTTTTTTTCCTTTTTTCCTCTTATTGTTTTCCTTTATGGTTTGATCGTTTTCTGTAGTGATACGGTTTTTATTCTTTCTCGTTGTCATTTATGTATCTGCTCTATCATTGAGTTTCATGCTATCACGTGTTTTCATGGTGGTAGTTACCATTCTTTCACTTTTAGATGTAGGACACCCTTAAGCATTTCTTGTCAGGCTGGTCTAGTGATGAATTTCTTCAGTGTTTGCTTTACTGAGAAAGATTTTATTTCTTCTTTATTTCTGAAGGATAGTTTTGATGGGTATTCTTGGCTGACAGCCTTTTTTCCCCAGCATTTTTTTTTTTTTTTTTTGAGACAGAGTCTTGCTCTGTTGCCCAGGCTAGAGTGAGTGCCGTGGCATCAGCCTAGCTCACAGCAACTTCAAACTCCTGGGCTTAAGCGATCCTACTGCCTCAGGCTCCCGAGTAGCTGGGACTACAGGCATGCACCACCATGCCCAGCTAATTTTTTCTATATATATTTTTTAGTTGGCTAGATAATTTCTTTCTATTTTTAATAGAGACGGGGTCTTGCTCTTGCTCATGCTGGTCTTGGAACTCCTGACCTCGAGTGATCCTCCTGCTTTGGCCTCCCAGAGTGCTAGGATTACAGGCGTGAGCCACCGCGCCCGGCCTTCCCCCAGCATTTTGAATATATTATCCTATTCTCTCTTGGCCTGTAAAGTTTCTTTGGAGAAATCTGCTGTTATTCTAATGAGGATGATTGCCTTATATGTGACTTGACATTTTTCTGTTGATGTTTTTAGAATTCTCTTTTTGTCTTTGTCTTTTGATAATTTGACTATAATGTGCCTTGGGGAGGGCTTTTTTGGGGTTAAATCTATTTGGGAACCTATAAGCTTCTTGGATCTGAATGTCCATATCTCTCCTCACATGGGAAATTTTCAGCTATTATTTTATTAAATAGGTTTTCTACACCTTTTTCCATCTCTTCTTCTGTAACTCATAATGCAAAAATTGATTACTTAAGAGTGTCTCATAAGTCCTGTAGGCTTTCTTCATTCTTTTCTTTCTTTCTTTTTTTTGTGATCTACCTGTGCTGTTTCAAAAGACATGTCTTCAATTTCATAAATTGTCTTTTCTGATTCATGTATTATTCTGTTGTTGACTCTTTCAATTATATTTTTAATTTCATTCGTTGAATTCTTCAGCTCCAAGATGTCTGTGTATTTCTTTTAATGATGTCTATTTCTTTGTTGAATTTCTCCTTCAGATCATGAGTTGTATCTTTTATTTCATCAAAATGTTTATCTGTATTGTATCTCACTGGGTTTCCTTAAGATCGTTATTTTGAATTCCTTTTATGGAATTTATAATTTTTCTGTTTTGAGGGTGGTCTGTTACTAGAGAATTATTATTTTGGCAGTGTCATGTTTCCTTGCATTTTCACTTTTCTTGTTTCCCTATGTTGGTATCTGTGCACGTGGAGGAACAGTTGCCTTTTTTAGTTTTATAAAGTAGCTTTTGTAGGGAAAAGTTTATTCCTGTGGATGGGTCCTAAGGTGTTGTTTGGGTGGGGTGCATTGGCTTTGGTTCTGGGTGGACACGGTAGTCTCCATACAGTTTCTTTAACTGTAATTCATGTTAGTGATCTTTGCAAGTGCCTCAATGGGCTAGGCTGTAGGAGTTTGTGGTGGCGGCATAGCTTTGCTGGGGCAGGCCTCCCAGGCTGGTTCTCAGGCTAGGAGCACATGCATGCAGGCAATGGGTTGGACAGTTCAGTGACCAGCTTGTTGGGGATCACACCTGCTGGGCTGTTTCTCTAGCTGCGGGTGTGCATGTTGATTCAGTTGGTTTAGCTGGTTTGGGGGTGAGTACACTGGAGGAGGGTCCATTGGCCTGTTTCTACAGCCAGGGATGTGAGCGCATGGCAATTCAGTGACTTAGGGTCCGGCTCATTGGGTGCAGGTCCACTAAATTGTTTTTCCAATCAGGGGTGCCAGGTGGACTCGCAAGGTGAAGGTTTGACAGACTATTTTTCCAACCTGATGTGCAGATGTGTGTCATTTCTGCTTGCCTGGTGTTGGCTTCTCCACTGTGTATGATCAAAGTCAAGACAGTTCTTGGGCCTGAGTTCCAAGCAGCTTGAGTTGTAGTGTTGTGCCACCTGTGTGGGCTTGGTGGAATGACAGTGGAGCCCAGGGCTGGAGAAGTCCAATGGCTATTGGCCTTCAGAACAAGGCACACTTCAGCAGTGGCTGTGGTTTGAAGATGGCTCCATGTTGCAGCAGCTTGGGTCACAGGGGTTTGGAGAGTGTACAACATGTGTTCCTACTCTGGAATAATGCAGCTGCATGATTTCTAGGCAGTTCCTCAAACTGGGCTCAGGGCCTGTGAAGAATGTACAGTTGGTGGGGGCCTTCTGCTTACCTTTTCCCTGGAAGGGGAAGTCCTTCCTGGCTATGAGCCAATCCCAGTGGGGGAGCAGGGCAGCAGAAGCCAGGTGCCTTACTCACCTCTCTGTGCTCCCCTCCTGGGCTTTCGTACTCCACAGGGATCTTGCCATTGCTTACCTGTATACTCCGGTGCTCTCTGTCAGACACTGGAGTTGAATGTGAGTTGTTTATTCATTGATTTGGTCCTTCATTGCTGGAGGGGAGAAGGACCAGACACTTTTAGTCAACCATATCGCTGACCTAATGAATGGGTTTAACAACAGATGAGATACAGAAGAAGAAAGGATTAGTGAACTGGAAGATAGTTTCGTAAAAAGTCTCCACATTGAAGCATTGAGTGAAGAAAATAGAAAATTTAGGAAAGAGACATGTAGTACATAGTTAAGAAGTTTAATAAATGGGAGTTCCATAAGGAGAAGAAAGAGAATGGGGCAAAAGCCAAATATATGAAGATACAATAAACAAGAATTTTTAAAAACTAGTAAAAGATTTCAACTACAGATTTAAGAAACTGTGTTACTAAGCAGGATTAAGATTAAAGAAAACTGTATGTAGGCACATCATTTTAGGACTCTTAAAAACTGTAGATAAAGAGAAAATCTTAAAGTGGTCAGAGAAAAAAACAGCACCTTACCTTCAACGAAGCAGCAGAAGACTTTTGTCTGGCTTTTAGGGAGGAAATACTACATACCTCAAACATGGAATAGAACAAGAGAAGAAATTTCTTTTACTTGTTGTATACAGCCAGCATAACCTTGAAGCTAAACCTTGACATTATAAGAAAGGAACAATGTATACAGTCTGTCTCAGAAATATAGGTACAAAAATTTTAAAATATTAGTAAACTGAATCCAGTGATACATAAAATGTGATACATACATACACAACTTAGCAGCATTTAGTCCAGGAAAACTTGGATGGATCAACCTTTGAAAATTAATGCATTATCTAATAAAAAGAGAAAAATTATATGACAATTTCTATTGGTATAAAATTTAGCAACAACTCATGATAGTAACTAGTAAAAGAAGAGAATTTCTTAAATCTGATAGAGTACCTATAAAAACATCCAACAACAAAATGATATTTAATGGTAAGTTATTGAAAGCTTTTCCCTTTGAGAGCAAAACAAAATAAATGTGCTTGCTGTTACCACTTCTATTGAAAATTGAAAGTTCTAGTCAAGACTAGACATGAAAGTTCTAGTCAAAGCAATAAGGGAAAAAACTGTAAGGATTGGAAAGGGAGGAGATATTAATAATACTCATTCACAGTTTACATGTACCATAGGTATCTAAAAGAGTGTATAATAGACAAACTCTTAGAATTAAGTATAGCAGAATCTCTGGATGTGAGTTCAATATACATAAATTTAGTCTATTTCTATATATCAACAATGATCAGATAATGCTATTTATTGAAAGATACCATAGGTAATATCATAAAAAAATCATTGGATACCCAGGATTAAATCTAAAGAAAGTTGTGTAAGATACCTATACTTAAAACTACAAAATATTATTAAAAGAAAATAAAGAAAACCTTGGGCCGGGTGCGGTTGCTCACGCCTGTAATCCTACCACTCTGGGAGGCTGAGGCAGGTGGATCGCTCGAGGTCAGGAGTTCGAGACCAGCCTGAGCAAGAGTGAGACCCCGTCTCTACTAAAAATAGAAAGAAATTATCTGGCCAACTAAAAAATATATATAGAAAAAATTAGCTGGGCATGGTGGTGCATGCCTGTAGTCCCAGCTACTCGGGAGCCTGAGGCAATAGGATCGCTTTAGCCCAGGAGTTTGAGGTTGCTGTGAGCTAGGCTGATGCCACGGCACTCACTCTAGCCTGGACAACAGAGCAAGACTCTGTCTCAAAAAAAAAAAAGAAGACCTAAATAAATTGAAGATATGTTATGTGCATGAATGGGAAGACTCAATATTGTAAAGATGTCAGTTTTTCCCATTGTGTGTGTATGTGTATATATATAAAATACAATCCCAATAACTCATTGCACTACATACTTATATTCATATACATTTCTTTATATGTGTTCTAGTTCAGTAAAAATTTTACTTGAGAAAGTTTCCCACTAAAATATACTTTTTTTTTTTTTTTTTTTTTAAGATACAGAGTCTCACTCTGTCCCCCAGGCTGGCAGGCTGGAGTACAGTGGCCTGATCATAGTTCATTGCAGCCTCAAATTCCTGGGTTCAAATAATTCTCTTGCCTCAGCCTCCCCTAGCTAGGACTATAGGCACATGGTGTATCCCAACAAGCCTGGCTAATTTTTAAAAAAATTTTTTTGTAGAGACAAGATCTCATGTTGCCCTGGCTGGTCTTGAACACCTGGCCTCAAGCAGTATTCCCACATCAGTTTCTCACAATGCTGGGATTACAGGTGTGAGCCACTGCACCCAGCCAAAAATATATGCTATTAAGACGTCTGGATTTCTCCCTATAGAGGTCTTTCACCTCCTTAGTTAAATATATTCCTGGGTATTTTATTTTCTTTGTTGCTATTGTGAAAGGTATGGAGTCTTTGATTTGGTTCTTACCTTGACTATTGTTGGTGTTTAGGAATTCTGTTGATTTATAGACATTGATTTTGTAATCTGAGACTTTGCTGAGTTTGTTCATCAATTCCAGTAGTGTCTTGGCAGAATCCAGATATAGGATCATATAATCAGCAAAGAACAAGTTTGACCTCTTCTGCCCCCATTCGTATGGGACTTCCAGCACTGTGTTGAATAGAAGTGGTGATTGAGGGCAACCTTGTCTGGTTCCAGGTCTAAGCGGGAATGCTTTCAATTTCTCCCTGTTCAGTATAATGTTGGCTGTGCGTTTGTCACATATGGCTTTTATCATTTTGAAGTTAAGTCCTGATCGGTAGACTCAACACTGTTAAAATGTCTATATTACCCAAAGTGATGTACAGATTCAATGCAATCCCTATTAAAATATCAACATTGTTTTTCACAGATCTAGAAAAAATAATTCTATGCTTTGTATGGAACCAGAGAAGACTCTGTATAGCCAAAGCAACCTTAAGCAAAAAGAACGATTTGGGAGGCATCAATTTTCCAGACTTCAAACTATACTATGAGGCCATAGTAACCAAAACAGCATGGTAGGGGCACAAGAACAGAGACATAGACCAGCAGATCAGGACAAGGAACTCAAATATAAAACCATCCTCATATAGGCATCCAATCTTTGACAAAGTAGACAAAAACATACACTGGGGAAAAGAATCCCTATTCAGTAAATGGTGCTGGGAAAATTGGATAACCACATGTAGAAGACTGAAACAAAATCTGCATCTCTCATCACACACAAAAATCAACTCACAATGGATAACAGACTTAAACCTAAGGCATGAAACTATAAGAATTGTAGAAGAAAATATTGGAAAAACTCTTATAGGCACAGAATTTATGAAGAATACCCCAAAGGCAATCACAGCATCATCAAAAATAAATAATTGAGACCTGATTAAATTAAAAAGCTTCTGCGCAGCCAAGGAAACAATCATTAGAGCAAATAGACAGCCTATAGAATGGGGAGAATATTTGCATGCTATATATCTGATAAAGGGCTGATAACTAGAATCTATACATAATCAAATCAGCAAGAAAAATAATCTAACAACTCCATTAAAAAGTGGGCAAAAGACTTGAAAAGAAACTTCAAAAGAAGATAGACTAATGACCAACAAACATGAAAAAATACTCAACATCTCTAATCAGGGAAATGCAAATCAAAATCACAATGAGATATCACTTAACTCCAGTGAGAATGGCTCCTACCAAAAAGTCCCAAAACAACAGATGCTAGTGTGGATGCAGAGAGATAGAAACACTTCCTTACTACTGGTGGGACTGCAAACTAGTACAACGTCTATGAAAAGCAGTATGGAGGTACCTCAAAGAACTAAAGGTGGTACTACCATTTGATCCAGCAATCCCACTGCTGGGTATTTATCCAAAGGAAAAAAAGACTTTTTATAAAGAAGACACCTGCACCTGAATGTTTATAGCAGCACAATTCACAATTGCAAAGATGTGGAAACAGCCCAAGTGCCCATCAGTCCATGAGTGGATTAATAAACTGTGGTATATACCATGGAATATTACTCAGGCATAAAAATGGTGAACTAATACCTCTTGTATTATCCTGGATGGAGCTGGAGACCATTCTTCTAAGTGAAGTATCATAAGAATGGAAAAATAAACACCACATGTACTCACCATTAATCAGTCAACACTTACGTGCACATATAGAAATAACATTCATCAGAAATCAAGCAGGTGGAAGGCGGAGGAGGGGATGAGCAAATTCACGCTTAACATGTACGGTGCACACTATTTAGGGGATGGGCACACGTATAACTTTGACTCAGATAGTACAAAAACAATTCACATAATCAAACGTTTGTACCCCAGTAATAAAATTAAAAAAAAAAAAAAAGACATCTTGAGTCTTGTAAGTTTTTCCTAGAATACAGTAAACTTTCTTAGACACTATTAATGTTTTAGGGAAAAATGGCAAACTTTAGCTGTGATCTAATTTAATCATGAATGTTGCCTCTGTTTTGTTACATTGCTTGGTTATATAGACCAGATTAGATAGTAGGTTGAGAAGCCCTTAGTATGAAACCAGTTTAAGGTTTATATTGAAATGTCTAACTTTTTTCTCTTTTAGTTAAATGAAGTAAGTGAAGAAAACAGGAAGATGGAGATTCAGGCTAAAAGAGTTCAAGCTCGTTTAGATAATTTACAGGTAAGTTACCTGCTCTTCCCGAGATAAAAGTGAATTTTAAAATGATTGCATTTGAATTTACTCACTTTTGATACAATTGTTCTTTAATTTGTGGATATATATACTGTTGCAGAGGAAGTATGAATATATGACAATACAGAGATTGAAGGGAAATTCCCATGCTGCTCATGAAGTGAAAAGTTTAAAACAAGAAAAAGTACCAGTTTCAAAAACTTACAAGGTATGATATGATTGGAATTTCTCCAATGGAAAGCCAAGAAAATTTAATTTGTTCTCTATTCTTTTTTCTGTCATTTAGCAAACATTCTTTTTGGCATGAAAGGATTCACCATAAATTCTTTTACTGGGAAATATTTTTAGAATATTTACAGGGTACTTTTATTTGAAAAAACAAAACAGTGTCAGCAGTGTTCAGGTACAGTAACACTGACAAATCACAACAACTTAAAGTTAACAGCAGCTTTATTGCTTGGTATGTTTTGAGACTCCACAAGCGTTTGGTGTTATTTTTCTATGAATTCTGCAACACATTCCCGAATGGACTCCATGTATTTTTTTTCTCCCTGATAATTTTTCTAACTTGAGGCATAAATTAATACAGTAACATGATACACAAATCCTTATGTGTAAAGTTTGATCAGTTGACAAATGCTTTTACTCATGTAACCTACAACCAAATATAGTGAATTTCTATTACCCTGGAAAGATCCCCTGTCCCCTTCCTGGTCATTCTTTCCTGCCAGAAGCAGCTGTTGATCTGATTTCTGCCACCATGAATTAGTTTTGCCTATTTTAGAACTTTCGTCAATGGACTTGTATAGTTGATAATCATCTGTATAAGATTTCTTTTCCCAACATAATGCTGGGTGTTTTAGTAGTTTGTGTTACTCAGTAGCATTCCATTGTCTGAATATATCATACTTTGTTTATTCATTCTTCTGTTGGCATACTTCTGAACTGTTAATAGTTTTTGTCTATTATGTGTAGAGTTGCTACAAATACTCATATAGAGGGTATTTGTGGATATTCATTTTCATTTCTCTTAGATATATACCAAACTGCAATTTCTGGGTCATAAGGTAGATAGATGTATGTTTTTGAGAAACTGCCAGTTTTTAAAAGTGTACCATTTTGTACTCCTACTAACAGTGTATGAAAGTTCTGGTCGCTCTACAGCCTTGCCAGCATTTGGTGTTTTCAGTCTTTTTCATTTTGACCCTTCTAATGGGTATGCAGTGTTATCTTATTGTGGGCTTTAATCATTTTGATAAATTTTCTAGTTCTTTATATAAAGTAAATTGGAAAAGGTAGAGATTTCATACCCAGGTACTGATGATTTGTTTTCAGTCATCTAATTCTGTTTTTGTGGATTGCTATCTTCTTAATGTTGTCTTTTTATTAATTTGCTTTTTTATTTCTCTGTCTTTTCAGATTTTTTAAAAACCAATTAAATATACCTTAGTTCCCTGCTTAAAGGAAGATTGTGTTTTGAAGAAATACTAAAATCAGTCTAATCTATAAATTATTTGAGGCATCTGGTTCTTAACCTTTTGCCTTTCATTTTCGTAGGATCTCAGAAAATAATTTCCAGGAAAAAATTTTCATATTATGTTCATATGATGTTATACTTTAAAGCCAAAAAAGTAACAACTTATACTGTTGGAAAATATAAAGTTCCATAGTGGAAATTCTTTAGCTTTGTAAATCTTTAAATTTTTTAGAATCTTTTCTTTATAATGGTTCATGCTCTTGAGTTAAGGCCAATTTTACTTTTGGGTAAAAAACTTGTTTGTTTTTTTTTAGAGGTAGGGTCTTGCTTAGTGACCAGGCTGGAGTGTAGTGGCCTGATCATAGCACTGTAACCTCAAATTCTTGGGCTCAAGCGATCCTCCTAAGTAGCTGGGACTGCAAGCATATACCACTACGCTAATATTTTTTACCTTTTGTAGAGATGAGGTCTTACTATGTTGCCCAAGCTGGTCTCGAACTCTTGGCCTTGAGCAATCCTCCTGCCTCAGCCTCCCAAAGTGCTGGGATTATTATAGATGTGAACTACCATGCCTGGCCTGTGGATAAAGAACTTTTATGAAAAGTTTTAATTTTAGTCATAAGATGCAGTTCTTACCATTTCCGTATTATGATAGGTTTTCCTGCCTTTTCTCAGCCAGCATTTAGCATGTTTTTAATATTATAATTAGCAATGTTTGACTTGGAATTTCTTTTGTTTGTTTGGAGAAGTTCTGTTCTTAAACATATATTTTAGTGAAGCACTTTAGGTAAATTTTTCTATAATCACTTACCAAATTTAAGGCTTGCCTTTGAAGTTTTATGAAGTTGTGAACTGGAATAAATGATTTAATTTTTGACGTACAGGTACCACTTAATGGACAAGCTTATGAACTTTTAACTGTCTTCATGGATTGGATTTCGGATCATCATCTTAGCAAAGTGAAACATGAAGAATCTGGAATGGACGGTGAAAAGCCTTTACTCACATTTGCTTCTCAGAGAAATGATATTCAGGAAAAATGTGTAAAGGTTTGTTTTTTTAATTTGAAATACATGACTCAGAAGATATGAAAATTTTAAAAAGGAAAAGCCTATGGTATATTTTACAAGTGAAAAATTATTGAAAGTATTTTTGATAGAAAATTGATCATATGCATAACTGAGTTTTGAAAAAATTCATTTCAGACTTAATTAAAATTAATTTATACTTTTATTTTTGTTAATATGATGGGAATTTTTAACATTCTACTTTTTAAAGTAGAGACCAAACATTTAAAATATAGGTTGTCCCTCAGTATCTGTGTGGGATTGGTTCTAGGACTTCCCATGGCTATTAAAATCCTTCAAATCCCTGATAATCAAATGGAGTAGTGTTTGCATATAACCTATTCACATACTCCTGGATACTCCTGTATATTATAGATTACTTATAATACCTAATACAATGTAATTGCTATGTAAATAGTTGTTGTACTCTATTATTTAGAATAATGACAAAGAACAAAATTCTGTACATGTTCAGTACAGAACCAATTTTTAAAAAAAATATTCTTTCTCTGTGGTTGGTTGAATCCATAGGTGTGGAACCCATGCATACGGAGGACTGATTATACTCCAGAATGCTGAAATTGTATATTAGATTAAACAAATAATCAGTGTGTGAACAATTCATCCTGCACATCATTTTAGGATTCAAAACCCACTAGAATAATTTTTAATTTGTCTTTTGGCATTAAGGGGCAAAAAGTCTATTTTCAGGGAACTAATCATTAACAACAAGAAATGAGTGGTTAAATTACAGACATTAATTTGAATATTAGCACTCATTATTTCTAATTAGCATAAAAGGTCTTTAGAGATTGACAGTGATATTCCATAAGAAATACATGAAAATTTAAACGTAGACATCTAAAGTTTTTTATTTGTTTGTTTTAACATATTTTCAAGAATAACTTCATGATTATTAAATACAGGCTAGGGTTTTTGTTTTAGTAAATTATTTCCAGTTTTCATCCTTATCTGCAAAGTTTCTCGTAAATATCTCTTATGTTAGGGAGAATAATGTCCCCATAGATATTCATATCTTAATCCCTGGAACCTGTCAATATGTTATGTTACATGGTGTCTTAGTCTGTTTTCTGTTGCTTATAGCAGAATGGCTGAAACTGGGTAATTTATAAGTAAAAGGAATTTATTTCTTACAGTTATGGAGGCTAAGTCCAAGGTTGAGAGGCTGTTTGGTGAGTGCCTTCTTATTGGTTGGGACTCTCTGTATAGTCCCAAGGCGGCACAGAGTATCACGTGATAAGAAGGTTGAGTGTGCTAGCTCAGGTTCTCTTCCCCTTCTAATGCTGCCAGTCCCATTCTCATGATAATCCATTAATCCATAAATGGATTGATCCATTAATGAGGGCAAAGCCCTCAAGACTCAACAGCAGCCCACAGCATGGTAATGGGGACCTTCCCAGAGTTGTATGGGAACCCCCAGGGTCCCCTGTCTCCTCAGAGTAGTGCAGCAGCAGCAGCCATGTCTATAGATCCTCCCAGGCTCTTAAAATAGTGCCCGGTTGTAGGTGCTATAGGCTTGGATATCTGTGGGATTTTGTATGGGTTCCCTTTCTGGAACAACATCTCTGTGCAATCTCTAGGCAGCTTCCTACGTTAGGCCCAAGGCCTGCATGAGTCAAAATACTCTCTCATAACCAAGATTGTAGAAGCCTGTTTTGGAGTGTGGAGCCCTGGGGGGTTCTCACTTACTGTTTCCCTATGTCCAGTAGCTTCTCCTGGCTCTCACCCAGTCCCCAGCCAGAAAAACTGCCTTGAACCCTCTCCTTATTTTTGGTTCATCCCGTCACTCCTCTGATGAATCCAAGTGCTGGAGGACCCCTGACTCCCCCATCACTTTAAACTGTACTACGTCCCTGAGTGAAGTCCTGCATCATCTAGGCTTTCTCTCTTAGATGATCTGTTCAAAATATATCTATTTTACTATTATGGTTCTTCTTTGTGGAGGAGGCATATACTACCTGTGTTTAGTCAGCCATCTTGATCCTATTGCTTTAATGTTTTTATCAGATTCTTTCATATATCTCTTTTCCATTATTCATATAGCCATATTTTACATATTGGGATCTTTATTCCATTTGCTCTTTGGTAACCACTTTTTTCATCCCAGAATATGCCGGGGCAATAAATTTAAACCTAGGTTCATCATTTTTCATAATTATTTATGTATTATAAATTTATTTAACCATTTAAGGTTCAGAGACTATCTTGGTATAGGTTAATCTTCTTAAACCAGATGTGCTATTGCTGGACAAAAGGAAATACATATTTAAAATGTCAAGTATATATTGCCATATTGTATTACATATGGTTTTAAAGTGAAGATTTTTTTGTTGGAAAACTCTTCTTTTTTCTTTTTTTTAATATAATTTCTAGCAAATTATGGTAATTGATTTCAGACATCTAAAAATACTGTGCCTTTATATTTTCCATCATTTTATCTTTAGCTTTTGCCTGTGATGACAGAGCAGCTACAGTGGATGCCATTTGTGAACGCCAAACTTCACGAGCCCTTTGTAAAATTTATATATTGGTCACTAAGGCAGCTAGATGCTGGAACACAGGTAATTGATTAATAGGAATCTATCTTCAAGTAATATTCTATTTAATATTATTTTTCTTGATTTTTTTCTTTTTTTTTTTTTTTTGCATGTGTTCTCTTTATATTTTGGAATAATCTTCTCTACCTATAAGATATCTTGCTGGGATTGTGATAGAGATTGCATTAAACCTGTATATCAATTTTAGAATAATTGACATCTTTACTGTGTGAGTCTCCCAATTCATGAACAAAAAATGTCTCTTCACTTATTAAAACTTGGATTTCTTTCATCAGTGTTGTATAGTTCTCAGCATAAAATTCTTTTTTTTTTTTTTTTTTTTTTTTTTTTTTGAGACAGAGTCTCGCTCTGTTGCCCGGGCTAGAGTGAGTGCCGTGGCGTCAGTCTAGCTCACAGCAACCTCAGACTCCTGGGCTGAAGCGATCCTACTACCTCAGCCTCCCGAGTAGCTGGGACTACAGGCATGTGCCACCATGCCCGGCTAATTTTTTGTATATATATATATTTTAGTTGGCCAGATAATTTCTTTCTATTTTTAGTAGAGACGGGGTCTCACTCTTGCTCAGGCTGGTCTCGAACTCCTGACCTCGAGCGATCCACCCGCCTCGGCCTCCCAGAGTGCTAGGATTACAGGCGTGAGCCACCGCGCCCGGCCAGCATAAAATTCTTGTGCTTTTTTTTTTTTTTTTTTTTTTTTTTAGATTTTCAGCTGAGTATTTGAGTTTTTTGAATGGTTTTAATTGGTACTGTCTTTTTAATTTTGATGTTCATGTGATCATTGATACTATATACAAATATAATTGATTTTTCAGTTTATTTTGTATCCTGTGACCTTGACCTTATTAACTGGAGGAGTTTTCTTGAAGATTCCTTTGGATTTTCTACAGACTATCATGTTATATGCAAATGGGGATTTTTTTGTTTTCTCTATATATGCCTTTAATTTTCTTAGCTAGAATTTTTACCAGAATGTTGAATTTGAGTGGTGAGCAGACATTCTTCCCTTGTTCCCCATCTTAGGGGAAATATTCACTCTGTCACCATTAAGTATAATATTAGTTGTGGCATTTTTATAGATGCTTTTTTCTCAAGTTGAGTTAGTTCCTCCTTTTTCCTGTTTCTCTGAGGTTTTTATCTTGAATGCATGTTGAATTTTTTCAATGCTTTTTCTGCATTGGTTGATGAGATCATGTGATTTTTTTTTTTTTCATCTTTACCTTGTTAATATGGTAGATTACATTCTCTTTCAAATATTGAATCAGCCATGCATCCCCAGAAGAAAGCTACTTGGTTGTGCTGTTTAATTCTTTTTATATATTGTTGAATTCTGTTTGCTAATATTTTGTTAAGGAATTTTGCATCTGTATTAATGAGAGATATTGGTCTATAGTTTTATTTGTTTTGAACTGTCTGATTTTGTATGAGGGTAAGCTAGGTTCATAAAATGAATTGAGAAGTATTCCATCCTTTTTATGTTATGGAAGAAATTATATAGAGTTAGTGTTAATTCTTATTTAAACATCTGGTAGAATTCTCCAGTGAAACTGCCCAGACCTTCAGATTTCTTTTGGGGGAGGTTTTAAATTATGAATTCAAGTTCCTTAATAGCTATAAGGCTCTTCTAATTAAGTAATTCATATTAGTGATTTCTAATAGTTGGTGCTTTTTGAGTAGTTGAACCATTTTGTCTAGTCAAATTTATGTGTGTGGAGTATTTCATAGTATTCTCTTATCCTTTTGATATCTTCAGTATCTGTAGTGATAGCCCTATTTCATTTCTGATAAGGGTAATTCTTGTCTTCTTTCTTTGTCATTTCTGCTAGAAATTTATCTATTTTATTGATCTTTCAAAGGATCATGTCTTTCATTGATTTTTTTTCTATTTTTCTGTTTTCAGGTTCATTGATTTCTTTATTATTTCCTTACTTCTGCTTGCTTTGGATTTATTTTCCTCTCACTTTTCTAGATTACTGAAGTAAAAACTTAGATTATTGACTTGAGACTTTTCTTCTTTTTTAATATATACATTTAGTGTTATTTTCCTGTCAGCCCTGCTTTAAGCATGTTTCACAAATTTTGATATGTTGCATTTTCATTTACATTCAATTTCATGCATTTTTTAATTTCCCTTGATACTTCCTCTTTGACCCATGAATTATTTAGTAGTTTGTTGTAGGTCATTTTGTTACCTTTCTGTTTTTCTAGTTTAGTTGTATTGTTGAGGTTGTTTTGTGGCTCAGGATATGTATTCTGTTGTTGGGTGGTTTGTTGCATAAATGTCAGTTTAATCCTATTGGTTGATGGTGTTTGTGAGTTGTTTTATATCCTTGCTAATATTTTATCTAATTGTTCTATTAATTGTTGAGAGATGGCTATTGAATTCTCCAACTATCATTGTAGATTTATATGTTTCTCCTATTAGTTTCATCTGTTTTTGCCTCATATATGTTGTAACTCTGTTGCTTGGTGCATATACATTTAGGATTGTTATATTTTCTTGGTGGATTGGCCCTTTTACCATTTTATAATGTCCTTCTATGTCTTGGATGGTTTTCTTTGCCACTGAAGTCACTTTATCTGACACTAATATAGCCACTCTGCTTTCCTTTGATTCATGTTATCATGATATATCTTTTTCCATTCTTTTGCTTTGACATGGTTATATCGTTATATTTGAAATGAGGTGGGTTTTTTTTATAGGCACCATGTAGCTAGGTTCTTTGGGTTTTTTTTTTTTTTTTTATTGTTTGCTTGCTTTTTTCTTTTTTAAGAGATGGGGGAATCTCACTATTTTGCTCAGTCTGGCTTCAAACTCCTGGACTCAAGCGATCCTCCTGCTTCAGCCTCCTGAATAGCTGGGAGTACAGATGTGTGCTACTGCAACCAGCTTGGATTTTTTTCTTAATCAACTTTGTTAAGCTATGTCTTTTTTTTTTTTTTTTTAACAATCACATAAGGAAGCATCTATTTGAGGTTTAACATGAAATCATACAAACAAAATGCATATAAACACAAATCCACATTGAGTCATAACACAGAGAGCAAAGGACAAAGTAAAAACAAAGAAAACTAATTGGCAGCTATATACAGTTGGACACAGTTGTGTCTTGTACACTAGAAAGTCTTTTACAAAATAATCATCTTAGATCAACAGAAGACCAATCTTCAATGTCATTCTGCAAGATAAGTTACATTAGCATCTCCTCCTGTTTTCTCCAATGTCCTCCTTTAGTATGGATGGTAATTGTTTTGGTGATTGCCACCCCCTCGAGATGCCTTGCCGTAAGTGCTCTGTTGGCCACTGTAGTCTGCATATCCCTGTCCATATCCATAGTTCCCATAGTTATACCCAGTATAATCATATCCACCATAGCCACTATAGTTTTGATCACCACCATAGGCACTATTGTAATTTCCATATCCTTGATCATAATAAATCCTTGGTCCCAGTTTTGGCCCTGACCTTGGCCTCTACCCCTAGTACCACCTCGTCCACTGGCTGCAGCACCTCTTCCCCCTTTTTGTAGTTGCTGTTGCTGCCTATATACTTCTTTGGGTTGTGCAACTTTGATTTCACACTTCCCAGAACCAATTTGATGGTATCTGCTTTCTAACAGTTTCTTCACTGGCTCTTCATCTGTGTATGTGATAAAACAAAATCCTCTTCTTTCATTTGTTTTTGTATCCATGGGAAGTTCAATATTTTCTTTCTCTCCAGAGGCTCCAAAATATTCTTTAATTTGTTCTTCAGAAGTATCTGGGCTCAATCCACCCACAAAAACCTTTTTAGGGGGCTCTTTCCCTTTTAAAGCTTTGGCCCTTGTGGGGTCTATCAATTTGCCATCCAGTTTGTGTTCTTTCAGCTCCAAAACCTTATCAACACTAGTAGCATCTTTGAAAAGCACAAATCCAAATCGTCGTGATCTTCCAGTGACTGGATCTGTTTTAATTGTGCAGTCTACAACTTCCCCAAATCGAGACAAATACTCAGTCAGATCTTTCTTGCTTGTATCCCAGCTCAAGCCTCCAATAAACATTTTACCGTCATCCTGCTGGTTCTTGCTCACGTTGATCTTGGATCCCTCTGCGAACTCCTCTGTGTTGCTGTACTTGTTCGTGTCCTCCATGGCGGCGGCGCTGTCGGCAGAGGGGTGCTGGCGCGTGGTCCGGGTCGTGGTGGTGGAGCGTTGTATCATCTCGGTGTCTTAATTGGTGTTTTTAGGCCATTTACAATTAATGTACTTACTGGTATGTTAGGGCTTAAACTGTAACTTTATTTTTTGTTAACCTTTTTTTTTGTTTCTGTTTTTATTTCTTTTGTTTCTTTTTTCTGCTTTCTTGTGGGTTAACATTTTCATTTATCTATAGTGTTTTGAGGTAATCTCTGAATAGCTTTTTATGTAGTTCTTCTTGGTATTACATTTGGTTTAATTTAGGATCTTTAAGATGGAAAGCATTCCTCCAATGATTAAGAGAAAGACAAGATGGAAATAAAGATTTTGTTACTTACAGGTCTTGGGGTTACATGGCATACCTGGAGGCCACACATGGAGGTCAGGGAGTGAAGACAGGATGAAAGAGAGAGAGGGACCCATGGATCAACACCTTTACTGAGGTTTAGGGTGTTATCCAAGCAGATTTCCATGAGGAGTTTTAATTGTCAAGTTTAAACAAGTAGGCACAAGTTCCAGGAGGCCACACAGTTGACTGAGAGATAGTCACTGTGGTATATATGCACAGTCCATGTAGGGTGTGAGGGTCAGTGAGGCAAGTCAAGTAGGATATATCTAGCTATCCCGCAGGGAAGTGGTCACCAGGAAGCAGTTGTATAAGGAAGAGACCTGGATCGACCACACTGAGGGGGTGGAGTGTATAGAATTGGAAATTGTGTTAAGGGTGACTGAGCCCTGCTTCTGGTATGAGAAAGCCCAACTTATATTTAAAATGGATACCAAGGCAACTTAAAGTTACAAGGATTCACTACACCATTATGTGTAAATAACTTATTATAATCTACTGGTATTGCTATTTTACCAGTTTAAGTAAAATGTAGAAACCTTACCTCCCTTTCATCTCTTAACCTCCTCCCTTTATAATATAATTGCGTTAAATGTTTTCCTACATACATTTAGAACATTAGACAGTGTCATCATTTTTGCTTCAACCATCAAACATAATTTATAAAACTGAAGAAGAGGGGGAAAGTCTACTGATTTACCAATACTTTTGCTTACTGTGTTCCTTCTTCCTTCCAGGTGTTCTCACAGTTCCTTCTTTTATCATTTCCAGTCTAGAGAACCTCTTTATCTGTTCTTCTAGGACAGATCTGCTGATGACAGATCCTCTTAGTTTTTGTTTATCTTAACATATCTTGATATCCTTTCATTCCTGAAGGATATTTTCATTGGGTGTTAGATTTTGGAATGGCAGTTCTTTACTTTCAGTGCTTGCAAAATGTGCCAATTCCTTCTAGCCTCCATGGTTTCTGAGAAGAAATCTACTGTTGTTTGAATTATTAATATGTTCCCCATGTAAGGTGTCATTTAACTCTTGCTGCTCTCTATACATATATATATATTTTGTGTTTAGTTTTCACAAGGTTAGGAATGATAGGTCTTGATGTTCATCTCTGTAGATTTATCCTGTTTGGGGTTTGCTCAGCTTCTTCAGTATCCACACTTTTTTTTTTTTTTTTTTCCTGCCAAATCTGGGATATTTTCAGTCATCATTTCTTCAAGTATTTTTTCAGCCCTACCTGATTTTTCCTCCCCTTCTGGGATTCTGATGACATGATTTTACATCTCTTATTATGGTCTCTCAGTTACTTGAAGTTCTAGTGGTGATGGTAGTTGTTGCTTTTCTAGTTTGTCTTCAATTGTTCAGGTTGAGTATTTTCTGTTGATTTATTTTCCAGTTAACCGATGCTTTCCTCTATCCCCTCCATTTTCTATTGAGTTTTTTTTTTTTTTTAATTTTGGTTATTGTATTTCCAGTTCTAAAATTTCCATTTGATTCTTCTATATATTATCAGTAGGACTTTTTCTTTGATGAGATTTTTCTGAAAGTGTTTGCAATTGCTCATTTTATCATGACTGCTTTAAAATCTTTGTCAGATAATTCTAACTTCTTGTCATATTGATAGTGGCAGTGTTTGATTGTCTTCCTTCAGTTTGAGATCTTTCTCGTTCTTGGTATGATGAGTGATTTTAAATTGAAAAATAGACATTTTGGGTCTAGATTACTTTTAGCAAAGATTGTTATATCCTTAGGTAAAGCTTCAGCTACAATCAAAAATGCTATTTTTGTGATTTCTTTTTGTCTTCTTCAATGAAAGGGAAATACTAGCCACACATGTATTTTTAAGTTTATTTTTTCATTATAAAAGTAGTGTAAAGCATTAGAGATAATAAAAAGGCAAGAAATAAGTAAAATGGCCTTAATCCTATCATTTTAGCATACTATAAATAGAAATTTGAAATATTTTTTCTATTATCTTTTTCACACAAAGGTTTTAAAACACACATGTATTATTTTTAAAAATCTTAACTATATATATATGCATACACACATACACATACACACTTTTTTTTATTTTTAAAGAGATAATGTCTCAATCTGTCACCTAGGTTGGAGTGCACTGGCATGATCTGAGCTCACTATGGTCTGAAACTCCTGAGCTCAAGAGATCCTCCTGCCTTAGCCTTCCCATTAGCTAGGACTACTGGTGTGTGCCACCACACCCGACTAATTTTTTAAATTACTTTTTTGGTAGAGTCAGGGCCTTGCTATGTTTCCCAGGCTGATCTCAAATTCCTGGCCTCAAGCAATCATCCCATCTTGGCCTCCCAAAGTGCTAGGATTACAGGTGTGAGCCACCATGCCCAGCCAACAATATATTTAAGTTAGATTGATCTACTTGTGCCTCCTACCACCCAATCATTTGGCCTTTGATACCCACAAAATCTCAATATATTTGTTTCTGATTTTAGATCCTGAAATCAAAAGTTGAAACTTGTTATCCACATTGCAATATCAATACTGAATTGGGAACAAGTTGGTCACAAATACCCATGCTACAAAGCTCAATGACAGGAGAGTCTGGTTTAAGCACACTCATCTCCAACAGTTTGAAATGGTTTCCTTTCATTTGATTCTTAATGGATATGTGGAATGCCATTAGATTATATGTCATTTTAGGGGTAGTTCTATGCTATTATTTCTGTTTTGCCCATTTTCTTGTTTTAGTTTATTCTCTGTGAGAATTATCCATGATTCTAACCTAGCATTTTATTCTTTTGAAATTGTAAATAGTTTTTAGAATCACTGTGACCTTCATGGGCAGAGTGAGCTTAAGGCAGTGAGGTGCTGGATGGTCATTTACATATGCAAACACAGTTAAGATGTACCTGATAAGCCAGTTGTCAGTGATGGTGGATAAATGAGGAACTGAGAGTTCATCTCTTTTGTGGTCACACTTCTCTGTGCCAGAAATATAGCACGATCTTATGTTCTTACATGTTTTAGAAAAATACAAAGTCATAGGTAAATAATTTCTTAAAAGTTGATTATAAAACTGTCACTTTCCAACCTTGCATATTTTCAACTTTTAATTAGCAAAAAAGTTCACTTTTAGTTCATATATTTGACTGTAGTACTTAAAATAGGTAAGTATTTTCTAAACATGAATAAATATACAAAGATCGTATATATTTTTAACAGCATTCAACTATGACATCAACATTGAGGAGATTGGGTGAAGACATATTTAAAGGAGTAGTAACTAAAGGAAATCAGGATAATTTTTTAGAGCATTCTGTGGAGAATAAACCAAAGACAGCTGCTTTTTTTAAGAGCTCCAATTTGCCACTGAGATTTTTATCAACCTTAATTGTTCTCAAAACAGTCACTCAAGGTAAGCTTTTACGTGTTCTTATGGTATAAATTTGGTAAACAGGAGAGAATTCTGTATAATAAAGCAATTCTTTTGTAGTCAAATATGTTGTATATTTTTGGAATGAGATTTTGAGTTTTATAATGGCACATTATAAAAAACTACTTGTATTTGCTGAATTTGAGAAATAAAGTCGTTAGTTGGATTGTTGCCTCCTCCCAGAAAGCCTGGTTGATTCTCTTAGGTCATGTTTCCATAATACCCTTTGCTTACCACTATTGTTCTACTTGCCACATAAGATTCAAATTGCTAGTTTATTATTTTCCACTAGTGAATGGCTTGGAAAACTGTGTCACCTGGGCTAGAGTGCCATGGCATCAGCCTAGTTCACAGGAACCTCAAACTCCTGGGCTCAAGCAATCCTTCTGCCTCAGCCTCCCAAGTAGCTGGGACTACAGGCATGTGCCACCATGCCTGGCTAATTTTTTCTATATATTTTTAGTTGTCCAGCTAATTTCTTTCCATTTTTAGTAGAGACAGGGTCTCGCTGTTGTTCACACTGGTCTCGAACTCCTGAGCTCAAACGATCCTCCAGCCTCAGCCTCCCAGAGTGCTAGGATTACAGGCATGAGCCACTGCGCCCGGCCAAAATAACTTTTATTTTGTTTTATTTTTTTTGAGACCGAGTCTCACTCTTACCCAGGCTAGAGTGCCGTGGCGTCAGCTTGGCTCACAGCAACCTCAAAACTCCTGGGCTCACGCGATCCTCCTGCATCAGCCTCTCTAGTAGCTGGGACTACAGGCATGTGCCACCATGCCTGGGTAATTTTTTTATATATATTTTTAGTTGTCCAGCTAATTTCTTTCTATTTTTAGTAGAGACGGGAGTCTCGCTCTCGCTCAGGCTGGTCTCGAACTCCTGACCTCGAGCGATCCTCCCGCCTCGGCCTCTCAGAGTGCTAGGATTACAGGCATGAGCCACCACGCCTGGCCCAAAACAACTTTCAGTGGGACAGGATAAAGAATCTGTAAATAGACCTATACATTTATGGTCAGGTGATTTTTCCACAAGTTGCCCAGGGAATTCAGTAAGAAAAGGATAATCCTGGCCACAATGGTACATCCATATGCAAACAGACAAACAAGAAAGTACCTCAACTCTTACAACACGTACAAAAATTATCTTGAAATGTATTGTAAACCTAAGTTGGAGTTAAAACTCTAAACTTCCAGAAGAAAGCATGAGACTATTTTAATGACCTTATGACCTTGGATTTGGAAAATTTTTCTTAAATAGGATTCAATATGCATGAATTATAAGAACTTAATAAATTGGACCTTATCAAAATTAAGAATTTTGGTTTTTCAAAAGACTCTTATGAAATGAAAATGGAAGCCAAAGAGTGGGAGAAATTATTTGCAAATCATATATCTGATAAAGGACTTGTATCTAGAATACATAAAGCACTTTCTTACAACTAAATAAGGTGAAAATTCAATAACAATGGGAAACAGATTTAAACAGAACCTCATCAGTGAAGACATATGAATAGCAAAGAAGCATGTATAAAGATGCCCAGCATCATTACTCGTTAGGAAATTGCAGACTCAAACCACAATGCGATACCATTACACATCAGTGAAATGACTAAAAGTAGATACTATACCAAATGCTTGTGAGAATTCAGGACACCTGGAACTCTTATTCATTGCCAGCAGGAATGTGAAATGGTGTCACCACTTTGGAGACCACTTTGGCTGTTTTTTAAGAAGTTTATTAAAAGTTGAACATACTGTTTACTGTATGATTCATCCATTCCACTCCATTTCCATTGTCCCAAAAGGAATGAAAGCATATATACACACACATACTTGGTCACAGCCTGTTCGTAGCAACTTTATTTATAATAGCGCCAACTAGAAACAGCCAAAATGTCCATCAAGAGGTGAATAGAAAAACAAATGGTGTTATATCCACACAATGGAATACTACTAGGCGATAAAGAGGAATAAACTATTGTACATGCAACAAAATGAATGAATCTCAGTTATGCCAAGTGAAAGAAACGAGATAAAAATGTATATTCTGTATGATTGTAAAATTCTAGGAAATGCAAAATCATCTGTAATAACAGAAGGTAAATTAGTGATTACCTGGGGGTGACTGTTGGTGGTAGAGGGAGGTATTGCAAAGGGCATGAGAAAGGTTTTGGGGGTGACAGATTTTTCCTGGTTGTGGGGATGGGTTCAGAGGTGAGAAAACTCACCAAATTGTGTACTTTAAATAAGTGAAACATTTTGTATGTAATTATACTTCAGTAAAGCTAAAAAACATAGTATGTGCATATATTAACAATTTTTAAATGCTATTATTTATGAATAGAAAGAAAAAGTATGCATGACTCTCCAGGAAACCCTGAGGTGTTTAATAGCCTGATTTATATTCTCTGTAGTTTCCTCTGCTTAACCTCCAGGTTCATCTCTGTAGATCTAATTCCTTATTTTTAATATATTTTGTTTAGTTTCTTTCACTTCTTAGGCAACAGTTATTTAATCATCATCCTATCAATGGGATATTCCAATTGTTTCTCATTTTTGTCACTACAAATAATGATACAATACATATCTTTATACATATCATGAAGTATTGAAACATTTTATTTAGGTACAGTAAATTTATCAAGGTGAGATTGATACATGAAAGGATATATGTATTTTAAATTTTAACAAGTATTTTCAGATTCCTTTTCAGAGAGACTGTAGCTGTTATGTCCATTCAGCAATATTTATTGTATGTACAATATAATACATACTGCTATTTTTTACATTTGTCAGTCTCATTGGGCAAACACATTGATAGTTTCACATAATGATTTTTATTTGCATTCTGTTGACTGACAGTGAGGTTGACCACTTTTTATATGTTTTTTGGAAATTTGCATTTTCTCTTCTGTAAATTTCCTGTTCATATCCTTGATTTATTTTCTATTAGATGATTTCTCTTTTTATTTATTGGTTTTTTAAAAAATAATATTGGTTCTTGTCAGGCGCAGTGGCTCATGCCTGTAATCCTAGTACTCTGGGAGGCCAAGGCGGAAGATTGCTTGAGCTCAGGTGTTCAAGACCAGTCTGAGCAAGAGCAAGACCCCATCTCTACAGAAAAGAGAAAAATTATCTGGGCATCATGGCATGCACCTGTAGTCTCAGCCACCAGGAAGGCTGAGGCAAGGGGATTGCTTGAACCCAAGAGTTTGAGGTTGCTGTGAGCTACAATGATGCCACTGCACTTTAGCCCTGGCGACAGAATGAGACTCTGTCTCAAAAATAATAATGATAATAATGATAATAATACTGGTCCTTTTTATGTCCTATGTGATATAGAATTTTTCCAGTCTGTCATTTGTTTATGGTTTGTCTTGCCAAACCAAAATTTTAAATTTTTATTTAGTTAAATAATATCTATTTGCTATGATTTCTGAATTTCCTGTTTAAAAATTATATTATAAATTTTCTTATAATATTTTTCTCTTTTACATTTAGGTCTTTAATTCAGCTGAAATTTTAAAAATATGTGTGATGTGAGATAAGTTTAATTAGTGTTTCCATATCAGAAATATTTGATAATAATTCTTACAGGTTTGCGCAAATATATATTTTTGTTTGTTTTGGAGACAGGGTCTTCTTGCTCTGTTGCCTTTGCAAGAGTCATCATAGCTCACTGCAACCTCAAACTCCTGAGCTCAAGCAATCTCCCTACCTCAGCCTCCCAAGTAGCCGGGGCTACAGGTGCACACCACCACACCTGGCTAATTTTTCCAATTTTTTGTAGAGATGGGGGTCTCACTCTTGTTCAGGCTCGTCTCGATCTCCTTTCTGGCCTCAAGCCATCCTCCTCCCTTGGCCTCCCAAAGTGCTAGGGTTACAGGTGTAAGCCACCATGCCTGGCTACATTAATGTATTTTTATTCTACCCAAAATGAACGCTTCATGAATTTGTGTGTCATCCTTGCACAGTACATTTATATATTTTTAAGACATTTATATTTAAAAAATTTTTTAGAAGTATTATATAAGTAATGAATACATCTATTTTTTTTATTTTATTAAAACAGTGTTCAAAATACTTATACACTTACCTCCCCACTCCCCTTCCCCCCATAAAAACTTCTGTGTTTTTCTGCAGAGAGAATCTGTTACAATTTTGGTGTACTTACTTTTAGACCTTTTAAACTTTTGTATACATATATATTTGAACCTTTCGAAAACACAGCATTACTTTGGGTTTATCTTCTTATTAAAAAAATTCCAATTATACTGTGCTGCTCTACAAATTACTGTTTTCACTCAACAATCTCTTTATAATTTATTTGTATTGACATAATATCTAGTGAATTATAAGCTTTCTATGATAATTGGTAATAAAGGCTCTAACCAGAGTTCACGTAATGGTATCTCTTGTTCATCCTAGTAACTTTTTGATTGTCTTACTTATTTTTCGTATGCATTTTGTCAAATTTCTAAGTTAATTTTTTAAAAGTTAAATTCCTTTTCACCCAGGGATGTCTCTTTACAAAACCAATATAAGCATTTCTTTATCCTGTAGGATAAAGTCTTCATGAGTAGATGGGAAAAGTCTTCATGAGTAGATAGACAACTTCCAATAGACTTTAGTTAGATTTTTTTATTATTGTTTCCTATTTCTGAAAAGTGTTTATGTTTAAAAAGTTAACTTTTTAACTTTATAATATGAAATGGAAGTTGAAAAATCAGACTAATTCTTCATTAATTTATCATTTTGAAAGACATATATACATTGATTTTTACCTTTCATCTAAATACACAATTATGAATACACAATTGATATTCTCTTAGTTTGAAAAATTTTATTCACATGTTCATTCTGATTGTGAAAATGGTTTTAAAACATTCTTATTAAAGAGATAGCAAAGAAACTACTTAGAACTCACTTACAGATATGTTTTAAAGCTATTTTCAAAATCACTTGGAAGAGTCCACAGATATTTGTATATAAATTGGTAGTTGAAAGCAATCTTTTAGGTCTAATTTGGTATCAGATAAGCTTTCAGAGATGCAATAAAAATTGAAAAATTAGTTGAAACATTACTAGACTGTCAGAATGAATATAATTAACTGGTTTAGTATCTTATTAAAAATCTAAAGGATACATTTTTAAAATAGTAAATTGTATTTTAAAAGTTACAGGATTGCATTATGGTATTAAAAAATTACCACCCTTCATAAAAACATCCTTTCCCAATTTTGATTAATTGGCAAAGCTCATAAAAGGACAAAGTAGTCCACCAATGTTGTAAAACCACCCCCAATTTGCCGTTTTATGACAAACACATCTGTTATTAATTTTTGTTAAATTCACTTTTTTTCCCTGTAACATTTTATTTCTTTTCTAAAAAGTGTTTATAGCAAAATGTTAACAGCTGTTAAATCTACAGCATGGGTATTTTTCACACCATTTTCTCTATTTTCTCTGTGTTTGAAAAGTTTGGAATTAGTCTTTTAAAATTAAAAATATTTTTTAATGGGAGCTTCAGAGATTTTTTAAAAACTGTGCCAGCTTCCATGGGAAATAGGGTGAGAACCCAGAGAGGCCCCCAGATCCTTTGATTACTATTTTAAAAAGATGTCTACTTGCTTGTGTAGTACATCCTGGCAGTCTGTTTCATGGGAAAGCAGCTCTGTGGGCTAAATGATAGATGTACCTCAAGAAAAAAAGGAGGAGGAGTGGTCATTGGGGTCTGTAGTTCAAAATGTTTGGGAAATTTTAGGATAAGCAAAATTTGATAATTTTATTTAATGTCCTAATGGGCATTATGAATCTCTAAAACTTGAATATACTGTATGTAACATTTCCCAAACTTTAACTTTCAAACCCTTTGTGGAAGAGCAGTATGGAGGACTAATTTCTGAGGAAGACAATTTGGGAAATACTGTCTTACAGTTTATGAAGTGCCTTTGTAATACCTTTTGAAGATTTACATTACCCTGAGGAATGCTTTCTCTACACTCAGGAGGGAGAGGAAATTAACATGAAGAAAGAAAGGTGAATGGCTCCAAATTCACATCAGTATCAAATTCCAGAGCTGATCAGCTGATTTCCTTTTTGACTTTGCGTTTTCTGAGTAGGCTGAAGGTTCGAAGGAAGCTGTTGGATCTTAATTTCTGTAATCTTGGGATACAGCAAGAAAGCCAACTAAAAGAGCTAGGATAGGAAAAATTTACCTAATAAATACTATTAGGAGAATGAGAAAAATAAAGTTTAGTTATATTTCTTTTTTTTTTTTTTTTTGAGACAGAGTCTCACTCTGTTGCCCAGGCTAGAGTGAGTGCCGTGGCGTCAGCCTAGCTCACAGCAACCTCAAACTCCTGAGCTCAAGCGATCCTCCTGTCTCAGCCTCCCGAGTAACTGGGACTACAGGCATGAGCCACCATGCCCGGCTAATTTTTTCTATATATGTTTTTAGCTGTCCATATAATTTCTTTCTATTTTTAGTAGAGATGGGGTCTCGCTCTTGCTCAGGCTGGTCTCGAACTCCTGAGCTCAAACGATCCGCCCACCTCGGCCTCCCAGAGTGCTAGGATTACAGGCGTGAGCCACCACGCCCGGCCTAGTTATATTTCTTATAATGCACTGCAGTAAATTCTGGGAGGATTAAAAATTTAAACACAAGAAAACTCTTAAATTATAATAGACAACTCTGATAAGAAGATGTTTCCTATTTATAAAATAGAAATATCAGTTACAAGATTAATAAATTTAGTAGAAAAAATAAAGGAAATAAATGTGCTTAGATAATACACATAATATTAAATGCTTAATTACCCAACTATATATAGATCTATAAAGATGATCCCTGATTATACTGAATAGATTGTTCAATAAGAATCAGCATACATAGTATTACTTGGGATGAATTTGGCACTATAATGCTAGGCCCTTTATAATATTATCTCGGAATCTTATTTCCTCCATATCAGTGAGGCTTACACAAAGGTTAGATAATTGCGCCACGGTAATACAACCAGCATTTGACAGAGTCTAATTTAGCCCAGCTCTATCAACTTTTAAAGTTCACCCTCTCAACCCTACTATATGACTTCCTAAGACAATATACTTCCTGAGATAACCAAATAAATAACACTTACTTACCACTTACTATATTATGGGCTGAGCACTTTATGTATATTAAGTCATTTAATCCCTACAATAAGGTATGATATGTCAGTATTATTGTTTCAGTTTTTCAAATGAGGAAATTGAGGCATAGAGAAGTTAAGCCTCCACACTTAACCACTATGCTATGCCGAATCTCTGAAATAAAATTTAATTATAAGATATAATCTTGTATCTATTACTCAAAAAAGTAAAATGATCAAATATAATATATCACTGAGAGGATACAGGCACAATTTTTGTTGTATTGTAAATTATAATAATTTTGAAGGGCATTCTGCTAACAAGCACCACCAAAATGCAATGTGACCTTTCATGGGATTTATTGCAAGGAAATAATTTAAAAGGGAAAAAACTTCAAAGGTATTAATGTGCTATTTGTAATAATGATAAAGGATAAGTAACTGACAAACCCATGATTGGAATAGTCAAGGAAATGAACATTAACTGAGTTCTTGCACTGTTGCTGACATTGTTCTTGGTTATTTCAAATTTATTCCCCACAGTAACTTTATGAAGTAGGTGGTGTTGCCATTTTCACAGAAGAGCAAACTGAGGGCCAGGCAAATGTCATGGACCCAGATCTTTCTTGATCCCGAATATTGGACCCTTAATATCATTATGAAGACAGTACTATATTATATGTCATTAACAATTATAATTATGGAGATGTGGGAATCTATGTGGAAGCATTGTAATTAATAAAACCTCTAATATGTACACACTAATCTGTAAGTTATGATATGTCATTGTTAAAAGAGGTCATAGGAATTTTATCTGATAGAAGTATTTGGTTTAGGGATAGCTTCTATATTTAATTAAAATATATATATATTTTTTAATACGTGTTTTAGGGCTAGTTCTGCCCTTTCCTACATGGCACTTGGTCCTCAACTTAGCAGATTTATTTGGTTTTTAATTATGTACTTATACCTCAGGTCTAGAGAAATGTAGGGGATTATTGCAATTTTCAGGTAACAAGACGGTTTGATTGGTAGGAAGCCAGTATAATGTAGTAGTTGAGAACTTTAGCAGTGTAGCCAAACAACTAAGATTTGAATCCCTGCTTCACTACTAGCTGTTTGACATTTGGAAGGTCACTTTTCTGTTTACAATACAATTTTTTTTAAGATTAAATGAGAGAATTAATGTGAAGGTTTAGCAAAAGAATCTGGCATATAGTAAGTTCTTAAGAAGCTAGCCACTATCAGTAGTGGAAGTAGTATTTAATTATTGGTTTTACTTAGAATTGAGGTCTTTTAGTTTATGTTAGTTATCTATTGCTGCATAATAAACCACCAAACACTTCATGACTTAAAACAACCATCATTTTATTTACTAGCTCACAATTCTTTTGGCTGGTAATTTTGGCTTAGCTCAGTCAGATGGTTGTGCTTGTCTGGGCTCTCCTGTTCTTGGTTGGCCTCTCTCTGTAGGGCCTGTTTACAAGTGGCAGAAAAGTATCTAGCTGAAGAGTGGAAGATGCAAGGGCTCTTGAGGCCCAGGCTCCTAACTCACACAGCATCATTTCTGCTGCATTCTGTTGGTTAAAGTCACAGGTTAGCCCAGATTCAAAGGGTGGGCAGTAGAGTTCACCTTTTGATAGGAGCTGCTGCAAAGACTTTCTAATCTTTTGATCCACCATTTAGACTAAATAATGGAAAACCCTATTTCATACTTATTAAGATCAACATACTGACTTTTGATAAGGAACAGAAGGATTACATTTGAATGTGAGGACATTGTTAAAAGACTCAATAATATAACCTGTTTATAAAAAGAAATCAATTTTGATATAATTGACAACTGAAATTTTTTAAAATATTCTTTTCAAAGATAAATTGATCTTTTTAGAAAATTCACACTATTAGGGAAATTAAAATGGGGACATAATTTTGATTTATCTCAAAGATAAGATCACTCTTGAAAAAATAACCAAATACCATTTTTACATTCTCCCAAGTTAATAAAGGACGATTTTTAGGCCTGAAAACTTAAAAAAAAAAACAAAAAAAAGAATTCAATTTAAAAAAAATGCCATATAGTATTCAACCCATTTAATCTTGTCAGATGATATATCAATAAGATGTGAAGTAATTTGTATAAAGTACAGTAGGTGGTGCTGTGGTAAAACTTCTGTTCCTGTAAAGAGTTACATTCAGGATTCATCTATATTCTTCTACCTGTATTGTTGCTTTAAAAAAAAAAAGTTTTAAATAAGGCAAGTCTGAAGAGAATCTAGCCAATTTACTTAGCCTAATATACATTTATTTGCAGTGATTTTTTAAAAACGACAAAATTAAGTACATTAATGTTACTGTTCCTTGAACTAAATTCTACCAAAAATAAAAATGGAATGTACTAAAATTGATCCACAGGCACACATCTTAATTTCTCAAAATTCTTTCATGTTTATGTTAACTTCACACAAGTTCTTCTCAACTTCTCGTTCTTAATAACTAGGGTTTTAAACTGTTTCCTTATTGTTCATATAAGCTGAAACAGTAAAGAAGAAATGCAACATGAGGCCAGAGGACAATAAATTTTAATATGGTGATGCTGTCATACTTTGAATATTTCAAGGTACTTGAGCCTTCTCCTTTAAACAGAAATCTCAGTAGAAAAATTAATTCACAATTACTTGAACAGTGTGAACAATTTTTTATTCCTTTGAGTAGTATTTTGAAAGAGTTTTAGAAAACTTGAATACTGTACATTTAAAAGCATGGTATAAAATTGTGTAAGAGTAGTTGACTTGGGTTGTTTGGTGCATTGAAGTGTAATGATGCAAGTATCTTAACATTTCATTTGCATTGAGTCTGGTTAAATGAGTGCATCCCAATCCTGGCTTTATAGGCTTCCTAGTCATCTGTGACCCATCTTTAAGAAAGTTTCAGTGGTTCTGATCTAGCAGGTGTCCTTAACAGCACTGGCCTTGGTAAAATCTTGCTGCCATTTTAATGGGAGATGTGTCATGAAAAGTAACACAGCAGAGCGTGTTCAATCCTCTGAAGTTATCTTTGAATGGCCTAATGTTTGATCTTTACTAGGAGACAGAAATCCTTGTATAAAATCCATTTAGCAAGTTTGTATAAAGTTACATTTTGAAATAGGTAAACATTTACAAAGCAGCAACAAAAAATATATGTAATCTTAGAAAGCTGTTATAAAGATAGAAATACTGATGCTGTTTAAATTTTTGGAAGCATGTAATAGTAATTGCACATGGAAAATAAACATTACTTGTGGTATTTACTATTAAGTCATTGGTTTTCTTTCTTGGTATAAAAAAGAAATGGGGCTTATTTGTTATTTTAGTGTTAAAATTTGAAAATTCTAAATGAAATTTACCCTATCATAATGTAATACCTCTTTTTTCCCCTTTTCCCATTTGAATTCTAACAAATTAATTAGAATCCAAATTTAGACTGTAATCTCTTGTCCTTTAATTTTTGTTTCTCTTTTGAATTTGTTAAAGTGATATTGCTTGTTATCTTCTGTTTCTGCTTCCCAATTAGAGAACTGATAGTTCTCAAACAGTTGATTTTACATATTGTTTTTCAGCTGATTACCTGGCCCAGGCATTTGATTCTCTTTGTTTGGACTTGAAGACAGATGAAGGAAAAACCTTGTTTTTGGGATATCAAGCTGTTCCAGTACTATTGAGTCATCTAAAAATATCCAGTAAAGGACTCCTGTCCAATGTCATTGATAGTTTGCTTCAGATGACAGTGGAATCTAGTAAGTTTTAGGTTTTATATACATATAGAAATGAAAATGAGATAGTTTTCTATCCTCATTTGGTCTGAATGTATAACTCCACATATTAGACACTATTGTATTTTATAATTTAAATGCTTAAAAAATATTTTTTTTTTTTTTTATTTTGTTTGTTTTTCAGCTCATCAAGGGGGTACAAAAGATCAGGCTATATACATTGCCCATGCCTCCCCATCCCCCCGAGTCTGAGCTTTAGTTGTGTCCATTTCCTAGACAGTGCACATCACTCTCATCATGTAGGTGTGCACTCCTCCCCTCCCCCCACCCCATCCCCCCCCCCCCCCCCCCCCCCCCCGAGAGAACTTCAAACATGTCCATTCCCCAGGCAGTGCGCATCGCACTCATCAAGTAGGTATACACCCATCCCTTCCACCCAGCCCTGACCTCTGTCCAATACCCTATTGGTGTGAATCCCAAATGTGCTCTCAGGGAAACCAGTTTGCTGGTGAGTACATGTGGTGCTTGTTTTTCCATTCTTGGGATACTTCACTTAATAGAATGGGTTCCAGCTCACTCCAGGAGAACCAAAGAGATGCCATATCGCCATCATTTCTAATAGCTGAGTAATATTCCATGGTATACATATACCACATTTTGCTAATCCATTCATGAATCGATGGGCATTTGGGTTGTTTCCACATTTTTGCGATTGTGAATTGTGCTGCTATAAACATTCGGGTGCAGGTGTCTTTTTTATAGAATGACTTTTGTTCTTCTGGGTAGATGCCCAGTAATGGGATTGCTGGATCGAATGGTAGGTCTACTTGAATCTGTTTAAGGTATCTCCACATTGCTTTCCACAGGGGCTGCACTAGTTTACAGTCCCACCAGCAGTGTATGAGAGTACCTGTCTCTCCACACCCACGCCAACATGTATAGTTTTGGGACTTTTTGATAAAGGCCGTTCTCACTGGAGTTAAGTGATATCTCATTGTGGTTTTGATTTGCATTTCCCTGATGATTAGAGATGTTGAACACTTTTTCATATGTTTGTTAGCCATTTTTATATCTTCTTTTGAAAAATTTCTATTCATGTCCTTTGCCCACTTTTTGATAGGGTTGTTCGATTTTTTCTTACTAATTTTCCTGAGTTCTAAATAGATTCTTGTTATCAGTCCTTTATCTGATGTGTAGTATGCGAAAATTTTTTCCCATTCTGTAGGTTGTCTATTTACTCTTGTGACTGTTTCTTTGGCTGTGCAGAAGCTTTTTAATTTGATCAGGTCCCATTTATTTATTTTTGTTGCTGCTGTGATTGCCTTAGGGGTCTTCCTCATAAATTCTTTGCCTAGGCCAATGTCTGTAAGAGTCTTACCTACATTTTCTTCTAGAATTCTAATAGTTTCTGACCTAAGGTTTAAGTCTGTTAACCACCGTGATTTGATTTTTGTGAGGGGTGAGAGCTGTGTGTCCTGTTTTAGTCTTCTACATATGGATATCCAGTTTTCCCAGCACCATTTATTAAATAAGGAATCTTTTCCCCAGAGTATGTTTTTTTCTGCTTTGTCAAAGATTAGATGGCTATATGAGGATGGTTTTATATTTGGATTTTCTGTTCTGTTCCACTGGTCTGTGTCTCGGCACTTGTGCCAGTACCAGGCTGTTTTTAGAACCACAGCCTTGTAGTAAAGTTTGAAGTCTGGCAAATTAATACCTCCCATTTTGTTTTTGTTGTTTAATATTGCTTTTGCTAAACGGGGTCTTCTCTGATTCCATACAAAGCGTAAAATTATTTTTTCTATGTCTGTGAAAAAAGATGTTGGTAGTTTAATAGGGATTGCATTGAATCTGTAGATAACTTTGGGCAGTATAGACATTTTAACAATGTTGATTCTACCGATCCATGAGCATGGTATGGTTTTCCACCTATTTACATGTTCTGCGATTTCCTTCCTCAGAGTTTCATAGTTCTCCCTATAGAGGTCCTTTACTTCCTTAGTTAGATATATTCCTAGATATTTTATTTTCTTTGTTGCTATTTTGAAGGGTATTGAGTCCTTAATTTGGTTCTCCGTTTGACTGTTATTGGCGTATATGAATGCCTCTGATTTGTGTGTATTGATTTTGTATCCTGAGACTTTGCTGAATTCATTAATCAATTCCAGGAGTCTCTTGGTTGAAATCTTGGGGTTTTCTAGATATAACATCATATCATCAGCAAAGAGTGAGAGTTTGATCTCTTCTGTCCCTATTTGGACTCCCTTGATTCTGCTTTCTTGCCTGATAGCTCTTGCAAGGACTTCCAATACTATGTTGAAAAGTAATGGGGACAGTGGGCAGCCTTGTCTGGTTCCAGTTCGAAGTGGGAATGCTTTCAGTTTTTCCCCATTCAGTATGATGTTGGCTGTGGGTTTGTCATATATGGCTTGTATCATTTTTAGATAGGCCCCGTCTATGCCTATTTTTTTGAGTGTTCTTATCATAAAAGGGTGTTGAATTTTGTCGAATGCTTTTTCTGCATCTATTGATAGTATCATATGGTCTTTATTTTTGCTTCTATTTATGTGATGAATTACATTTATAGATTTGCGTATGTTAAACCATCCCTGCATCTCTGGGATGAAGCCCACTTGGTCGTGATGGATTATTTTTTTGATAAGCACTTGGATTCGATTTGCTAGAATTTTATTGAGAATTTTTGCATCTATATTCATAAGAGAAATTGGTCTATAGTTCTCTGTTTTAGTTGCATCTTTTCCTGGTTTTGGTATTAGGGTTATGTTGGCTTGGTAAAAAGTGTTGGGGAGAATCCCATCCTTCTCTATATTGGAGAATAGTTTATGTAGGATGGGCACCAGTTCTTCTTTGTAGGTATGGTAGAATTCAGGTGTGAACCCATCTGGTCCAGGGCTTTTCTTTTTGGGAAGGTTTTTTATTGCTGTTTCGATTTCAGATCTAGATATCGGTCTATTTAGGAATTCTACTTCTTCCTGGTTGAGCCTGGGAAGGCTGTGTGTTTCTAGGAATTTGTCCATTTCCTCCAGATTTTCTAATTTGTGTGCATAAAGATTTTTGTAGAATTCATATATGGTATCCTGTATCTCTGTGGCATCAGTCGTGATTGCTCCTTTTGTGTTCCTGATGGAGGTTATAAGAGATTTTTCTTTTCTGTTCTTGGTTAGTCTAGCCAGAGGTGTGTCAATTTTGTTTATTTTTTCAAAGAACCAACTTTTGGTTTTATTAATCTCCCTTATGGTTTGATTGTTGTCCTTTTCATTTAGTTCTGATTTAATCTTAATAATTTCTCTCCTTCTGCTGGGTTTGGGATCGGTCTGTTCTTCCTTCTCCAGCACTTTGAGTCTATTCATTAGATTGTCTAATTGTAAGTTTTCTGTCTTTTTGGTATAAGCATTTATGGAAATAAATTTTCCTCTCAGGACTGCTTTAGCTGTGTCCCACAGATTTTGATAGGTTGTATCTCCTTTGTCATTTAATTCAAAAAATCTTTTGATTTCCGACTTGATTTCTTCATTTATAAAATGATTGTTCAGGAGAAGGTTATTTAGCTTCCATGACTTTGAGTAGAAGTGAGGATTTCTGTTAGGGTTCATTGTTACTTTTATTCCACTGTGATCTGAGAAGATGCATGGTATAATTTCTATATTTTTAAATTTTTTAAGGCATGCTTTATGACCTAAGATATGGTCAATCTTGGAGAATGTCCCATGAGCTGATGAGAAGAAAGTATATTCAGTGGTTTTTGGGTAGAATGTCCTGTAGATATCAGTCAGGCCCATTTGATCGAGAGTTGTATTTAAGTCCACTATTTCTTTGTTTATTTTTTGTTTGGAAGATCTGTCTTGAACTGTCAGTGGCGTGTTAAAATCTCCGGCTACTAACGTGTTGTTATCTATCATTTGGTTGAGATCAAGTAGGGTTTGCTTTATGAATCTGGGTGCACCTAGGTTGGGTGCATATATATTAAGTATAGTTATGTCTTCTTGTTGAATTGTACCCTTCACCAGTATATAGTAACCATCTTTGTCTTTCTTTACTTTTGTTGATTTAAAAACTATGTTATCGGAGATTAGAACCGCCACGCCAGCTTTCTTTTGGGTTCCATTTGCTTGGAATATTGATTTCCATCCTTTTATCTTCAGCCTAAATGCATCCTTGCAGGTTAGATGAGTTTCCTGAAGACAGCAGATACTTGGCTTATATTTTTTTATCCATTGGGCCAGTCTATGTCTCTTGAGTGGGGAATTCAATCCATTCACATTTAATGAGAGAACTGATAGGTGAGACAGATTGCTTTTCCTCAAGTTGGGTTGAATTTCATTGATCTGTTTTCTCTCTTGAGCCATTATGATAATTGGGTTTTTATATTTATCTCTTGATTAGTGTTACATTCGAGGGTCCTTCTTGTGCTGGACCATGTGTAACTCTGTTTTGAGTACTTCTTGGAGAGCTGGTCTTGTCTTGGTGAATTCCCTAAGTTTTTGTTTATCTGAGAATGTCTTAATTTCACCTTCATATATAAAACTGAGCTTAGCTGGATACAGGATTCTAGGCTGGGCATTATTCTGTTTCAGAAGAGTGAGAATGGGGCCCCAATCTCTTCTTGCTTGTAAGGTTTCAGTTGAGAAATCTGGCGTGATTCGGATGGTCTTTCCTTTGTATGTTACTTGATTCTTTCTTCTTACAGCTCGAAGAAGGGCCTCTTTAGTGGATATTTTGGTCAGTCTAATGACTACATGACGTGGTGTCTTCCTATTTGGTATGAATCTCCCAGGGGTTCTTTGAGCTTCTTGAACCTGTATATCTAGAGATTTGGCTAGGCCTGGGAAATTTTCCTCAATTATATCTTCAAATAGTTTATTCAACCCTTGCTTATTGTCTTCTTCACCCTCAGGAATGCCGATTACTCTGACGTTAGGCTTCTTCACATAATCCCACATTTCTTGTAGACTGTGGTTAATTCTCATGTTTGTTTGCTTCAGCTCTGTAACTGACTTGTTTAATTGGAACGTGTTGTCTTCGATCTCTGAGATTCTTTCTTCTGTTTGATCTACCCTGCTCTTGAGACTTTCCACTGTGTTTTGTAGCTCCTTGAATAAATTCTTCATTTCCAGGAGTTCAGTTTGATTTTTCTTCAGAATTTCAATTTCTTTGGTGAATTTTTCTTCCAAGTCCTGGATCTTTTTTGTGGTTTCTTTATGTTGATTATCCATTTTTACTTGCATGCTGGTCAGCGTGTTTATGATCCATGTTTGAAATTCTTCCTGTGACATGTTGCTATTTGGAATCTGGTTTGTGTTAATTGGTGGTGAACTAGTAATCCTCTTTGAGGGTGAAGTTTCAGCTTGATTCTTTATACTTCCAGAGTTCTTTCGCTGAGCCCTTCCCATCTGGATGAATCCTTAAGATTCCTTCTTTCAGCTTTAGTCTGGAAAGGGGCAGGCCGTGAGCGCCAGGTAAGCTGCCTCCTCTGTCGCTAGGGGGAGCCTTTCGCGTGTTGTTCAGGGTTTTGCTACCTCCGCTGGGGGGGCTGCTTCTCTTCCTCTCCCGAGGTGGTTTCCGTCTCTCTCTCTGCGAGAAAGACAGTGGATAGGGGGAGGGGAGCGGCGCCCTCGTTCGCCCAGCGCCCCAGCTGCTGCAGTTCCCGTGGGCGATGGTCCTCCCCGCCCCAATGTCCGCAAGGTCCACGCTCAACTCTCTCGTGACTGGGGAACCACTCAGTGTTCACACAAAGGCTTAGCTCCTAGTCGGTCTGTGGACTAGGGAAGGGAGCCGCCCGGTACCCAATCACTTCACCGGGTTTAGGGTGCAAAACCCAACAATGGCGACCGCCCGTCTGCAGCACTGTCACTGGGGTTGAACGCTCAGCGACCGGCAGAGGCCAGAGGAGCCGAGACCGGGAGAACCCAGCCCCGCCCAAACGAGACAGATCGGCGTCTGCTCCTGCCGGGAGGGAGGCAGCCCCGCCGCCCGCGTATAGGAGACAGTTGCTAGGCGCCTCAGCCGCGCACAGCGCACAGCGTTCTAGGGTCCCAAATGCCTCCCGCCAATGTCTCCTCTGCAGAGCTCACGTCTCCCGCGGCAATTCTGCGCCGACTTTGGGCAAATCCCCAATTGAGTGGGTGTGGAGGTCAGAGGGGGAACAAGATGCTTTCCTGTGGGGCTGAACCCACCCCACTCTCTGGTGGGGTGCGTACAACCGTCCCGCGCTCCCTTCTCTGATGACCCTCCGCACTCTCTAGTTTTTCGCGATGTATTTCCCGATCACCTCAGTCCTTTCTCGCTCTCTCTCTGTCCCACGCTGATTCTCCGTGGGTTCACACCGCCGTTCTTGTGGGGGAGTGAACCTCTAGCGTTGTGGCAGTCCGAGACCCATGCCTTCCACTCCGGGAGCACGAATCCAGGAGGTCACCACCATTCCGCCATCTTCAATCTCCTTAAAAAATATTTTTGACAGCTGTTTAATTGGGTCATTAATAACATCATTCCATTATTCAGATTTGCACTAATTTAGCACAATTTCCAGTAGTCATTTACTATGTGGGTACACTGCAAATGTTACTCACAGATTTGAGACTCTTTCTCTGTTCTTTTTTGTCCCATCGTTCTGACAGATCTAATCATATATTCTGTGTTAGCTCAGAAGGAGTGAAGTCATCAAATGTATCTCCACGTAAACTGAAAATAATGACACAAACATATTCCCATTGTTGCCTCTTCAACTGTACTGTTTTATTGGAGGAATTGGGACAGAAGGGGGGACTTCAGCTATGTATGTGGCTACTCTAATTCCTATTTGTAATGTTTTATAGTACATGGGTTTTTTTCTTTTTGGTTTTTATGTTGGTGTAATGGGTTATTTTAACTTGGCTGTTATTGGTTTCTAATTGAGCATAGATATGCACAGGGATACTGAATATCAGTGCTTTGCTTTGCTTCCATTGACATGGCTCTTTGAACCTCATGCGACCCCTTGACTTATAACAAGTAGCCATTTTGTTTAAATAATTCTTTTCCATTTGTAGTCTGCTTTCTTCCCTCTTCCCTCTTCCTTCTACAGCATGTCTGTAGTCACAGCTAATCAGGAGGCTGAGATGAGAGGATCACTTGAGTCCAGGGGTCGAGACCAGCCTGGGCAACCTAGCGAGACCCCATCTCAAGAAACCCTCCCCCCCAAAAAAAAAAAACTAAAACTAAAATGTTTATGCCATCCAGGGGTGGAAACTCAAAGTGGAAAGCCATTGCTCTTCATAGTAGGCAGCAACCTGTGCACTTGGTGCTGCCTGTGGGTGACTCCCGGATGGTTGGGTGCAAAGCATGGTTATGTTTCTAATGAGGTACATTTGGTGTATCGTTTCATATCTTCAGTTCACTTTTGTATATAGTGGTGTTTTTCCTTAATATCCCTGTGAAGGAGGCCTGATAGGGAGATTGAGGCCCAGAAAAATTAGGTAACTTCTCCAGGGATTCCCACAGCTTGACCAAGGTAGAACTGAGACTGACATAAGGCTCTAGACATAAGGCTCATTCTACCATAGCACTATAATTAGGTTTTCCCGGGTTTTGTTTTGTTTTTTCCTCCTGTCCTGGAATGTCACTGGTCGCTGACATATTTTATCCATATTTTTAGCCATTTGTAACTGTTAAGATATTGGACTTATACTTGAGGATGTAGCTACCTAGATTAGTAATCTTGGGGCCTTATATTTAAGTTTACTGATGTAAGGAGTAAAACAAAAAGTGAAAAATTAGTGAATTTAGGCACAGAGACCCAAGATTACTTGTTTAAGTAGCTAGATTTCCAGCTTGGTTCACAGGAATTTTTTTTTAATGAGGAAAAACTCAAATCTTAACAGATGTAAATGTCCATTCATCAGAAGAAGTCTTACTGAATATATCTAAGAGAGATGAAATATTTCTTCTTGTAGTCAAAGGAAAACTAAATATAATTTTATTAAATAGTTGACCTACTTGGGTAAAATGACTTTGTGGCACCACAAATTCAAATTTGGGAAAATTAGATTAGAGTAGATAGTTAATAGTCATTCACATTTGTTTACCTTTGTTCCAGTTACTCTCAATTTCAAGATTATGCCTTTCATGCTCAAATGTAGTAGATAAAGCGATTTTTAATGCTGATTACTATGAAATCTATGTTAGTTTTAGTGTATAGAAAACTTCTGGAAGATCAGAAATGGGCAAATACTTTGATGATGTCTGACTGGTGTTTATTTATTTCCCATTTTTAATGTAAATCCAGTACCTGTTAGTCAGCCAACACAATTTGTTGAAGGGATAAACGAATGATAGATCAAGTTTTACATTTTGTTTTGTTTTTTCTAGTTTTGAGATTAGAAACTCATTTCATCATTTACTTAATTTTCCCATGTCATTTTTTTAAGATAATAGGAAAGTGTTGCAAAAGAAATCTCACTAGAATTGATCTGCAGTTGGTTTACCTTACCTTAATAATGGGCCTTCGTGGCCAGCCATATGTGACTTGCCAGGTTTCAAAGCAGCATGTTTGTAGGGCTCTGCAGAGCCTGGGGCTTCCTCAGGAGCCTTGATGGGCTGGGAGGAGGTGTCAGTGGGCTAAATTCTAAGTGCCTGTGACAAGGAAGTCAGTACAGAAATTGAGTATTTAGAAACTTGTGTATTAATTTGACAGTAATTTTATGTCTGTTAAATCTGATAATTAAAAACATTTGTACTTGTATTTTATATGTTCCTTTTTAAAAATTTTTCATTTTGTTAGTATTTTTAATAGCATTTTGTAAAAGGGTGATGGCTTCTCTGTGCTGGATTGGAAATTTAGGAAGACTGATCCTTCACCATAGTAGCTTGAGAAGCAGCAGGCAATTCCATCTCACTGGATGCTTTGTGTTAAGGCGTGTTGGGGGCAGCGGTGCTGCAGAGCAGTTTTTTTCTCTTTTCCACTTGTGTCCTTCCCCCAGATTCATCTTTTCAGATATGAGAAACATTAGATGCACAGGTACTGTTTTTTGAAAGCTACTAAAATACATTTCTGAGTATAAATTAAGATCTGCACCTTGATTTATCTTGCCATACATATATTATGAACACAATTTTATTTTTAGATTTAGAGCTTCTGATTATATCTGTTTTTGGCATGAGTATATATCATGTAATAATAACTTAGTGGTGTTGCTTTTAGAAAATTAGTTTGTGGTTTCTTTTTCTTTTTCCTGTCAGTAGTTGAAAGCTATTAATATTACTTATCTGGGTTTTGCTGTGTGAGAACTTGAGTCTCTTTTTGTTGCGAAGAATACTTTCCTTTTCTTGTCAGACTTAGTTTAAATAGAGGGATTTAAGTTTGTATTATTTTAGTTTATTCTCTCTTGTGGCCTAGAAACTGCCTTGTCTAGGTAACATGCTACTGTTTAACAGTTGAAAGGCAATAATGTATGTGAGGACATTTTGCAGACCTTTTTTAAAAGTAAAGTTTATTATAAAAATAATAGAAATTTGGAAAAGTACCAACCAGCAAAATAAAATTTTCTGGGGTAGGGGCTGAGGAGATGTTGGTTAAGGATAGAAAATTTCAGTTAGACAGGAGTGAGTTCAGGAGATCTATTGTATAGGTCAACTATGCATTATCCAAAATGCTTGGATCCAAAAGAGTTTCAGATTTCACATTTTTTTGAACTTTGGAATATTTGTGTTATACTTACCAGTAGAGCACCCTTAATCTGAAAATCCAAAATCTGAAATGCTCCAATGAGCATGGCCTTTGAGCATCATATCAGTGTTTAAAATGTTTCAGATTTGGTGCATTTTGATTTGGTGGATTTTTGGATTTGGGATGCTCAGCCGGTATAATGTGGTGATTACAGTTAATTACGATGTATTGTATTCAAATGAAAATTGCTAAGAGAATACATTTTAAATGTTCTCACCACAAAAAAATAAGTATTTGAGGTAATGGATATGTTATTTATCTTGATTTAGCCATTCCACAATATATTCATACATGATATCAAAACATCATATTATACATGATAAAATACATATAATTTTTATTTGCTAATTTAAAAAAAACAAATGCCCCAGAAAAAAAAAAATCTTGACTATCCAAAGATACATACTATTACTTCTTGTGGACATTTGCTTCCTCTCTTTTTTTCTGTGAAATGTTTTGTGATGTTGGTTAGCTTTTTCTTTCCTTTTTTGAACATAGTTATATCCTAGTGTCTATACAGTTATATATTTGCAATTAGGCCGTGTTATATAGGTTGGGCATCCCTAATTTGAAACTCCAGAATCTGAAATGCTCCAAAATCCGAAACTTTTTGAGCTCTGACGTGATGCACAAAGGTCATGCTCAAAGGAAATGCTCATTGGAGCATTTTGGATTTTAGATTTTCAGATTAGGGATTCTCAACTGGTAAGTATAATGCAAAGAAAATCTCAAAATGCAAGAAAATCTTAGGAGATACTGCAAGGAAATATACTTGGGTTCTTCAGTTTAAATTTTGTGTAGGAGTATGGGTAAGAAAATGTAATAAAGATAGCAAAGAATTATCAGATACTTTGGACTCTTACTCCATGCCTTAAACTTGTTTTATAGATCTAGAACTTATTTCTGAATATATCCATATTTCTTAGTTGGTGCTGGTACTGTTTTTCATTGGCAGTTAATTTTACTTTACTTGGGCCACATAATTTCTTCCCTTCTTATTGTTTTTAATTTATTCTGTCATTCCACGGTGTTTTTATTATTAAGGAGATTAAAGGAAGTATAATTTCAGTGAAATTATAGATATATTTCCAACAAAGCACCAACTTAATGTGTACTCACCTATGCTTCTAGCCATGAATCCTACATACATATAATCTGTTTTCTCAGTTAAAAGTTTTCACATGGAAAAATTTCCTTTTTAAGTGTGTTAGTCCATTTTGCATTCATAGAAAGGAATACCTGAGGCTGGGACATTTATAAAGAAAAGAGGTTTATTTGGCTCACAGTTCTACAGGCTGTACAAGAAGCATGGCGCCAGCATCTGCTTCTGGTGAGGGCTTCAGGGAGCTCCCAATCAAGGCAGAAAGTGAAGGGGGAGCAGGCATGTCACGTGGTGAGAGGACCAAGAGCACGAGGAAGAAGTGCCAGGCTCTCCTAAACAACCAGCTCTCCAGTGAACTAGTAGAGTGAGAACTCATTACTACAGGAAGGCACCAAGCCATTTGTAAGAGATCCACTCCCATGACCCAAACACCTCCTACTAGGCCGCACCTCCAACACTGCGATCAAATTTATGTGTGAGATTTGGAGGGGACAAGTATCTAAACTTTATCATTAAGGAAACACAATGGGAAGGTTTATTTTTAATAACTGAAATACATATATTTTAAAGCTTAATAAAAATTAACAGAGCAAAAGCTGTGTGATATTTTGAGTTTGTGGTATTTTCAAGAAACAGCAGGGAAGCCAGTGTAGCTGAAGCAGTTATCGAGGATAGAGTAGTGAAAGAATCAGAAAGGAAAAGGCTGGGGGTGCTCATTGAGAAGAAGGGCCTTGTTGGCTGTCATTGAGACTTGGGGATTTCTATGTAGTAAAACAACGTGATCTTTTCCTTTCTATTCTGATTTGTTGAATGTAATTTTATGAGCTCTTTAATATATTTATGCAAAGCCTTTATTTTTAATTGTTTAATATTCCATTATATTTATGTACTATGATTTATTATTATTGATTAAGGTAATTGAGTTTTGTGGGAAGTTTTTATGAAATTTAATAAGAAAATTGATTCATTGCCCTTCTGTCTCAGCACAAAAGAGCTCTGAAGTAGTTTTTGTTCAGCCACTTAGGGATATGTGGCACAGGGGCACATAATGAACTAACAGTTCCTTCCATAACCTCTGAAGTCTACTTAAGAATCAATTAATGAGCACGTGCAGCTGTTATATTTGATACTGCTCTCTGAATGCTGCCGGATTTACAGCTCTATTAAAGTTAATAATGCTTTGTATTTCTTAGTCTGATACTGTAAAAGAATCTCTTTTTCTAAGATGTAAGGCTGGCCTTTCAACTGTGTAACACTAGATGATGTGAGCCCTTTTTTGGTCAAGCTTTAGGTTTGTGTTATGTAGCCTATCTTGAGGAAACTTATTCTGATATTTTGTGGAAAAAACAAAAATAAAACATTGTATATGATAGGGGGGTAAAATCCAACCTGCCGATTAGTATGGTAGAAAAAGCTGAGAAATCAAATAAGTATACAGATAATAAATATACTATTATTTATTTGGTTTTTTTTTCAACGATAAGAGTTTTCTGGCTATTTAACTTAAGGAGTTTTTTAACAAAATTACATTTATTGTTTAAAAGGTATCACAGTGACATAGCTTATAATTTCAAAAGTACAAAAGTGAAAAGTCTTCCTTCAGTCACCATTTTTCTCCCTGGAGGGAACCAACACACAAATACACACACTTTCTTATTTTTTTCCTTTTTATCACAGGAATGATAGCATGTTTTATATGTTGTTGCCACCAATTTATCTTGGAGATCTTCTTATATTAATATATAATTTCTTCAGTCAAAATTTATTCATTTAAGCAGACCACCACCAAGGGATATTTTGGTTGTTTCTAGTCTTTTGGTACTATAAGCAGTGCTTCTGTGAATAACATTATACAAAAGTAAGTCTGTATATGTGAAAGCTTATTTGGTGGTAGTTATTATATTTTGAATTCTCCATCAGATAAATCACATGTCTCCATTTCACTGGGGTCAATCCCTGATTTTATCTTTCTTCTTTTTGGAAAATATTTGCCTGTTTCTTTTTTTGTTTGTTTTGTTTTCTTTTCTTTTTTTTTTTTTTTTTAGACAGAGTCTTGCTCTGTCAGCTGGGCTAGAGTGCCATGGCATAAGCCTAGTTCACAGCAACTTCAAACTCCTGGGCTCAAGTGATCCTTCTGCCTCAGCCTCCTCAGTAGCTGGGACTACAGGCGCACACCACCACACTTGCCTGTTTCTCCCCTTCTCCTTGATTGTCTTTGTTGGTATCTGCATGTTAGATAAAAATAGCTACCTCTCTTAATCTTCATGGACTGGCCTCATTCTGGAGAAGACCATCACCAATTAGCCCAGACAGAGATTCTGGGGCCTTTCAAACCTTCATGTTAGTCCCATCCACTTTCTTTGTTCTTAGCAGCTCCCCAGGCATCTAAAATATGCTGGTCCCTTCAGCATCTGAGACCAGGGAGACTGAAGCCAGTTGCTCAGGCAATCCTCATTTCAGGTGGGTCATTGGACACATGGTACACATCTTTCCCTTCCCAGGTAGAGCTGGGATTTGGGGTTTTTTCACCTGCTTGCTCTGTGCTGAGCTAGAGGTTAGGGTGGGGGTTGGTGGCTATGGTGACTGACAGCCAAACTGCCATGGACGCTTAGAGTTTGCTAGCTGTCAATGCTCCCAGACAGGGTAGACAGAGGCCAGTCCTCTGAGTAGTCCCTGGAAATGGTGAACACATTGTGTACCATTTTCCCTCCCTAGGGAGAGGTTGGGAGCTGGGGAGTTTTGTCCCTTTCTGTGGAACTGTGCCAGGGATAAGGGATTATGGCAATAGGGTATCTGAATTTTCCTACTGGCTTCAATGTGGCTGGTTTCATACTCACTCAGAGTGCAAAAGCCTCTTAAAATTTGTGAATTTCACACAAAGGGAATCTGTCCATGAGTTGTTGAATCAGTGTGTTTGTGGGGGAAGGAGGGTCCAGGGCTTCGTATTCTGTCATCTTGATAATGTCATTCCTTCTCTTTCCTTTTTATAAGGACACTCTGATTATATATAGGCCCCCTTAGGTGATCCAGGATAATCTCCCCCATCTCAAGATCTTTAATCACATCTGCAAAGCCTTTGCCGTATAAGCTAATATTCACAGTTTCCGGTGATGAGGATATGGACATCTTTTGGGGAGCCATTATTCAGCCTACCACACTAGTCTGTCATTGATTTCTCATCAATTTGAGAGTTGCTTTTGCATTCAGGGTGATTCTGTATACAAGTACAAGCATCTGACCACTTCATTATGTCTTACAGTATGGTTGTCCTCAAGTATTGACGTATTGAAATAATTGAAAATTTATTATAAACTAGGGCATTATATTGATTAAAAAGATATGTGTAGGCCAAGTACAGTGGTTCACATCAATAATCCTAGCACTTTGGGAAGTCAGAGCGGGAGGATTGCTTGAGGCCAGGAGTTTGAGACCAGCCTGGGCAACATAAAGGAGACCTCATTTCTACAGAAAATTAAAAAATTAGCCGGGCATGGTGGCACGTGCCTTTAGTCCCAGCTGCTCGGGAGTCTGAGACAGGAGGATCACTTGAGCCCAGGAGTTTGAGATTTCTGTGAGCTATGATCTCACCACTGTACTCCAGCCAAGGCAACAGAGTGAGACCCTGTCTCTTAAAAAAAAAAAAAAAGAATTTGTGTAAGTAGATTATATTGCTTATGAATATTGTCAAGATAATTAAAGAGGAGTTACAAAGTATTTATTATAAAATAATTGTACTGAGTCATTGGGTTGAGAACTGTTCCTCAAGTTCAAATATATAGGTATAGATATGTATGTGTGTATGTGTATGTATAGTTTTTATATAGATAGATGGGGAACCTGGGGCTATGAAAAATTAAGTGACTTGTTTAATGTCACATGGCTAGGACCAGGACAGTGATGAGGAATAAATAAGTCTTTTAGAAAAAGAAGTGGAGACAAGATAGAAGCTTCCGCTGGAAGTTAGGACCCCAGAACTAAAGGATTCTAGAGCAGGAATTATTGACAGCACTCACTGTCTCTCAGGAATTCAAAAAGCAAGAAGGAAAAGGAAAAAAGCCTTGGAATTCTCCCAGGAATGTGAAGTAGAGGGAGAAACAGAGGTTTGAATAGAGGTTTGAAACTGGGAAAATGGCAGACTGAGAAGTTTGCTAGAGAGTTGTTAGTTATGAATACGGATTACCCTACCCCAAGAGAGCCTTGTCCGTGGACCAGCACTACCCTTCCTCATCTTTTAAGAAATAGCTAATCTGGAGTGCATTTCATACCCTTTCGTTCTTCCAAAAGGGAATATATGGAATGAAAAATATACCAAAGAGGAGAATTCACTTGGGTGTTTTTAAGGAATTACCTATGTCTATTTCTTCTCACTATTGCTTTTCCCCCTTTTTAGTACTTGTTGGTCCTGATGCAGTTTGAGGGGTGGGCAACTGAAGTGTTTTGGTTGATATTGAATGTTGCTATGCTATAGCTTTTGAGTCATCAGAACTAGAAATAAAAGCCTCACTATCTAAAAATCATACATTTTTGTCTCATGGAAAAGCATGTTAATATCTGAGAGTTGAGGAGAGTGGTTGTTTTTTTTTTTTAACAATTTTATTCTGATTGCCTCCTTGCCTTAGAATTCTGAAAAGATTAAAATAGGTATTATCTGAGAAATACAAACTTAGAATCTGAGCATTTAAACTACAGAAATGTTCTAGTCAGTTATCGACAGGCTGATGACTAACATATATGGACATAATCTTTACCAACAAATGTGCTGACTTGTTGATAGTACATACTTTTAAAAAATATATAACTACTGTAGGAAATGTTAGCAGATCTTGGATAAATAACTCTCTTGAGAGATTTCAGTGACTGACTTTTAAATTAATAAGAGTTACACTTCTTTTCTTAAGTTACCCACTAATAATGTTTAGTCAGATACTGTGTTAGTATAACATTGGTGCAGGGAGTCTGTAGCATCACTTTTTCCTTACTTATTGATAGTAACCCATAACTGAGATTGATTGTATCTTCAGGTAATCTTTCTCAGACTGAAGATTTGAACACCCACCCACCAAGGTTATGAACTACAAATTTATAATTAATATTGTGACTCAAGGAAAACATAGAAAAAATTGTCTCAATAAGTAATTTTGACCCTTGCAACAGGAAATATGGGTTGGCTCCCCCATCATCATTCTCACCTCTTCCTACCTCATATTCTTCTCTTCTAGAGGCTGAAAAGTCTAAAAACTTTCTCTTCCAGCCTTTCTTGCTGACAGGAGTAGCCACATGCTTGACACACTTGGAACCAATAAGATGGAAGCTGGAAGTCTACCAATAGTTTCTAGGAAAACTTTTGCTTTTTTTCTAATGGGGGAGAGATATAATTGGCACTTGTTCCTATGCCACCTCCCTTCTTTTTTGCTTTGCTCTCTAGAGCCTGTGACCATGACACATGATGATAAAAGCTAAAGATCTTGGGGCAAAAACAAAGAATCTGGGTTTCTGATGACATTTTCTTGTACCTGAATCAGTTCTAGGAAGTGTCTACCTCTTACGGAGGAGGAGAAAAAAGTAATTTTTTCTATTTTATTAAACTACTTTAAGTTGGATTTCCTGTTATATTCCCAACTGAACCAGCACAGACTTTATTTCCTACTTGGAGTGAGTTTTATTTTACTTTCTAAAAATTTTGTTTTCTTTCCTTAAAGAAAAATCCCCCCCCCTTTTTTTGGTAATATTGTCCACGTCCATTATTTTAAAATTCAAGCAGAGATGGACGTTAGCAAAGATGGCTGATTCTAGGATGCTTCAGACCCTTGTTGCCCGACAGATTCATCAAATAAATAGCTACTGACTAAAATAATTTCAGTTATGGAAGCCAGTCACAGATGTGTACCAATGAAACCAATGCCCAGTCAAGAAAAATCTACATGTAAAATGATAGGAAATTTCATGGTATATTTACTCACCCTTGCCCCACCCCCTCTGCAGCACAGAACAGTGCACACAGAAGTAAGTGGCCCAATTCTTCATTCCCTCAAGAAAGAAGAATTAGAGCAGAACTAGTTTGCAGTGTTCTGTCCTGTCCTATCTGTGGACTGTCTGAGCAACTGGTCTCTGATGTGCCTGACTCAGAGCACACACGGGGAAGGTAGCATAGTTTGGATCTCAGGCTGAAGGCTAAGGAAGGCAGTGGTAGGAACCACAGCACATGAAAACTACAGGGAAATTGGACCTGCAGATGCCTGGGGGCAAGAGATTATGGGCAGAGGAATACTATACTATATCTAAAGCTTTGAGAAGAAGCTGGGGTAAGACTCTGGGAAATTAAGACTTAATTTAAATGCAACCAGGGAAACTAGAAAAAAAAAAAAAAGCACACAGGGGCCTAGACAGGATGTATGCCCAGAAAAGACCAGAGAAGACCTTAAGTCTACTCCCTATGCTGTTCCCAAGGCTCAAGGGCCTGATAATTAGTGAAGGTCTTCCATACCACTCTGCAAAGACTGGGAGAGGTGGCTTTTTCCTCAAATGCCAAATTTTCAGCAAAAGATTGTGAAGCATGCAAAGAAAGGGGGAAACATGGCCCATGAAAGAAACAAACATAAATCTCCAGAAAACATTCCTGAATTTGATTGATTGGATTTGCTCAGGAAAGATTTTGAAGCAACTGTCTTAAATATGCTCAAAGAGCTAATGAAAACACAAAGAATTGAAGTCAGGAAAATAATACATGAACAAAATGAGAATATCAACAAAGAGATAGAAATTATTTAGAAGAACCAAATTCTGAAGTTGAAAAATACAATAACTGAATTGAAAACAGACTTGAATAGGCAAAAGAATTAGTGAACTTGAAGGCAGATCATTTGAAATTATCGAGTCTGGGTAGCAGACTGGCCGGGGGTGCGGTGGCTCATTCCTGTAATCCTAGCACTCTGGGAGGCCGAGGCCAGTGGATTGCTTGAGGTCAGGAGTTAAAGAGCACCCTGAGCAAAAGCAAGACCCCGTCTCTACTAAAAATAGAAAAAATTAGCCCGGCATGGTGACACGTGCCTGTAGTCTCAGCTACTTGGGAGGCTGAGACAGGAAGATCACTTGAACCCAGGAGTTTGAGGTTGCTATGAGCTAAGCTGATGCCACTGCACTCTAGCCCTGGCAACAGAGCGAGACTCTGTCTCAAAAAAATAAATAAATACAGTTATGTTGTATTTATACAGAAGAATAAATAAAGGTGAACAGAGTCTAAGGGAGTTATGAAGTGTCATCAAGTGGACTAACTGATGCATTATTGGAGTCCCAGAAGGCGAAAAAAAGCAAGAAACAAGCAGAGAGATTATATGAAGAAATAATAGCTAAAAACTTATCAAATTTGAGGAAAGATATGGATCTACAAATCCAAGAAGTTCCAGGAATCCAAGTTTGATAAACCAAAAAAAGCCCACACCAAGACACTTTATAAGCAAAATGTCAAAAGTCAAAGACAAAGAATCTTGAAAGCAGCAAGAGAAAATGTGGTATATACATACAGTAGAGTATTATCCAGTCTAAAAAAGGAATGAAATTCTGATATATGCTACAAAATGGGTGTGCCTTGAAGACATTACGCTAAATGAAATGAGGCAGATATAAAAGGACAAATTTTGTATGATTCCATTTATATCATGTATATAGAATAGTCAAATTTATAGAGAAATAAAGTAGAATGTTGATTGTCAGAGGTTGGGTAAGAGGGAAAGAGGATAATTCTTGTTCAGTGTATACAGTTTCGATTGAGGGAGATAAAAAAGTTCTAGAAATGGATGGTTGCACAGCAGTGTGAATTTACTTAATGTCACAGCAACTATACACATGAAAATGGTTAAAATGGCAAACTTTTATGTAATGCATATTTAACCACAGTTTAAAAAATAAATGTAAATAAACTTTTAGAACTAAAAAAATTCAAAGAAGAAATGTAGAAATCATAAGCATTTTCAAAAAATGAACATGAACCCCATTGTTTAGAAATAACCATTATTAACATTAGGTGAACATTATTTCAGACCTGTTTCTATGGGTGTGTTTCAGATGGAAAGATGGGTGAATAGATATATGTTATTTAATGAAATATGTTTAATAGGAAAAATAAAATGGATTTGAGTCACATTTTTTTTTAACTATAAGTGCCTTCTAAAGAAACAAGATAAAAAACATTGAGTCCCTATTTTTTTACATTTTTTTTATTGTGGTAAAATATACATGACATAAAATTTACCATTTTAACCATTTTTAAATGGTGTGCCCTATAGTTTTTATACTGTTAGTTTTAGATAGTATTGACTGACTCCCAGCTTGAAAGACGAGGACATTTAGCAGTATTGTACTTTTCGTCTCCCCTTTCTTCTTTCTGACTTTCTAAAGTTATGTTGTTACTTTTACATTGTTGGCCGGGGGCATGGTGGCTCATTCCTGTAATCCTAGCACTCTGGGAGGCCGAGGCCAGTGGATTGCTTGAGGTCAGGAGTTAAAGACCAGTCTGAGCAAGAGCAAGACCCCGTCTCTACTAAAAATAGAAAAAATTAGCCCGGCATGGTGGCACGTGCCTGTAGTCCCAGCTACTCAGGGGGCTGAGACAGGAGGATTGCTTGAACCCAGGAGTTTGAGGTTGCTGTGAGCTAGGCTGATGCCACGGCACTCTAGCCCTGGCAACAGAGCGAGACTCTGTCTCAAAAAAATAAATAAATACAGTTATGTTGTTATTTTTACATTTTCACTATTTATGTTTTTACATTCTGCTTTGGGAACACAATTTACATATTTGCTTCATGTTAGTTTTATTTTATTTGGTTTTACATTTAATTACATTCAGTACTCAAGACTAGTCCTTTTATTGTGGCATCTCCATTCTGTGTTCTTAATTTTGAATAATCTCTTAATTGTTCCCTCTCCCACATACTCTGCCCTACTCCCTCCAATTTAAGAAGTGCTTGTGGGTGCTTAGTCATGTTATGTTTGAGAATACCAGCCTGAGGCTTTTATACTTAACAAGATCATCTTGGCTGAGTAAGTAATTTTCAATCTCTTTTTCTTTTGTTCAGACTTTGTAAATACTGCTTTATTGTCTTTAGGCTTTCACTGTTGCTTTGGAAAAGTTAGAGAGTCTGTTTCCTTCAGATCCTTTCAGCCGCTGCCATTACCCAGTTCCAAAGTTGCATCCACATTTTCAGACATTTGTTATAGTAACTCCCCACTTCTCTGTTACAAATTTCTGTATTAGTATTTTTGTGCTGCTATAACAAAATGCCAAAGAGTGGGTAATTTATAATGAACAGAAGTGTAATGGCCCACAGTTCTAGAGGCTGGGAAGTATGAGATCAAGGTGCTGCCATCTTGCAGGGGTCGTCTTGCTGTTTCATCACATGGTGGAAAGCGAGAGGGTGACAGAAAGCAGGAGGGGGCTGAACTTGCTCTTTAATAATGGCACCAATCCCACCCATGAGAGAGGAGCCTCATGGCCTAATCACCTTTTAAAGGCCCGACCTCTTACTGTGATTGCAAAGGCAATGAAATTCCAATATGAGTTTTGGAGGGGACAAACATTCAAATCATGGGAACTGCCTTTTATTTTCTATTAGCAGGACATTCCTCTGACTTTATTTTGGGTTTTGTTGCTTTCATAGTTTATTTTAATCAGTATACTATCAAGATGGTGACCCATAAGTCTTTCAGGCTGTGCTTATGGAGTCAAAAAACAAGATGAATGTTGGCCATCATATGTTTAGGTCCTTTATGGCTAATAACTTATTTGTATTTGGAATAAAGGCCAATATTCATTGTGGGAGCCTCAGAGTTTTACAGAGGCTTTTTACAAAAGAACTTAACTATTCTAAAGGATAGAATTTAATATTTTTACATGATTTTTGTGTCTTTGCAAGCTTTCCCAACACCCAATAATGCATTTGGCTTAAAAACCTTAAAAAGCATTTTAACACATTATTTAGTAATAAACTCACAAGGAACTTAACAGGCCTTTTATTATGGATCATATTCATAAACCTTTGCATACATCTGTATCAGACGTATTCTTGGAGGCAGAATTGCTGAATCAAAGGATATATACACTTTTAAGGCTTTTGATACAATTTTGCCCAATTCCTATTATTTTATTCCTAGTCTCATTGAATATTTTTACTATATTGTGTTGTGACTTTCTTATTTTTGCTCTTTGGTCATTACTAAAAATACTAGACACTTCTTGTGGCAAATATATTACAAAGAGATTTCCCTTCTCCCTTCCAAATTTGGCATTTCCTTTTCTTTTGTTTACTAGGGCTTTGCCTTTTAATTTTTCAATTTAATTCATGTTTCTTTACATAGCCAATTAAAATATTTAAATTTTCAATTGAAATTTTTCCATATTTTTTAATGACTCTTCTGCCTTTTTTATATGCAAACAGTTTTTCCTTATCCAGTGACCTATGTAAATTGTCATTAATATTCAAGAGATTCTTAAATGTAGGTGTTTTGGTTTGTTTTTGTTTAATTTACTACTTCTACAAAATTTTTTATTCCTGATTATTTAAACTGAGCTTGTTAAGAATTTATTGAAGAAATTACTTCCCTCCTTTCTTTCAAACATGGGATTTCTGCTAAATTTTGCCTAACAGGAGTTTGATATTAGAGAAAATAATCTTATCTTTCATTTGCAGTGTTCAGCAAGAGCCAACGTATGTTTTAATTTTTAAAATCATATTTTTGCCCCAAAGCTTAAGTATGAAAAGAATGAAAATCTAAATCAGTATTTATAATTGCCCCCACGTAGTTCTGGTTTTATTTTGGTTTTTGATTTCCTTTTTAGCTACTCCCTAACAGTAAAGCACTGATGATTTGTTTTGCAGAATTCTTGCAGCCTTTCCTGGAAGCCTGTAGCAACACTTTATTTTTTCGTACTTGCTCTGTGCTGCTTCGAACCCCTAAACTTGATCTTCAAATACTAGAAAAGCTCAGTATTATTTTACAGAAACTTTCGAAAATCAGGTAAGAATTTGTTAATTCTGACATTTTTTTATTGAAAGATAACTTCTTGTGATCATTTAGACCTATTATTTATTATTTATTTAGCATATTACAGGGGTACAAATGTTTAGGTTACGTACATTGCTTTTGCCTCACCCGAGTCAGATCTTCAAACATGTCCATCCCCCAGACAGTGCGCTCCATACCCATTACGTGTGTATATACCGATCCCTTTCTCCCCACTCTCATCTTTCCAACACCCAATGAATGTTAATACTATATGTGCACTTAGGTGTTGATCAGTTAAAACCAGTTTGATGGTGAGTACATGTGGTGCTTATTTTTCCATTCTTGGGATACTTAGAAGAATGGGTTCCAGCGCTACCGAGGATAATACAAGAGGTGCTATATCACCATTGGTTTTTGTGGCTGAGTAGAACTCCATGGTATACATATACCACATTTTATTGATCCACTCATGTATTGATGAGCACTTGGGTTACTTCCACATCTTTGCAATTGTGAATTGTGCTGCTATAAACAATCGAGTGCAGATGATTTTTTTTATAGAATGTCTTTTGTTCTTTTGGGTAGATGCTGAGTAATGGGATTGCTGGATCAAATGGTAGTTCTACTTGTATCTCTTTGAGGTATCTCCATATTGCTTTCCACAGAGGTTATGCTAGTTTTCAATCCCACCAGCAGTGTATGAGTGTTCCTATCTCTCCACATCCACATCCACGCCAACATTTATTGTTTTGGGACTTTTTGATAAAGGCCATTCTCACTGGGGATAAGTGGTATCTCATTGTGGTTTTGATTTGCATTTCCTGATGATTATATATGTTCAGCATTTTTTCATATGTTTGTTAGCTATTAGTCTATCTTCTTTTGAAAAGTTTCTGTTCATGTCCTTTGCCCAATTTTTGATAGGGTTGTTTGATTTTTTTTCTTGCTGATTTTCCTGAGTTCCAAATAGATTCTAGTTATCAGCCCTTTATGAGGTGTGTAACATGCGAATATTTTCTCCCATTCTGTAGGTTGTCTGTTTGCTCTCACGACAGTTTCCTTGGCAATCCAGAAGCTTTTTAATTTAATCAGGTCCCATTTATTGATTTTTGTTGTTGCTGTGATTGCCTTTGGAGTCTTCTTCATAAATTCTTTGCCTAGGCCAATGTCTCTAAGAGTTTTTATAACATTTTCTTCTAGAATTCTTATAGTTTCACACCTTAGGTTTAAGTCTGTCATCCACCGTGAGTTGATTTTTGTGAGAGGTAAAAGGTGTGGATTCTGTTTCAGTCTTCTACATGTGGCTATCCAGTTTTCCCAGCACCATTTATTGAATAAGGATTTGTTTCCCCAGTGTATGTTTTTGTCTGCTTTGTCAAAGATTAGGTGGCTATATGAGGATGGTTTTATATTTGGGTTCTCAGTTCTGTTCCACTGGTCTATGTCTCTGTTCTTGTGCCAGTACCATGCTGTTTTAGTTACTATAGCCTTGTAGTATAGCTTGAAGATTGGTAAATTGATGCCTCCTAATTTGTTCTTTTTGCTTAAGATTGCTTTTGCTATACATGGTCTTCTCTGGTTCCATATGAAGCGTAGAATTATTTTTTCTGTATCTGTGAAAAATGAAGTTGGTATTTTATAGGGATTGCATTGAATCTGTAGATCACTTTGGGTAGTATAGACATTTTAACGTTGATTCTGCCAACCCATGAGCATGGTATGGTTTTCCACCTGTTTACGTCCTCTGCTATTTTCTTCCTCAGTGTTTCATAGTTTTCCCTGTAGAGGTCTTTTGCCTCCTTAGTTAAATACATTCCTAGGTATTTTACATTCTTTATTGCTATTGTGAAGGGTATTGAGTCTTTTGGTTCTCAGTTTGATTATTGTTGGTGTATAGGAATGCTACTGATTTGTGTACATTGATTTTGTAACCTGAGACTTTGCTGAATTTGTTTATCAATTCCAGTAGTCTCATGGCAGAATCTTTGGGGTTTTCTAGATATAAGATCATAATGTCAGCAAAGAGCGATAGTTTGACCTTTCTTCCCCCATTTGGATGCCCTTGATTTCTTTCTCTTGTCTGATTGCTCTGGCTATTACTTCCAGCACTATGTTGCATAGAAGCAGTGATAAAGGGCATCCCTGTCTGGTTCCAGTTCTAAGTGGGAATGCTTTCAGTTTTTGTCTATTCAGTAAGATGTTGGCTGTGGGTTTGTCATATGTGGCTTGGATCATTTTTAGGTAAGTCCTGTCTATGCCTATTTTGTTAAACGTTCTTATAAAAGGGTGTTGAATTTTGTCGAATGCTTTTACTGTGTGTGTTTAGAGGATCATATAGTCTTTGTTTTTGCTTCTATTTATGTGGTGAATTACATTTATAGATTTGCGTGTGTTGAACCATCCCTCATCTCTGGGATGAAGCCCACTTGGTCGTGATGGATTATTTTTTTGATATGCACCTGAATTCGGTTTGCTAGGATTTTGTTGAGAATTTTTGCATCTATATTCATAAGGGATATTGGTCTGTAATTTTCTTTTTTTGCTGCGTCCTTTCCTGGTTTGGGTATCAGGGTGATGTTGGCTTCATAAAATGTCTTGGGGAGGATGCCTTCCTTCTTGATGTTATGGAATAATTTCTGCAGGATAGGCAACAGTTCTTCTTTATAGATCTGGTAAAATTTGGGTGTGAAACCATCTGGTCAAGGACTTTTATTTTAGGAAGGTTTTTAGTTCTGTTTCAATTTTGGTGCTTGACATTGGTCTGTTCAGGAATTCTGTTTCTTCCTGATTGAGCCTAGGGAGGCTGTGTGTTTCTAAGAATTTGTCCATTTCTTCCTCATTTTTCAGTTTATGTGCATATAGGTTTTTATAGTATTCATAGAGAATATTTTGTATTTCCGTGGCATCAGTTGTAATTTCTCCTTTTTCATTCCTGCTGGAGCTTATTAGAGTCCTTTCTTTTCTGCTTCTCGTTACACAAAATTAACACACCTCTGACTAGATTATTTTTTCAAATAAACTGTTTATTTTATTTATCTTCCATATAGTTTTATTATCAATTTCATTTAATTCTGCTCTAATCTTTGTTAATTGTTTTCTCCTGCTGGGTTTGGGGTCGGTTTGCTCATCCTTTTCCAGTGCTTTTAGACGATTCATCAAATTATTTGTGATCTTTATGTCTTTTGGATGTAGGCATTTATGGATATAAATTTTCCTCTCCAGACCAATTTAGCTGTGTTCCACACATTTTGATAAGTTGTGTCTCCTTTGTCATTTAGTTCAGAGAATCTTTTTGTTTCCATCTTATTTTCCTCCTTAACACAATAATTGTTCAGCAGAAGGTTGTTTAATTTCATGTCTTTGTGTGGAGATGAGAGTTTCTGTTGGAGTTGATTTCTAATTTTATTCCACTGTGGTCTGAGAAGATGCATAGTATAATTTCTGTTTTTTTAAATTTTTGGAGACATGCTTTGTGGCCTACGATATGGCAAATCTTAGAGAATGTCCTGTGAGCTGATGAGAAAAATGTATATTCAGTGGTTTTTGGGTAGAATGTTTCTGTAAATGTCAGTCAGGCCCATTTGTTCTACAGTTCTGTTTAAGTCCATTGTTTGTTTCTGTTTGGAGGATCTGTCCTGTCAGAGGAGTGTTGAATTCTCTGGCTATTATGGTGTTGCTGTTTATCATTTTGTTTAGATCAAGTAGGATTTGCTTTATGAATCTTGGGTGCACCTGAATTAGGTGCATAAATATTTAGAATTGTTATGTCTTCTTGTTGAATTGTACCCTTCACCATTATATAGTGACCTTCTTTGTTTTTCATTATTTTTGTTGATTTGAAGACTAAGTTATCTGAAATCAGAACCGCCACACCAGTTTTCTTTTGGCTTCTGTTTGTTTGAAATATTGTTTTCCATCCCTTCACCTTGAGTCTAAATACGTCCTTGTGGGTTAGATGTGTTTCCTGAAGACAGCAGATACTTGGCTTGTATGTATTTATCCATTAGCCCAGCCTATGTATCTTTAGTGGGTAGTTCAAGCCATTCACATTTATTGAGAGAATTGGTAAGTGGGGTAGATTTCTGTTCATCCTGTTGAGTGGAACTTTGTTGCTTTCTCTCTTGAGCCATTATGGTATCTGGCCTTTGACCTTTAGCTATTGGATGATTTTACATTCATGAGTCTTTATTGTGCTGGTCCATGTGTAATACTGTTTTGACTGCTTCTTGGAGGGCAGGTCTGGTCTTGATGAATTCCCTCAGTCTTTGCTTGTCTGAGAAGGTCTTTATTTCTACTTCATATACAAAACTTAGTTTTATGGGGTACAAGATTCTAAGCTGGGCATTATTCTGTTTGAGAAGAGTGAGAATGGAGCCCCAGTCCCTTCTTGTTTGTAAGGTCTCAGTGGAGAAGTCTGCCGTTATTTGGATGGCTTTTTCTTTATAGGTTACCTGCTTCTTTCACCTTACAGTTCATGGGGTGGCCTCTTTGGTGTTTATTTTGGTCAGTCTGATGATGCGTGGCATGGTGTCTTCCTGTTTGCTGATGAATCTCCCAGGAGTCCTTTGAGGTTCTTGTACCTGGATATCTAGATTTTTAGCAAGGTCTGGGAAATTTTCCTCTATTATATCCTCAAATAGCTTCTCCCAATCCTTATGTATTTTCTTCTTCACCCTCAGGGATGCCTACGATTCTCATGTTAGGCTTCTTCACATAATCGCACATTTCTTGTAGATTTTGCTCTTTTCTCTTATTTCTCTGCTCTATGACTGACTTATCTTCAATCCCTGAAATTCCTTCTTCTGTTTGATCTACCCTGTTCTTGAGGCTTTCCACTGTGTTTGGTAATTCCTTGAATAAATTCTTCATTTACAGAAGTTGTTTGATTTTTCTGTATTATTTCAATTTCTTTAGTGAATTTTTCTTCTAAGTCCTGGATTTTTTTTTGTGTGTGTGTGTTGTTTATCCATTTTTTTCTTGCATATCATTGAGTTTTCTTACAATCCATGTTTCAAATAATTCTTCTGTCATTTTAGGGTTCTGAATTTGGTTTGTGTCCATTGGTAGAGAGCTGGTGTTACCCTTTGGAGGTGTGCTTTCTGTTTGATTCTTCATACTTCCAGAGTTCTTTTGCTGATTCCTTCCCATCTAGATCAGCTGTTGCTTCTTACCTTTAGATTTTCGTTTGGATAATGGCATGCTCCGATTAGTCTCCGAGCCAGTAGGTGGTGTTTGTGGGTGAAATTTGACCACACCCTGTATGATCAGTCAGTAGATGCACTTAAAGGTTGTACAGAATGACCTCACTGTCAGTAGGTGGTGCTTGCCAGGAGGAGCAGGCTGCGGTGTTGTTTTTGGGTCCTGTAACCAGCTTTTGTTCCTCTGGAGAGGCACTCTAGTGCCTCAGGTGGTGGGTGGGGCCCTGGGACTTCCAGGTATGTCCTTATTCTCCACCTCTGTGGAGGTAGTTGGGGGAGTGAGCCTGCCCTCAAGCACCAGCAAATGCTGTTAGCAGGGGTCAAAGTTCTGTCCTCTGCTTCTGGGCAAAGTTGCTAGGGTGGAGCTGAAATGGCCTCAAGGCAGCCAAAGAGTCTGCATGTTGGGGTGGGGCTGTCCAAGCCCTGCAGTCTGGAACAGGCCTCGCTCCTTTCACCTTCCCCTATTACATGGTTTCTCCTAGGTCTCTGCCAGCAGGCAGGACCTCAAGCTAGTGGATCTCCCCTGGCTGTGATGCCGGCCAGGAGCGTCCCTGCCCAGGATAGCCATCTGAGCTGGGCACACGGGCCTCCCATGGGAGGCGGCTTCCCTCTCAAGCAAGCTGATCTGCCCCTAAAGGCACACACCTCAGTAGGCTCCTTCACAAATATCCTTCTGTGCCCCAGGGCAATGCAATCAAGACCTGGGTGTATGGAATCTCATCTGTAGGCCTGTCCCATGAGCCCCCAGAGATCAATCCCTGACCTTGCCAGGGAGAGGAGTGCTGGTCTCAGGTCACCCATGGGGTGCCCAAGGTGGATCGATGTCTCTCCGCCTAGGGATTTACCCCGCGTTCCTGGAGTCACCAGGCAAGCGGCACCTGGGAGGGCTGGCAGGTAGGGAGTTCACAGTCTTGAATACACCCTCAGTCTGCTGTAGGGCCCCAAAAGGAAAGGTCCCCTTACCTGTAGATCCCTCTAGGTGGTGGCTAAATTGTCTCTCTTTTGGCTGCCACGGGTAGGGAAGGGGGAGGAGAGAATGAAGCAATATGGTGCCTGCCGATCAGCTCGGGTCTGCGGGCCAGGAAGTACCCCAAGGGAACTGGGAGCCTGGTGCCCTGTCCGCAAGAGGCTTACCACTCACTGGTGGCGGCCATCTCTGGGGTGGTGTTGGCAGGTCTCTCCAACCGTTCAGGAGCCCACCAGCAGTCCGAGATACAAGGGAGGGGAAATTTACTCCACCTACCCTTGTTGCTGGTCTCCAAGCCTCTCAGGGGCCTTTCTCCTTCCGGTTCTCCTCAGCAACTTCTTCCCGTGGAGTCTCCTGTAGTTTTAGGCACCCTTCCTTCCGACCCTTATCTGATCTGTGTTTGTCTGCCTTTTTATCTTTTTGCACTTTTCTTCTAAAATCTGTCTGGCAGAGACACTCTGGCTGGTGGTTTTTCTCGTCCACCATCTTCAGTTAGACCTTTCTAAATCCCATACTAGTTCAACTTTGATTATTAATTCCAAATTTCCAATATACAGATATAGAAAATTAAGATTCATGAATATTAATGTGATCTGAGACCACATATTTAGTGATAAGATCAATCTTAGAACATCAAGTTGTTTCTATAGTTCAGTTAAGCTAAATGAACTTTACCACAGACAGTATATAAAAGCAAGCAATTTTTAGCAATCAAATGATAACAGAATAAATTACTGCACACTGATATTCTGTAATATCACAGGTGAAAATTTAGATAATAAAAATGCATTAAGAAATTTCTTATTGATGTACTAAAGTGAGCTAAGGGAGTGAATATGAACCAGGCAGAAAAACTTAAAATGATTTTAGTAATGGAGTTTGTTTTAGGAAACTATTGTGGGCTTCCTACTGCCACTAATTTGCATTTTATTGTGAGAATTGAAGGCTATATTCCTCTTCTTTCTCCTGACTCAAATATTGGTATAACCAGTTTTTAAATTATAAGGACATGGATTTTAAGCTGTATTTTCTTAGAATCTTGGTGTAGTCTAGTTTTTCCTTCGAGGAAAATCTGGACACCTTCTGTCTCATCTCATTTTCATAACAGCAAATTTTTATTTTGGTTCAGCTTTTCTCTCCCTGGCCTTATCCCCTCATCTATAATTTCCATCATAGAGAATGTAGATGTTTTACCAGGCTTTGGTATACTTGAATAGCAAATGTGATACATCTTAAAGTTATTTGTAGATAGAGGTAATGGATCCATGTATTCTATATGGTACCACGCCTAGCATACTGCAGTGAATTATTGTCAAATTATAACCTTGTTCTCAACTGATAACATTATTAGTTTCGGTCTGATACCAGTTAAATTTATCAATTTGTCCTCCTTTTCCTACATACTGTATCATGATTCTCTTGATTTGTAATCAGTAAATTCTTTTTTTTATTTTTTATTTTTTTTTGAGACAGTGTCTCGCTTTGTTGCCCAGGCTAGAGTGAGTGCCATGGCGTCAGCCTAGCTCACAGCAACCTCAAACTCCTGGGCTTAAGCGATTCTACTGCCTCAGCCTCCCGAGTAGCTGGGATGACAGGCATGTGCCACCATGCCCGGCTAATTTTTTCTTTATATATTTGAGTTGGCCAGATAATTTCTTTCTATTTTTAGTAGAGACGGGGTCTCGCTCTCGCTCAGGCTGGTCTCGAACTCCTGACCTTGAGCAATCCACCCGCCTCGGCCTCCCAGAGTGCTAGGATTACAGGCATGAGCCACCGCGCCCGGCCTGTAATCAGTAAATTCTTAATAAGGCCTGTTGCAGTTACCCTTTGATGCCATGAAGTTGCAATAACATTACTTAGATTTAATTCTTTAATTCATGTGATTTTTTAAAAGTGGTCCCAAAGTGCAAGTATATCCTTGGGCCAAAGTGTTTTACTTTTCAGGATATGTTTTGTAATTTAGGTTCATTTTGGACTTAGGTAAAGACCTAGAACGAAGCTTTAACAAGAGCATTGGGAATAGTTGATGCTGAGGCGAGTCTTAAAGCTTTAAAACCACAAAGATGTAAATCCTTCTGTATTAAAGGATGGTACCGTAAAGTTATTTGATAATTTCTCTCAAGAGGTAAATATATCTAGAAAAGAAATAGGAAATATGAGATTATTCTGATTGACTGAAAATGAAATTGCTGACTAGTTCTTAAAATGAGGATAGTTGAAGTATTTTGGAGCCGAGTTGAAAGGTAATTCAATACACTGCCACTTTAAACAGCCCTACTTACTTAAAATAAGATGATCAAATATTTGACAAAGCTATGGGAAAAAATAAAAGATTTCTCAAGCTCTCTAATAGTGAATAAGGTGCAGTTTTCAGGATCATAAAATATTTCCTTTTTTCCCCCCAAATGCTTTTCTACTTCAGGCCTATCTCACAAAACCTATTTATAAGCATCTTAAATCCTTTAGTCACCTCTTTTATCTACTATTTTTAAAAACAGATACCATTTCCTCAAAATTATATATGTTATGTCAATGTCATTACAGATAACTTCCCTGTGTAATAAAATTATGTACTCATTCTTTTACAGGAGTAATAAGAAGCTCTTTGAACTTTTTACAATTCATCTGATGCTTCAAGAAATACAAAGGACAACACATCCAGAGCATGCCTTTCTCTGTATTAATCTAAATTCAACTCTGTTCAATTTGGGTTTAACAAAATGCAACTCCCTCGCCTCCAATGCAAGCCATTAGACTGGCTTATTTTTTAATGTGTATGTATGTTGCTTATTTTTAAAAATGTAAAAAATCACCAAAATAACTAAAATTCTACCAAGTTACCAGTAGCATCATTTATCATGAACGAAAGGTTTTTTTTTTTTTTTAAACTTTTTAAATGAAATCTACAGAAGCTATGGAATTTTTGGAATGTTTTGGTTCAGCTAAGGTAGTACTAATGTATAAGATGGCATTTCCAGAATTTATGACACTAGGGTTACTTTTTCTGAAAGTATTTTAGGAAAATTCTCTTAAAGTTGTGATTATTTAGAATAAAATTGGTGCTTATGTAGGAACAAGGTTAAATCAAGTTGTTATTCTGTTTTCTTAACATTTTAGAATTTCTCCTTTTGGAAGCAAAAGTACATATTTTTAAACCATTATCTTGATAATAACTTTTCTATATATTGTAGCCTAGATTCACAAATATTGATTTTTTTTCTTTATTGTGCTGTTCACAGAATACTTTAGAGGAAAAAAATTCAAAATAATTTGTATCTGAAGCATGTATATACAATGTAAGACTTTTTTTTAAAAAAACAGTGAAAAATAAAGAATATCAAAGTCCCATTACCAGAAATATCTCTTGGTATAGCCAAAGATGAGTCTCAAGTGGCCAGAGGTCTTGGGTGAGGTAGAGTTGGCGAAACTTGGGACTTAGGACAGGATACTGAGGAACAAGAGAAAAGGAACATTGTTTTAAAGAGTCATAAAATTATATGATTTGTGTATACTCCCAGTTTCCAGATTTAGAAGTAATTTTCAGGAAGCTATTGGGCTTCCTCAAAAGGATAAAGGAAAGTGTGCCATTTGTGAGGCAGAAACGGAAAGCCATAAGGAGAGAACAGGCTAAGGTGAATATGGTGAGACTCATAGGAACTTAAAAATACAGAAGCACAAATGCACGTTGGAAACAGAAAATAACATGGTTGCTACTACAGAAAGTAAAATTAGTATGAGAAAAAACAAGAAGTTCTCTCAGAACTCAGAGTACACAGAGGTGGGACAAATGAAAGAGTGAACAGAGACTGGCACTTCAGCCAGCACAGGGTAGCTGGTGTTTCCCAAAGAGCAGAACAAGCAGAGGAGAAGCAATATTCAGAGATACAGTTGAGTAAGATTTTGTGGGATAAAGATCTGCATGTACAGATTGAAAGGGCTCATTATGTTCCATAAAAATGTATGAGAAAAAGGTTCTGTAATTAAACACATCCTACAAAACAATTATATGGATAAAAGCAAAACCAAACAAAAGCCAGTTACCTACAAGAGAAGAAAAACCAAGCTAGCCTCAGAGAATACCAGAAGTTAATAGGGAGTTCTGGAGGGGAAGATTTTTAACCCAAAAATTTGTACCTAGTGAAGATGCCTTTTACAGGTGAAGACAATGGAAAGACATTTACAGACGTGCAAGTGTTCAGAAATTATGCCACTTATGCACTCTTCTGGAGAAAAGAGGCTACGTAAAGATTAACCAACTTAGAGATGAAGGAAAACTGAGTTTATTAAATCAACCTCATGCCAAAAGACTGTAGTGAACACTGAAACTATTTATACATAAATTTAAATAATTGTTGTAAATTTGTTTATGAAATGGAGTGAAGTGTTAAGTTCTTAAAAGGATAAATAGAAAAAGCAGTATTTTAGTAATATGTATTTGGATAAGTCTACATTAACCTATGTTAACAAAAACTGAGAATTAATGGGGCCTTGAGACGTAAGGTAGTAGTGAAAGAGGAGCTATTAAGTAAGTATTCTACATTATCATCAGAAATAGAGTCAGACTGTTCCATTTCAGTATTAACTATGACAATTATAAAAATGTGCTTTAAAGAATGCTTTTGGAAAATATCAAGGCAACTACTATTAAAGCAGGATAGTGTCAAACACTGAAAAAGAAAAATGAAATATCTATGTAGACACAGCAAAAGATAGGATAACAGGAACATGAAAAGAACAAAAATATTTAGGCTACATAAAGGAGATTTTTAAAATTATAAATAAATTCTGTATTGCCATGTGCTGATAAATTTGAAGATCTGGATGAAGTGGACCATTTTCTAGAAAAAGACATCATAATTGTCTTAAGAAATCTGCAATAGCAAATCATTGAAATTTTTTATGAAATTGTCATAATTTTTAAATGGTAGCAAATCTAGGTGTTTTATAGGTGAATAGTTTTACAGTTTGAAGGTGGAAATATTTAAAGTTATTTGCACTGTTCCACAATGTAGAAAAATCACCCAAATTCATTTTATACAGTTAGCATGAATCTAAGTTCCAAAAAATTGTCAAAGAAAGAAAGAATAAAATAGATCTAGAAGTCTTAAATTATGAACAATACCAACTGCTTATGACAGGAATATTAATCCAATATGAAGTAGGATAACATACATTCTAGAAATAATACAAGATTAACTTCTAGTAGAAAAATATATTTTGCAATATTAGAGCAAAGGACAAAACCGATACTCTCATTTCAGTGCCTAAAAATATTATATAGTTCAAATTTACATTCCTGATAAAACTTGTTACACGTTTAAAGAAATATGAAATCAACACCAATAAGTTTATTGTGAAACACTAGAGATGTGCCTATTAAGGTTAGGAATAAAATGAGGTTATCTGCTAACTGCTCTTATATACTTTGGAATATTTAAGGAGGTATAACTTCTAGGAAAGGAAAAAATCATTTGTAGATGATGTGGTTACCTGAAAAGCTATAAAATTGTTATAAAACTTCAGAAAGATGTCCAATTATAAAATAAACATGGAAAATAGAGCTTTTAAACATTCTAGGAACAATTAATAGATATTAATATTTCACTTACAATATTAGTAAACTTATAGAAATCAAAAGAAATGTTCAGGACCCAAATGAGGGACTGCCAGACTTTGCTGAGGAATATCAAAAAAGACTTAGTGGAGACATACCTATATTCCTGGGTGAAGAGACTTGATTCTGTTGGGAAGTAAAATATCCCCAAATTATTTTATACATTTCCACCAAAACTAATTTCAATCAAAATTCCAAAATAATTTTTTTTTTTTAGAAATTGGAAAAATCATTTTATAGCTCATCTATAAAAATAAACAGGCAAGATTAGTTAAAGAAGTTTTGAAAATAACTATAGCTATCTGTTGAGTTTTTCAGCACCAGATACTGAGCTAATTTTTTATTATTATTTAATCTCCATAATAACTTTGCTGTGATTGGACTACAGTATGCTATGGGAAGGGGAGTGGGAGGGAATTTGCAATACTAGATTTTTACTCATATAGTTGTGACTCAAGTTTGAGTCTTCCAACCTCTAATTTTATTAGACTAACAAAAGAAATCTTTCTAGAATAATTAACATAAAACAGTAAGTTTTTGTTTCCAGCAGTGTGGTGGACTACACTTACACTCCGGGTGCAATACAACTAAAAATGTCAGGGATACATAAACCTGATGGAGCTGGTGGCAAAGTAAAACAGTTCCTTGGAAGCCAGAAATGATAAGAAACGAATCTAAAGTAAGCAGAAGAAAAAGAAATAATAGAACAAATTGATGAAATTGAAAAAAGAAATCAATAGAGGAAATCAACAAAACCAAAAGCTGTTTCTTTGAAAAGATCAATAAAATCAAAAAGCTTCCTGTCAGGCTAAGAGAAAAAGAAGAGAAGGCACAAGTTGCTAATATCCAAAATGAAGGTGGGGACATTACCACAGATTTCATGTACACTAAAAACACAATGAAGGAATAATATGAACAACTCTATACCCACAAATTTGATAACCTAGATCAAATGGACCAATTCCTTGAGAGACACAATCACCAAAACTCACAAAGAAGAAATAATCTGAATAGGCCTGTATCTGTTAAAGAAATTGAATGAATAAATAATAACCTTCCAAAACAGCACCAGGCCCATATGAGTTCACTGGTGAATTCTACCAAACATTTAGAGAAGAAATTTTACCAATTTTCTACAATCTTTTAGCAAGTAGAAGCAGAGGGAATACTTCCTAACTTATTATAAGGCCAGCATTATCTGAATAACAAAACACCACAAAGACATTACAAGAAAAGAAAACTACAGACCAATATCTCTCATGAACATGGATGCAAACGTCCTCAAAAAATATTAGCTAATTAATTAGCCAGGTGTGGTGATGCATACCTGTAATCCCAGCTACTCAGGAGGCTGAGGCAGGAGGATCACTTGAGCCCAGGTGTTTGAGGTTGCAGTGACTTACGATGACACCACTGTGCTCTAGCCTGGGCAACAGAATGAGACCTCTCTCAAAAAAAGGGAAAAAAATGTATATATACATATATATATAAAAAATCAAATCCAACGATGTATAAAAAGAAGTATACACTATGACCAAGTGGGATTTGTCCCAGGTATGCAAGACTGGTTCAACATTTGAAAATCAATTAATGTAATCTATCACATGAATAGGTTAAAAGAGAAAAAATCACATAATTATATCAATAGGTACAGAAAAATTATTTGGCCATAACCCAACATCCATTTTTGATAAAAACTCTCAGTAAACTAGCAATAAAGAACTTTCTCAACTTGATTAAAAAAAAAAAAATCTATGAAAACCTACAGCTACCTTATACTTAATGGTGAGAAACTAGAAGCTTTCTCACTAAGACCAGGAAGGGAAGGCTGTCCTCTCTCACTATCCCTTTTCTTTCTTTCCTTTTCTCTTCCCTTTCTGAAAAGGGAAGCTCTTTCACAAGATCTTGGAGTACAATGGTGCCTTGAACTCGTGGGCTCAAGGGATTCTCCTGCCTCAGCCTCCTGAGTAGCTGGAACTACTGGTGCGTACTACCATGCCCTGCTGACTTATATTTATTTTTTAGAAATGAGGTCTTGCTATCTTGCCCAGGCTAGTCTCAAATTCCTAGCCTAAAGTGATCCTCTTGCCTCAGCTTCCCAAACAGCTGAGATTACAGGCATGAGCCACCACACCCAGCTCACCATCCCTTTTCAATGTAGTACTGAAAGTTCTAGCTGATACAATTAAGACAAGAAAAGGACTGAAAGGTATTTTGATTGGGAAGGAAGAAATAAAAGTATCTTTGTTCATAGATGACAATATGGTCTATGTATAAAATCTGAAAGAATTGACCAAAGAAATTCCTGGAACTAATAAGCAATTACAGCAAGGTTGTAGTATACAAGGTGATTATACAAAAATAAAAACACTTTCCTATATACCAGCAATGAAAAAGTGGAATTTGAAAGTAAAGACAATAGCATTTACATTAACACCCCCCAAAAATGAATTATTTAGGTATAAATTTAACAAAAGAGGTACAAGACCTATGACGAAAACTCTTATGAAAGAAATCCAAGAAGATTTAAATAGAGATAGTCCATGTTCATGGTAAAGATAACCCAATATTGTCAAGATATTGGTTCTTCCCAACTTGATCTATAGATTCAATACAATCTCATTCAAAATCCTAGCAACTTACTTTGTGGGTATTGACAAACTGATTCCAAAGTTTGTATGGAGGGGTAAAAGACCCAGAATAGCCAACACAATATATTGAAGGAAAATAACAAGGTTGGAGAACTGACATTACTCAACTTCATGACTTATTATAACATAAAGCCTCAATGATGACAGTGGGATTGGTGAAAGAACAGACAAATAGACCAATGGAATTGAATAGAGAGCACAGAAATAAACCTACGTTAATATAGTTAATTGATTTTTTAAAAAATTTTTTAGAGACAGGGTCTCACTATGTTACCCAGGCTGGCCTCAAACTCCTGGGCTCAAGTGATCCTCCTGCCTCAGCCACTCGAGTAGCTGGGACTACAGGCACACACCACTATGTCCGACTAATCAATGGATTTTTGACAAAGGAGGAAGGCAATATAATGGAGAAAAGATGATTTTTAAATTGTGGAATAACTTGCCATCTACATGCAAAAATATGAATCTAGACAGATCTTATACCTTTCACAAAAGTAACTCAAAATGGATCACAAACCTAAATGTAAAACTCAAAATTATAGGAACTAGAAGATAACCTAGGAGAAAATCTAGATGACCTTGTGTTTGGCAATGACTTTTTAGATCCGATTCCAAAGGAAAGATCCACCAAAGGAAGAATTGATAAACTGGGCTTTATTAAACATTTCTGTTCTGTAAAAGTGATTGTCAAGAGAATGTAAGTATAAGCCACAAAAATTTGCAAAAGACATCTGATAAAGCTGTGGTCTCTAACCCCAAGGCCACGCACTGGTACCAGTCCTGTTAAGGACCAGGCCATAGAGCTCTGCCACCAGAAACACCCCACCCATGGAAAAATTGCCTTCCATGAAACAGGGAGGTCAGGGGCAGGAGGTGAGCAGCCGGCAAGCAAGCAAAGCTTCATCTGTATTTGCAGCTTCCCATCACGTGCATCACTGCGGGCGCTCTGCCTTACCACCACCCCCCAAACCCAGTCTGCAGAAAAATTGTCTTCTATGATACTGGTCCCTGGTGCCAAAAAGGTTGGGGACTGCTGTGATAAAGGACTGTTATTCAAAATACACAGAGAACTTTTAAAACTCAAATCAGAAAGCAAACAACTGCCTAAAAAATGGGCCAAAGACCTTAACCGACACCTCACCAAAAAAGATATAGAGATGGAAAATATATATTATATATGACAAGATGCTCCATATCATATGTAATCAGGGAAATGCAAATTAAAACAATGAGATGCCTCTACATACCTACTGGAATGGCCAAAATCTAAAACACTGATACAACCAAATGCTGGCAAGGATATGGGGCAACAGAAACTCTCATTCCTTGCTGGTGGAAATGCAAAATAGCACAGCCACTTTGGAACACAGTTTGGCAGTTTCTTATAAAACTAAACATACTTTTACCACAAAATACATCAACACATTCCTTGGTATTCACCCAAAGGAGGTGAAACTTATGTTCATACAAAAACCTACATGCAGATGGTTATGGCATCTTTATTCATAACTACCAAGACTTGGAAGCAATTAAGATGTGCTTCAGTAGGCAAATGGATAAATAAACTGTGGTACGTCTGGACAATGGAATATTATCCAGTGCTAAAAAGAAATGAGAGATCAGGCCATGGAAACACATGGAAGAAACTTAAATGCACATTACTAAATGAAAAAGGCTAATCTGAAAAGGCTACATACTGTATGATTCCAACTATATGGCATTCTGGAAAAGGCAAAACTATGGAGACAATAAAGAGATAAATGTCTGTCAGAGGTTAAGGGGGAGATAGAGATGAAAAGACAGATCAGAGGCTTTTTAGGGCAGTGAAACTGCTCTGTATGGTACTAGAATGATAGATACATGACATTATGCATTTGTCTAAACCAGCAGTCCCCAACCTTTTTGGCACCAGGGACTGGTTTCATGGAAGACAAGTTTTCCACAGATGGAGGGGATGGTTTCGGGATGATTCAAGCATATTACATTACATATATAGTGTGGTCAGACTCTCTGCTAATGATAATCTGTGTTTGCAGCTGCTCCCCAGTGCTAGCATCACCACCTCAGCTCATCAGACATTAGATGCTCATAAGGGGCGCTCAACCCAGATCCCTCACATGCACAGTAGGGTTCATGCCACCCCTGATCTGGCAGGAGGTGGAGCTCAGGTGGTGATGTGAGCGATGGGGAGCAGCTGTAAGTACAGATGGAGCTTCGCTGGCTCACCCACCATTCACCTCCTACTGTGCAGCCCAGTTCCAAACAGGCCACAGACTGACACCAGTCCACAGCCTAGGGGTTGGGGATGGTAGGTCTAAACCATTAGAATGTACAACACCAAGAGTGAGTTCTGATGTAAACTATGGAATTCGGGTGATAATGATGTGTCAGCGTAGGCTTATCATTTGTAACAAATGTCCCACTCTGGTGGGGGATATGGGTAATGGGGGAGGCTATGCTTGTGCAGGGGCGGGAGGTATATGTGAAATCTCTACCTTCCTCTCAGTTTTGCTATTAACCTAAACCTGTTCATAAAAACTAGTCTTTTAAAAAGCAAAAAAAAAAAAAACCCAATACATAGAAAGTTTTGTTTCCAGCTTGCGGTGGACTACACTTATCCTCCAGGTGCAGTACAACTGAAAATGCTAGTGATACACGTGTGTACACACACATGTGTGTACACGCACATTAGTGAGCTGCTGACAGAGTAAAAAAAATTCCTTGTAGGCCAGAAATGACAAGAAAGCATAAAATTAGAGAGATAGTTGAGGCCAGGAGCAGAGTGTTTTCCCTTGGGTACTTGCCAATCCCCAGTGGCCCGGAGCAGGCTGGGCACATAGGGCGGAAGACTAAGACTGGTCAAGCAGGGTGTAGATTGAACCAGTGATCCCTGCATAAGGTTAGGATCCCTAAAGAGCAACGTGTGTGACACAGTTAGGAAACATCCCATTCTACAGAGGGAGAAAGTGAGAATCCCTGTCTCAGCTCGGATTCTGATCAGAGATGAAATCTCCCTTGGAGTTTCTAACCACTGGTTCACATTTGCATAGACATGGGGCATGAACTCACACTATCTTGGTAACCAGAAAAGTTAAGCAGAGAATTTAGTGGAAAGCAGTTGCAGACTTGTTACTCTCAGGTACCTGAAAGTTTCCTAATAAGATGCCTAGAAACATGAGTTCACAATAAACATGCACATGAGAGTATAAGCCACTATGAGTGAGAGCAGAAATTATAAACAAAATAGAACCGCAACTGAGATATCATCATAATACAATATAAATTCAATGGCTGTAAAGAAATACAAGAGAACTCTAAATATAACGAAGAAACAAGAGACTAACAAAATTGACTACAAATGTTTGAAAAATAACTTGTAAAGATGAAAATATAATTAAAATTTGGAACTCAATGGATAGGCTAAAAAGAAAAGCGGTCATAGTTAAGGAGAGAATTCATGAAGTAGGATATAAAATTGGAAAAATTACTCAAAATATTCATGGAGAAAGAAGAGAAAAATCTAAATGCTAGATTCTATTCCATAAAAGATAGCATTAAAAGGTCTAATATATATCTTAATGAGTTCCAGAAGAAGAGAATGAGGCAGAGACAATATTTGAAAAAATCATGGCCAAGAATAAATTACTGAAACTGAGGAAAAATATGAATCTACAGTTCAAGATGCCCAGTGAAAAAAATAAAAAGAAATCCACACCTAAAAACATGTTGAATTTGAAGAATACCAGAGATAAACAGTCTAAGCTTAAAAGCAATCAGAGAGGTAAGACAGATTAATTTCTTAGGAGCAACACAGGCTGAAGATGACTCTCAACAGCAATCACCCAACAAACAGTGGGGTGTCTTCAATGCACTGAAAATGGGTGCCAACCTGGAGCTTCACACCACCCAAATGCCTTCCTAGCAGCGGCCAGGTAAAGACGTTTCGCACCAATGACCTGAATGTGTACCACCAATAAACTCCCTTAAAGAAATTTCTAAAGTATGTAGTTCAGGAAGAAGTAGAATGAAGTGAAAAAGTTGAAGAGGCAAGATGAAATAGCACAGTTAAAGGTAAATATGTGAGTAAAACTAAACTATATAAAATAACCATGTTTATGTGGTTGAAAAAATGAAAATACCTGACAAAAACACCATGAACCCCATTCTAGTCAGGGACAGGGTAAATGGAATTAAAGTGTTTTAAAGTTCTTGCATTGCTTATCTATATAAGTCAGACTAAAACATGGCTGTTAAAAATTCTAGAAAAACCATTAAAAGAATAGAAATTGAGCTTATAACTTCTAAACAAATGAGGGGTCACCCAATACAAATGAAGGCAAGAAAAAGCAAGCATGGAAAAATTAGACAAATATATACTTAACACAAAACAAGATAGTAGAAATGAATCCAAATATATCAGTAATCATGATCAGTGTGAGTGGATGGAACTAACCAATTAAAGGCAATGGCGGTTGGATGGACTGAAGACAAAAATCAGCCATAGATTGTTTTCCACAGCCATTCTGAAGACATAAGAACACAGAATAAATGAAAGTATTAACAAAATGATGGTGGAAAATGACACACATAAAATGTATCCAAAACGAAGGTGGTATAGCTCTAAAATACAAAATATACCTTAAAAAATATTTTTCTTCAAACTGGAGACAGTCATTACCTATTAATGAACATTTCAAGTCACTGGGAAAATATCACAATTGTACACATATATGCTTAAACTATACACAGCAAATTTTTTAAAGACTCAGAAAAATCCATCATTATAATGGGACATTTTAATACATCACTTTCAGTAATCAATAAATCATGTCATAAAAGTAACTGAGCAGGCCAGGCGTGGTGGTTCACGCCTGTAATCCCAGTACTTTGGGAGGCAAAGGGAAGAGGATCACTTAAGGCCAGGAGTTTGAGACCAGCCTCAGCAACATAGTTGCAAGACCCTGTCTCTACAAAAAATAGAAAAATTAGCCCAGTCATGGTGGCACATGCCTGTGGTCTCAGCTACTCAGGAGACTGAGACAGGAGGATCACTTGAGCCCTGGAGTTTGAGGTTGCAGTGAGTTATGATGCCACTGCACTCTAGCCCGGGCAAGAGAGCGAGACCCCATCTCAAAAAAACCCCCAAAACTAAGCAGATAGAAGATTTGAACAATAAGCTTAATATAATGGTAAGATATAGAACTTTGACCCCGCAACTGGAGAGTACACATTTACAAACATATACAATGGTTCCAAAAACTAAATACTTGGACATAAATTAAGTCTTAATACATTTCAATGGATCAATATCAAAAAGAGCACATTTTCTTGCTGTGGCTGCTTTTTCGCTCCTGAGCTCGGTAGCAAAGGAATGAATAATAATTACTCAAAACACATAGTGTTTAGAGAGAAAAGGAGAGACCAAAATCTAAAGGAGAAAATGGCCTCCTCACCTAAGTTCCTCCCGTATTTATTTCCAAGGACACATGCAAAGGGTCAGGGCTGTTTGTTAATTTCCTTAACAACTTCCATTACACTCAGCAAACAAGCAGCTTCGGGCAGGCGTTTTCACCTGACGCCTCATTCACCCTGCTCACATTCTTTCCATCCATCCATCCTTTCTTCTAGGCCCAGCCCCTACATGTCCCCCTTTTTGTATATTTAAAATTAGAGATGGAGCGTAAGTAGGAGAAAGAGAGATATAAGCTTCAGCCAGTGTCTCTTCATATTGGCGTTGGGAGGTCATCAATTGGCAGATCCGTCCTGGAAAATGAAAGACAGAAGTGACAAGACCAAGCACGACCAGTTGATAATATAGATATTTTTGGGTGGTCATGGGAATGCACCATATTGTATTGTGCAATTTGGTAACACCCATAGAGGATCAGAGGAATAATAAACTACTGACTCTGTGATATTAAGCCAGTCTGTTCCGGTTCTCTGCCAGGAACGTGGAGTCACTGGTAGACAGAGGGATCTCCAAGTCCCACCATGTTAGGGGCTTAAACACAGGCGGGGTTAAGACATGAGCCCAGTAAACCGTGGCTGTACTGCCTGGGTGAAATAAGAGGAGAAAAAGGCTGCAAAGCAGCCCTCGGGGTACCTGGCTGCTATTATGGGCAACAATAACCAAATATGCCAGAAAAGTGCCAGGGTAGGAGGAGCCCCCGACTGTGTCGTCATAGCTGAGACCTGTGTCTCTAATTGTCTCAGTTGACCCCACACGATCTCGGGCACCGTCATGATGTTACGTGTCTGTAGCTGCGGGACCCCTGTTGGCAGCGGCTGGCGGGAGAGACGTTTCATTTGTGAAATCCAGCTCGTGATGTAGGCAAACTCATCTGGAAGGGGATCACTCGGGACCTGTAGAAGTTTGAACACAAACATATCCTCTTCCCCGTGTTAACACACCAAAAGTGTCATCCCAGGTTCCTGTGGAGTCCCATTGCTGTACCCACACTTTCTGTTGGGGCTCGGGCTGGGATCCGGAAAGGGAGGTGTAATGATGGAGGAGTGTGGTGGAGGGTGGCTGGAGCCTGGACAAAGTTAAAGACCATATAATACTTTCACTACTCTTTGTTGTGGAGGGGCAGGTGGTACTTTCGCTTTTGTTTTTCCAAATAATTGTTTAAGGTTCAGTTGGTCGGTTCAACAGCTGCTTGTCCTGTGGGGTTATGTGGAATGCCAGCGATGTGGCGAATGTCCCAGTCCTGCAAAGTAGTCTGAAAGGCAACTGCGGTGTAACAGGGTCCATTATCAGTCTTGACAGTCTGAGGAAGCCCTAGATAAGCGATGGAGTTTAGCAAATGAGTAGAGTGTAACAAATGAGTGATAGCATGGGAGACACGCTCACCAGATAACGCAGTGGCATGAATCATTAAGTGTCAACAGTCACATGTAGATAATGAAGACCCCAGAAGGCAGGGAAATGAGTAACATCCATTTGCCGGAGTGAGTTAGGAGTTAAGCCTCGAGGGTTGACCCCAGGTGATAAAGGCACCCCTTGATACAGCCTGACAAGCTGAGCAGACACATGTTATGAGGAGCTTGTTTCTAGTGTCAACGAAAAAAAAAAAAAAAAAAAAAGGCAAACTGTGTAAAATAATTTTAAAGAGATTTACTCTGAGCCAGATTTGAGGACCGTGACCCAGAGCCACGCCCAAGAAGCCTTGAGCAAGTGGACTCGCTGTGGTTGGGTTACAGTTTGGTTTTATACATTTCAGGGAGACACGGGTTACAGGCAAAGTCATAGATCAATACGTGGGAGGCATACATTGGCATGGCCTGAAAAGGTGGGCCATCTCAAAGTGGGGACTTACAAAAGGTTATAGGTGGGTTTAAAGATTCTTTGACTTGTAATTGGTTAAAGACATGAAGCTTTGTCTAAAGGCTTGCAGTGTTTTAACATAACGAGCTGTTTATCAGAGATAAGCCACCACTGGACATATATTTGTTGTGTAAATTGAGGACATGCAGGTTTGTCTTGCATACCCTTAGGCCTGTTAATGAGTTATAAAGGATGTCCCCAAGAAGGGAGGGGAGCATGATGAGGCATGTCTGACCTCCCTCCTCCTGGCAGGCAATTTAGTTTTAGGATATTCCTTTGGCCACGAGCTGGTCCATTCAGTCAGCCAGTTGGAGGGGGTGAGCCTTAATATTTTATTTTCGTTTACACTGGGTAACGGAAAACTGTTTAATGAGTGTTTTGGTGAAAGAACTGACGGGATGTTACGGTATTTTTAAAGGCATTGGTGGAATACACATGCTAGGAAACGAGATGATCAGCAGCATTGTTTCCTTCTGTCAGAGGTCCGGGCAAGGGGGTATGAGCATGGATATGGGAAATTAAGAGGGGGCTGTCGCCGGATAGCTAATCAGTGCTGTAGAACAAGGAATTGTTAAAGTTGGTTTAGGTATATCCTTAATGATAGCATTTTCCATATGGAGAACGGAATAGAACACAGGATGGGAGTCAGTGATGTTAAGAGGTTCTAGTGGAAATGTTTTTAAAGCTGATATAAATGCCCCTGATCCTGCTTGTTGAGTGGAGGGAAAACTGGAGGTGGATAAATGGTTTCAATCACCATTTTTCCATGCAAGTCCTGCTTTAGATGATCGTCCAGAGCCATTTATGACCACTGTCCAGGTGGCGGGAAGAGGTGTAAGGGAGAGTTTTGTAAGCTGTTGTACAGGAAGCAAGGAGGGAGTGGAGGGAAGCTTGTTGGAGGGGTAATAACTACATAACTTGCAAGGGCTGACTGCCAAAGTAAGGAATCATGTAAAGTTGCTTCAAAGCAGTTTTTAGGACTAGGGAGATACATAGTATGTGGTTCTAATTCGAGTAATTGTTGTGTAGTGTCCCTTAATTAAAGGGGCGAAGAGGTCTAGAAGGGGAAAAAATGTTTTGGAGGGAGGTAGAAATAACCATTCCAAAGGAGGGATGTGAGGTGTTAATTGGCCTAAAAGCAGTTGGAGATGGGGGCGGGGGTTAATGATAAATAAAAGAAAGGGTTTGTCTGGGTGCATGGGTGACAGTTGACAGTAACTAAGGGCTTTGTTGATAGCATGAAATTCCTGTGATGCCAGAGATGTCAGTGAACGAGGTGAGGAGGGATCTGGATCACCCTTTAATGTATTCGTAAGATCATGTATTTGTTGATTAGTAATTCCTAAATTGGGACATATCCAATTCACATGTCCCAAAAGTTGTAATGAATGTGTTGGGGTAGAACGCAAGGAGATTGCTATTTTTTGGGGTCACAGTGAACGCAAAAAAAGTAGATAATCAAGATAGTGCCAAGGTTGGGTAAGTTGTATTTTGTCTGAGGCAACTTGCAGCCCATGGATGGCAGTATATGTTTGTACATGGGTAAACAATGATAGTAATTCTGCTTGAATAGGAGCTGCCAATACATCATCCGTACAGTGATAGATGATGGCGGATGGGAACTGGCGCCGAGAAGGGAGTAGGGCTTGATGAACATAATATTGACAAATAGTGGGACTATTCAACATTCCTGTGGAAGGACTTTCCAGTGATGGGCATTAGTGTAAGGGCGAAGAGAAAATGCAAATCTTTCCAGGTCTTGTTTTGCTAGAGGAATTGTGAAAAAAACAATCTTTTAAATCAAAAACAATCAAAGGCTAATCTCTTGGAATTAACAACAGCTGGGGAAGACCGGGTTGTAGAGGTCCCATTGGGACTATAATAGCATCAAGAGCTCTTAGGTCCTGTAGTAAATGCTGCTTCTTGTTTTTTGGGGGTATGACGAACACAGGAGTGTTCCATACGCTCAGGGAAGGTTCTATATGTCCCGCTTTAAGTTGGTCCTGGACAAGAGAGATTAAATGTTTTCATTTATCCTGCTTAATGGGCGACTGCTCTATCCAGATGGGCGAACTAGTCCACTGTAAAGGTGTGGGTTGTATTGGATGCACCTGAGCAGGGGCCTCTAATGAAAAGGCTGGGTAGTTAGAAGAAGATTCCATTGTTCTAGCAAATCTCATCCCCTTAAAGATTGGCCCTCTCCTAGGCAATGTTGAAAAGCAGACAGTTTACCAGGGGACGAACAGAGATCCCCTTTGAGAGGGGGAGGAGGGGGTGGTGGTAGCTGCTCCTCCTGTTGAGCTGCAGAAGGCGATTCTGGAGAGAATGGCTCAGGATTCAGGGAATTTACAATAGGGGACTTTTTTTTTTTTTTTTTTTTTTTTTTTTTTTTTTTTTTTTTTTTTTTTTTTTTTGAGACAGAGTCTTGCTCTGTTGCCTGGGTTAGAGTGCCGTGGCATCAGCCTAGCTCACAGCAACCTCAAACCCCTGGGCTCAAGCAATCCTTCTGCCTCAGCCTCCCGAGTAGCTGAGACTACAGGCGCGCACCAGCACACCGGCTAATTTTTCTATTTTTTGTAGAGACGGGGTCTCGCTCTTGCTCAGTCTGGTCTCGAACTCCTGACCTCGAGCGATCCTTCCGCCTCGGCCTCCCAGAGTGCTAGGATTACAGGCGTGAGCCACCGCGCCGGGCAGATAGGGGACTCTTGCTCCTTCTCAGCAGGGGATGCAGGCTCCTCCGGTGGAGCAGACAGCAGAGGAGGAGCAGGTTCCAAGGGATTAGAAGCCGTAGGAATACGCAAGGGACTCAGCGCTGTTCGCACCAGACTCCGGGTAGTTAACACGGCAAGAGGCACCGGAACCCCCTGCTTAAGGTCCTTCTTAAAAATCTTCCCTACTTGTTCCCAGAGCTCTAAATCTCATCTGGGAACCAGGAGCGATGCTGTCTCAACTGCGCATAAGAGTTTTCATAAAGCTTTTGGTTCGACAGAACTCTGGGCAGCTTTTCAGAGTTGCTGCGAAGCCACAGATAAATTTGCTGATCTTTTGTCAGGTTCTGCCCCGTATCAGAAATCCCCTTCTGAAACTACACGAGTCGGTCCCTTTCCCAAAGCAGTGGGTGGGACTGTCCCTTACCGGGATGATTCTTCTTGTAGTCCGGACGAGGAAAACACTCACCGGACAAGCAGACTCCTGAATCACGTCGGGGTCACCCTTGTTGCGGCTGCTTTTTCCGCTCCTGAGCTCGGTAGCGAAGGAATGAATAATTACTCGAAACACACAACGTTTAGAGAGAAGAGGAAAGACCAAAATCTAAAGGAGAAGATGGCCTCCTTAGCCGAGTTCCTCCCCGTATTTATTTCCAAGGACACGTGCAAGGGGGTCAGGGCGTTTGCCAATTTAACAACTTCCATACAGGTCAGCTGTTTTCAGCTGAGCTTTGCACTCAGCAAACAAGCTGTTTCGGGCAGGTGTTTTCGCCTGAGCCTTCATTCACCTTGCTCAGGTTCTTTCCATCCATCCATCCTTTCTTCTGGGCCCCGCACCTACATTTTCTGACCACAGTGCAATTGTTAAAAGTCAATAACAAAAAGATAACTTAAAAACTCATACATATTTAGAGAATTTAACACACTCTTCTAAATAACCAAAGGATCAAAGACAAAATCATATTGGAAATTAGAAAATACTTACCTAAAACTAAACAATAACAGATATACTATTTACCAAATCTTGTGTCATTCAGCCATCTAAAGAGATTTTTAGAGAGAAGTGTGGGGCTGAATTATTGGGAAAGAGAAGCTGAAAAATATGTGAGCCAAACATCCAAAGAAGATAGAAAACCATAAAGTAAATAGAAATAAAGTGGAAGGGAGGAATATTATAAAGATAAGAAAATTAATAAAACAGAAAATAAAGATATAAAACAGGATCAACAAGACTGAAAGATAGTGCTATGAAAAGACTAAAAAGAAAAAAAGCACATCTCTGACAAGGTTGATCAACAAGAAAAGAGCATAACGTAGTAAAAGTTTCACAGCTGCAAAGCCTGGGTGGCTGGAATTCTGTTCCTCTGAAGAGTGGATGTTTGTGATATTCATAGGAGTTGTAGCAAACATGTATTTAAATTTAAAAATTAAGACATTCTTTCACAGTTTATCTAGGGGCTCTTTAATTTGCTTGAAACTTGGTGGGGGGAATCTTTTTTTGAAACAGAATCTTGCTCTGTTGCCCAGGCTGGAATGCAGTGGTGTCATCATAGCTCACTGCAGCCTCAAATTCCTGGGCTCAGCAATCCTCCTGCCTCACTCCCCCATGTAGCTGGGACTACAAGAGCACGTGCCACCATGCCCGGCTAATTTTTCTATTTTTTGTAGAGGTGGGGTCTCACTATGTTGCACAGGCTGGTCTCGAACTCCTGGCCTTAAGTGATCCTCCTGCCTCAGCCTCCTAAAGTGCTGGGATTATAGGTGTGAGCCACTGCACCTAGCCTAAAACTTGTTAATTATTTTGATCTGTATCTTTTTTAACCTTTTACCTCAGAATACACTTTGTGTTGGATTCCGTTCCAATTTTTCTAGTTTTCAAAAAATAACTCTATTTTTAAGTCTTCTCTCTCCTTCTTTCATGAGTATTATCTTCTCTCTCACCTTCCCCATCCTCCTCTTGTCCTTGTCTTTTCTACTCATTCACTGTTCCAATACACCATTCTGGTCTTTATTGTTGCCAGCAAAGGTTCACCTTATTAAATTGCATTTTTAGGTTTTTAAAAAAATCTTCATTGCACTCAATTTTCCTTTTGTCTAATGTTTAACTTGTTCATCTTAGTGCCTTTTTTAAAACATGACTTCCCAGTCTTGTTTCTTTTTGGTTTCTGTAGCAATTAATTTTTATAAATATTTTTGTTCTCTGAGTCTCCCAGATGGTGCTCCATTTCCCATTTTGGTTTTTCTGGGTACTTGTCCTGAGAAGAAGAACACTCTCTCCAGGCCCTGTGTATGCCAGCAGGCGTGTGGGATGCCTGTCCCTGAGGCCACATGCAGAGCCCATGCACACGCCTCTTTGCCCAGGGGGCTCCAGCCATGGGCCCAAGGCTGACACTGGTGTGTGGGAACAGCACAGGTGTGCTGTGGGCACTTACTTAGTTTCTGGTCCATCCATGCTTCTGATCTCTCTTATTCATTCTAACACTTTTCAGTGACTCATGTTTTTCTGGGTAGATAATCAGATCATCTACAAATAATTTTGCCTCTTTGTTGTCAGATATACCTGTTATTTGCTTTATGTTTAATTACCTTAACAAGATCTTCCAGAACAGTACTAAACAATAATGATGAATGGCACCGTCATTTGTTTCTGATTTTAAAAGAAATGCTTCCACTATTTTGTATTAAGTGTATATATATATATATATATATCATATTTTATATATACATGTGTGTATGGATGTATATATGTATGTGTATATATAAATATATATTAATATATATGTATAAATTTTAAGACCAAATTAAAGTCAAAGATAGTTTCAGAGCCGAGGTGAAAACTAATTCTGTTCAAAGCTCTGGGAATGGGGAAGCAGGGACTATTTGGGTGTGGTCTATGGAAGGAATAATTCACTAGGTTGTTAGGAGATATGATGTGTAAAGACAAATGCATGTAATAAAGTGGATGTGCTGTGCAGCACAGCCCTGCAAAATGTTTTCTGTGATGCATCCACAATAGAAATGTCTGAGTCCATGGGTGGTCAGAGTAAAGCTTAGAGGCAGGTGGCTGAAGCTGGTGAAGGGTGACCAGCGTCAGGAACTGTCCTTTAACTATAGGGAGGGGGCAGTGGAGAAGAGGAGAGTTGGAAATTCTATCGGAATTTGAGAACTGGGGCCACTCTGATTGCACCAAATGGGGTCTGAGCTGGAGGGTCACCTCTCCTTGAGAGCTATTGCCAGCCCACAGTACTGCCCTTTGTTTACTGTTGAGTTGTTTGAGTTCCTTGTATATTCTGGATATTAGTCCCTTGTCAGATGAATAGTTTGCAAATATTTGCTTCCATGAAACAGATTGTCTCTTCATTCTATTGACTGTTTCTTTTGTTGTGCAGAAGCTTTTTAGTATAATGTAGTCCCATTTGTCTATTTTTGTTTTTGTTGCCTGTGCATTAGAGGTCTTAGCCGTAAACTCTTTGCCTACACCAATGTCATGCAGTGTTTCCCCTATGTTTTTTATTAGTAATTTTGTAGTTTCAAGTGTTATCTTTAAGTCTTTAATCCATCTTCAGTTGATTTTTGTATATGGTGAGAGATAGGGGTCCAGTTTCATTCTTCTGTATATGGATATCCAGTTTTCTCAACAACGTTTTTTGAAGAGGGTGTCCTTTCTCCAATATATGTTCTCATCTTTGTCAAAAGTCAGTTGGCTGTAAATGCATGGATTATATTCTGGCTTCTCTATTCTGTTCCATTGTTCTGTGCATCTGTTTTCATACAAATGCCATGCTGTTTTGGTTACTATAGCCCTGTAATATATTTTGAAGTCAGATATTGTGATGCCTCCAACTATGTTCTTTTTGCATAGGATGCATTGACTACTGGGGGTCTTTTTTGGTTCCAAACAAATTTTAAGATTTCTTTTTCTATTTCTATGAATAATGGCATTGGTATTTTAGTAGAGATTGCATTGTATCTATAGATTGCTTTGGGTAGTATGGTCATTTTAACAATATTAATTCCCCATGAGCATGGGGTATCTTTCCATTTGTTTGTGTTCTCTTTAATTTCTTTCATCAGTGTTTTGTAGTTTTCCTTGTGGAGGTCTCTTACTCCTTGGTTAAATTTATTTCTATATATAAATATATCTATATATAAAATTCTAGCTACATATATATCTATATTCTAGATATATATATTTATATATATAAAATTCTATATGTATCTCTCTATATAAAATTTTAGCTCACCAAAATAGATATAATGAAAAAGGTTGAAAAATTGTGAGAGTTACCAAAATGTGACACAGAGACATGAAGTGTGCACATGCTGTTGGAAAAATAGTTTCAATAGTCTTGCTGACGCAGGGTTGCTACAAACCTTCAATTTGTGAAAAATGCATTATCTGTGAAGCACAACAAAGTGAAGTGCAATAAAATGAGGTATGCCCATAAACCAATGCAGAGCTGGTACCTTTCTGATGAAGAGACAGAGTCTTGGATCCTTTTCTGTGCCAGCAAAGGGTTTTAAGGGTTGGGAATTCTCTAAAAGTAGAAGCTCTTGAAAAGGCGTTATTAGCCAAAGCCATGTGCTTTCTGTCTCTCTTGCTTACCTACTCAACCTTTCCACCCATTGTGGACCCACTTGCTCTGTCATGACAAAGTCCCCATACTCCTTTCTCTCACCTCCTGTGTCCACTTGACACCCCCTTTCCTTCACATGGTGACCTCCTTACCCTTCCGATGTCCACTACCCCTTCATTTTCTTCTCTGGCCTCATCTTTCTTTTGCCATCTCTCTGTAACTCCATTCTTCCCTAAGTTATTGAACCCGTAAGGCGGCCTGGTACTAAGAGGTGAGCATCTGAGGCATGTCAGTCTTCCCTGGGTAGACAGAACTGTGCACAGATCTGGGAGTGCTGAAAGGGTGTGAGGTAGGAGCCCAAGGATGGTGCGAATGGGGTGGGGTAAGGAAGATCTTCTCTTCTTTACTCAGTACCATTGAGATAAACTTGTTACTGAATCTAGCAGTGTTCAATTCATTCCTTATTTCCACCTATATTTCATTTCAACCCATCCTCTATACTTTGCAAGTCTTTAGCAAGCCTTTAAATGTATGTAAAGAAATGGATGCTACAGCTTTCCAATCCATGAAATTTGCCCAAGAAAGAGTTTGTATCACAAGACCTACAGTTATTTATATAGAGCTCTGAGAGTATTTCATGGCAAATCCATATCACCCAGTTGAGATGAGACCAAACTGGAAAGGTCTTTGTGGATGTTATTGTCAGTTATGCAAGATGAAGATGGACTAGTGACAAGAATGTGTGCTATTTATTGAGCACTCACCTGGCACTGGGCCAAGTGCTTTTCAGACATTGCCTCTTTCAATCTCTAGCACGATGCCACAGTTAAATCCTTGTTCTATCCCTGACACACAGATGAGGAGGTGAAGATCTAGACGTAACCAGTAAGGGCAGGGCAGGCATGCGACCCATGTGTGCCAGATTCCTGAGGCTGGCATGTGTGCAGTTCTCTCTCTGAGTCGTTTGCTTTAGTGAAGAGAGACTAGAGTCAGGAGTCAGGTTTTGGCCTCACTGGCTGGGCTGGAATCATCTGTTGGCCCCTCCAGATCCATCCTTCCCCGACCTAGGAGGCTGACCTGTACGGGCCTCCCGCAGGGCTTAGTTGATGGGGAGTGCCATCAGAAGGTGGGAGGACATTTACTTCTCTGGAGCTCTTTCTCTCGGGACACAGAGCTCTGAGTGTCCAGGGTCTGCCCCTCATGGTTTCCCCGGGCCCCACTCCTCTCTTTGTAAACAGCTCCTTCGTGAGTCACTCACCTTGAGGGTGCATCTGCCTCCTTCCAGGAGCTGGACCGACTCACCTGCTTCACTCCTAAATGATGTGAAATGGCTGGACAGGCACTTTGGAAGACATAATCGCCCAAATTTGAGTTAGCAGAGTAATTCCGTGAGGCACAGAATGGGCATTTAATGCACAACCCGGCTGGAATTAGAACATCCTTTGTGAGAAAAACGAGCATCTGAGACATTGAACATGTCCATTCTGAAAAGCTTGCAGTGAGCAAAACACAGGAAAGAGCTGACTGAAGAGGACAGCAGGAGAGATCTTTGTTTTGTTTTTGCTTTTTGTATCTTGACGGTAGTGACAGCGTATTTAACGTAGCAACCTGTGTCAAAGCCCCATGTACTAAACATGAGGAAGTCAAGGCTGGTACCAGCCAAGGTGGCGGTCTTGGCGGAGGAGCAAGGTACACATGCCCTGGCTGTCCCGGCAGGTCCCTTCCCGGGAGCGCGTGCCCTGCGGGATGGGACTCGCCGGCAGCTTCAGCTGGTATCTTCAAGCAAGGAAGGGCCTCTTGACCTTTTCTTCTCTTTCAAAAGCCAGGCAGCCGGTGAGTCCAGGCAAGTCACCCCTGGGTGCAGGCGAGGAATGGCAGGCGCGCCTGCCAAGCCACACACCCTCCTCCGACAAACCTCTGCTCCCCGGCCAGGGGTTTCAGCTCCTCCCACTCCCTGCCAGTAGCACCTTCTGGAATTTCCCTGTCTGTAGAATGAGAACAGCTACACCGACATGCTTACCCATAGAGCTAATCGGAATAGTGCCAGTACAAATCTTTACAGAGATTTGAAGATCAATGCTAAGAGATGGTAAATTATGATTTAGTTCATGTGATTTGCTAATCTGTCTCTCTTTTCCAGGACTCTGGAAGGGAGCGCAAACCTCTAACCTTTCTCCTCCTACCCCCAGTGCTGGACTCCTAAAGATGGAATTGTGTGTGAACAAATGACACACCAAGGGACATTTTATTGATTTGGAACCAAATCAAAAATGTTTTAATTATTAATTAAAAATTGCAAGTGTTCCATATGTTTTAAAGAAATAGGCTTTGAATCTCAATGTAAGAGATTGTACATAAAAATCAAAGACAAAAACTATGTAGCTCCTTAAGTTTTTCTTTATTTAGATGTTTTGTCTACCAACTTAATTTTTAATATGTGCTTTTGTTGAGAAAAAATAATTTTGCCTAATTCAGACGTTATGTAAAAGTTGTTTCAAAATATGGATTTAGGAAGGAAATAGAAATAACATAGAAAGGAACTAGTAAGTAGGAGAGAGCTGTAAAGAAATTTATGGGTATGAAGATGTATTTTTGGTAAGGAAGGTTACAAAGAAAAGAGAGGCTGATATGGTAGCTCGTGCCTGTAATCCCAGGCTTTGGGAGGCCAAGGCAGGAGGATCCATTGGGGGCAGGAGTTCGAGACCAGTCTGGGCAACATAGCAAGACCCTGTTTCTACAAAAAAATAAGAAAAGTTAGCCAGGAGTGGTGGCGCACACCTGTAGTCCCAGCTTCTTGGGAGGCTGAGGCAGGAGGATCGCTGAGCCCAGAAGTTCAAGGCTGCAGTGAGCTATGATTGCACAACTGCACTCTAGCCTGGGTGACACAGTGAGACCTTGTCTCTAAAAAAAAAAAAAAGAAAAGAGAATAATTTTGTATGAGAAAGAATACTGTGTAGTAAAATGGTTATTTAGGAAAGAGGAAGTTAGGACAAAGGAGACAGGCTTAACCATGTGGTGGAATGTCTGTGCAGGTCATGATAAGGTTCATGAAGGATGAATTTATGAAAAGCATTTTGCATGTAATCAACTTGACTACAGTCAGAAGGGAATTATTTATGTCTTTCTAAAGATTGAGCTTTGCTATTAAAAATACACTGAGACAAAACTAAAAATTTGGTCTATGTTAGAATAAGGTTTTCTTCAAGTGTTAATCTTAGTAGAAATTGCAAGAGGTTTTGATTTTTAATTCTGAAATGTGTTTCTTTATATTTTCAACCATCTCCTGGACTGCAGCTTCTTCCTCTTTTATAGTTTCTATTTCTGCCATATTTCTTTCTGAGATCCATTTAATTTCCTTAGTTTCAGGTTAGAAATGCTGCCGCCTTCATTTATTTTTAATTTTAATTTAATTTAATTTAATTTTTTTGAGACAGAGTCTCACTCCATTGCCATGAGTAGAGTGCCATGGTGTCAGCCTAGCTCACTGCAACCTCAGACTCCTGGGCTCAAGAGATCCTCCTGCCTCAGCCTCCCGAGTAGCTGGGACTACAGGTGCACACCACCACACCTGGCTTGTCGTCATTTAGAATGGTAGTTTCATTTCTCAAAGTAGAGTTTTTCTCTTGAAGTTTCTCAGAATCCTATCTCAGAAGTTCGTCTTCTTCTGTATCTCCCTGCATGTGATTTTCAGGTCAGCTGACCCCTACTCACCCCTGAGCTACAATAATAATGATTATTGCTTTTAGCACTGAATTTTGGGATAGTGTGTTAATATAGCAGTAGCTAAGTGATACAATTCTTTACGCACTAATGGTGGCAACTTGGAAAGCAATGTTCCAGGTGGTTTTCACATGCTCCCCTTGTAATACTTGCTTCTGCCGAGTGAGTGGCCCAGGCCACAACATTTTAGGCACTTCATGCATGGCTGGTGGCAATCTTATAGTCCTATCATACACAGTGCAGTAACCAGGAACAGAGCAACAGCAGCTTATCCACTCACCCTCCACAAACACAAAGAGCCCACATTGCAGCAGTCTGTAGATCTCCTTTTTATTAGTGTTTATTGAGATTATAAAATATAATAAGTTATATATACAGAATTAGACAAAAATATTGACAATTAAGACTTCACTGGCAAAGGGCCACAGACTTAGCCTGGGGTATTTTCTGAATGTTTTTTACTATTTCAAAATAATGACTATCTCCATACAAAAATGGCAGGGTGGGGCCCCAGGTTTGGTCAGTGAGAATTATTAATGGCTTCATTGATTATGAATTCCATGATGTAGGCTAAAGATCATCAGATCATTGTTTGATTTGTTTCCAAATAAGCAAATGACAAGGAATGTGTCACTATATAAGGACTAGCTCCCTAACACGGCAGGTTGAGAGCCGATGGAACACGGCCTGATGCCAGCAGGCCTGCTGCCCCCGAGTCCCAGTAGCATGGAACGGGGCCAAGCACCCGGCCCAGGGACAGCCGCCCCCTCCCCTTCACTGAGCACGCTGCCCTAAGGAGGGTGCACGCTGTTATCTCGGGATAGCCTGCTCGTCACAAGTGACATCCGCAGTGTAATTAAGGGGAGACTCTCTTCATCACTATCACAAAGCAGGGAAAGGATTTCAAAGAGGAATTAAAAGGATAATTAAGCTTTGCCATGGAGTATTTAGCTTGCAGGATTTATCAAATAGGTTCTGAAAAACAGCAGCAAACAGACACAGTAAATGATGATATTAAATATTCAGGACCTAATTATGATCCTCTCACAGTATGTTCTGCATTCATTGGCAGGAAATTGCTTGTTGGTGATAAAGACATGACTGATTTTCCCCCAAAAAATATTTGTTCAGCCATGCAACTGTAATTGTAGAAACTTTGCTTTATAAGTCAGTGACTTTTTAAAGTAAGCATCACTGTCAGGTCTGTCATCAGGGAGCTCAGCAGTGGTCACTGCCTGGTTTCCGAGCTCTTGGCAATTACAGGTGGATTATGAGAATCTGCCAAGAACAATACCAGTGTATTAACTTTATCTCCATAAATGTTATGCCAAACAATTGCAGTTACTGTGAAAATGCCAATTCTGAGTTTTTCTGTTTTTATTCCCATTTTACTTGATGACCCACACTGTATTCACTGCCTACAGCTCCACCTTCATTTTGCTCACCTGAACCTTACTTCCTTGATTACGGAATCACCGACTAACCTCTCCTTTCCAGAACAGAAACTGAGGCTGAGGGATGGAGAGGCTCCCTGGACTCTGAGGCCAGGCATCCCACTGCACCGCAGGGCTCCACTGTCCCTGGTGGGCTCGGAAGGCTGAGCCCGAGACTGTCATGCTGGGGCTCGGCCACAGGCTCAGACGCTTTCGGAATCTAGACTTGTGCATGACCGAGTTCTCAGAAGTCATCATCTCCCTTTCTAAGCAGAGTGGATCACTCATGTCTGACTGAAGCAAAAACAGTCTGACACATGATAATCTAAATTGCTGTGTCCTTGAGCACTGGTGCCCCCAAAGGGTCAAATCTGCCGCGGATGAGGGTGGAAAGCCATTCACATGCAATCCTGAACCCCGGGGTCCCCAGGCCTAGGACTCAGGCAGTAAACGACACTGGCTGCTGCACGTCTGCTGTATAGGACAAACGCACGCCTTGCATGTTGGTGACACGAAGCAGCAGAGTGAGCTCTTCCACTGTTGACCGGAAGGCCTGCAGGAACATAGATGACCTCAGGAAAACAGGTAAAGTTATCCTAATGATGTTAGCAGACTTGTACTGAACCCGAAACAATGCATGGAGGCGGGTGTCTGCATTTTATAGGCATTTTACCAAAACTTCTGAGTTTGCTTTCTTCGTGAGGATGCCCTCCTTCATTTCCCCCTCGGAACTTATATTACATTTTCTTAGCATCTCTTCACTTGGCTTGTTTGATGTCTTCCAGCAAAGTGGTTTGTGAACATGCCTTCCTTGTGCCTCCCACTGGAGTGCAAGCTCCTCAAATACAGGGGCCAGATCCTTCACCTCCGTCATCCTCACACGGTTCGGCTCATTGGAGTACCCAACAGCGTCTCTTGAATGAGTCAACGGTGGGCTGGTGGGCTAGATGAGTGAATAAACATTTACTCTACCTGGTGAATCACAGGTGGGCTGCTTCCTTTACCTTTACCTTTGGTTAGGCTGGAAGACCAGCCTCATTTCCTCCAGCTCCTTGAACAGCCTAAGGCACACGGCAGCCTATCACAAAAGCCTGGATTCTTGGTGGTCCATCGGCACCACTCACAGCTGCAGGGCCCTTGTTAGGTCCGTGGCTGGTCCCGGGAGGACAGGCCACGGGCTTGCTCCTCAGGAAGCCACAGGTGGCTGGGAGGCGGGCGGCACCACCCCTGCCCACTCTAGGATGTCTGCGCACAAGGACTCCACGGCATCCAGTCGCTCGATCTGCACGAGTTTCGTGAGCAGCTCGGGGATGCTGTAGCCCGCCGTGCTGATGCGGTCAAAGAGCTGCATGCCGTCTGTCATGCCCCCGATCTCATCCCGCTTCAGTCCGAAGCTCTCGGCAAGGTGGCGCCACGTCTTCACGATGGCCTTCTCGGAGTTGTACGTGGAGCTGAGCATCCGGCTCGTCTTCTCGAGGCAATCAAAGGGCAGCTCCGTGGGGCTGAGACCTACAGACACCAACACCACAGTCAGATGTCACAAATGGCAGTCAACAGAAGCCTAACACCCTTCATTATTTTTAAAACCTTCTTAAAAATTCTAAAACAAAACACAGATGCAGAAAGCCACACAAAACAAACGCATAACTTAAGGCAAATGACACGTAGAACGTTGCCAGCCACAAGAGAAGCCTCTGCATGTACCCCAACCCCAGTGATAACCCACCCCCACTAGGAAAATAACTGCTAATATTGCCTGTGTAGTAATCTCCTCATGGCCACCATTTTCAGCAGTCCTCCAAGACTTCAGTGCAGGTTATCCTCAGTTGGGTAACCCTGCCTTAAATGGGACTAGGCTGAGGGGGTCAAAGGGACAGTATGATGTCCCTTTATAGGGATAGTGGACAACTTTATGAAGGGTGCTCTCAATGACAGCCCAAGGCTGCGGTTATCTGAACCAAGTCACTGCCAACTCAGTGGCCTGATGGTTCTTGGCCCTAACTGTACATTAGACTCACCTAGGAGCATTTTAAAAATGGATGTATTTCTACATCTGGAAGATGGAGCAGATATACTTTTCCCTATTCCTCCCATTAAGTAAAGCTAAAAACCCAGAACATTATGTATAAAACAAACATAAGACAACTCCGAATAGTGGAGAAAACACAGACCCACTAGGTACCTCGGGACCCAAGGAATGGCATGGTGGTGAGTTCCTTGGTTTTTCTTTTGCCTCATATATTCCAGATGTGGAGCTGAAGTGTCCAGCAATCCAGAAATAATAACAAGCACAGAAAAAGATAACCCTAACAGAAGTCTGCTCTCTAGCCAAAGCACTCGGAAAAGAGCAGCCTAGCAAGAACAAAACATAGACAATAATGGCTCTATTCACCCGAACACCCCCACCCAGGCCATCAAAAGCTGAATTGGGAGTCTAGACTTTGACCCTCACTGGGCAGTAACGCTGTGCCAGGTGGTGTCAGGGAAGGACACATAGGGACCAGCTACTGACAACTCCCCTCCCCCGGTGGTATCACTGGAGGTCAAGTGAAAAGCCAGACTCCCACACCCCAACCAGCAGTAAAAAGGAGCTCCCCCTTGGGTGTCAATGAAGGCTGAGTGGGGAGCTTGGCGTCTGCCTTCACCCCCATTCTCCTGCCGCGAGCACCACTCACAGCTGCAGGGCCTTCTAAAATAAGGCTTAAATAAGATCCAGAGTCTTATAACATGACATGAAAATGTCCAGGTTTCAAAATAAACTCATTCATGATACTGACAAACAGGAAGATCACAAATGAATGGAAAAAGCCAATCAATGGAGGCAAACACTGAGATGACAGAGATGTTAGATTATCTGAAAAGGATTTTAAAGAAACCATAATAAAAATGCTTCAACAAGCAATTATGAACATACATAAAACAAATGAAAAAGAAAGCCTCAGCAAAATACAGAAAATGTTAAAAAGAACCAAATGAAAATATTAGAACTGAAAAAATAAGATAACCAAAATCAAAAGCTCAGTAGGTATATTCAATGGCGGAATACAGACAGAGGAAAGAGTCTGTTAAGAGAGTGAAAAGATAAGCTAAGTAAGCTACAAAATGGAGATAATACTTGCAAACTACATATCCATCAAAGGACTAGCATCTAGAATATGATGAACTCTCAAAACTCAACAGCAAAAAAATCACACAATCTAATTGGAAAATGGGCAAAAGACATGAAGAAACATTTTACTGAAGAGGCCATACAGATGACAAACACAAGAAAAGATGTTCAAACATTAGGAGTGCAAATTAAAAACACAATGAGATATCACAACACACCTTTCAGAATGGCTAAAATACAAAATGGTAACACCACCAAATGCTGGCAAGAATATGGAGAAACTGGATCATTCATACATTGCTAGGGGGAATGTAAAATGGTATAGCCACATTGGAAAACAGTTTGGCAGTTATTAAAAACACTAACCATGCAACTAGCATATTCCAACAAACACATTCCTGGGCCTTTATCCCAGAAAAATCATGACTTATGTTCACAGATAAACCTGTACACAGATGTTTATAGTACCTTTATTCCTAATAGCTCCTAACTGGAAACAACCTAGATGTCCTTCAATGAGCCAATGGTTAAACAAACTCTGGTCCATCCATACTACAGAATGCCACTTAGCAATAGAAAGGAACTATTGACACACAAAACAACCTGATTACATAATATATGATTCCACTTTTATATCGTCTTTGAAATGACAAAATTATAGAAATCGAGAACAGATTATTGGTTTCTGGGCGCCTGGGCCATGAGGGGGGTGGGAATTGAGTGTAGCCATACAGTGGCAACAGGAGGGGTCCTTGTGGTGATGGGAATCACTAGCTTCATGGTATCAATATCAATATCAATGTTGTGACTTCTGTATATAGTTTTGCAAGATGTTATCATTAGGAGAAACTAAGTAAAGGGCACACAGGATCTCTCTGTATTATCTCTTACCACTGCATGGTAAGGATCATCTCAAAATAAAAAGTTTACTTGAAAACAAAAAAATCAAAAGACATGGATGCCTGGGACTCACCCCTGACTAATTACGTCAGGGTGTGGGTGGAGGTCGGGTAGGCGGAGAGAGTGCTAAGACCTGCAGGTGACTCTGAGATTCAGCAAGGCTGGCACTGCTGGGCTGCGGTTCTCAGCCGTGGCTGTGTCCCCATCACTGTGGGATTAGGAGGCACGTGTGCCTGGGCTGCCAGGGTGGCTGAGGACACAGGCTGCAAGCTCTGCCCCCACCCAGGCTCAGTGGAGGGGCTTCTCTCGTGTGTGAGGTTCTAAAAACTGAGGGGAAAACCACTGTCCCAGGGGTACAGATTCTTAATACACTTTGGAGCAGGGAAGAGCTTTCTGAGAGAAGGAACGCAAGTCCCTAACCATCCTGCATTGGACAGCCGACAGTCCAGGCCGTGCTAGGCTTGATGGGACTGGCTGACCTGGGCATGTTTCTAGGGAGAGATGCCACCTTTAGGCAGGCAGCCAAGAATTCTTGGCCTGGGAACTCACCGCAGTAGAGTTACGTCTGGCCAATGCAGCACCTGACCAGCAGGCCTGCCCAGGCACAGCGGGCTGCTCTTGGGGGCATGGGGATGACCAGGCGTCTGCAGAGAGGGGCAGATGCCAGCCAGACAGGAAGCAGGGAAAACCCCTGCCATTATGGGTTTATCTTTGGGGTGAATAAGAAGGTAATTTAGAGACTGGATTTTGCAGGGATTGGGAGCTGAGGATGACGATTTCAGACTGCAATGTTGATGCTCCTCGTCCTGCTGCCTCTTTCCTGCCCACACCCGGACTGAGGTTGCCCTGAGACAGTCTGACTTTGGAAGGGAGAGAGAGGCTCCCAAGGCCACTGGACGCTGTGAGTCACCAAGGGAAGGGGAGGGGGAGGCTAAGCATTGGATGAATAGTCATGTTCCCTGAGGATGACGCCAATGGGCAGACTAGCCTGGGGGCGATGGGGACCCTGCGGGTATGAGGCTCCACGGCTCTGCTCCCTGTGCATCAGTGGGTGCCTGGGAAACGAGGCAGATGCCTTGTAACAGCTGGGAGCCAATCCCGTCTCCCCCACATTTGACAATCCGGTGGGCAGCTTTGTTTAGTCCCCGCCCAGGAGCACCAGGGCTCACGGCCCCTTCCCGCAGCGGACCTCCGGGCGGTTGGGTGGGGACCACCTCTGGTGCGGGTCCCCAGCAGCTCTTTCGCACTTACCTTCCACGACTCCGCACACGTTGGCATACACGTCCAGTATCTTCTTCCTTCGGCTCTGAATCTATAAAAAAGAGATAAGAGAACGTTCATCTTCATAAAGGGGGAAATGGCAGCAAAGAAGCAGCCTACACCTCAGCACTGGTGGACGCACACCGCGCCCTGCCACCCGGACCTCGCTCCTAATTCACGGGGAGAAAGGATTTTCTTGGGTTTTCCCACTCAAACATGTTTGGGGCACACCAGGGGAGCTTCTTGGGCTCCACTGGGCAGTCAGACTCACAATATACCCGAGGCCACTGTTGGCATCAGTCTGTCTGGAAGGGGACCGCAGGGAACCCCGCTGGCCCCGGGGTAGGGGGAGGGACCCTCCTCCGGAGCATGTGGCCTGGCGCAAGGAGAGGAGGCCCACAGCACATAAGGGCTCGCGTCCCTCTTGTAACAGCCCTGCAGGCCTCTAGCGTCCTTGCGAGTGGCTGCCCCATGACAGCGGTCACTGCGCTTGGGGAAGCCTAGAGCGGGACATCCCGTCAGACCAGGCCACAGCCAGGATACCACGTGGGCTCTTTTACTACCAGCGGTGCTGCCTATCACTGCCACTGTCTTGCGCTCGGATCTGCGCCCAGGGGTACGGACCAGAGAGGGGACTGCAGGCTCAGTCGGCAGGAGCCGGGGTGGGCTCTGCCCACACCACAGCACATCCCAGGGCCTACTGCGGGGGATAAAACCCTGGGGACAATTTGTACATGTGAGCCTGTTTTTATATTATGTATACAGGAAAAAAACATATGCATATTACACATGTAGAAAATTATCTGGTTGGATATATGCCAGTATGTTTACAAAGGTTTTCTTCTGTCTGTTGGCATTCCAAGTGATTTTAACTTTTTTTCTCTTTACGTATTAATTTTCATTTTCATTTATCAAGTGATATAATAAAAGAAAGAAGAGTTTCCTCTTTTTACTGTCTTGCTGTGAGCCTTCCCTCTGTCCAGGGCTCCTCTGTTGGACTTTTGGAGAAACACCCTGTGTCACAGGAGAGCCCGTTTAACAAGAAAGTTCTGGCGGGACAGTTTCCCACCACACAGCATGACGAGCTCTGCGGGAGCCTCACCCCGGCTGACTTGTTGCTGGCGGGGGACTTCTCCCTGGCCAGGTGCACCAGTGACAGCAGGCACAGCTCTGGGGACCCCTGCTTGTCCGGGGCGGGCTCCTCGTCACTGTCCACGCTGCGGCTCAGCAGCTGCTCCTTCTCGGATGAGGCGTCATTCTCGCTGCAGAGACAGGAGGGACGGTGGTTAAGGTGCCCCGGGGGGTTGCAGCTCTGACAAGTTCTCCCGGTGGTGACTTGTGTCACCCAGGTATGGAGAGTCCAGTGCAATGACTTGTTCCTCAAGGTGTGCTGAGCACCTCAGGGGCACTGGGCAAGGGGATGCAAGATGAGACAGACACATTCCTGACCCCTGCTCCTTTCCAAACAAGTCAACACCCGCAGCATGATCTGCAGGTGGCTGTGTGGGGGCTTCACAAAGGGGCAGTGGAGCTCCAGGGGCCGGGGCTGCCCCTGAGCGTGGGGATGGCACCTGCTCATCCGTGCACCCGCCATCTGTCACACCCTGAAGCTCAGTAAAGGTTCACTGAGTATGTTCTAGATCCCTACACTTAGTCCCAGTAAGTACCAAGTTCGGCAAACAAGTTTATGTAGCCAGCACTGGATCTAGGCGGGCTCTCTAGAGTTACTGAAAACAAAGCCTTGTGCCTAGGAAACCCCCTTGTGACCAGTGGGGTGAACTGGCTGAAATGTGTGCACCACAGGAGGGGACAGCAAGCCCTGGTGGGTAGGCAGGGTGCATGGCCACACACGATGAGCCTGGGCTCACGCCACCCCACCTCTCCCTGCCCAAGTCCACATAGGACCCAGGCCGGCCCTAGACACATGTGGCTTGGAGCTTAAACTCTCAGCACCATTCCAAATCTATGAAAAACAATATTCTTTTTTATAGGCATCCTGCTTGTTTCCTGTGGTTTGGCTGAAGACTTTCTTTTTTTAAAGGATTATATTTGCTAGTAACTAGGTTACAGCAATGAAGCCCATATGCAAACAGTCCTACAGACAGGATAATACACAAGAAATAAAAATAAAGATGAAGCCACTGGCAGAACCCACATCTCATGAGGCCCTGGGGCCTCACGAAGAAGTCTACTGGGCCGTCCCTGTCCCAACCTGACAGCAGGTGAAATAAATAGAAAAACTGTCCCCACAGATGACCGTGTGGCCCCTGAGCCTGGTCTCCAGGACCTGAGAATGGACAGGAGGGACGAAAGGTCAGTGCCTCAGCTTTTAAAGCACAATTGTCGGGTTTTAATTTTTATTTAATGTTTGTGTAGGAAATAAATATATAATTTTTCCAAGTAGGGTCCCCTGATTTTCCCTGTCTTCAGATGAAATTCAAGTCATGAGGCTCGTCTCTGCCCTTCTGACTACCCCTTTTTCCTGCTTTTGGGAATAAGAAAGGCCAGAGGAACAGAAGGGGAGAGGCTGAGGAGCAAACTCTGTCCCCAGTGAGGCCATGTTTAAGAGCCGGAGCCACCCAGCGTGACCGGAGCCTGGCTTTGGTCGTGGGAGCAGTGGCTCGGACCTGGCGCCTCTCGCCGGTGTGCACAGTGGGGCGTAGGCCACAAATCCCCTGGGGTGAGGGATACGGGTGTGAAAAATGATCAATCAGAATCGAGGCACTTACAGGAAAGAACCTCTCTCCAAGGGCTGACTAGTTTTACACACACAGTCCACTCTTCTTTCCTAGTATGCAAAGATCTCAGGATTTAAGTTTGATTCCTGGCCTTGTGTCAGGAGCGATGAGACACACTGGCGTTCTCCAAATGAGACAACGCACGCAGCCGAGCTTTACAACGCCAGAGCTCCACACGGACGCGGACTGCTCACCGTTGCTAAGCAGGGAAGGCTTCCAAGAGTTCACACATCATGGGAAGATCATGGGGTGGGTGTCGGGGAGGAGGGTTTGCCTCTGCTCTGCCTGTAACTGCTTTGGTGACCTTCTTGTGGCCTCTGTGCCCCAACTGCAAAGGGAGGCAATAGGGTGGATGGGGTCCTTCCGGCACCAGCCCACCTGGGCGGAGGCACTGGGAGCCGACACTTTGGAGTTGACCCGTGGAACCTCAGCAGGACCAAGTCCAGTGACCATCTAGTGGGGTGAATAAAAAGTTTGCTTCCTTCCCCCCAAGCTGTAAAAGCAGGGGCTGGTTCTGCACCCTAAGGTGTGGTAGACGTGGTAGAGTTTCAAATGTCAGATCTCTTCCTCAAGAGGCCTCATTCCACCACGTGGCTTGTCGGAAGCCTGGACTTGGACCCAGCCCTGCTGCTCACTAGTGTGTGGCCTTGGGCGAGTGACAACTTCCAGACCTACAGATGGGGATGATGTTAGCGCCTTGATCCTAGGGCTGTGACGGGAAAACACATTCACAGACCGAGCAAGCGTGAATGTTGGCTGTCATCTGCATCAGTATCACCAGTGTCGTGGTGATCCCAGCACTGCCTGGGCCCCCGTGGTCTGGAGAAGGGGCACAAGGAGGGCAGGTGGTAGACAGAAAGGCCCAGGGTGCCTGGAAGGACCCAGGGAGGAGCACCTGATCCAGAGGGGAGCAGCAGGCAGCCGTCACCACCTGCCTCTCACATCACCTGTCCCTGCCGGTCACTGACAAGGCTGACCGGGATTGCCCCTGTCTCTGAGAGCCCCCCGCTGTCCCTGGCCAGCCCCAGGTCAGGTGGAGCCTTGCAGTGACTCCGCTGCACACTCGACTCCCCTTCCCACTCAGGAGCTGGGGCTGCTCCACGTACCTCTTGGCGGGCTTTGCTGGAGCTGCTGTCAGCTTCTCGAATTCGTCCTTCTCAGAGAAGATCACCACAGTGTCTGCAGGGAGATGAAAGGTTGGGGAGGAAGGGCTTAGAACTGCTTCGAGCCGGCCTCTCCCTGCTCTGAACTCGCTCTTGGGCAGAATTGCCCGGTGACTGCCCGGCACTGCCTAGAGTAAGCACAGCCTGGGTGCCCTGGCCCATCTGAGCGATGAGGGAGCAGAGGCAGTGAGGAGGCCACAGACACTGTGCTCGTGGGGTGGTGCAGAGGCTGGGTCTGCAGACCTGGGGCCTCTTTCTTCTCCTCGTCCTTGCTCACTGGGGCCTCCACGCTCTTCCCCGGGTGGCTGGCGCAGCAGGCTGGTGGGGGAGAGAAGAGGGTAAGCAGCAGGCTCTCCGACAGGGTGAGCTGCTGGAGGGCCCGAGAGGGCGGGGAGTGGGGTGCAGGCTGTCACCTGGGGCAGAAGGCTTCGTCTTCATGATGTAGAACATGATGATGAGGACGATGGCGATGGCCATGATGAAGATGGTGGACATCGCGATGATCAGGGCAGTGGCCAGGTGTCCTTGGTTTGAGAGCTCTGCTGGCATCAGGGGAAAGAGAGCACGAGTGACCCAGGGCTCAGGCCCATGGCCCTGGAAGCAATGGTCCTGCCACTGGGACAGTTCCAGGGGACCTTGGAGTGAGGAATCTGCCTAATCTGAGAAGCAGCCACCACGCTCGCCCTGGCTGCCAGCTCAGGAGGCCCACTCGCCCCCTGGCCACCCTCAGAGTGGCTTCTCCAGACTTCTCTGGGAACACCACGGTCCACGTTTGCCTGGTTGCTCTTGGTTTTCCCTCTTTGGGAACCTGAGGGCAGGTTTGGTGTGGACAGGAAGAAAACTGTGAATGAGAGGGACCTGGAGGCAGCACAGTCCAACTTTGGGCATTTCCATGCAAGAGTCAGCTCCACGGCTAGAGACTGAGCTCCTGCTTTGGCTTTGTCTTGGGGTTCATGCAATTCCAACCTAAGTGTGATCGTAAGAGCCCAGGGCACAGTGGTGCTACCTGCTCCCTCAGCTCTGCCACCCCTGCCAGGAAGACCCTCACTTACCCCAGGGGCTCTGCTCACTTCCCTGATTAACATCGGCCTCGGGCATGTAAAATACCCTGAAGCTCATTCTAATTCTCTAAAATAACCAAACTGGACCCTGGTTCTCATGAAGCAGCACCCAGGTTCCCCACTGCCCACACTGTGGGTGGCAGGCATCTGAGGCTCCCACGGCATCTGGGGGAGGTGCCAGAGCTGTACCCAAAACATCATTTGGATGCCAGGTCTGGGTGACACAGTGTTTTGCTGTTCTCCGTGTTGTGTGCTACTCCCCTGGGGCCTGGTGGGAATGAGGTTCACACATCCCAGCACAGCGTTCCTGCCTGTGGCTGCACGAGTACGTAGGAGGCCCAGCGACGGGCTCGCCTCCCTGAGACGTGGGCCTAGATATGCATAAGTAACGGGAAGGAATTATACCCTCACGAGAAGGAAAGGACTGGCTCTGAGAGAAAGATTAGACTTTGGGGGTCCTCCCCAGTCGTTTGCATCCCTAGGGGGTTAGCGAGAATGAAACGTAGTTACTGAAAATGGACACACAGCGCCAAGGGCAGCAGGTGGACCTGACAGCCAGCACCAGGACTGCTGTTGACTCCGAACCAAAGCCCAGGAGGTGCTGGTCCCCCCGCCCGGCAGCCCCCCACATGCCTTCATCACCAGCACCTGCCAGTGGGCCTGGGCTACCCACAGAGCGATCTATTCCACTCCTTGCAGAGATAGTTACTACCTCCTGCAACTGGGGCACCGTGTGACTCATCACATAAGGGAGGTGAGAGGTGATTCCAGGTGGGAAGAACTCTGCAATCCTGGCTGATAATTATTCCCTCTCTTCGTCTTAGCTTTCACCTGCGCCCGTTAACTGTGGGCGATCAGTACCCAAGCGACTGTCATACCTTTATGGGTGTGCTGGAAGGGGGACAGCGTGCTGCTGCCGGACGTGCTGGGGAAGCTGGCGGAGACTCCCGAAGTGGCTCCCACACCTGCAGGGGGAACAAAGTCACCTCGGGTGATCCGGAGAAGTGCCACCTTCAAAGATGGAAAGATTTGGCAGTTGAGCTAATTGATCTGGAATTCTTGATCGTGAACAGGCTGGAGGGACGTGGGCAGGGGAAGGCCAAATATTTTTATTTCTTAGTGTGTTTAATGATCCCTAAAGATTCTGACCTCTCATGGTTACTGTTCTTTAAATAAAAAGACACTAAACAGCAGGGAGGGGCAGGTTGCAAGTCCCACGGGCTCAGTTTTCCCCTGAACCGAGACAGGGCATACGCTGTCTCTGAAAACGAGGAAGTCTGGCCGCGTGGTGCGCACACCCGTAATCCTGGCACTTGGGGAGGGCGGGTGGGAGGGTCTTTGGGGCGGGGAGTTGGAGGCTGCAGCAAGCTATGGCGCTGCCACTGCACTCCAGCCTGGGCAACAGAGTGAGACCCTGCCTCAAAAACCACCCAAAACCAAGGAAAAATAGTATGTGCATGAAAGTATTATCAGGGTGATAGTAGACTAATTCCTTCAACTAAACAGAGCAGGAATGTGTTCTTAATACTTTTTCTAGTCATACAAGTAATATATGTTCACTGTTAAAAATTTGGAAAAAAATAAGAACATGAAAAAGGGTTAACAGAACCACCCAGGGCCTCACATCTGAGTTGACTCCTGGTGTGTTTCCCTCTAGGGTACTTCCTAAGATATAGTTTTAAAATACTGTGACCAAGCTGTTCAAGAGCAGGGATTCCCTTCGCCTTCTCTCAAAGCTATGATTCATAAATACCCCTTCTATGGAGAGAGTGTCACTCAGCAGGATAAAATGGAAGCTTAATTTGCTATAAATCAAAATGCTAAACGACTGGGTAGCTAAAACAAACAAAAAGGTTTGCCCCAGAAAAGACAATGTCCTGACGGTCAACCTTCTTGTAAGCTGGACTTGTGTCTTGCAATTAATAAAAACAATCATGTTTCAAATGAACTTCCTTCTCTCACGCCTTCGTCTCACCAGATCTGGAGAAACTCGTGAAGTGGGTTTGCACCGCAGAAAGGCAGCCCCTGTGTCAAGGACAAGACCGACGGCTGCCCTGACATCCACGCCCCTAAGCCCGGCCCTGCGGCTTCCCTAGCAGGTCCTTTTCTTTAAGAGAAGGTTCTGGGGGAAACGCATGCCCCTGCTGTGAGTGGTGTTTCTAAAGCCAACACTTGCTGGCTGGGGCAGCCCACTGGTCACTGAGATGTCCACCTCGTGTCCCCTATGTGGAGAGCAGCCCCACACTTCTCAGTGCTCACACCTTGTAAAACCAAGAAGCAACTCCACGCATGACACAGGGTGGGGACTTGGGAGGAAGCAGAGGCAGCCGCGGGCTCCTGGTGTGGTCCTCGGCTGCTGGGAGCGCCCACCACCCGGACTGGGAGGAAATAGAACTGTCGCTGGTGCATGAGAAATGTCCCCTGCCCACTGATGTTTCCTTGTGTTTCTGGATGGTAAATGAAAGATTTTCTCCTCCCTGGGTCCCAAACTTAGGATCAATCTTTGCTTTTTTTTTAATTTAGCCTTCTCACCTGGCCTCAGATCCGAAGTCCTACTGGGGATGGAGCTGGAGGGGTGGGTGCCTGGCGGAGGGGCCTTCCTGAGTGCCCTTTGGCAGCCCCGGTGCGATTAGGTGGCTTCTGTGCCTGTTTGCTCTCACTGGCAGCAGCCTATCACACTTCCCCAGGTGAGCGCAACACGGGCGCGGGGCACAGCTTCAAGCATGACCTAACTTCCTTTTTAAAAGCAGCAGGACATGGAAAAGCAGCTGATCTCTCTGCTGGGCAAGGGGCTCAAGGGAACTTAAGATACGCTGTCAGAAAAAAAGAACAGCCGTGGCTGTGTCTGTGGAGTTCTGTCATCTTCGTCTTCTTGTCCCTTCCTGCCGGGGCTTGTAGGCTGAGGCAGGTGACAGGGTTGGGGACACACACAAATATGCCCAGCCTGTGGTCTCAAGGGGGACAGTGAAGGCAGCCTAGCATGCACACGACTTGTGAGATGCCTCTGCAGCCCTGCAGGGCTGGTTAAACAATGATGTCCCCAGACAATCTGTGCAGGAAGCACGTCAGTGGCATCTTACTGCACCCACAGGCGCCCACCTGCCGTCAGCCAGCTGGGCGCCCACACTGACACTGGACGTTTCCCCCCAAACTGAGCTCCCGTTGTCACCAACCGAGCAGCCCTGGGCGTGCAGAGGGGTTGTGGGGTGCTCTCTGGTGTGCAGGCATCCCTGAGCATGTCTGCTTAGCTTGGGCCGAGTTCGAGGCAGCACTGGAGCAGGCGGGGAGGGGTCCTGCAGGGTCCACGCTCACCTCCCTCACGCAGGCTTGGTGCTGCAGCACACGGCTCAACCACACCTCGAGTCTAAGCCACGAGAGGTACAACGGGGCCCTGCGGTCTGTTAACCCACACAATCTATAAACGCGCCGTATGTAGCAGGGACAAGCTGGGCGTCTCCACAGAGGGCAAACAGTTTGGATTTTTAAAAATGATTTGCTTATTGATTCTTCAGAGCTGTCAGTGAGGGCGCCCCATGGCCGTGGCACTGGCCAGCACCCCCAATGGCGGGTCCTGGAACCACAGCTGCTCAAGGCAGGGCCCCCTGGGAACTGGCAGGACAGGTGGCATCTTGGCCGCCAGACCGGCTGTGCCAGAGTCTGTTTCCTGACCGGTCCCCGAGCCATGTGTGCCTGTTGCAGTCTGAGCAGCGCCGCTGCGTCAGAAAGGCTGGGCGCTGGCGTCTGGGGAGGCCAGGGCTTCACGCGTGAGTGTGGCGCTCACCGTTCGGCGTCACCTCAGAGCATTGTGTGCCTCTGAGAGGGAAACCGCTGGAGCACCGAGAGTAAGAGTGGACTTCTCAAAACGGCCAGTCCGCTCTGGACCTGACTCCGGGGTCTCAGCCACTGACAATAAAAGACCCAAGGACAATGGAACAAGTGCCAGGTGTGGGGCATGGGGCCAACCCAGTGCCTTTCTGTCGTCACTTCATTGGCCCCTCCACCACTGATTAGGGAGGAGTCCTACTTGCCCGTGTCCCAAGCCAGCGAGGGACACCTGGGCTGTGTGCTCCACCTGGGGTCAGTGCCCGGTGCTGGAGGGGGCAGGCCATGCACATTGCCTGCTGTCACACCGATCCTTATGACAATCTTGTGAGACAGACATCCCCATTTGGCACATGAGGAAACTGAGGTACGAAGAAGTTAAATGACTTTCCCAGGAGTGGAAACCTGTAATGAAACCCAAGTCTGATGCTGAATCCTTTCCTCCCGTCTGGAATGCCAGGTCACCGCGCCGAACCCCCATTTGTCATCCCCACACAGACCCCTCTCGTGGGGCCGTGCAGGGAAGAAGAAAGCCAGAAAGCTCTGGCCGCCCCAAGTGCATCTTGCTCTTCAATTTGACTGAAAAATAACCAAAGGACCTGTCATCTCACTTCGCCGGGGCCTGCACAGTCACTGAGCGCTGCTCGAAGCCGGGTTCCCCCGGTCAGAGATTTCAATCCAAGGAGACAACCAACCCAAAGGCAGGACTGATCTGTGACCCAATGGCTGTCCTTTTCCTTCTTGCTGCTTGACAAGCCCCCAAACTGTAAAGATTATATTCCATCTTAAAAGTAATTCTGTGTTGCTTTTTCATTTCTCCTCAGGGTTATTGGAGGGGCTGCGTCACAAAGGCCAACGCCACGGGCACTCGCGATGTACTTCCAGGTGGCTTGGTGGGCGAAAACTCACCCGGGCCGCACCACAGCCAGGCAAGCGGGCACCGCTGGGCGCTCCATCGGGCAGCTAAGATAACTCGTCTAACTCGGCCAGTGACGGGCCAGCGCCAGGGCCCATAACCCACCCCAGCAGTTCTCACGCTTGTCAAAAATGGGGAGGGCCCAGCAGTGTGACCTGACAAACCCTTCTAGGCAGTTGAAGGCGAATCACTGCCCTGCCGTACTCAGCTTCCCACTGCCATGCAGAGAGGCCGCCATTGCTTTAAGGGTAGAAAAGCAATCGTGCGGCACAGATGCCTGGGCAAGGGCTTCAACCCCGGGGTGTGGCGGAGAGCTCTGGCTCCCCGGCCCCATCCTCTGCTGAGGTGGCCCGGCGCTAACTCAGGCGTCTCCTCAACATGCATCTGCTCAATCTGCGGCATCTCGGGCACCCGTGGCCAGGGGCCCTCGGCACATCTCCATGACGGTGGTCTGCAGAGCCCACCACTTACCAATGCAGAGTACCAAGGGCGTTAACTTCGCTCAAGGTAGATCAGACAAGGAAGGTGTGAGTAAAGGTGCCCTCAATCACCTGCTGGACCTGGGCAGCCAGCCAGCGCCTTCAGGGTCCTGGCAAGATGAGGTCTCCCCAAGTCCCTGGCTTTCCTGGGCTGGGGCTGCTGATGGCAGTCCTGTGAGTTTGGGTCTCCATGACTTCACAGGGGCTGTGGTCCTAGCCAGCCTTTCTAGCTCTGACATTTCTGCTGACTCCAGAGCCAGTGTCTCAGGTAAAACGATCTCTGGATTGATCTCTCCAGGCATGGTGGTGCACACCTGTAGTCCCAGCTACTTGGGGGGCTGAAGCAGGAGGCTCCCTTGAGCCAGGAGTTTGAAGCCAGCCTGGGCAACGCAGTGAGACCCTGTCTCTAAATTAAAAAAAAAAAAAAAAAAATCTCTGGATTGAAACCAGCGCAGGGCAAGTGCAGGCCAGGAGGTGGAATGTCACTCTCTTTTTCATGTTCACACTGAGACCGCTGGCCCAGGCAGGGCTCCATCCACCCTGTCACACCACAAGGCTGAGCTGGTGGCATCTCTCCATTTCTCAGATGAGCAAACAGAGGCCTGGGGACTTGCCCAAGGGGGCTCTGTTGCCTCCCCGAGGCCTCAGTGGGAGCTGGTTTTCCCAAAAGCAGTTAAGGGCTGGGTGGGGAGTGGGATGCGCCCATTTGTAAAATCTCCAGGACTCAGGGGACCCACACTGCTGGACTGAGAGGCACCCCTGCCTGACCTGCGGCTCTCCTGCCAGGCGCTGAGGGCAGCCCCTGTGCCCGCGTGGGAGCTTTCAAACAGAGAGGCCCCTGGGGCGGGTTGCTTCTTTCCAAGGCTGCACAGGCAAAGAGCCTTTTCTAAAAAGGTGCAGCGTCTGACATGTTCCCAGACTAGGCCTTTGTCCCAGAGCATCCGGCACTGACTGCTGCAGAAGGCACATTAGGGATGGCAGCTGACTTCACCAGTCAGGCCTCCTCTCACTTGTGAATTAATTAGCATATGGATGGGAAAGAAAGCTCAGCTTTGAAGACAGCAAACCAAGTGGCAGGGCTCTTCTGCTTCAGCAAATTGCCAGGGAGGGAACGGCCCTTCCCTGAGGGCACTGCCCAGGGCCCACGGCACAGAAGGCAGGGAGGGGGCATCCTGTTTTAAGATGCAGGCCCTTACCCTGTTCTCCTAGACAAGATTCTTGGGAGAAAATGGGGGTGGATGGGGTCTTACAGAGAGAGAGTGAGGACAGGCAGGGTCCCAGGGGTAGCTCCTCCATCCTGAAGGCATCCCAGAGCCAGAGGGTCCAATGTTCCTGCAGCCCAGGGACCAGACACCCAGCTTCCTCCCAGCAGGCTGTCCTACCTTATTAGTCTCTCCCCAGACCACAGATCCAAGAGACCACACCGAGCCTCCCTCTGAAGCAGAGGTACCCGGCCCTTCCTCATAAATAGACGCCCACGAAAGTTAGATGAAAGGGGACGGGAAAGAAACAGCCCAAGGCAGGATGTGCTTTGTGGAATCTCTTTCAGTAACTGTATCATTTCTGCCTTTCCCTGGGCTTCACAACTGTCTAGCACTTTGCAGTTTCCTTGGAACTTAACAATGGTCTAGCACCTTGCAAGGTATCCATGCATCTGCGACCTCACTGGGTTTTCCAATGACTGCCTGGGAAGGGAGAGGTCAGATTTTAGTTCCCCTATATTACAGATGACAAAACAGGCTCATGGAGGTTAAGGGACTTGTGCAGGTAGCTGGTGGCTGACCTGCACTAGCACCTCAGCCTCTGGCTCAAAGCTCAGCTACAGCAAACCTCTCTCCCTGTACAGACCTGCTGCTGATGGGAGCATTTCCTCTACGCCTTCCCCACAGTTAATCTTGTCTGGGCATTGGGATGGGCCCCTCTCTGCCGCCCCCTGTGGTGAAAGATGGCAACGCTGAGCAAATGCCCTCCAGAGGGAGGGTCAGAGCACTCACATTCCTTGGTGTTGGGGGGAGCCAGCAGGCAGGAGTAGCAGACCATGCCGTAGATGTTCCTGGGCCTGTTCTCCAGCATGTAGTAGCTATGGGGGAGACAAGACAAGGCAGAGACAGGTGAGCTGTGGCTCCACAGACAGGAAGCGGACACCACGTACCAGGAGCAGCCCAGCCGCAGCCCGTTGTGTCCACTGCGTTTCCCTGGGGGTTTTCAGCATATCTTAACATGGAACATTCTTTTTCCAATATTGGGTCAGTTTGGGCCTTTCTTTTAATCTCCTCCCCTTCTCGGTTCCTTTCACCGGTGCATTTGTTTAGTGTGTGTAGCATGGCCACCCTCATCAACATCATCCACAAGACACCTACCTGCCCACCATGCAGAGCCCCTGTGTAGCTCTCCGGGGGTCTCGCCAACCAGGGGCCAGACCCCTTTGGAGGAGAAACATCCCCTTGGTGAGTGGGATGTTCCGTAGCCCGGTGGGATTAGGGATAAAAGTGTCTCTGCATCTCTCTGGGACACCTGGGACTCCCAGACCCCCTGGATGGTTGCTGAATGCCACCGAATGGAGCTGGCCACCAGAGTGTGGCTGCAGTGTCCAGAGAGGTCCACACCGGTGGCCTTAACAACAGCCTGCAACACGGCCAAGTCCTAACTGCTCCCTCCTCGGGAAGCACTTGACCAAAGACACCTGCGTACCTGCAAGCGTTTACACTGGGGGTGCACACACTTAAAGAAAGGGACAAACCATCCACAGTGACACTATTTGAAGTCTTTCAACCCCCAATGATGTTCCGTTATATCTTCTGAGCTCACCACGCCAGTCCCACGGCCACGTAACTGGCTCAGGTCCCGCTCTCAGGAGTCTGCCGTATGGTGGCATTCCCTGCAGGCGCCTCACCTCCTGGGCACAGCCGGGCTCACAGCTCTGCGGGCTTTGCCTCTCACCTTGGTGCGCAACCGTTTTCCATAAACAAACATTCAGCAGTGAGCAGGGAGCCATTTATCACATCGTGAGAAGTTGATTAAACAAAGGGAGCGGATGCCAATGCTTCCTCTATTACGATTCAAGAGATGAGAAATCCCTCTCCGCTACTGGATTTTTCCGTGGTTGTTCTTTAATCTCTTTTTTATTAGCTGCGCCCCACGAGGGCCCTGCTGACGGCAGTGGTAAGTGGCTGCTGGGGCGGGAGGGCCGGGTGGGGGTCTTTGGACTCCAGCCTTCCTGAGCTTGGACCACCACCAGTAACACCAGGATCATAATTGCCTGCTCTTCCTCAAAGCCTTTTATCCCCAGATCTCTGTGTATCTTGTAAACGTCAATTAACCCATCTCAAAGCAGCCTCAGAGAAGCCACACAGCCAGCTTTACAGCTAAGCCTTCTGGAAAAGCCTCTCTAAACATACCTCTGCCCCTTCCAGAAGCCGTCTCTCTGCTGGTGGAGCTGGGAGCCATGTGGGCAGATGGTGGTCCTGCCCCCAGCAGGGGGTACATGGCCTTGCAAGGTGACAGGGGCCAGCTGGCCAGGGCAGGCCCCACCTGTGGCTTTCTAATGTCCAGGGCCAATGTTGCCACATCTGGGGAACATCTCAGGCTAGAAGGCTGCTGCCTCCTCTTCCTCCTCCCTCCTCCACGGCATTCTCGCTCTGCCTGTGGTGATCAGCTCTGCCCCTGGCCTGAGAGGTGCTCGAAGGCAAGCCTGGGGCACATCTGTATTCCCAGCAGTTCCTGCTAGGTACTGAGGAAGGAAGGTTCTAGGCAGACACTGGTTGGACACGAGTGAATGATACTGAGGTCTTCTCTGCAGAAGTTCGAGATGCTGAGATGGGCTGAGGCCCTGACAGGCATCCCTGTCCGCCCTGATGAACCCCTGGGTGCCAGGCCTGGCTCTGTCATACGTGAAGCTCCCAAGCCACGCCATGGGTGTGGAGCACCTGGGCTTTTGGATGGGTGCCCATCGGGGCCACCACACTCTGAGCACCGGGGAGGTGATGGCTCTGTCCCAGGGCTGTGTCTGTGGCCTTTCCTTCTGCTGCAGGCTGTTGCTCGCATCCTGAGGGTCTCTTTCTAATTCCCTGGGAGCCTGGGTGGCTGCAGCTTCATGCTCCTGCCCTGACTGCCTGTGGGCCAAGCTGTGCCATGTGCCAAGTAACTTAGCGAAGGAACAACGCTGAAAGGCGCTTTTCAAAATATGTTGGCTCCAAGAGGCTGCTATGAAATTGTCCTGTCTCACCCGCCTGAGTGTTCCATGTCTCCCAGTAAAGAGAAGCGACCTTTTCCTACCGTGTATTGCCACCTAGAGCATGTTTAAATGTTACGGAGTTTATCTTCAGGCCTAACCCAAGCCCCTCAAGGTGTGGCTTGCACCTGCGTGTCTCACGCTGGGCTGGACAGGAACAGAGAACATGCTGTCTTCCACCCGACGCCCTGCACTAGCCTGAAGTCGAGTGTGCACGCAGGGATCTGTGGCCCCACCATACAGCCAGGTCCCTTCATCTTTCTGTAAAGGTCTAATTTCCTACTCTTTGATCCCTATGCTGATTTTTCCCTAGTTCTTTCTTTTCCTCCCCCGTTCTTCACAGGCTGAGCTGCGTAGCCCAGGACAAGAGTGAGTCTGTGGCCCTGAGGATCTTCCATCGAGGAGTCGACGTCCTCCAAGTCAATAAGCAGCGTGGACTTTCCCAGAGATTTCCTTTTCTCGGGACTCTTGAACCTGTAATGGGTACTGCTGAGTCCTCAGATGGTCCCTTTCCCTCCGACACGTGGGCGAGCAGAACAGGCCACGGTCTCCCTTCACCCCTGCCCCGGCCACCCGGCCCCAAGCTGCGGAGGGGCTGCCCTGGGGGCTGAGCGAGCCCCGGGAGGCTGGGGTAGGGGACCCAACTCTTTTCTCTTCCTGTCCTCCTGCTCCTGTCCCCGGGCCGCTCACACAGCCTTTCCCCACAGGAGGCCCAGGTGCTGCTCACTGCCCTGGGAGTGTCCCAGCCATGCACCAGGGGGGACGACCTGCCAGACCACAGGGCAGAGATGGCAAGGTGGCCAGGAACGAGGAGTCTGCACCTGTCACCTGAAAACCACAGGGATTCAGAAACGCACCCGGCCTTTTGTCCAGCTAACGACACCAACTTGCCAAACTCCTTGTAACCTTCCTGTCACATGGTGTGAGAGCCTCGTTTTGTTCTTCAAACTTGCCATGGAATAGGAAGCGGGGTGCCTGCAGGGACCCACTCTGGCAAAGACTTGCTCCTGCGTGTGTTGAGGGGTGGGGGTGCCCTGGGGCCCGAGGTGAGGCTGGGGGCCTTCGATGTTGGTGGCCTCGGGCTCGGAGTGATGGATTTGAACATTGCAGAGCCAAAATGAAACTGCCCACACCACTTTCAGATCGTGGAGCGACACGAGGCTCTGGGATGCACATGGAGATGCGTCCCCCTGCACGGGGTCCCCGCTGGCTCAGTGGGGGCTCTGGGCCTCGCCGCACCCTGGGTGCTGAAGGTGGTGTGGACTGAGCAGACTGCAGTTCCCGTGGAGCAGGAGGGGCCACTGGAGATTCCAGAGCCGGAAAGAACCTTGTAGAAGCACAGACGGCAGCCTCCCCACCACTGCTACGGGGCCGTCCACAGCTGTCAGAGTCCGTCCAGGGGCAGAGCGCTCATGCCCTTCCAGCGTCGAACTTCTTTGGTGATAAGACACTCTCTGGTAAATGTATTGGGACAAGGCACACTGTCTTCCTTGCCACAGAGTCGGCCTTTCTTGTGACCACGCGGCCCTGCCTATTGGACAGGGTGCGCAACGCACGGACCCAAGCTTGTCCCGCTGACTGGAAAGGCTCCGTGGCTCTAAGCGAACATGGAACAGGCTGCTCCACGCACACACTCGCTGCCCCTCCTAGATCATCTGGAACAAAATCAGGGCTGAATTTCACGGACCACTGATGGGTGGGTTCTCAGGTCCGAACTGTGGCCAGGTCAGAGTCAGCAGGGCTGCTTGGCGAGGCTCCGTGCTGCACCCACCTCCCCCTGGCTCCACAGAGCCGCCTCACAGAGCCATTCTGGACCAGTGGCTCTGGGTTCCCCGAGTATGCAGGTGACTTCCAAGTGCTGGCCCTTGGCCTGGCTGCCGCCCACAACTGCAAGCCTCTTTATCCATCTCTGCGTTAGACACCTTGGCACAGTCCCCTCAAGTTCCATACATACAGCCTCCACGCTCCCTCTGCCCCTCAAACCTCCCTTTCCTTCTGTATTCCACATCTGACCGAGTGGCACCACGTCCATGCGGCCAGCACACACCTCAGAGTCCCCATCTGAGCCTCTGTCCCCACCCTGTGCACTGGCCTGTAGCTCCAGCCAGTCCACCTGCCCAGGTGCTCTCAGACTCTCCTCCAGCCCCCAACACCTCTCTCCAGGCCTTGCACGTCCCACCACGTCCCTGGTCCCCAGGCTCCAAGTTCTTCCCTACTCAGCTGCTTCCCTCGCCATGGCCAGGGAAGCCATGTCCACCTGGCTCGGCGGTCTTCACAGTCACCAAGTGGGCCTCAAGCTGAAGGTCAAGTCTTCAGCAGTGGTTCCCAGAGCCTCGTCCATGGGCCCCACCTCTCTGGCTGGTCCGCACTCCACACACGCACTGTTTGCTCCGGCCACAGAGACCCAACCATAGCTCCGGGTGCCATCCCGCTGCTCAGCCCTCTGGGCCCCCACGTCAGCTCCTCCTCTTGGAGAGCTCTGTCCTACTTCTTAGCCTGGCCACCTCCCACCCATCCCAGCGTCCCCTCCAGAGGCCTTCCGAGACCCCTGCTGACCCCACCTCCCCAACCATGAGGCGAGAAGGCCTTCCTCGACTTCTAGAACATGGTGTGTGCCTTACTGCACTGCGCTGTGGCCACTGATTTCCTCATCTCACCCCTCCACCAAAAACAGAGGAACCATGCCTGTCCTCCTGGTCTCACGGTGCCCGCCTGGCACAGGCTTAGCAAAATAAGTGCTGGGTACATTAGGTTGCAAATGTCTAGTAAAGTGCTCACACTCAGAGGCTCTTAAAATAGGTTTTGTAAAGAGGTTCTTTTCTTCCCAAGTGAGCGTGGCGAGGTATATATACTTTTCTAGAGTTAATCCATGGAAGCTCTGCATTGCTTTCATGGGTCATGTATCTGCACCAATAAAAATCCACAAAATCAATCAGCCAATCAATCAATCAAGATAAAGTTCTAGGAAGCATGGAAGTCATCAGAGACTGATTGTAGCCATCCAGTGTCAAGACCCCAGTGAATTTCTCCAATTCCGAGTCAAGCCCGGTGTCTGCACGGAGCAGCCCCTCCGTGGGTGCTGGTGAGGTTGGTGGGAGCACGACACTGATGCTCCTTTTGGTGCCCCCGCAACACAGCAATGCACAACTGAATTATAGACCACCCAGCTATGGAACTTTTACTTTACCATGTTTTCTAATGTTTTCTACTATCTTCTCTGGTTATAGCTATCTGCTTTTTCCCATGTTGAAAACATAGGTTCTACAATCAGGTTCTCCAGCTTTACGTGTTCATTTGAGAAACACGTTTGAATCATAACCGGTGTCAGGACCCAGTTGTGGGTTGTCCAGAGGACATGTGGACACGTGGTCTGTAGCTCAGGAGGGGGGCCTGAGCGGGAGACAGAGCAGTGGGGAGCCCGGGGGTGGGGACAGTCACTAGCAGAGATGGTGGTAGAAACCATGGAAATGGACATTTCTCAGTAACACGTTGGAACTGAGGTTGTTTTCAGCAAGTTTAAAATACCTCCTGATTTTGAAGAGTTATTCACATTTCATATATTTCTAAATTGGTGAGTATTTGTGACTTTTTGGGGGACTTTCTTCTCCTAACACACTAATGCTTAATGTTACCTTTCGGATATATAGTTATTTTCTTCCTCCTCTTAATTTGATATAATGATCCAGGGAGACAACACGTGCACAAGCACATTGTGAAGTGTAGTGTGCTATTTGGAACACCACTGCCACTGTGACCACCAGCATCACCTCCCCCACCACTGCCATCACCTCCACCACTGCACCAGTGACGATCACTGCCGTCACCTCCACCACTGCGCCAGTGACGATCACTGCCGTCACCTCCACCACTGCGCCAGTGACGATCACTGCCGTCACCTCCACCACTGCGCCAGTGACGATCACTGCCGTCACCTCCACCACTGCGCCAGTGACGATCACTGCCGTCATCTCCACCACTGTGCCAGTGATGATCACTGCCGTCACCTCCACCACCATCACTTCCCTCCTCACCTTCACCACCTCCACCAGCTCTACCACTGGATCCTCTACCACTGGATCCTCCACCACTGGATCCTCCACCACGGCCTTGTGTCTGTCCGCAGCCCTTGCAAAGCACTGTGTTTTGTGTCCACTAGAGGGAGGAAGCGGCAACAGTCCTGGCTTAGCATTTACTGGGAGTGGAGGCTGTACCTTCCTGGCCCCAGGCAGACATTGCCAGTGTGTCCTGCCTGGAAAGGGGAAGATTTTATCTTTCTTTCAGGCTAACTGTATTTTCACTTTATTGTTTTTTGAAGACTTTTGATACATAACCAATTTAATTATAGGCATCACATGACTCACACATTCCTATTAGTAGCTTTTTCCCTCAGTGTTTCCAGAATACTAAAAATACTAAAAATAATGCTTTTGTATGGAATTTTAGTGTTCTTTCCTCCAAGTGTTCGACATGTGTTATCGAATGGTAAGTATTCAACCAGTTTGTTCCTTTTGGGTAGTCAGAAGGTATTATGGTGATTAAGGGCCACTTAAGCAGCACGGACGCAGAGCTTGGTGGGCTGCTGCCTGTCCTGGTTGCTGCCCCTCGTAGGATGGGACAAACAGTGGGCTTCATGCTGCACCGAGGCCTGCGGTGCCCACGGCCCTTTTCCCAGGTCCTCCCCGCTCAGGGCTTTCTGCAGCAAGCGTGCCGGGGTTGCCGGCAGTGCCCGTGCTTACCCAGGGAGACAAGGCCCACACTCGGCGTCGTTCTCCATGTCCCCTGGCGTCAGCACGGTGGCCCGGAAGAAGCCCTCACAGTCTTTGTGGCGCCTGCATATCTGGTAGCCGCCTTTGGAAAACTTCTCTGCCGGGCAGGGGACGCATCCATAGTCCTCATCTTTGGTGCCGTAGCCGCAGGACTGGCCGGGAGGGGTGGGGGGAGAGGGACAGAGGACACAGGTGAGTGCAGCGGCCGGACCACAAAAATCAGCCCCACAGTCCTTGGTCAGTGACAGACTGTTTCCAGAAGCTACCTTCGCCAGGCCTTGGCTTCCTGACTCTAGCCTCGTGCCTCTCCCCACTGGGCTCGATGCCACCCCTCTTCTGAGGGTCCCTGAAAGGAATTCAGCGAGCATCGGGAACGCCCTGTCAGTAGACACAGCCCTTGGTATCTGGCTTTTCTCAGCTCTCTGCAAGACCCCAAATGCTGAAACCCCGGCCGTCTCCCTTAGCAGTCTGCAGAACAGCCGTTAGCCTTCGCAGAGGAGACAGGAGGGGCCCTCAGGGGCAAGCGTGCTACTCTCGGGGGACACTTCAATCATGCTCCTGATTCAGATGACCTGGTGCTCATTTCCTCAAGGTAGAATAGGAAAGTAATCTTCTAAAAAAATGGAAACATCTGTTTACAAATGCTCAGCCGCGTCCCTCAGCCGGCGAGCACCGTTCCTGGGCTCACACCAGCTCACATCATTCAGTCTCCACGTCCAGTGTGCACAGACTTGGTTTACCCTGGTGACCACTCGTGCAGCAGTGCAGGCTCAGCGTGGGCAGGAAGGCCCCCCTGAGCGCACGCCAGGCCCAGGAGGGCTGAGGCCTGGCTGGTTGGCAACTGGGTCCTTACCATGTAGGGCTCCTCCCCCGGCCCGCACTGGGGACACTCCTGGCACAGCCCCGTGGTCTGGTTGTAGTACTCATTCTCGCCACAGTTTGAGTATTCCGCTCTGGCCGAGCACATCAGAGACACCTGCCACGAAAACGAGGGTCGTTTTGGCCTCCACGCCTCCTCGGAAACGCACGCACTTACTCAGGGTTGGCACCTGGAGACCCCAGGGCTGACTTAGGAAGGAGCGCCCGGGAGTAGTGGGCTCTGCCGGGGGCTCAGGGCTGGGAAGGTGCCGGTCAGTGTCACTGGGGCTGAGTCCCACTGACTCCTAGTTAGTCACCTGGCATGGCCACCCTCTGCCCCCCACCTAGAGCCACCTCCTCCCCCCCTGCTGTCAGAGCCCCATCCCAGCCCCGAGGCCTCTTCCTGATTCTCTCCATCCAGGCAACCACCAGGGAGGCGGTGGTCCCTCCCCCAGCCTCTAAAATGGGAGTGGGTGCGGGGAGGAGTCCTCTCAACTCCTGGGAGGGAAAGAGGAGGGCTGGATCTTCTGGATCTTTCTCAGCTGTGTGGCCCACAAGGGCTCATCACACAGGATTGGGCTGTGTATATCATAACACATATAAGCACTCAGGAAGTTTCTATCCACCAGACCCTACAAAGGAAGCTACCGACTAAATAAATCCCACCTGAGCTTGGGGCGCACTCAGTGCTTTGCAGGCACGGTCTCAGAAGCAGCCCGTGAAGGAGCTATTGTGATCATTATTCCCATTTTACAGCTGTGGAAACTGAGGCTGAAGAAGCTGAGGAACCGGTTGGGTGAGGGCGCGTGTGGGTGAGGTGCTGAGACCCACTTACCAGCAGGATGGGGAGCCAGGGCGTCCACTTACGGTCCCCCACACGGGCCATTCTCTCCCGAGGGGTCACCTGAAAGACATACCTCGTCAGCACCAGCTGGGCACTGGCAGAGGCCCCCCAACCTGGAGTCCAGCCACCGCCGTTGTGCTCCACGGGGTACAAGGCACTGCCCAGCAAACAGTGTGGGAAACGAACACATCCTAAGACAAGGCAGATTTTAGGCTGAGGCTGTACCCACGCCCCTTGGGCCGACTCCAGGGCCTTCCTCAGCATCACAACAGCGGCCAGGAAAGAGCCCAGGGAGGAAAAACCGGCGTTAAACCCTGGGGTCAGTGACTGATGTTTCACGTGCTCAGACGGTTTGCAGGAACCTGGCCTCACACCAGCCTTCAGTAGGGGAGCTCCAGGGCACAGGAGGACCCTGGAGAGACTGCCGGGAACCAGTCTGCTCCACCCACACTCACCAGCTCTCCCAGCCCACAGTGAGGCTCTTCCTGCTCTCTGCTAAGAACGGGAATCCAACCGCCTAATTTTGCAGTTGAGACAACTGGAGCCCAGAGAGGTTAAGTGACTTGCCTCAGGTCACACAGCTACTTAATGGACAGAGGATGGCCACAGCCCAGGCATTCAGATGCTTCTCACCAACTACGACATTAATGTACTGTTTTGAGGGGGGAGGTGTTATTTTTTCACTTTTTCACTCTCTGAATGGAAAACCTGTGTTTCTGACTCAAAGAAGTTTTACTTGGTATTCTGGTATTAATCAGCCTGGCTGTACAAAGAGAGATCATGTGCTCACATGAACACCTAAGTCCCCTAATTGCCACACTCTTGTCACAGTTGTTTGGCTTTGCCAAAACAGTATGCCGTCTTCTAGGGGCTGGGTTGTATGAGGAACCTTCCAGAATCAACCACTACTCAGACCAGAAGTCCAGCTGGACCGTGGGAATGCCCCCCAAGAACTTTCACCCTCAGAATCCCCTTGTCCTTAGTGAGCCATCCTGGTCGTGACAACCAGTAATTCTCAATCCTACACACCAAGGCCGATGAAAACACCGTGATGTATGGGCATGTTCTTTCTCTCTTGCCTCCTTTCTCCCTCCCCCCAGCTCCCTCCCTTCCCTCCTTCCTTTCTTTTGGAAAAGTCCTACAACATCCTAAAGGCATCAGGGAGAAAAGAAGCTGAAAGATTATTTATTGGAAATCAAGAAATTAGGTTGCAGAATGCAGGGACAGCTGAGTAAGTCAGGAGCTGGGAACAGAGAGTGGGTGGGTGACCAGGGCACCAGCTGGTGGAGCAGGGGGCTGCTCAGCAGGGCAAACCCCTTGAGTGGACACACACAATATTCTTTTCCAAATCCCCCAGACTCAAGACTTCACTTGGGGAGATTTTTGGAAAGAGAGTGCACATTTAGAAGTGCTCAATGCATAAGCACGCAGAGAGAGGCTGGTAGAGGGACAGCGTCTGACACACTTCCTGAGGGCCCCCGTGGGACACCTGTCCTGCCACCCCACGAGGGGAGCAGCCCACGCCCTGGCCCCCGTCAGAGAGGGTGGATAAGATCCAGGCAAGGCCTGTGGACATCACGTTTGTTTACCATTGCAACACACGAGAAACCAGCACAAAATCCTACAGAACATCAGTCCCTGGAACAGCATGCAGGGCTCTACCACCTGTTGTTGAGTGAAAAAGAAATCGTGCAGACAGCGCTCCGTGGCTGTGTCTGTAAAGGTTTCTCTGCACGGAAACGGGTCTGGAGTAACACCCACCACACTTCCAACAAAGATTTTTTGGCAGGGAATGAAACTGGGTGGGGTGACCAAGGACCGAGGGAGGGTTATGGGGAATATTCAACTTTTTATTTTATGCACTTCTGCATTGACTGAATGGTTTAAAAGAGTTGCATACAAAGTTTGTGATCAGGAAACAAGGCCATAAAGACATCACTCTGGGAAAAAGCGCCTCTCCCTGGTTGTCCCAGGGGGTGACTAGGGTCACTGACAAACGCCGGTAGGGCTGGGGCTGGCTCTTTCCCTGGCCCTGGCTGTCCGGCCCTGTTTTTATCTTGCAGGTGTCTCTCACTAGGTGGGTGACTACCACCAGGTGGCCTTTGGGAAGGGTTAGGTTTCCCAACTCTCTTGAAGAGACACCAAAGCTGCCTTTTTGCACTTTCTAGCACTCACTGCCTTGCACTTCAGTGCCGCACTTATATTTGGAAAACACTAAACGGAGGCAAGATTAAAGAACCAGCCACCCAGTGGTGAACTCACTGGGTGTTTTCCTTCTAGCAACTGAGCAAGCCGGGGCAGGCAGCAAGGGGCGGCTGGGGTGGGGGGACCCGATCTGCCAGCGGGGGAGGGCCAGGTGCCAGCAAAGGCAACCCACAGGGAGCCTGCCCCCTCGGCCCAAACGCTCTGGCCTTGGCTTCAGGACAGCGGGGTTAGCAGAGATGAATTTCCACCGGCTCTCTGCAGGGCTGGAGGCCTTCCAAGAACTGTATTAATGGCTTCTAATTTAATTGACTTCTAATTATAGCCGAGCCTTGGAGGCCTTCCCTGAATGACTGAGAAGGGCCGGGCCTGCCGCACCTTGGTGTCAACCAGGAGCACTTATTGAAAGGCTCATTAAAGATGTTCCCAGGTAAACCCAAGCGGACAGAAAAGGAAAACAAATAAATAGATACAGAAAGCAAAACAAAAAGTCTGTGGCTTTGGATGCATTTTACTACCGTTACCAACTTCTCCAGGGGGCTGGGTGGGCCCGGGGAGGGAAGCCTGGGGCCGCTCTGCTAGGGTCCACCTCTGAAAACTGCAGACCCCGGCAGGAGCTCAGTGCCAGGAGTCATGACCTCCTGTCTGTGCAACTTTGGGGGCCCCAGTCCCCTTGCAGGGGGCACCTCTGCCCATCTGTGCCTATCACTGCTGCCAGAGGCATGAGGCCAAGGAGCTGAGCAGGCCGTGACTCCACTGGTGTGCCGAGCCCCTTACTGTGATGGTGACAGGGAGGTGGGGCCCTGTCTCGGTCCGTCTGTGCTGCTGTCACAGAATTCTGCACGCTGGGTAATTTAAAATGAACTGAGATTTATTTGGCCCACGGTTCTGGAGGCTGAGAAGTCCAAGATGGCGGGGCCGCATCTGGGGAGGGCCCTCTCGCTGCGTCAGAGCACGGAGCAGCGCGTCACATGGTGAGAGAGTGCCAGAGGGGCTGCAGTGGCTCTTACAACAAGCCCACTCTTGCTTGAGATGAGGACATGATATTCACAAGGGCACAGCCCTCTCGGCCTCATCACCTTCCCACCTCTCAACCCTGCTGCACTAGGCATTAAATTTTTAACACAGGAACTTTGGGGAACACATTCAAACCAGAGCAAGCCCCGAAATGTCTCTTCCCATCCACCAGCAGACAAGGCTGCTGCGTGACTTGTGGAATTGGCCACTTGGCTACTATCCAGTTCAGGGGTCTGCAAACTGCAGCCCACAGGTGAACCCAGCGGCTAAACATCGGGTGCTGGGAACACTTACTGGAGTCCAGCCACACCTGTCACCTAGGGCCCGTGGCTATTTCATGATGCAACAGAGACCTTAAGACCAAGTAAGCCTAGACTATCTCCCATCCGGCCCTTTAGAGAAAAGGTTTTGTGTACCCCTTACCTCCCCTGCCCCTCCTGTTGCCTGTTCTCTTCTCTGCTCCTTCCTCAACAGGACTGCCACCTAGAGTAAGGACACACCCTAACTGGATCAGCTTATGAGTGCTGAACTCTGCCCCAGCCCAGCCACTGCTCTGGCTTAATCCTCACCACCCCCACCTTGCACTTTGCTAGTCAGAGCGGGGTCCCTGGACCAGTGGCACCAGCGTCACCTGGGAGCTTACCAAAAATGCAGAATCCCAGGCCCCACCCAGACCTGCTGCCTGGGAGTCTACTTTCCAGCCAGATCCACAGGTGGTCTGTGTGCACATTACAGTTTGAGGCGTGCTGGTCTAGATGACCTCTTAGGAACATCTTACTGGGGGGAGATGTCTAATGTTTAAGTAATGTTTAATTCTCTCTGGGCACCCAGGAAGAAAGCCTTGGCTGGGTCTCTCCCTCCTTAAATTCTGGTCCTCTTCCAAGGAACAAATACTGTCGTTGGCACCCCCACCCATACTTTGCACTAGACATTATGATTCCCTTAATCTTGTTGGTTTGTTCATTCATTCACCCATCATTTATTCAACAAACATCTGTGGAGCTGCTCCTGTGTAGCAGACTTGTAGACCCTAGGGATGGGGACAGACAGACAAGACAAGGTCCCCGTCCCATTGGATCTTCATCTGTACAGAGAGACGGACATTGAACACACCATTCTGCATGAGTTTGGGCCCACTTTCCTGGGCGCCCCCCACCAGTTTCCTATCTGGGCAGCTTGCCTGCACCCGGAGTTGTGTCTGCCTCCAGGCCACAGACACTGCCACAGGAAGGCAGCTGTCCTCCCTGTTAGTCACCACTCTGGGGACACAGAAAGTCGCTGCCTGGCTAGCAGACAGTCCAGCCTCTAGGGGTGTCACATTCTTCTGCCCAGCTGGGCCACCCCTTGTATCCATGGACCACCCTTGAATGTGAAGGTGCTACCTCTCCCCAAAGGGTTACTTCCTCTGGGGGAGCCACACAGAGGTCCTGTCCGCCCCGAGTCTGTGGGAATGGGCGGAGGCCAGGTGGCTGTGGGAAGTCTCCGCAGGAAGGAGGCTTGGAGTTACTGCTTAATGTGCGCAGGGTGGGCATGTCCTGTGCCTTTGGCCCTTTCCCATCCCTCCAGCGTGGTCACCTGCCAGAGGGTGCTCAAAAGGTCTGGGCCCTCGGCCTCATCCAGCTGCAGTGCCTGGGAGCAGAGACCCACAGGCATGGCTTGCCTGGAGTGGCCCCATCACGGACGGGTGAGGGGATGGGACCATGGCTGGGCCACCCGGCTCCTCGGTACAAGCTCTTCTAAGGCAAGAGGAGAGGTGCTGGCTACTGCCCAGCCCGTGCCAGCACCGCCTCTCCTCCCTGGTCCCCACAGGGGAGGCTGCTGGTGGTCCCCTCCCCATGCCCAGCAGGCTTCCTCCGCTCCTCAGCACCCAGGCCCCCACTTCCCACCCACACAGACAGCCCTCCTCCCGCCAGAGCCCAGGAGGGCATTATCAGAGCAGCTGAAAGCCCTTCCATTGGATGTGGGACCCTAGTCTCAGCGGAGAGTGCTGATTAACGCGGGGTAGTGAAGAGAAGAACTCACTCTTTCCACTGCTTAGTCGGGTCTGTTTCACTGGAGAACGCGGAAGAACCCAGAAGGACGATGTCTCCTAGCCCCAGCCGAGCTTGGGGTGAGGCTCTGCCTTGCCGGCCCGGGGTGCTCAGTGATTTTTCAACAAGGGGCCCCACTTCCAATTCTCACTGGGTCCCACAAATTAAATATAGCAGGGCCTGTTCCCAGCCACTCTGGCCAGCAGGTGTCAGAGGCCTGGTCGAGGCAGCAGGCGCCGCTCCTTCCCTGGCTGGAGCAGGAACCCGGGGGACAGCAGATGCTGCTGAACCAGAGAGGCTTGGCGAGAGCACACTGGGGGCCCAGAGCTTTCAGCATCACACAGGCTGTTACAGAACTAGCCGGCTTTCTTTACCATCGCACTGAAAACTGTCATGCAGAAACTCTCTGGTGAAGACTTCACAGCTATGAGGGGTAGAGTGACTTCCAGCAGCATCTCAAGGGCAGCCAGCTGTGTCCACACATTTTCCCCAGGGCGTATTTATGCTTGGAAATACAGAGCACATATATGTGCACATGTATATGTGTAAAAGTGTGTGTCCTTGAGTGTGTATGTAAATGTGTATGCATATAGGTGTACATGTGAGTGTACATATAGTGTATGTATGTATGTGAGTATGTGCATATGTACATGTGTGTGAGTGCATGTGTGTGTGTATGAGTGTATATATGTGTGTATATGTGCATGTGTGAGTGTGTAAGTGCATGTGTGTTTGAGTGTATGTGTGTGAGTATATGGGTGTATATGTACATGTGTGTACGTGCACGTGTGTATATATGTATGAATGTATGTGTGTGAATGTACATGTGTATGTATGTGTGTCTATGAGTGAATGTGTGTGAGAGTGTATGCATGTGCATGTATGTATGTGTGTGTGAGTGTGTGTGTTTGAGTGCGTGTGTCTGTGAGAGAGAGAGTGTGTATGTGTGTTTATACATAAATTTTTTTTAAGGTCCCAGATCTTCCCTATTGGGGCATCTGCTCAGGTGCCACCTGGCTGCACCCATTATGGTTTACTTAGGACAATTCTTGGGCTCCAGCTTTTGCTTCTTGTAGCAGACTGTTGCCGTAGCAGCCTGTTGCCATAGCGGCCTGTTGCCATAGTGGCCTGTTGCCATAGCAACCTGTTGCCATAGACTGGGTGAAAGGCGGGTGGGAGCTTCCATTATAAGATGTTTATGTGGTACCTGCTGTGTTATAAAAGGGTTAATAGAAGACACAGTCAACAGGTTCTCACAGAAAAGCAGGATTTTCCCAAAGTTGCAGGGCAGGGGGTGATGGACAGGGAGACATAGAGGCTGGCTGTGGAGCCTCTGGGTGGGAAGGGGCTATAGGGACCAGTCACTCTGTGGGCAAACCTGATACCCTCACGCCCAGTAGCCTACCTGGGGAGGTGCTCAAGAAGCCCAGCCCAGCAGACCTGCACCCTGGGGTGGGGCCTTCCCAAAAGATGCTGACAGTTTGATGGTTTGTGTTGAACATTTAAAATGAAAGTCCCCAAGTTCCACTTGATAGTCTGAAGTGAAGTAATACTCAGGAAATAGATATTCTTGCACACACAGAATAATAAATATAATGCATGAAACATTTATTTACTTTTGACACCTTCTAGGCTTTCTTTTGAAGGCTCACCACTAACACCCATCAGCATGTGAAACTATTTGGAATTCTACAGGGATCATTAGCTCTTCAGCAGCAGAGTCCAGAGAGGCAGCAAAGATCAAGGAAATCAGTCTTTTGGAAATATCTGTTCACATCTCATCTTTCTATATGATTCAACTTTTCCTGTTAGCTTCGTTTTCCTACGTATGAGCCAGTGACAATGGTTATTTCTCCTGATGTGCAGTAGTGCAATGGCCTAAAAACATTTCTAAGCCCCAACATTATTATTATTGCTTGTCAGGCTAGGTGTGGGCTCCCCAGAACACTAACAACATTGTTAAGCAGGTGCATGTGCACCTGTGCAGAGACACAACTGGGGCCGGCACCCTGAGCAGCAGGGAAGCTCTCTCAGCATTCAGTATAGGAAGTGGTGTTTGGTGTGGGTGCTCCTCGGTCTCGAAGGCTTGCTCATGGAAATAACGTGGCTAGCAAACACCCATCTAGAAATTCAGAGGGAGAGCAATTATCCTTATCCAAATTTCCTGCTGTAAAGGTATATGTTCACGGTTTCATGTCTATTTCATTTAATGCCTCAGAGCTGAAAGGATACTGTAGAAGTGATGAGCCTGGAGAAGCTTTGGGGAAAAAAAATCCCTATTTTATTGCCTTATTGAAGTTGAGTAAAAGCATTTTCAGGGTGAAAGCAGGAAGGTTACTGTAACTAAATGCATTGCTTTAAACTACAAAAGGCAAGTTTTGCTAGGACTCTTATAGAAGTATATGAACATGCCACTCTCCAGCACTTTAATATTCATCCATCCATCCTTCCATTTGTTCATCTGTCTGTCCATCCATCCATACATCCACCCAGCCATCTGTTCATCCATCCACCTGTCCACCCACCCATGCACGCAGTATTTATCGAGCACCTGTTCTAGAGCAGGCTGCACGACAATCACGTCAACACCATCCAGTCCTGGTGGCAGCCATGGGAAAGGCACCACAACACAGAGAGACCCACCCTGAGGAGGGTGTAGTGCCAGTGCAGCAGGAGCACACGGGTGTGTCATGTGGGGGAGAACCTGACCCACTCAGGGAGTCAGGAGGACTGTCCCAGACCCCGAGAAGGGAAGACAGCCAGGAGTCAGCCAAGACTCACAACAGGAGAGTAGAGAGAAAGGACGAGGGAACATCAGGGGCTGAGGCCGAGAGGAAGGAGGACATGTCCCGTTAGGGAACTGGGAGTCCCAGAGTATCCCCTCTAGGGTCAGCGCTCTGCCTTCTTCTCTAAGCAACGAGAATGAGTTATTTTCCAGGCTACATTCTGATAAAATCAAGAACTCGTTTTCAGCCAAGGGGCTACTTCACAGCAAACCCAGAACAAGAACATAATCCACAATTACTGAAGACACTACCGGAAACCCAAACCATGTTAGCCAGACAGAAGATAGCAGTTTGACAGCGATGACTTTCTCCAAGTAAAGGAAGCTGAAGAAGATAGAGCACTTACTGGCACTGGGATAAACAGTCTGAGTTAGCTACAAAGCTGCTGCCAGCAAGGAAGCAAGGAGGTGGTGACAATGATTGCTATCATGATTTGCCCTGAGGGCCTCCGGAGGGCGTGATGCCATTCTGAAGACTGTCACTGTGGGTAGCTGAGATGGCTCCCACGTGGGTGGCAGAGGTCGGGGCCTCCTGAGACGGTCTGGAGGGGAAGGTGGAGTGAGGGCGGGGACAGGCACAGGGTGTGTGGCTGTTCCATGCCGAGATCTCCCACGTCCCACCACGCTGCAGCCCCTGCCACCCTGTGCTCCCTGTCTTCCTGGCTGTCCCTCTGAAGTCACCGTGAGCCTGGAGAGTGGAGAGGAAGCCTTGAGTGGCCTGTGCCCTGTGTGGCCCCTGCTTCGGGCCACACCCGAGCCTCAGATGGGCTGGAGTGAGGGCAGCCAGGCGCCCTGCTCGTCCTCTGCACCGAGCATCTCGTGCCGTCGTCACATGGTGTGAATGTGGAGTTACATGCAGAGTGACAGAGGAGCTGCTTCTGACCAAAGAGTAGGCGCTATTATCACATATCACAACACGTGACATGCTGCACACGTGGTGGCCCAGATGAGGGCAGGCGCATCCACGTTTGAAATAGTTCGAAACGATGAAAGTGGCATTCTCAGAGTCTGCGTGTCTCCCAAGAACCTGTGGGTTTATTTTCCTGATTAATGGCACATGTTTTTATATTCTTATTGCTAAGACTATGATTTTTAAAAACTCAGCTTTATTGGGGTGTCATTAACTCACCATAAACCTCACACAGTTCCAGTCACAGGTGGATGACTGACCATGTGTGTGCACACCGTGCAGCCAGGCCCGTCCTTTTCCAGAGGGTCTCCTGTGCCCTTTGACATCATCTGTCCCCTCCCCAGGCCTCACTAGTCCAGTTTTTGTCTCTGTAGATTAAAACAGATTTTGCCTGTTCTAGATCCTCATATAAATGGCACCGCGCAGCAATGCCTGTGATTCAACTGCACTATAAGAACAGGCAGTGTGTTCCTTTTCATTGCTGAATAGTATTTCATTGAGTTAATAAACCGCGACATTTATCCATTTGCCCATTTGATTTCTTTTTGCCAAGATTACATTTGTGAAATGGCTTTTGGTTGTCTCCTTGACCTGGGCATTCCTGACCTTAGGTCTGATGTAAGTGACTAAAATATCAGGCAGGTTCCAAAGGGGCTGCCCTGGCTTTTGTCTGACTCGGTTGTGGACCCTCAAGAGGATGGTACTGATGGGTTCCAGCCTTCCTCCTGGTAACCAGGCCCTGCTGGAAGGCACCGTGCTTCCGAACAGCTTCCATTCTCTTAGCAGGGTCCCTGGAGACACCCTTTGCCCCATCCAGGCAGCTGCCAGGAAGACACACACAGTTCGGAGGGTCCCCACACTGGCCCAGAGCTACCCCCAGTGAATGCTTGTCAAAAAGTCACTTTGGAAAGATTGTGAGAGCACAGTGAAAACAACAGCCCGCTCACCAACATAAATAGTCATCCTCAACATAACCCTTGTGTCCTAGGATCTGGTATGCTTGCACATGGAATCAGCTCAGAGAAGCAAACCTCTGTGTGTGTGTGTGTCCCTTGCTCCCCGCAGGTGCTGCGGCCTGGCCCCCTTTCAGCCTCGGAATGAACATGCAAGTCCATGGAGGCCGGGAAGCAGGCCAGGGATGGCAGGTGTGGGTTTATCAGGTCACAGCTGGCAAAACTCTGGGGTGAGAAGAGCCCTGCCCACTCAACGTTTCCCTGCGGCTGGGGAAGGCAGCGGCCTCCCACATGCCCCTTGTGTGACGGATACTGCGTGAGTGTCTGAGAGAAGCTTCCTCGGATTTCTTCCAGGACCTGTGTTTGGGAGTGGACCACAGGCGTGTTTGCTGCAGGCGGATGCCCGTCTCTCAGCCTGCTGAGTGTCTATGGAGGGCGGACCCAGCGCCAAGCTTCTCCCTTAAGCCTCCAAACATTACAAGGAAGGCACTTACTACTCCCTGTTTAACACACGGAGTCCCTGGAGGTCCAGAGAGGTTGAGTGACTTGCCTGAGGTTGCACAGACAGAGGTGGAAGAATGGGGCACACCCCAGATCTGCTAGACTTTCCACCCTTCTACACCCGCTTTGGGAACAGGAGTCCTCGAGCCACAGAAAAAGGCTGGCAACTGCTGGGGTGGAGGAGGAAGGGAACCAAGTTGGTAAAGGAGGCCAGGCTCAGAGCGCCGTGGACTTTGCTCCACCCCACCCTGTGGACCTGCAGTAGGTGGGAAATTCTTGAGGAGGCCAGGTGAACCACAACGGAACCATGGGGACAGCAGGGGCCAGTGTTCCTGTCTCCCTCCTTCCCAGAAGACGTAAACGGTGGCCTCACTTCACGCTGAGTGGGCTGGGGAGGCAGCTGATCCTGCCATCCACCTCCCACACCAGTGGCCTTTGAAGATTTCTGGAGCCACTTGGTTCCAGCGCATTCCTGTAATCTCCTCTCCCCTTTCAACACCAACCAGCCTCACTCCCAGGCACAGCCCTGGCAGTTTGGACTCCCAGGAAGGGTTCATGCCCTGAGAACTTCAGGGGGGGCAGGTGTGCTAAGAAAACTTTAACAGCAGCAACAAAAACATCTTCCTGCGCCCAGTCTTTTAAGTTTGAGTGGGTAGGATTCTTGTTTGTTTGTTCACAAGTAGATGGATCGCCTCCCTGCCCCTAAGCCTGGGATTAGACCATTCCCTCCCGGCCCCCGCCCTCGCCGACGTGGAAATAACCCAGCGCAGATGGCATTTCATCAGGCAGGTGACCCGGATGGCGCGGGGCTATAAATAACCATTAAATGTCCCTTCCAGAGAGGACTTTTTTTTCCTCCTTAAATTCAAGTCCCAGCATGAAGAAGTAACTCGTAAATTTGGATCCTTCCTGTCGAACTCAGGGTCTTGTTCTACTGGTTTGAAAGAGAATTTGTTTTTTCGTACAGTAACGGGAAGGCCTTGAGGAGGGCAAACTCCGCAAGGGCACCTCGAAGGTTTAGCAGGCACACCCAGACGATCTGCTCTGAGTCTGCAGGGCTCTGCTGAACTGCTGAGAAACAGAGGGGAGTGTTGCACCCCCCAGAGCTTGGGGACATTTGGGTGGAGAATGAAACCTCTTCTTTCTGGCTTAATTCATTCTTTATACAGTTAAATTGTGCATTAATGGGATACAGATTTGACCACAATCACATTGTATGCATTTTCCTACCCTGTGTCTTTCTTCAAGGTGAAGGAACCGCTAAAGCCCTGAACATACTTTTTATTGAAAGTGGGAGCGTTGTCCTTGTTGAAACAGGCAGTGACTAGTCTGAATGCTCCAGAACCAACCCAATGAGCGTCAGTCACCACAGGTTTGGGAGTGCTCGCTTCCGAGCTCAACGAACCTTTCAGAGCGAAGACTATGGGATATTTTTCTTGGCCTGGAGTGCTGCATGACAGCAGAAGTCCTTAGCTGGCCCTGTCTTCCTGGCGTGCTGGCGTCTGCTCTACAGTTTGGGGCAGACAGATCTGGCAGGCTGAGCACCCCACCTTTCCTGGGGCCTCACGGTGGCACCTCGCAGCAGCCCAGGCTGGGCAGAGGGCTGGACTCAGGGCGGGGCTGCACGGGACCAGTCCCTGCGCTGAACTGTGACCTCGAATGAGTCATTCTGCTAAGTGTGACTCAGTTGCCTTTCCTCTAGGACCAGGAGACGGGTCTTCCTGCCTGCCCACTTCTCAGAGGATAACGTGAGGTAAATCCAGGAGGAAGAGCTTCGAATTGTCAAAGGCTGGATGTAGACCGGGTTTACTCAGGAATGCGCGCATGCGATTACTGTCCAGCCACGCAGGAGCAAACACGGTTCCTGCCTGGGTTTGGCAGGAATGGTATTTTCTCTCAGAACATTTAGAATAGTCTGACTGTGGCTGCAACAAGGGCCACGGAGCTGACACCGTTGCCTCTGACCTAACGGGGCTGCCACTCGGGCTGTGGGTGAGGTAGGCTCTCCGGGTGGACGACGGGCTCCTGCGGGAGCAACCCAGGTCCCACTGCGGGAGGAGCAGAACGCCCCCACCGTCAGCAGACCTTCCCAAGACCTGCTGGCTAGTGCCGGGGCGTGGGTGCCGGAGGGGCCCACGCAGCATAACCGGTGTGGACCCTGGGCCGGGAGGGAGGGCCTACAGCGCTGCCACCGTGCAGAGGAGGGTCCTGTGGCACAGAGCAGGTGTCCTACCTTGCTGAGGTCACACAGAGTCAGGGAGAGGCTGAGCCAGAGAGCCCCCTGCAGGGGCCACACTCTTAACCTCCTAACCGCAGGCCAGAGGGTGCGTTCCTGCCCTCCCGCCCTCCTAGAGGAGCTGCCAGTCTCCGGAGGCGCCCCGAGCCCTTTGACGTCAGCAGAAGGCCCGTGGTGTCCTGCTTATTTGAAGCCTGGATGTTTCCCGGGGTAGAAAGGGGTGAGTCTTCCAGGATCACCATATCATACCACTTTGGTGATTTTTGAAAAAATTGCAGCATGCTGCCTGGCTTGCATTAGTAGTTTTCAGCTTTCTGGCTTGAGCGTGCTAGGCATGTGCGGTGCCGCTTGCCTGTGAGGCGGCCTGGGGAGCCCCGTCCTGTGCGGGGACCAATGGCTGCGGGACTGAGCCAAGCCCAGTGTGGCAGGCGGGGCTGAGGCGCCCCTCCCTGCCCGGCACTGCGTGTGTTCCAGGGGCCAATGGGAACGCTCCGCCAGCGGCTGCAGCACGTAGCATTTAAAGACACGTTTTACGAGGTGTTTCATTAGGCATTTTTGTTTCTCTACTCTCGCAGTTCGCAGTTCGCAGTTCGCAGTTCGAAGGCCATTCATTTATTTATTCCCATGCCAAGAGCCCCCAAGCGGTGCCAAAGCATTTGGAAATAGACTGTGCCGGTACTAAAATACAATTTAAAAAATGTTAAAGCTTTGAAACCTATTAATTTATTAAATTCCTAAAAATCTCTGGGTCTTAACAGGAGCCAACAGAGGTCTGGGCAGAATGGATAAGGTTGGCTTGTGGGCACTGCCTGCGTTTTCAATACCAACCACCAAAAGATGCCAGGAAAAAGGAGTGAAAACAACTGAAAATAAAAATGCAACTACCTTTAAAAAAACTTGAGATATATTTTAAAAAGCCGTGGATCCCAAATGGATAAACAAAATATGGTCAATGCGCATAATGGAATGTTATTCAGCCTTACAAAGGAAGGAAATCTTGACTTTTGCTACAACACGGGTGAAACTTGAGGACAAGCCAGTCACAGGAGGATGAATACTGGGTGATTCCACATACATGAGGTCCCTAGAGCAGCCACCTTCATAGAGACAGAAAGTAGATGGGGTTTTCCTGGTGGCAGATGTTACTTTATAATGAGGTGTCTGTCCTATCCTATCCTTCCGTCTGACACTTCTTCTAAGAGACAATCCAGCCAAACTGACATTCCCAGCCCACGTTGTATCTCCTCACTCATCTCTCTGCACTGGTACAGGAGGCGCAGTCCTCAGGAGGCTGCCCCTGGGAGGCCACCAGATGCTTGGTGCCCCTGAGCACCAAGTCTCTCCCTTGGCCATAATCCACGGGCCTGGTGCACCACACTTGGGGTGCATTCCAGCGGCTGTGAGGAGCCGTTTGGTACACCCCCAGGCACAACTCGATATTCTCAGACCCCGGTGACAAGAGTGGCACCTGGGACAGCACACCCCTTCAAGTGTTCAGCACTGGCCCTGAACCTGCACACAGTGGGGCTTGGTGGAAACTCCTGGAGCTAAATTATGCACAAGGACAACCTCTTGGGGACAGGTGTCAGGAATATTGGGAGCACCAAGCAATTCTTAAAAAGTTAGCTCTCTGGCCAAAGATAAATTTTATATACTAAAAAGGAAAGTTGTTTAGGAGTAAACTATTAATGTTTATTAGCTCTCATTTAATTTAATTAGCTCTGTGGGTCTTAATGGAAACCAAGAGAGGTTTGGGAAGAATGGATACGGTCGGCTTCCCCGTTCTTCCCAGAGCAAGGATACTATTATTTAAGTAGAGCTCCTTACTACACTCCTTTCAAGTATTGTGGACTCCTTCGTTTTCACTCATGTAAGATGTAGCAGGACCCTTTGTTGAGGAGACTGGAAAAGGACTTCACACACATGTACACATACTCTTAATGTCCACTTAATGTCCACTTAATGCCAGACCCTTTGTTGAGGAGACTGGAAAAGGACTTCACACACGTGTACACATACTCTTAATGCCCACTTAATGCCAGTAATGGTTGTTTCTGGGTCAGAATTAGGATTTATTTCCCCTTGCTTTTCTCTTTCATACTCTTCTATATTGCTTGATTTTTATTTTTAAACTGTGAGCGTGGGCTAACATTTAATAAAATAACCATTCTAAAGAAAAAAGCAATGCATTGATATTCATATGCACGATATCTGGTAATTTCGCTTTTCAGTTAGCCAGAGGACATGACCCAGCCATCCCGTGCTGTCAAACGGCTGTGTTTGGCCCAGCATGACACTGCCTGGGGCACCTGATGACTCTGTGGGACCATCATCTTCCTGCTGCCATCACTCCTTAGAAATCAGCCTTCAAACCAGTGAACGAATTGCGATTAACTTCATCATGAAAACATTTTTTTCCCTAAAGATTGTGATGAGATGCCTCCTCTGGCCCATAAAAAAGAATCATTTGAGTTTGGAGGGCTGGCTTCGGGCTACAAGAACTTATCACCCCAGCAAGAAGGGAACACAGGTATCTCATTGCTTCCCAAACTCCAAAGAGCGACGCTGTTGAAATGCCGTGTGCACCTCCAAATATAATCATGGGCCTTAGAAGCAGACTGGAAAATGACCTCAGAAGAACATGGCTCTTCCAAATCAAAGATTCTGAGCTCATCAAGGCCAATCCCTCATTCCCCGAGGTTTTTGAAGAAACTGTGTTTGGGAGTAGGCAGAGTTCATCTCTGGCACTGTGGAGACTGGGTGCAGCGAAGCGGACAAATCAGTCATCAGTCAGACAGTTGTGTTCCCAGAGCTCTGCCTGGGCTACGGAGGTGGGCAGGAGCCTTAGGGCATGACAGCTGACCTCAGGAGGGGCCTCCTTACCGGAGGTGAGTGCAACACACAAGGGACACGCTCAGCCCTACGAGGCAGAGCAGATGACAGCCCTGGGAGTATTTCATAGGTAGCATGCTGTATTGCTTTTTATAAGGACCAAAGCCATTAAGAGCACATGAGCCACCCAGGGCCACATGAGTCAGGGATGTGCAAGTGACTGTTTGTTCTTTCATGTTCCAAAATGATGTGGCTAAAAGCTGCACAGTGTGTGACTTCATCCTGCACACCACAGGGCACCAAGCCTGCGCTTCACATGTGATACATGTCACTTGCCATCACCTCTGCACTGCTGGAGCTGCCCCCGAGCCCTCCCCAGGTCCCTGCCCTCTCCCCCTCCCTGGTCCAGTCCCAGTTTATCAGGGAGAGCTTTGCGGATCAACACCATGGGTGGCGGGGGGCAGGGGGCAGCTGCAGAGCTGTCTTGAAGGGGAGCAAGGGGACAGGGTCTTTACGCCTCTTCACCCACCAGGCCCCCAGGAAGGGGGTGTGACCTTGGACGAGGCGGCCTTCTTCACCCAAGGGTGGCTGCCAGGTGGGGTACTCAGCTTCAGCCTCTGCCACCCACTGTCCAGTGTGGGGAGGACTAACACTGTCTTGAAAGGGGCCAGCTGGGAGGCACACCTACTATACATATTCCCAGTTATTTCTTGTGCTTGTTCCCCAGGCTGAGACCTACCCACCCATCCTGAGAAGATTCTATGCAGCCTGAGGCTCTTTCTCAGAGGCCCCTCTTCGCTGTCTCCCGGTCATACTAGTTCAGACCCCCATGGCAGCTGTGTCTTCAAGTCTTCTGCACATGTTGGGCTAATGGCACCTAATTCCAACGACCACACTTCAGTTCAGGTATCAAACAAAGATACTCTAAACTTGGCAGATAGTCACAGAAGGCTGAACTATCAGTTATTTCTGTTACCTGGGCAGCACTGTGTCTGAAGTCAACCTGAAAGGCCAAAATGTCTTACACGATGATTGTATGAACAGGTACTGGACTTCCAGAGAATTGAAAAGAATTAAATGTGAAGTACAGCTTGATGGAAGGGGCTTAGTTTTATAAAAATTTAAATGCATGTTTCAATTCATTGTTCCAAATCCTATATAAAATCTGTAATGGATGCAGGCACAGAGATAGCAGTAATGTGCTTCAGAGCCAGGAGCATTGGACCAGGATGGCCCCTGGGTAAGACACTTCACTAAAGCCTCCGTATCTTCAGCTGTGAAGTGAGGGTGCAATACGAGACCATTTGTAAAGGTTCTCACATCTCCACCAGTCCATGAGGTTCTCTTACTTTTATGATATGCAGTGAAAGCTCTTGGCAACACTGTATCAGAATGCCAGTGTCATGGACTACCTCATTATACCACAGGCACATCCCAATTAATTAAGCACACATTATTATCCTCGCATGGGTTGCAGAGTCACCAAACGGACTACAAAGATGAATGAGACATAGACTGGCCCTTGAGGTCTAATGAAAGGCCTTAGATCCTAGATAAATGACCATGAAGGCAGGACCAAGAATATTTCCATAAAGAAGGACAAGCATGCGTTTTCTCTTGTTTTTGCTTTATTTTTTCATTTGTTTGCTTTAGAGAAGATCAAAAGGAGAAATCACATTGCTAGCTGGGTACCCTGAGGAAAGTTTCATGGATGAAGTGGCATTTGATATTGTCTTAAGGTCCTGGGAAAGGGGAGAGAATTTCAGGTGTGTGAAAGGGCCAAGTGGGGAGGTAACAGGTGTGCTGGGGCAGCCCATTTATATTGCAATGATGGGCTCATGTGACGGGTACTGGGAGACTGGGATGGGAGGTAGTTTGGGGACTGACTGCAAAAGACCTTGATAATCAGGATTCTGTTTCCATTAAGTAGACAGGGAGTTTCTGAACAATGAGAGAACAAGAGAAAATAATTTTTTTAAATCTCCCTTCTTCAGATTAGAAAAGGTCAGCTGATCTGACTTCATTTCACTGCTTCTTTCTTCTGCAGTCTCCAATATGTTGTTAAGCCCTTCTGGTGAATTTTTCCTTGCAGATATTATACTTTTCAGTTCGAGAATTTCCTTTTTAGAAAACACTTTTACTTTCTCTGCTGAGATTCTCCATCTGTTTACTTATTATGTCCAACTTTTCCTTTAAATTCTTGAGCAAATTACTATTAGTTGCTCCAAAGTCTTTGTTAATTCCAACATCTGGGTTATCTTAAAGTCTGTTTCTACTGACTGCTATTTTTTGGATTAGGGGTTACATTTTCTTACTTCTTCATATGTCTGGTAATGTTTTCTTGTATGCCAGACATTATCATAATATGTTGAACCTACTTTAAGGAGCATTGAGTTTTACTCTGGCAGGCATTAAATTAACGGAAGATCCTCCTGAACCTGTCAGACTTGGCTTTAGTCTTTTTTAGGGCTAGTCTATTTAGGTTTTTGCCTTTAGTCCCAAGGCGTTATCCTCATTCCTAAGGCTGTGGTCCCCAATCCCTGGGCCACAAACTGTTAGGAACTGGGCCACACAGCAGGACGTGAGCAGTGGGCAAGCAAGTGAATGAAGCTTCATCTGTATTTACAGCCACTCCCCATCACTCGCATCACTGCCTGAGCTCCGCCTCCCCCACCCCCCAGGTCTGTGGGAAAATTATCTTCTATCAAACTGGTCCTTGGTGCCCAAAAGGTCAGGACTGCTGTCCTAAGGTATGGACTTTCTGGGGTCTCAACTGAATGCCCAAAGTGCTGGGTGAAGTTTCTGCACCCTGGCTAAGACAGCACTTTAGAATTGCCTACCCCTGAGCAACCTCTGTGCTCCGACGAGCCCTCAGCCCCAGAACAGTTCTCTCTGCTAGATTGTGCTGAGTCTTGACCAAGGACCCATGAAGAACCCTCATGCTGATTTCTGGGACTCTTCTCTCTCATCTTTGCTATTCTGTTCCACCAATTCTAGATACTTTATTAACCCCAAATTTCAAACTCTGCCTCCTCATCTCAGTAAGGCATCTTTGCTGCTTGGCCTCACTGAAAGTCTACCAAGTGTCTCTGGTTAGAAGGCTGGGTGACTGGGTGTAGTTTTCTTTTCCTAAGATTCACAGTCTTGTGCTGTTTGTTGTCTAATGCCTGAAAATAGCTGTAGTCACCTCCCATATTTGTCCAGACCTATAGTTGTCTTTGGTGGACCAGGACAAGATGAGATGATTTTTCAGGAGGATTAATTTCGTGGTATCACTGTGGGATGGCTGTGAGTGATGAGACACTGGAGGCAGGTGTGTGACCACAAGGACCTAAGGTAGGGTGGTGGCAATGGAAACAAAGACGAAGCAACTAGAAAACTGGTGGGAAGAGGCAAGTTAGAAGAAAATGGTTCTGAGCTTTTGAGCCTTTTCTCTTTTTTTTTAACACCATGTGCATGCCCAAGAGTCAACTGAAGTTCAACCCAACTGGTACAAGGGGTCAAGAATATGGATATTCTTTGAAATAATGCTTTTCTACAAACTATAAATGAGACACAAAAGATTACCAAGATCTTAGAGCTTCTCAGGTGTCTTCCTGAAAAGCATGATAAAGCCTTCCAAGGTCAGACAGAGAATCAAGGGAGCCCCTTTTTGTCCAAGACTACCGCTCCATGACTTCTTGATGTTGTCTCTAGGATAACCCTGTGAAGAGGAAGAACGCTCCTCATCCACCAATTCCCTCACCACCTCCTTATAAAATCCTTCAGTTGTGGCAGCTCATATAACATAGGTGGCAGGTCCATGCTGTGCCCGGACCACCGTCTCTTCAGAATAAGGGATCCTGTTGCAGAGACCAGCAGGGGGATGGTGGTGTGCTGGGCAGATGGCTGTACACCATGCCCTGCAACATACAGGCTGCAATTTCCCCAGCGTAATGTGTTTACCATTGGAATGGTTCATTATTCAAAGGAATTTCGCAGACATTCTGCAGCCTACCTGCTCACTCTCTTCCAAGTTTGGGGACCCTGCTAACTTTGGACAGGTGTGGTGGCCTCTGTCCCTTCCATGTTGCCATCAGCCTTGAAACTATCCTTGGAAAAAGGCTCCCACCCACTGCCCTTGGCAAAATTGCAAAACACATGCTTTGCCCTTTTATCTTAGTCAGTGCCCATCCCACCCAGCCCTGAGACCTGTATGGTGTTTTACCAGGCCCCTGAATTCTGTGCCTCTACCTGCTTTCCTCCGCCCCATTCCCTCAGTGACCTGGGGAGATAATCTTACACAGAAATTCATACTAGGTTGTGAGTGATTGGCCATCTCCCCCAGGGAGGCACTCACAACTAATTTTAGTATCATAGGGCAGCGATTCTAAGAACAGGACCCTGGTGTCAGATTTCCTGGATTCAAATTCCAGCTTGTTCATTTATTAGCTATGTGACTTTGGGCCAGTAATTTAAATATCTCTGTGCCTTGGTTGTCTCAGTAAAATTATGGTATTATTAGAACCTACCTCAAAAGGTAAGGATTAATGAGATTAATTAAATGAGATGATGTATATAAAGTGCTTACAACAGTAAGTGCTAACAAATGCAAGGTAGTGTAATTATTTCCAATTTTGGAAAAATTAGAAAATAAGAGAAAAATATAAAGTGGAAATAAAAATCATAAGCCATCCATTTTGATGCGTTTCCTTCAGTCCCTTATTTGTACAGACATAATCTCTCTTAAAGTGAAATTAGGAGAGCAGTGCACATGCTACGTGTGGTTTGCCTTTTTCATTTCCTATAGCCTTAATTATTCTTAATGACAGTCTTTTTAATGGGTTCAAAGTATTCCATTATATGGATGAATCATAATTAGATCAACCAATTCCCTAATATTCGACCTTCAAGCTGGTTTCCAATTTTCACTTTTATAAATACTGTTACAATGAACATTTCTGTGCCTGTCTGGTGACACCTTTCTGACAAATTCTGAAGAGCAGAATTATGAAGATAAAGGGCATGAGATCGTTAAGACCTAAGAGGTGAGAATGATGCCGGTAGACGTGTCCTTTAAGACTTAGAAATGACTTGGTTTGGTTTCAGGGAGAACACCGCTTGCTTCCGAATACTGGACATTCCCAACACCACTCAAATCTCTCCATGTCCCCTGCCAGCGGTGCACCCAGAGTCCCTCCTGTCACCAGGCTCTGGTGTTTGTGGTCTGTTTTGGGCAGCCAAGAAATTGCACATGGTTTGGAAACCTACCCAGGTGCAAGGGGACCTCGGGTGCTTTTCTGGTTAGACAGTTGAATGACTGAGTCAAATGTAAAATGTAAACGCTTGATTATGGGCATCCTTCCATCCGCTCAGGTACCTTGTTGTGTTACCAGAATTTGCTGAAAATCTGATTTATGATTCATTTTGCATTTTCCTCCTTGCCCTGGACTTTTATGAATAGGATCTCAGGTTCTGAGGCTCGGCAGAAAAGGCAGTGGTTCTCTGAGTGTGGCGGGTGCACATGTTTCCACACTTTCCACGCCTCATGTCTTTAACTCAAAGGGCGGTTACCGGCTGGGATGCCGCCGACGGCCAGTTCCAGCCCTCACACTCGGCATCTCCCATTCAATTTCCTGCTGGGCTCCCGGTGGCTGTTAACCGTCGGCTTCATGACACAGATGAAAGCCCGTGTTCTGTGGTTTAAGGGCAGAGGTGATCCCTTCTGAACTCTCATGTGCAAGCCAAAGGTCTTAGTCACTGGGTCAGGCAGTCACAGGCGGCGGGTGACGCTGCCTGCGTGAGGTTTCTAATGGCAGTCCTTCAAACAGAGGGCTCCAAACCAAGTAGCCCCGGGCTTGCTGAGTGCCCTCCGGTGGGCTAGACAGTTCCTTAGGTCCTGCCACCCGTCCCAATGTCTTCAGCACACTCCCCTTGAGGAAACCCTCAGGCTCTGTACCTCCGACCCGTGGCCACACACCTGGATAGATGTGGGCTGTGTGGGTGCCTCCACTGCACCTACGGCCTAACGGTGGGGCCTCAGAGCCCACGTGACGTCCAAACCCCATTATTCGGCAGGCCTCCCAGGCAAGGCTGAGGGGGGGACAGAAGCCTCACGGGCCTTGCTTTTTAATGCATCCGAGTCATTCCAAAGCAAGGGGTGTTTGTTTCCCCTTTTGCTCCTCTAATTGATGCAGCTGTTGCCCAGCCTCATCTGCATTAAGCTAAATATTATGTCTTTGTAACGTTTTTGATCTTCATTAATTACAGCTCAGGAAAGCTGACAAAGGCAACCTGTCTCTTTAATATAAACAAGATTAATTGCATGGTTCCTGCAGAAATGAACTACCAGCAGTTTAACAAAAAATGTTTGTCTTTAAGCAGCCTTTGGATAAGAAAAAAATTAAAACTGTTACAGGAAGTGCCAAAGCTGCCAGATTACCATGCCCGTGAGCCTCACCCTCATTACGAGACTAAATGAACGCACACGCCCCTGCACTTTCATCCTCCTCCAGGCCCGGGGAAAAGAGAGGCGGGAGAGAAAAAAGGGGCCTTTATACAAAGAAATGTCTCTGAAGTCTGGAATGCACCCTGGCTGTTTGAAGACAAGATTTATACCTGACACCTTTCCTTAAGCTCATTGTTGAGACTCGCCTGTTTTCAAATCAACCGCAGACTGGCTGCTTGAGGTACTTCAGCTCATAACGACCACATAATCTAAGATAAATACACAAGGGATTGCTATCACTTTCATTAATAACCATGAAATATGCCTTCCTTCAGCAAGGGAAGGAAACCCCAGGCAAATGCCCGCAGTGGGCCGAGGTAGAAGGCTCCTGGGGTGGGGGGCTTGCTCAGGGCACTTGGGCAGAGGGCAGGACAGGTGCTCAGCAAGGCTCAGGGGGTGGCTGGAGGGCATCTCACGGTCACCCTATTGCTCCAGGCCAGCTCCCTGAGAAACCCAGAGCCAGGAGTCAGGCACTCTGTGGTTAAGGTGGCGAGTCTGGGTCTCAGGCCTCGCAGGACTGCTTCTGTTGGAATGCCCTGAGACATCTGTCGGCTCAGGAGACCTAAAGCCCAAGAGCAAAGGTTCTGATTGCTGGGGTGCTGTGACCTTGAGGCTACTTGGAAGCATCAGTGGGGTTGGTGGGCTCTTCAGGCTCCTGGCTGGCTGGGAAACGGCACCAGGTTTGGGACAGGTGATAACACAGTTCATGAGAGAAACTGGGAACCACAGCCATGTCATGCATTACCACCTTCCTCTGCAAGTCCACAGGAGGCAGCCTCCGTGGCTGGTGGCTGAGGCAATTGGAATTGGCACCCACGAAGAATGGGACACTGTGCTCCCAAGGTCATGCTTAAAAAATGGGTTAGAGCCAGAGAAACACTGGCATCAACACCAGCTCTCTGTGGCTTCCCACGAATTCCTGACTCTGAGAACAGCTGGAATAGTGCCTAGTGAATGGAGGGGGTGCATGGGGGGGCAGGTGGGGGTGATCCAGGGGAAGTGAAGGCTCCACAAGGCCATTGCAAGGCCAAGTTTGGGCAGAAGGGCCCATGGTGGTCAGTGGAACCTCATGTTCTGGAATTTGGGGACTCACATAGCCTGGTGGGTGGAGAGATGACGTGGCATTGGAGCTCTGTCTTCCCAGAGAGCAAGACACACAGAAAGGAAGTCAGAATCCCCAGTACTGTGATGACGGGGACACAGAGAGCCAGACGCCTGGAGACAAGGCCAAAAGTGCAGAAACAAAGTGAACCAACATCCAGCAAGTCCCTTGAGGTGGGGTGGGTGGGCGGGGCCGAGCTTGGCCTGAGAAGTTAAAGACTCAACTCCTAGGCATGAGGAGGCCTTGACCTGGGGTTCTCCAGGCTCTGGCCCAGTTCAGGGTCTCCCTGGATCCTTTATGAACAGAATACTGCAGGTTTCAATGCTCTGCTTTTCTGTGACACTCAAAACCTCTGCCAAATGACTCAGGTTGTCAGGTTTCCCAGGAACCCGGTTCTCATGGCGGTCACAGGGCTGAGAGGAGCTGGGGTCACACCCTCGGGGCTGCAGCCAGACCCCCAATGCTGGATGTGGAGTGTGCCATGGGGTTTGGCTCTGGACACCTGGAGAATGGCTGTGGGGCAGTGGCAGACGGGGTGGGGAATGGCCTCTCCCCAGAGCGCATCCGCCTGACCAGGCCGCTCGCCTGCATGGCATCCCGCGGCCTGGAGAGAAGCACCGCCTGAACATGAGGACAACGTTTCTTCTGGGACCCCAGCCCTTCCACCTGTCACCACAGACTTACACGAACACAGAAGCACACACACTTGGCTGAAACAGAGCTTTCCAAACCAACGCCTACCCTTTCTACACGACATCCACTCTTCTATTCCATGTCAAATAATGCTACACTATGCGATTCCATTCTGTATTAAAAAAACACTAGTCCGCACTTCATGATGCACTCACAGGAGGCCACAGGGGTCTCAGAGGGCCTGTCCCCCCATGCACACCAGCCACCCCACCCCAAGCGCACAGGTGGGGCCCCCTGACAGGACAGTGGCCAGTGGCCTGGGGTGGGGGCTGCGGCCCCACTTGGCCTGGGCATGCTGGGCTGCAGCATCTCCGTCTGTCAACAATCAAGGTTCCAATGTGGTGTTTTGAGGCGCCGATTTGACACTTTCCTATGAGACTGAGCAAAAATGGTGATCAGTGACGTGGAATGTTTAGTGGAGAATGCGCTGCATTCGCAGGTGTTCCTAACCTCTGTGGGTTCTACTGTGCTGTCCCTCAAAATACCAGATACCAGAATTTCTCAAAGCAGGCCAAGGACAGGTACTTTCTGGAACTTTTGGAAAGGTGGGGGCGTGAGGCACCAGGGCGGAGTTCACCTGTCTCCCCGGCCCTGGCAGCAGACAGCTGAGTGGCAACCCCGGCCACTCTGGCTCTGTCACCAATACATTCCCTTTTTGCACATTTTCCTGATTAGGAAAACTGTATATATTAATTGTAGAAAGTTTTCAAATATGTAAAAGTATAAAGAAAACTAAAAATTGCTTCTAGTCCTACCATCCAGAAACATTACTGAAATTTTGATATATTTCATTATATATATATGTATGTATCTATAAAATTGAGAATCACTGTATATTGAGTTTTGTATCCTTTTTGCTTAATAATTTAATGAACATCTCCTTCTGTCATGAAATGGTCTTCAGGAACAGGGCTGTATAGTATTCCACCACATGGATGTACCATGAATATATAATTTATCCCCTAAGGTTGGACCTTTAAGTTTATGCCAATGTTTTTGACTATTATAGTCGATGCCACAATGTATGTAAATCACATAGCACAAGGACTGCTACTCGTTTCCTTAGAATAGATTCGCAGTGGTAGCACTGCCGGGTCACAGGTCACGCGCATTAGTGAGCAGAATGTGCGTGCTCGCAGATGCAGGGGTGCTAGGCTGCCTCCCGGCTGGCACTGGAACATTCTGCAGAATGGCCACCTCGAAGGAGCCCCATGGGCCCTGACTGGGCTTTGGAGGCCCAGAGAGAAGAATAACGAGCATGATTTGTGATGAAAGAACAAAGAAACAAACTCAAGAAAGGGGACTCTTGCCAGCCCTTTCCTTCCTAAATAATCAGGAAGATGATCCTCATTGAAAGAAGAGACCTAACTGCAGCTCAGGGTGGGCGCCCCTGTCGGCAGGACCCACCAGCCCAGGCTGGCCTCCCTGCCCTCCCTCGGGGGCATCTGGCACTCCACGCACCTGTGCCTGTGGAGGGGTGGGAGGAGCCAGGGCTGGAGCACAGCCTCCCTGGGCGGCCACCCGTCCTGGCTGCCCCACCCACTGCCAGCTCCAAGTTCCCACAGAACCCACTGACTCAGCCGCTCTGGGACCTGCCTGGGAGAGCTGCGGCCACATCCTCTCCCTGGATGCCAGGCCACCCCCTAACACAGAGTCTTCAAGACAATCCCTTTTGTGGCTGGGATGTGCAATGGGGACACAAAAAGGACAAGCCAAGTTCTTCCTGCAGCAATGCCACCTGCTACTTAGCCTGGAGTTTGAGGAACAGACATCAGATTTACGTGTCAAAGGTAGAACTGCCTTTTTTGTGGACATTTTACAAAATACAGATATTTATTATTAACTGAGCACTCATTGCATGGTGCTACATTTTCTTTTCTGAAGCTCTGTGGCCAAAATGAACTCATGCTCATGCAAGGGGCCTTTGGCCCAGCTCAGCCTTGAGTGGGTGGGGAGAAGGCCGGGGAGGCTTCCTGGAGGAGGTGAAACTTTCAGGTCCATGAGTCAGGTCTTTTAATCTTGGCTGCTCCTTTTGTGGCCTGAGCCCCTGGGCCCCCTGCTTCATACTAATGGTCCCTGTGCTGGAAACACAGAGGCAGAGAATCCGTGGCAAGTGTGGCTGGGAAAATTAACTTTTTCCAAGTTAATATTTGTAAGAAAAACTCCAGCTGTGTTCAGGGAAACCAAAGAGAGGAAAGGCAGCTGTAAGATGAGTCATGAGTGTTTCTCCCAACACCTCTCCCAAAATATAACGGTTGGGATAAAACCCTGGAGAGATTTTCTCCCTGTGTAGCTCACAGAGGGAATCCACAAAGACACCCGAGCAGGAGTGTGAGCTCTGGCAGGGGCAGCAGTGGGCCTTTGCTTGGGGTCTTGTGACGCCACTCAGATTCGCTCATAACGCGTGGTAACCAAAGTCCACTCTCACGAAAATCTTATGAAATCGGTAGGTTTTGTCATGCATGTCTTACAGATAAAGAAACTGAGCATTAAAGAGGTTAGGATAATTGTCTGAGCTCACACAACCAGTAAGCGAGGAAAAAGGAACCCAAACCAGCATGACATCATCCCCCCCAACACTGTTCAAGGCCAAACACAGGATCATTTTGTCCAAGAGATTGAGCAGAGTGAAGCTGAATTAAAAGTACAAATCCAAAGATCCTCACTGTTCAATGGTTTTGGTAAAGAGCTACAAACAAGAGATCCAGAGACAATCTCAGTGTTGTTCTAGGATAACGGGAGATATTAATAGCTACACAGGACGCCAAGGGAAGGGTTTGCCGACTGTAGTTGTGTGTCTTACCCTTGCCAATGACTTTGGCAGCAACTATCATTAAACTGAACAAAATCCGGTGGCTCTGTGTGTCAGTGAAGATCACTCGCTGTCACTTGTAAGTCCCCATCCAGCCCTGCAGAGGCTGCCAGGCCCTGTGCGTCCCTAACTGAGGCCACTTGGGCTGTGTGCATGAGACCAGCAATGGAGACGCATTCTAGTTTTGGGAAACTGCATTATAAAGTTTTACCTTATATATTTTTATCTGAAATGCTGTGATAAATGCAAAAGGGCTGGTGTTGAGCAAAAACTGTCATGAACCACAGATTTAGTAAACTTGTTCACAGGACTGTAAGAACAAAACTCAATTTGCTTTAAAAAGCCATTCAAAATCTGTTTCTAGGATGCCTTCTAAAATGTAAGAAGATTCAAATTGTAAAAACTACAATAGGACATTTTCTTTAAATTAAACTTTTTACTTGAGATCACTGTAGATGCACATGCAATTGTAAGAGATGACACAGAGAGATAGACCTCCTGTCCCCATTAGTGTACCCCAGTGGTTTTGTCCTGTAAAATTCCAGGACGATCGATAGCACCCATATAAGCAAGCACCCACATCGACACAGCCAAGAGAGAGAGCAGTTAGGAGAGGGCGAGTTAGAGGCTCTGTCTTACGAATCTCTGTGATCTGGGACAGCGAGGAGGCCCCTGGGCAGGAGAATGAACCTGAGGGTCTCCTGGGAGTGGCTGGCCCAGGGACCTGCAGCCTTCCTTCTGGAGACTCTGCCCTCTCCTGAGAAGGTGAGGGCAGGAGGCTGCGAGGGCTGGCTGTGCAGGCACCTACACGCCCAGAAGCCGACTGGCCGTGGCCCAGAGGTGAGCAGAGGTCAGCTCTGGCTCTAGCACAGGCCAATCCTACCCTCACTTCTCAGATCTCTACCGTCAGCCCAGGTGGTTGAGCCTGGCGCTGCCCAGGGCGATGGCCACTGTCCACACGTGGTGCTGAGCACTTGAACTGCAGCCAGTGCAGCCGAGGCGCCGTTTCTCATGTTGATGAATTTTACTTAATTTAAATTTAAACAGACACACCTGGCTGGTGGCTACCCCACTGGGCAGCTCAGAGATGGTCCTTCAGATCCCTGCTGCTCCCCCAAAGTTCTAATTAAAAACATCTAGGCTTGTCTAGCTGGGCCACGTTCCTGATTTGCTCCTGGGAAAACTGAGGCTCTGAAAGACTTGGGACTTTCCTGAGATCCAGCTGGTGACTGTGCTAGAGCTGGGAGCCCCCACCGGGTCATCTGACCTCCCGTCCAAATCGCCGTCTCTGCTGTGTGATGCCACGGCTCAAAAGCATCCACTAGCAGGGAGCTGTTCGTCCTTGCCCCAAACTGAACAGGAAACCCGGAATAAAACTCCACCAAACCACGGTAACCAGTGACTAAAATGAAGATAATTTTAACAATGAAGGGACTGCTATTTAAGGAGCCAGATTTCCGTGAACAAATGGGACAGCAGATAGCACATCAGTTCTAGAAAGTAAAAATGTTGAGGATCCGTGCCTAGGAGAGCGTCCACGGTGCTGGAGCCAATGCCTGTCCCTTAGGCCAAGCTCACTGCTCTCTCAGTGAGGGCAGCAGCCTGGGGTTGGCGTTTACCAAGAGACCAGGTATTTCCTAATCTGAAAATCCTCCAGAGAACCACGGACACAAAATGTTTGGAAAAAAATCCCACAAACCATGTAGCATGACAAAAACATACTTATCAGCACATTTGGGGTAGGGAACTGCTTGTTCATTCTAATTAAATTCTATAAAGTTCAGCTTAACGTTAAAAATATTTTTTAATAACCTAAGGCTCTTTCCCTTCAATAACACAACCTATGTTACATGAACATCCTAAAAACATACTCCTTATTTAATATTCCTCCATTTTTAAATTGTGCCACAAAATCAGAGTGTGTGTGTAAATAGGAAGGGTGGCGTGGTTTTTCTGAGTCCCCAAACTGTCACGATTATATCTTTTAATGATAATAAATGACCCAGTTGTCCCCAGATACAGGTCTCCTAGGGAGAGAGAGAAATTACAAACAAGAAGATCCTTAGGAGGTTTTTATCCCATAAGGATTTCCTCCTCCTGGGTCCCCAGGCTTCGGAGGGTTTGGGTCTCTTCCTCTTACCTTTGGGTGTCCGTGTGCTCGCTTCCTTCTCATTTCCCGGCTGCTGCGTGCGGGTTCATGGTAGTGGGGGCTTGATGTAGGGGAGGTGTGGCTGCTCTGGGCACTGGCAGGGGAGCAGGAGGCCTGGGTCTTATTGATGCACAGCCCACCCCCAGCTCCTCCTAGGACTGACTCTCCCTCCACCTTTTCCTTTGGTTCCCCCTTCTCCCCCCCAGGCACAGATGTATTTCCTGAAAACTGGAAAAACCAGGTACTATCAACCTCAAATCAGTGCTAATTAAATTGGGTTATAAAATTCAGGCCTCGTTCCCCTATCTGTGAGTGACACCTTCCACGTTACCACTGGGGCTCTTCATGTGCACAATTAAAACCTTTGGCATCACCATATCCTTGGACCTAAGGCAGTTTATTGCCCTGAACTTCTGTTAAGAGAGTCATTAGCACATCAAGGTGTTTTGATCAGACTAACTTTGAAGCAAGCCTCTCCTCTGGTCTTTTATTCCCCCTGCCATCTTACGTGTCCAATTTCAGGAACTCAAAGATGTATCTGCACAGATCAAGTTCTGTCTTTGTTATTTCTATTATTAGTATTTTTTTTTTTTTTTTTTTTTTTTTGAGACAGAGTCTCACTCTGTTGCCCAGGCTAGAGTGAGTGCCGTGGCGTTAGCCTAGCTCACAGCAACCTCAAACTCCTGAGCTGAAGCGATCCTCCTGTCTCAGCCTCCCGAGTAGCTGGGACTACAGGCATGCACCACCATGCCCGGCTAATTTTTTCTATATATATTTTTAGCTGTCCATATAATTTCTTTCTATTTTTAGTAGAGATGGGGTCTCGCTCTTGCTCAGGCTGGTCTCGAACTCCTGAGCGCAAACGATCCGCCCGCCTCGGCCTCCCAGAGTGCTAGGATTACAGGCGTGAGCCACCACGCCCGGCCTATTATTAGTATTTTTAAATCAGTTGATCTTTGCAATTAACATGTGGACTCTGGGTGAGAGCTTAGCATTTGCCATGCTGAGACAAAGCTTGCAGAGTGCAGTGGCATCGCAGGCCCGGCTCGGGCTGAGTCCCTTTGGGATAGACTCCTCATGGGGCACAGCATGGAAGTCCCATGATGCCACATCTCACGGGGCCGCAGTGCAGTTTTGGGGGTCAGAGCCTGGAGCCTGCAATCTCAGCCACACACCGTGCTCTTTCTTCCAGCCAAATCCTATGAGGAAGAGGCGCTGTCCTGCCCAGACACCAGTCATAAGGGAGCTCCATTGGGCCCGAGTTCATCCAAATGGCCAGGGAACCCTACTCGCCTCAGGAACACCCCAGCTGCTGCATTTGGGATAGGCTTTCTGAGAAAGCGAGTTTCGGTGGTGCTGCCTCCACCTGCAGCCTAGGGCCTGCCAACCCTCTGAGCTGTGTGTGTGGCTCTGAGCTGGCAGGGGTGCAGGAGCCCGCCCCGGGAGGGGAGAGCAGAGGAGGGAGGCCCAGCCTCCTTGGGGCACAGAGCACTGACTGCGTGGGCCCACTGCCCTTGCCCGGACAGCCGAGTAGGACGAACAACTCCCCAGACACAGTAAAACAAAGGGAGGCAGAGAGTGGGACGCCCTTTGCCAGCGTTTGCCCCCAAGACCAGTCAATCTCGTGTTTTTGAGATCAAGTCCCTGGGATAATCAGTTGTGGGTTCATATTTCACAGAGAAAAACAGAAAAACAAATGAAGACCATCAAAGGCTAGAGTTTTCTTCAATGTCAATGGCTCGTGTTGTCCCGGAGGCTGCGGCAAATGTACTGGAGAAACCTGGGTTTGAGGCCCGCGCCTGCGGGTGGGAGCCGGGCAGGGAAGCCAGCTGCTCCCAGGCCTTTAGAGTTCGCTTTCCGGCCTCCTCACTTGTCTTTTCATCCTTTTTTTATTGTCAGAGGTTTACAGCAGTCCTGTTTGCAACAAGTGACTTCCTGATTTTCTGCCAAAATGAGGGGGCTGTAAAACTTGAAAAGAGCCGGGAGCTGTCCGTGCCTGGGAGAGTGTGGCTTTGTAGAAACATTTAAGGTGATTTTGATCCTTTAATTGCTTCAATTTTGCTTCATAAACCAATTTCTTTCCTCCTTATCCCTCAAAGCTTCCGATAACACAATCTATTGGGTAGAACTAGACAGTGGATTTCTGTTTGTTTGAGAGTTGCACATGTGGATACTTTTAAAAAGGCAAGCAAGAACCCACCAAGATAAATTGCTCTTCATGTGACAATGTTACTGACAGCAGTGCCTTCCCGGAGACAACAGGTGGAAAACCCTCCAGATTAGCGAGTCTAAGACCTGTCAGATCCAGCTTTGCGGAGACAGAGAGCCCAGCCACGGAGGGAGAAAACAGCCGGGGCACAGAGAACAGGACGTGCACAGAGACGTGTTGAGTGCTCACCCTGCGACCACCCCTGTGTGCCTGGAAACCCCTCAGTGCCGGGCACTGGCCAGTGGGCCCGGAGTGCCCCGCATGAAGCCGAGAGCTACGCGTGGACCCTCTCACTTGATGTGTACAGCCATCCCTGGGAAACGCTGTCCTTGATCTCACTTTCTCTCCCCAAAGTGTGGTCCACACGCCAGATGCAGGGGGGTGCTGGAAGTGCAGAACCCCGGCACCCCCAGATCTACTGACTCGGAATCTGCATTTTAATCAGATTCCCAGGTGACTCGGATACACATCCAAGCTTGAGATGGAATCGTTTAGAGCACAGGCCTTCAAGGCTTTTTTTTTTTTTTTTTTTTTTTGCATCCTTAACAGCAACAACAAAAAAGGAATTTGAGTAATCATCATATATATGTGATAGCCTATTATACCTTTTATACTAATATATTCATTATAAACATACACAAATAAGAAGAGTAAAAAGCATGAAGTTAAGATGAAATAAGCACTATGTATTATATTTACTAATGGTGCAAAATCCTTTTGCTTGTTGAAGCTTTGCAACCCGGGGGTGATAGGGAGGTCTCTCCTCAGCAGTCTTAGCAGGAGAAGCTAAGACAGAGCCCATAGAACCCCGTGGTTGCTGAGAGCTGGAGTGGAAGGGCCAGGAGGTGCTCTCGGCAGGCGAGCCAAGGCTCCGTGGGCGAGGGCCTGTCTGCCCACGGCATCCCCAGATGACAGGTATGGTGTCTCCTTCCTAGGTAGCAGGTGAGAAGCCAGTGGGCACCTTCTTCAGCAATACTGTGCACAGAATCTGGCCCCTTCACTCTGGCTTGCCCTGGGTTAACATTTGATGCTGGTTCAAAAAGCCACTTGGAAATCAGGTCACATGGAAGGAAAGAAAGCCTTCTGGGCTCCAGGTCTGCGGAGATGATTAATCTCCAGGGGTGGTGTACCTGGGCTTGACTTTGCTACGTACTCCTTGGCCAAAGCCCAGTCACCGTGGAGTTACAAGTTAGTTTACAGATTTTGGCCTTGTTAAAAAGACAACCCCGAAGGTTATAACTTCATTGCTCTGTAGGACCTTAAGCCATTTTGTTACCCTGGATATTCTTTTTAAAAACACCCCTACATATCCAGTTCCTCAGATGCTCCCGTTAGCAGCACGGCCCCTTGCAGGCTCATGCTTACATTGTGTGACAGTCCTGGTTTAGCACCTTGAGAACTGGATCCGAGGAGGCCGATGAAGAAGGCATCTCTACTCTGTGGCTGCCTCTGAGTCCCGTGGGTGGGCCCTGGCCCTGAGAACCAGCCACCAGGCCAAGAAGACCCAATCTGGCTTGATGTGCCATGAGAACGCATGAGACCCAGGTTGGCTTGACATTTTCTCTTCCTTTCCTTCTGCCCTTCTCTCTGCCCTCAGCCCCAACCCCACCCCACCCTTTTAAAGATATACACTTTGATTCTGTCTTCCTAAGACCACATTTGAAATCACCTGCTTTTCCCCTTGGTCTTGTGCTTGCTGCTATTGCTGTGTAAGACCTGTGTGATGGCTAAAGACAGAAGGCCACACCTCCAGAGAGAAGAGAACGGCTGGCCAACTCACGAACCCTGCATCTGCCCAGGGGCCAGACACCATGCTAGGCCTTCAGGGCACAGGGGTCACAGCAGGGAAGGTACAGTGGCAATGCTGGAGGAAGTGGATCATTATAATGCAATTTAGGAAGGGCTGCAAAATGGGGTGACTCTGTTTTATTTGGCTCTTTATTCCCTTTATTTCTCAAACTCATTTTTTCATTAAGATTTGAGTTATTTAAAGAAAAAATACGTATTAAGTGCCTACAAAATGCACAGCACCATTTCAGTGCTGAAAGAAACACAAAAGAAGTGAAAGACGAGTAAGCCACAGTCCCTGGGCCTCAGCAGCTAGGTGGAAACACAGAAACATGTACAAAAATCAAAGGAACAATGCCAGGCAGTGTGTGATTAAGAGCAGAGAGCGGCACGGAACAAACTTGTGCAGGGATCCTAAGAGGGGCAGAAGACGGCTGAGTCAGAGAAGGCCTCGAGGAGAATCTGGAGTTTGACTGGGGTCACGAGGAACAGACAGACTTTAAACGCAGGGGAAGGAAGCCAGGGAACGGCCAAGGAAGGGGCGGGCAAGGCTCAGGCCGCCTGCACCTTGGCTGTCTGGGCAGCACGGCAAGCTCAGGCCTCACTCCAGGATGGTGAGCGTGGTGCACATTCAAGTTTAAGAAGCTTCTTTAGAGCACAAGAAGCCACTCCGTCAGTGATGGGATGAAGGGAACACTTCAGGGCTGTTGATTGAACGGTGTGTGAAGTTAGAGCGAGACAGACCCTGATATCACCCTGGGTGTCTGGGGGGTGGGACACTGGGCGGAGGTGGTCGGGGGCTGGGGCCCTACACAGTCCGGAGGGAGCTGGGGTAGGCAGGGGGAGGACGGGGATGCCGTGGCCACACAGGCCCCACTGGCCTGGGGACGAGAATAACCCGGGAGGGGCAGGGGGTCAGGCCGCTTCCTGCTCAGGGTGGGAGGAGGGCCCCGCGGAGCAAACAGAAGAGCCACGAGGCGGAAAGAAGGAACACTAGGACAATGGTTACTGGCAGCTTTCATCATAAGAAATTTTACTAGAATTTCCATAAGCCTAGACTTTCACACCATGAAATAAGTTCAGAAAACACTTTAATTTGCTAGTAGTGCCAATAAAAGCAGGCTCACTCAACAATAATGTTTAATCTGGGGAATAGACTACAAGACTGAACAAATACAAGTGATAAATTTGCTAATTCTTTTCTTCCCTGTGGAAATAACTACTGTTCAGCAAAACAATCTAACTTGTGGGAGATTTTCAAAGACCACAGAAGGGTCTGGACTTTCTGCTGTGTCCTGCTGTGGGGATGAGGGACGGTGCTCGCGGTGGGGCAGTAGCCTCCGGCGGGGCTGTGCGTTCCCGGGTGTCTTCACCTGCTGCGCTCAGCCCTGGGCCACGCGCCGGGCAGTCAGCCAGGCCCTGATGGACACGGGCTGCTGGCTCCCTTCCCAGGCCTCCTCTTCCCTCTCCCCGTGGCTCTTTGATCCTTGAGGGTGGGAATTATCCCTGTACTTCTGCACCTTTCCCCAGCATCTAGAAACTTGCTTTTCAAAGTGTGGTCCTTGGGGTGCACTGCACAACCCAGGAGCTTGTTAGAAATGCAAAATCTCAGGCCCAACCCTAGACCCACAGCATAAAAGTCTGTATTTTAGCAAGATCCCCAGGTGATGGTGTGCACCTCAAAGTTTGAGATTGTGACTCCGAATAAGGGTCCTCAACTCTGCCTGCACATGTGAGCATTGGCACTGGGAGAATTTTAAAAGGCTAAAGGTGCCTGGGCATCACCCTAGACCAGTTAAAACTGGATTTCTGCAGGTGGGTCCCAGGCATTCTAGAAGAGAATAGAAAGTAAGAACTGAGTAAATGTTCAGTAAACAAATGGACAGAATGAACGAACGTTAGGGCGTGAGGGCGAAGTGGGGAGGGTCTTAGAAATAGATCAGTTCTGGTTTTACAGATGGAGAAACTGAGGCCCAGAGACGAGGAAGGCTTTGCCCCAGGTCACACAGATGTTAAAGATGAGCTGGCGTCAGAAAACAGGTGGGGTGGTTTGAAATACGCATACAAATTCCTTGACCCCACTGTCAAAAGGTAGAGCCTAAAATTCCTCTCCCTGTGAGCAATGGCTCACTTCTAACAAACATGAAAGGTCAGAGGGGGATGTGTACAACTCCAGGGACTGGGTCACAAAAGGCACCGAGGCTCCCTGCTCGCTCTCTATCTGATTGCTTGGCCACCACGTTGTGGGGACGTGGGGATGCTGGAGCAGCCCATGGAGGGGCTCCCATGCTGAGGAACCCAGGCCTCCTGCCCACGGCGCGCGAGCCTTCCTGGATGTGGGCCCTCCAGCCCAGCCCACCGCAGGCTCGGGAGGGACCTGGGCCAGAACCACCCTGCTGAGCCGTCCCACTTCCTCACCCTCAAAAACCTACACTTTGGGGTCATTTATTACACAGCAACAGATGACTAATACACCGCAGAGTCCTCTGCTATTTCAGCCATGCCCCGGTGAGACAGACATCGGAGTGACACCAACTTCTGTTCCGCAGAACTTGAGACATGCTGGCCCAGCTCTTGAGCAGCTCAGGACTGCGAGCAGACAATGATGAGGCAATAAAAACCCAGGGGCAGGGACATGTGCTCAAGCTGTGGTCCCCACGGCCCCCAGGCATCCCCCCAGTCCTCCTGGCTGGCTTGGGTGCCGACAGGCCCACCCCTGCCCTTTCCAACCCTGCACGGCAGTGGGAAAGCTGGGTGCAGGCCGGGTCAGCTGCACGGGTGGGGGCAGCCTTGGAAAGAGAGGCCGCCGGTCACCTGGGTTCCAAAGTGGCTGCCTTGCCCGCGTGCCAAATGCTGGCAAAACCAGCGTCGGCACAAGGTTGACGAGGTGTTTTCCCTGCTCTGCTGGTCTTGGAGCTGTGGCTGTGATTGCAGTGAGAACCTGACTGGCTGATTTGAAAACCAAACAAGCAAACAAACAACCCTCAGCTGATTTGTTAGTCGCCAAACAATGGCCCACAGCTCGAAAAGAGATACTGAGACTCAGAAGGGGATGAGAACAGGGGTCTCTTGGGGGAGGATGTTCTGTCTTGTGTGCCTCTTTCTCCATGCTCCACCCTCCTCCACGCTGGCTAGCTGGAGTCTCCCCTTTGCCTTCTGGAATTCTCTTCTAGAGTTTTCTGAGCTGGGCATGCCCAGAACAAGGCAATCTGTGTTCCAAGTCCAAACAATTTCCTATGATGGCTCAGGTGTTCAGAGTGTTTAAAGTGACCAGGTATTTAGAGAGATGCATCCCTGCATTTTGTGAAATAGGCCACAGGTTGCTGAATGGTTCCTCGCAGGGGTGGAGGTGGCCAACTGGGGTGGGGGGCGGTGCTGAGAGAGCAGCAGCCATCAGCCCCAGACCCGGTGGTCTGGGCCCTGCACAGTCTCAGCCACCTGAGGCCTTCATTCCCTGTGCTTCCCGTGTTTCTAGCACCAGAGGATGCCGTGGGCCAGAACCCCGGCAGAGCCCTTCCCGCCTGTGCCATGGCTCCCAGAGTGCTCCGTGCCTTCTGCCCTCGCCCGCCTCTGTGGGAACAGGAGGAGGAATGCACTTTCTGGGGATCGTGTGACCGGGAGTCCCCATCGCACATGGGGACCACCAGTTGTTTCAGGCTCCAAACTGACCACAAAACCCAGAAATTGTTTGGCTGGAGCCACAAGCTTGGCTTCCATCCCATGATAAGAAAAACACATCATCAGAATTCTCAAAGGCCCTTTAATATTGGGCTCTTTTGGATGCTTCACTGACCTTAGGCCTTATGTAAATAACAACTCTTCCTGGGATTCAAGGTCAGGTCCACAGGACTTTTTAGCACAAGGTTCTTATCCATTATCAACTAAGTGGGGAACTGCAGGCGTCATCTTTGTTCACAAAGGACTCAGGATTCACCTCTCTGAGAAAAAAACCTTCCTGTCAGTTCATTCTCCAAATAGGAATAAGAAAAATAAAAGATGCCACATGTTGCTTGTGTATTCCGTGTTAGACACTGTGATACCCTGTTTATGAATGTTACCTCCATTCTCACACCATGGAAGGTAGGTATTACTCCCATTTTATAGATCAGGAACCCGAGACTCAGAGGGTAGGAGGTGCCTGACCTAGCAGCAAGCAGCAGAGCCGGGTCTAACGCTCCCCAGCACCCGAGCTGCCTCACCGGGAGCGCAGAACACTCTGCACACGGGGCTCGGGCCTTCGGAGGTACGTGGGGCTCTGCAGGGACGCGGAACTCAGAGGCAGTGAGCCATCACCCTCCGGCCAGGTGGCCGTTCTGCGGCCCCTCAGCGAGTACTGCCCTTGCACTCAGCCTGGGCAACCACAGCCCCATCACTGTCGCTGCTTTTCCTCTGAGCCCAGCCCCAAGTACCACCTGGGGTGAGTGCAGCAAGGACCCCACCTGCCAGCGCTGGGCAGGGCCCGGGGGCAGCACCCCTCGAGCTGCTACCACCCCTAAGTGCAAAGGGGCAAGGGAGAGAGTGGATCTGAACGCAGGGGTAGGGGCTGTGGCCTCAGGTAGAAAGGTACAGAGTCAATCCCCTGCCGGCCACCATCCTCCTGCCCTCTGCTCCCATGGGTGCCTTCAATGGGCCGAATCCAACTGGAGGCCAGAGGGCAAGGGGGCCTGTGGGTGCAGGTCAGCCTCCCAGGCACAGAGCCGGGAGACACAGAAATGCGCCAGCCCATGAGGGCAAGACCTGCGTTGTCCTTGTCTGGGTCCCAGCCTGGCCCAGCACATGGCAGGTGCTCACAAACCTCAGGTGAGAGGATGGGTGCCAGAGGGAGGGGCAGTGGGTGGGGGCCACCAGAAGCAGGGCGACAGCTCTGGGGGCAGCAGTGTGTGGCCGGCACCAACAGGCCTAGGAGGGAGCCGGGGCATGGCGCTGGGGTCTGGGAACATGGAAAAGCCCCTGGTCAGAGCTCAGTGGTGGCCAGCAAGAATGACGTGGAAATGACATACTGATTGGCCAGCAAGAAACGGGGTGGCACCGTCTGCCTGCCCTGTCCCCGCGGGTGATGTCAAGAAGGGTGGGCTTGAAGCGCAGGGCAGGCTGACCCCTCGCAAACAGACTAGACGGCATCAGGATTTCCCAAGAAGTCATTTCTGATGGAGTTCGAGAAGTCAAGGCTGCCCCTTAACTGCAGGATGGTGTTCTGTGGGGGTGCAAAGCGCACGGGGCAAAGCGGGAGTCACTGAGTCCAGACGAGGATTCAGGATGGTGCTGGATTCACAGGAAAGTCAGACAGTGCAGCGTCCCCACACTCCCCACACCCAGGCTGCCTCTGCTGAGACATTACATCAGTGGGATACAACGGTCACATCCGATGGACCAATGCTGATATGTTATTGTGAACTACAGTTCACACTTCACTCAGATGTCCTTGGTTTTCCCCTAGTGCCCCTTTTCTGTCCCAGGGTCCCACACTCTAGTTGTCATGTGTCCCAAGGCTCCTCTTGGCTGTGACAGTTCTCAGACTTTCCTTGCTTTGAGGATCACTGGTCAGGTGTTCTGTAGGACGTCCCCCCATCAGGAGTTGTCTGATGTATTTTTCATGACTAGGCTGGGGCTGTGGGTTCTGGGGAGGAAACCACAGGGGTAACGTGCCACACTCACCACTTCCCATCGAGGTGCACACTGTCAACACGGCCATGACTGCTGATGCTGCCCTGACCACCTGGCCAAGGCAGTGTCGGCCAGTCTCCTCCACTGGGAGGGGACCCTCCCCCACTTCCACGCTGCCCTCCTGGAAAGGACGTCCCCACACACAGCCCACACTTATGAGTAGGGAGCCATGCTCCACTCCAAGGGCAGAGTATCTACACAGATGACTTGGATTTTTCTGCACAGATTTGTCTTTTCTCTGTCATCTATCCACCCATCCACCCATCCACCCACCCACCCATCCATCCTTCCTTCCTTCTCTCCTTCATTTCTGTCAGTATGGACACGTGGATATTTAGTTTAAACTCTGGGTTATAATCTGATACTACATTATATATTTTAGTGCTATAATTGTACCAGCTTTGGTGAGTGGGAGCTCTTTTAGCCTTTGTCCCTCTGACATACCCCCATTTTTTCCCTTTTTTTTTTTTGAAGGTTGAAGGTTGCCTTACCATCTGGCACTATAAGGTTCTCCAGGCTCACCTTGTGTTTTCTCTGTCCCAGCCCCAGGATCAGCCATTTCTCCAGGGAGCCCTGGAGAATGGCATCAGAAGCCAAGCTCTGGGGGCAGAGTGAGGACAGCTGCATGCTAAGATGAAGAAGTAGCTGAGGGTGCCCCCAAATACCTCTTATTCCCAGTCTGAGAAAGAATGAGCTCACATTTATAAAGACACCTACGCTGTGATCAGGAAGTCAACAGGAGGCAGTAAGGAGGCTGGTGGCCTGCCACTGGCCCCACCCTCAGATGTTTCCAGAATGGATAAAGCTGAAGTGCACCCAAGTGTCCTGCACTCCTGGCCAAGAGGACCACCCATCAGTGCTGCCCCAGGGCCTGCTTCAGAGATCCGCTGGCCTTTCACCTCTGGCTCTGTGAAGAACGTGCCTTTTCTGAGTGTTCTTCAAGTAGAGAAGTGACCCCAGGCATGACGGAGGGCTTGGAGCTTCTGGAAGTTCTCCCATCCAATACCCATTTCCTCAACTTAAAGAAACACATTTGCCTTCTTATTAAAGGAATATTTTTTTGTGTGTCAATTGTTGACAAAGCCCAGAAACCTCTAATTAACACAAAACTTCAGAGCTGACAGTGGTCACAGGTTTCAGTGTCTCTGAAGGCCCAATGAGCTTTTCTGTGGCTTAGTACAACTTCCGCTGAAGGGGAAAATCACTATTTGTGTTCTGTTTTCTTGCTCAACCTCTCATTCACACGAACAAGTCACTTTTTAAGCCTTTAAGACATCATCTAAATGATGAACTAAAGAGATGATTGCCATTTGCTTATTCCCTTGTTCATAGACAGGATTTTTGGCCTAGATGGATCTGATATTATAAAACCCCGCAAGGAGCCTATGTTCTAACAGAGGAGCTCCAGCCAGCTTTATCAGATAGAACTGGGCTGCAGTTCAAAGTCGTTCTTCCTTCTCCTGACAAATGGCGCCTACACAGGGAAGGGCCGTGGAGAACAGGGCCACACGGGTCACACCTCTGGAATGCCAAGCACAGGGCCTGCTGGGCTACCACCTTCACTGAGAATAGCCACGAGCATCTTCTAGAAACCCTTCATTGGTCCCAGAAGCACAGAAAGATCTAGACAGGGCACAAAAGTGTTTGCAGGGGTAAAATCCACTACCCAGGTCTAGAACACCTCATTTCATCTCTTTGGTCCCCAATAATCACCACCTTAGTAGGTGGCCAGGTCTCCCATTAAGTCTAATTAAATACAAAAAGCTCATTAAAAAATCAAAATTAAGATTGAACTTGACAGATTTCTGGATGTCTTTGCTAATCTGCATGTTTGTCATATTTGCTAAAAGACACAATTTCGCAACATATTTCTAAAGAGTAAGGCTCCAAGCGATCTGCATGTTTACAGAACACACAGATCCTTCTATTGAACGCTGGGGTCGACAGCACTAAGGAGAAGCTTTTTTGTTTGTTTGTTTTGTTTTGTTTTTAACAGTGATTTTTATAAATCATTAATTTTAACTATTAAAGTATTAGTCCTAACTAGTTAGAATCTGAGACACACAGTGAAGTCTGGGTCAGAGGAAATGGGGTTTGAAGTGACAGGAACACCAAACAGACAATGCCCGACGCCAGGAGGGTTTCTGCGTGGAGATGTCTGTCGGGAAGGCCGAGAAAAGACTTACACGAACCCATTCTGCAAGCAGGAGGGCACCAATGAACCTGTTAGCACAGCTGCAGATTTGCTTAAATTAAATGCAACAGGAGAACAACCCACACACAGAGCAGAGGGAAGCAGATAATGTAAACTCCAGTGAAAACAACTTGAAAGCTTTCCAAAAGGAAACCATTAACCCGGGAGAGTTTTCAGCAGGGGCCGAGGGGTGTGCATGAGGCACAGACATTCCGTTTCCAACGAGGCGTCTACTTAGTAAGCGGAGAAGTGCCAGCTTCAGAAACGTTCAGTGTCATAGAAAACGGGATCACCTGAAACTCCAGGTGCTGAACTGTCCACGGTGCCGAGGCAGCTCCTCGCTTGCACTGCACCACTTCGTCACGCCTGCCGAGCATTAGCCACGCCAAAGGAACAACTCTTTCTTGCCTTGGTTAAAGGGAGCATCTACAGCTTCGACCCCAGACACGCAGGGTCAAGGTGACTTCCAGTTGGGGAAGTGCAGAGCCAGATTTGCCTCTTCCGTCTGGTGGACCCCCGACCCCTCCAACACCCTCCATTGCTGGGGGTGACCCTGGGCTGCTCTCTGCCCGGACCTCTGCCCCGCCACTTCCCAGCCTGGTCCAAGCCTCATGCCCAGCTACTTTGGTTGCTGTCTCCCCCTCCCTCCCTCTCTCTCTCTCTCTCTCTCTCTCTCACACACACACACACACACACACACAGCATGCCACCGCAGCAGAAGGGAAGGCTGCGGAAAGCGAGTCCATGAAGTGGGCACATGTCAGGTGGCTGTTGGGGGCTGGAACCCTGAGCCAAGCTGCTGAGGTGCAGGGCTGCGGAAAAGAGGAGCCCCTCCTGCCTCCTCAGCCAGGGTCCAAGAACTATGTAGATGCAAGAACCAAAGAGGACAGCAGGGCTCATGGCGGGTGCCAGGCAGCAGTAACCAACAGAGGAAATGTCCTCAAGGCCCTGCCTTCACCTCTAGAATGGGCTCCTTGAATAAAGCCTCTTATTTTGACTATCTGACATGACATGCTTCCTGATGGCCCCTGACAACTGGCTCTGCAGCACACGGAGGGGACGCCTGGCAGGGCAGCTGAGGGGCAGGCAGAGGGGACTGCAGCTCCACCAGCTCCAGCGGGGGTGACCTGGGAGAGTGGCTCTCTCCTGACCTCTGTTTCCTTACCTGAAAAGCGGGGTGAGACACTCGCCTCCCAAGCTCGCCAGGTATCAGAGACGACACACATACTGCACTTAATGACAGGTCAGGTTCAATCGCATAGGAGGGCAAGAGGGCAAGTCGCTTGCTACTTCCTGTGTTCTAGACCTGAAACCTGCTACTTCCAGGTCTCATTCTCTTCCCTGTTTGCTTCACTGACTCCAGACAGTTCTGCAGAGAATCTCAGGGAAGTCCCTGAGAGTCACATCCTGAAACCCCTGCAAGGGACAGGACAGCCCCCCTGCGAGGCTCTCAAGAGCAAAGGAGGAAACTGCCCCCCCCAGCTTAGGCGGTCAAGCCCTGCCTCCGACCTCAGCAGCGAGCCGTGTTGTTAAACGAGTTTTTGCTGATTACCCACCAAGATCTAGGTTCAAATGTATATATGAAAAACATTCTATATATAATATATATAGATTATAAATTATATAGAATATAAATGTTATGACATTTATATTCTATTGTGTGTGTGTAAGTCATCTAGTGATATTGTGGGTAAATATAAAACAGGAGTCTTGGGGGTGGGAGGTACTGTTTCACCCAGAGGGCAGGGAGGGTTGCTCTGGTAAGATGACATGTTAGCAGCAACCTGAAGGAATGGGGGAGACGCCCAGAGGTCTTGGGCAAGAGCATTCTGGACAGAAGGAATTGCAGATGCAGCAGCCCTGAGCTGGCACCGGGGCCAGAGTGGGGGTGCATGTAACTGGTGGGAAGGTGGCCAACCTGACATCATACTCCATGGGGCTCACAGACCCTGCGCCTTAACTGCAGGGTCCTGGTGGTGTTCCGAATCCTGGCCAAATCGACACGTTGTTCCAGGGAAAGACAGACACCTCAGATGGACTTGAACACAGCGAATGACTCCAGGCTGCCTGCACTCAGAGGCCGTGCAGACTCATTAAACTCACTCCCAGTGTGCCCATGTCCTGCTCTTAGGGCTTTTCCTGACTCATCTGGCTTAAATCTGCACAATACTCCCACAAGGTGAGTACTGTTACCCTCTCTGGGGAAACTGAGAGAAGTTAGCCCCACCACCAGCATGGGGAGGTGCCAGGATCTGAGCTCTTACCCACTCTTCCTCCACACCGCCGCCAGCATCCTTCCCCAAGCTGCGCCCACCTCTGGTGGCCAGCCCGCTCCAGTCTAACCCCAACAGGACATGGCCAGCCCACTCCAGTCCAACCCCAACAGGACATGGCCAGCCCAACTTCAGAGAAGAAAGGCTCCTGAACCTGAAGTTGACCTGGCTCATCCTAGGTCAGGGTGATTCTGGTGCTGCTGCCATGGGAAGAGTGGCCGGCCAGGTCTGCCCTTGGCCTTGAGGTTTTTGCTTTAGCTCCCAGTGCCCTACAGCCCCAACATCAGCGTACAGGCTGTGGGGCCAGCCAGCAGCAGCGCTGTCTGCCGAGGTGTCTCTGGGGAGCCAGGCAAGGTCTAGGGCTTTAAACATCTGTCTAGGTAGAAGCTGTCCCCACATCTGAAATCATTATGATTTAAAGTTAGACTTCAGGCAAATTTGCAAGAGCCCACCTCATCCTAGCTCTCATTTCTGAAAGAGCTCATAGAAAAGATATTGAGTTGAAGTCTATGAACTTACCAGAAGGGAATCCTTGGGCAGGTCACCTCACCTCTCCAAGCCTTACTTTGCACATCTGTGACATAGTGTTGATAATCTCTATGTCACAGGATTGCTACGCAGATTAAATAGCATAACAAAGAATCCTTCATAGTACAAACGCTATGAAGACAATGACCCCCCCCAATAAGGTGGGTTTGTATCAACATTTACTGAATACCTACTGTGTACCAGGCACTGTGCTAGGTGCTAGAGAACCTGTCCTCGAAGACAGCATGGAGAGGACGGATGGTCATTTGCGACACAGTACAATGTGGTAAGTGCTGTTTATTTCCTTTTCTCCTTACGTGGGTTTGCCTTTTTGTTTGTGTGTGACTTTATGACTGTTTGCCCTATTTCTTGCTTTCAGTGCTACGGGCCATAAGAACAGGAGCCAGGCCTTCTATTGCTATCAGATCTCACAAAGCCTTGAGCAAGAGTTGGAGTCCAATGTCCTATGGCAAACACAGTGGCCACTCTAATTGCACAAAGAAATCCTCCAGGGAGGCCCTGGAGAACCGCTCTTCTTCAGGGCACCCAAAACCCGCTGTCCAGCCCACCCTGTGTCCATGGACCCCCAAACAGAACCCAGGGAGATGAGTGGAACCCTCAGACCCTCCCTGGGAGGAGGGATGTTTGGTCTGCCCGAGGCCTGCGTCCCCAAAGGCCCCTGCTTTTATGTAATTGATGCCACAAACAGCTGGTCCCTAGAGAACAGGGGACACTGCATTTGCCAGTGTCTCCGTTCTGTTTATTCTGTAAACACAAGGAGAAGCTCAACATTCTACTGGGCTTAATTTTGTAATCTTCACAAAATAAATATTTGCCTTCAAAAGCAACAATTGCAATAACCATCAGGGTAATACTCCCAAGCACCTCCTCCCTCACACACGCCAGGCACAGAAGTCAAGGCAGAAGCCCGTGTGTGGTCTGTTTGGATAATGATTTTCATGTGGAAACCAACTGGCAGTAATTCTGGAGAAAGTCTGGTCTCCTGGTTTTCAGAGTTCACTCAAAACCACGTGTCCCGAGTCACTGAAGTGTCCTTGCCTTAGTTTCCTCAGTCCATGAATGAGGAGCAAAACTGCTTAATGAGTGCCGAAGGGGGCCCAGACATTCGTGGGCACCATGGTGGCCACAGGACAGTCCTGGCCTCTTCCAGAGGCTACCTGGACAGACCAGCTGTTGCTGTGTGTGTGCATGCGCCTTAGGGAGGAGGGTCTCTCACCAAATCTAAGAATGAGCTAAAATTCGAAAGTTCTGCTAAATGTAAATGATACTTAGTGGAAATTTTATCGCCCATAAAGAAATCCATCAACAGAAAACCACACTCTGCAAGCCTACCGTGCACTGTTAATCTGCTGTTTACAAAGCCCACTCCGGACCAGCTGTCAGACTCGGTCACGCTTCTCGGAGACGCAGGCTCCTGCAGAGGACGGAGATCTGAACAACCACAGCCCTGAAGCACATACTCTGATTTATCTTCCTCATTATGGACAGGAGGTTTCAGGAACAGCCATTTCTAGCCTTTATTAAGGACTAAATCTAAAGGAAAATGAACCTTGAGACTCCTCTAGGATACCTTTTAGGGATGCTCAGTGCATTTCAGTATTTTTAGGGATTAGTGCCTAAACTAATGTTTGTTATAGCAGGACACAGAGCCTCAATCAAGAGAGTAAACCATAAAACCACACCTAACTGGGTAAATAAAATCAGCCAACCCAATAGACGTCTGCATCCCATCTGAGCACCCCCAGGGATCCGGGCCTGCCCGTACAGCGTCAGACCCCAACCAGGCATCGAGCTGTGTCCATCCTCCCAGCTCCTCCCTCACGACCCCTCCTATGCTTTCGCTGTCCTGGGCTTTGCAGAGACTCCAGGCTGAATCCATTCCCTCCTGATTGGCCTCCACGGTCCTATTATGAGGAAGGAAACCAAACCTGCCAGGTGCCAGCGCCTCTGTGCTGGACGGGGCAGTGCAGCCAGGAGTCTCTCTGACCCCAAGAGCCGTGTGTGCTGTCAGCAGGAACGGGGCCGGCACGCGGACCTGGCCGCACAACTCCTCCCCAAACTAGTTACCCAACAGCTGCCTGAGCCCCTCTGGGAGCCGGCTTCGTCCCAACTCCATCTCTCTCCCATTGCTGGGACTGTCCGTCCCTCCAGGTGGGAAGCAGGGAGCCACTGGAGCGGCCTGAGGCCCCGCCGACTATGCGGGACCCCACGGGGCTGCAGGCAGGGAGATGGTGCTGTTTGTCTCTCCAAGAACGTGAAACGTGTTCTCTCTGCACAATATATTGAGTCTTGAGAATCTAGTCAGACTTTTTGAAATGCAAGCGTGTGTTTCAAGTTGGGGGTCTTCAAATGTTTTCTGAGAAGGGCTCCTTTGTCATGTGTTAACGGCCGTGGGAACAGATGTGGCAGGGGCGGGGGAAGGGGACCACTCCTCTCCTGCCACCTGCTCCCGCTGCCCTTTCTGCCCTGCACAGCTGCCAAACCAGCCCTCGCAGGAAGAGGCTACCTGGGGATCCGGCTCCTCAAGGGCTGATACGCAGCTGTTGTGGCATGGTGCGGGCACCGACTGTTCCAGAACGACACTGTGCCTGAACAGTCCTGGCTGAACTTCGGCCCTGACTTGATGTATCATTTTATTTGCCCTCCCACCACCCTCAGTGAGAGCCCTTCCTCGCCACGGAATGCTCTGGCTCCTGCATCTCCTCTGTCTCCTGTTCTTCCCTCCTTCCTGCTGGTCAGGGGACATCTCCAGCTCACCCGGCCCCGGCGCTTCTGCTCGTGGGTTTGTCTGGGTCTTTGCTCCCTCACTTTGTCTAGGTCTTTGCTCAAGTGTCATTTCCCAAGAAGTTCCCACTCCCACCCAGCACCTTCTCTGCCTGCCCTTCTGATTTGTTTCTCGTGGTACAGGATTTATCCAAACTCACGTGCATGTGTACGTATTACGGTTTCTCTCCCTGCAGTAGAATCTAGGCTCTGTGAGTGCAGGGCTGCTTTCTCTAATTATCCATGGCCCCACTATGTCCCTACATCCCAGCGCCGTGCCTGGCACGTAGCAGATGCTCAGAAAAGATTTGCCAAATGAACAAATGTGTATTAAAACCAACTTGAAGTCCTCCCTTCTCACCTCTCTGGTGCATGCAGGATCTCATGCAAATATTGAATTGGAAATATGGCAAATGAAGTTTTAAAAGAAATTTGGTAATAGTCAGAGAGTTGTCAAAATGGTGCTCTCTCATTTTTCATTTGCAGTGTGGTTTTGCACATCTTCCTTCTAGCCTAAGAAAGTGCTTTATATCAGGATTAAAGTGTTGTCAGCAGAACCATCTCTCTCTTATTTTCAAGAGACTAATACCGCACCTTATTTCAGTATTTGGGCACACCTTTAGCTGTTTGTGTCCAGCCATTGAATAGTATCAGCTAACAGTTTCGATCTTACGGGATCTAGAGATGCCACAGTTAAGCTTGGCTTTCATGCTGCAGAGGCCACTCGGCCATTAGAGCAGTAATAATAACGTGATTGTGGGCGCTGTTGCTCTGACTCTGATTTCAGCACGACCCACAGTGGGGGCACCCTCCCGCCGTGCGTGGAGCCGTCTGACTGCTCGTGGAGGGGCAGAGCTGGCGAGAGCCTGCCGGGCGGTGCAGCCGGGCAGTCAGCACAGGTGCATCTTCCTAGGCCAGGCTGTCGCCGCCCATCCTTCCTCCACAGTCCTCTGATGAGTCAGAAATGGGAAACAAGGCCTCCAAGTGTTTACATGTGTCAGTACGTGCACAAGCTACGGGCACTTCCAGAGGTGCCTGGGCAGGAGGATGTGGGCAGAGAGGGCAGGGCCTCCCGCTTCCCCAGCACAAGGAACAGGGTGTCCGCTCTACCCTGGGGGCTAAAAGGGTGTTTGACACCCTGGACACCTGGCCTTTGAGAAATAACAGATGTCTCTGCCCCCAGCAAGGGTAGCTTTGCCAACTGGGATTTGTTTGCTTGTTGACTTAGGGTCCTTTGATGTTCCAGCAGCCACTTGTCTCCCACCGCGTGATTAGGATAATTGGTGCCCTCTTAGACGTGAAGGATGGAGGATCCCATTCATCCGTAGGACATATTTCCATAGAGTCCCCACGATGTGCTAGGAGCAGTTCTATGACTGAAGATACCCCCCTAATATACAACCTAATGAATGGCCCACTGCTGGAAAGACCCAGGTCAAAGCTTTTTCCTTAGCTTTGGTGGTTCAGGGTTAACCAGCCTTGGGTAATGCTTTGAGTCCCTGAGGACAATGAGGAAAAATTAAACACAGTTGAGTCTCATTTGTGCGTATCAACATGGCTGGGCCCAAGAGCCATTTTGAAAGTTTCTCTTAGTTCCTAGACTTAGATTTAACCACCTGAAATTGCCTACATTCTGCTACCTAAAATCTGCAAACACACTAACATTTCCTCTATTACTAACCTTTATCAGGATGGTTCACGAAGAACAGAACTTAGATTGTTTCCTCTCGCCCCGGCCTCTGATGAGGACAGGAAGGGAGTGAGTGCGGGCCTAGGGCCGGCGTGACCCTGGGAAGCTGAGGTGCACGCAGGGGAGCGTCCCCTCGCTCCACACCCATGTCTACCTCGAGGCTGTGAGTGCACTGGTCTCCTTACAGGGGTTAAGCGTGTCACGTCAGAGGCAGTGGACACAGTTTCGAGTCCCAGCTCCTCCAATTACAAGTGGCAGGCTCAGCCCATGCAGTCAGGAGTGTCACCATAACCATCACCAGCTATGTGGCCTCGGCCAAGTCAGAGAACCTCTCTGAGCCCCCATTTCCTTATTGGGAATACAGGGAAGACAGGCATGAAAATGCTCGCAAGCGCTACAGAAATGTATGACAAAGGGTAAATGACCAGATATCAGTTTCTCTCTCCTTACTCAATTTTTTTGGAAAATAGTAATCTTGGGTACTAAATAAAAGTCCTGCCTACAATATGCAAATTCCAGAAGGACAGCATGGGAGTCAAGGATGGAGGTGAGGGAGGTGGCACCCTCAGAGGCAGGGGCTGGCTGAGACTTTTGTTCCCTAATTGAGCTAATGTGCTAAGTGAGCTTAATGCGAGTTAATTAATGATGCTATTGGTGGGTGGAATTACCTAGGCAGAGCCTTCAAACGGCATCAAAGGAGGCAGGTGTCGTCTGGGCTAACTGAGGCAGCTGCGGGGCAGGCCAGGCGGAGGGTGAGGAGCACCGAGCCCAGCTGAGGGGCTGAGCCATTCAGCAGTGAGGCTGGCTGCCAACATGCCATCCTGTTTACACTCCTGTATTTGAACTTCAGATTTACTTGAGTCTTTGAAGCTGGGTTCCTGGGCATTTCCTTGAGAATAAATTCCAGTCTGTGGAAACCACAAAACTCACTCACCTGGACCCAGAAAGGAGAGTCCAGTAACCCGGCTTCCATCTGTGGTCCTGTGGGACCTGGGGACCTGGGATTAGAAGACACTCATGGTTGTTTTGCACCCTGTAGAAAGGGGGTGAGACCAGGCCTGTCCTCACTCGCTGATGGCAGCCCCTGTGCTAGGCAAGAGGACAGAGGACACACTAACGCATAAGAGAGAAGGGCGAGCCCCTGACGCGTCTGCAATTTGCAAATAGGTATCCTCAACAAAGTGAAAATCCAGTTCACAAAAGAAAGAAACCCAGTAGTGGCCAGAGAGTGAAAATCAAACATTTCAGGGAAATTTTATCTACTTTCTCCTCCAAAAGACAGGTCCTTCCAGGATCATCCCCAACAAATGACCCCCCAGCACAGCTGGGCTCACTTAGGGGTGCAGAGGGGTGCAGCAGAGACCTCACTGATCATCGCCAGGGCCCCAGGCTCCCCCAGCCATGAAGGGCTCACACAGACAATCATCGGGACAGACGCTAATTTCCCAGCCTTGAGGAGTCACTCTCTGGCGGCCTCTGTCAAAATGCATCTTTAAAGGTTTTAAGTGGCTATGACTTAGAAATCTCAGAGCATCGAACCAGGCTGGGAATATTCTATTTTAGATGCTTGGATCCTTTTCTCCTCCAGTCCATCGCAGCTTTTCACCTCTTTGATAGTTTGAGTCAGTGACAACTTCGTTCTTGGTTATAAAGTGTCTCAAAAACACTGCAGCAGAGCAGTGGGGAGGAGCTGCCCCGCCTTTGCCGTTGCTCCCTCCCTGCTCCCCATTCTACTCATCTCATAGCTTGTGTCCCACCGGCTGGGACAGACCACAGAAGACAGAAGGAGGCTTCTCTGCGCATACATCACTTCACTCCTGGGAGACCCCGGGAGGTCCTCCCTGCCTGCAGTCCTCCCGCCTAGCCTCCCCCTCCTCCCTGCCCAAACATCTTGAACCTCGGCTTCTGTGCTGGGGACTCAGTCTTGGGGACTCAGTACTGGGGACTCAGCGCCAGCTCCTGTGCGTGAGCCTACACTGGCCCACAGGGCACTGAGACGAATCTTTTGGATAGGAGTAGAAACCTTCACCACCACAAATAGCTACCCACCCCGCCCTTCCTCTCCTCCCCCCAACGCAGGGGCCATAAGAAGGAGGCTCAGCCTTTATTCCACACCCCACCTGGAACGTCTCTCAGGGTTGGCGCATACTCGGGCTGGGAGCAGGAACAGAGCCCAGCCGGAGTCCCAGCCTTCCCCGTGAGCCAGGCTGGGGGACAAACCTGAGAAACACACTTTCCACAGTCCCTGGAAACACCCGTTGCTTTAGTAGCCCAAATCTTAAAGCCCGAAAAATGCACACAAAATTTGGCTCCCTAACCAAACGTGCCAACCCATAGCAAAACAGGGTTTCCGATGTTTTCCCGAAAACAAAGGCACAATCTCAGGTCTTAGAACTGGTAGTGCAGACATACAGCAATTGGTAAAGCTTGTTCAAACGCAACCCAAAAATGACATGCATTTCAAAAATGCATCCAGGCTCTTTCCTAGCCCATGACACTTCAGTCGCGGCCACAGCCGGAGAGTTTGAAAACCAAAACGAACGAACCAAGGCTTACCTGGCTCTCGTTGGAGGTCAGCTTCTAGTCCAAGCAGAAGATGGGTCTATGAAGAAAGCCAGGCAGTCCAGTTTTGGGTGCCCGGGCTTCACAGGTGGCCACCCCGCCGTGCTCTCAGAAGCAGGGGCTCCACGTCCCCAGAGGCCGGCAGGGCTGCCTGGGACCAGGCACAGCTCTCTGCCGCCAGCCCCACTTCCCTTCTGTTTTAAAGGGCTTCCCGGGAACTCTTCCTTGACTCTCCCTGTCTTGTCTGCAAGTTTGGAAACAGTCCTTGCCGAGGGGCTTTCCCTCACTGCAGACTCACCTGCACCATCTAGAGGTCTCTCCCAGCACTGACGATGCGGGAGCCGGGCACCTCCAGCCCTGGCTGCAGTGTATCCCTGACACACCTGGCTCTCCTGAACGTTCTGATCCTTAAAGAGACCAGCTGTCATGTATAAATATCATTGATTGTTTGCAGGGGAAGGGTCTTGCTTCTATGAAAGCCTTTTGGCATGGGAGTACTAAAAAGCTAAATTAGCATTAAAATATCATTAATCAAAGCTTGTTCACAGAAGGACCCCCCACCGAGATGGCTACAGGTGTGGGTACTGCTGCATCCACTCAGCTGTGAACATGTTTGTGCACATTTCTGCCCCGTGCGTCCCCCCTGCACGTCTACTGCAGGCTTTGAGTCACCAGGGCTGCTCTTCTACTCCTCGCCCTGGACATCCCACACCATCGCCGCACACCCCAGGCAACCCCAGGTACCATGCACAGCCCGTGTTGCTCCAGGGGAGTATACACAGCCCGTGTAGCTCCCGATAACCATGTCTATCGCACAGAACTAGGTTATCAGGAAGCCCTTTGAAACACAAACATTTTGAAAGGACATACCTTTTAGTATTGGCCAGTACTTTCTGAAAAATCAAATGATTAGGGGAAAAAAAACAGCCTTACAATAATGTAACTCTCCTGTCTCTTTTCCGTCAATCACAGCTACACAAATGTAGGAGGAAAATAGCTCGGCTAGGCTAGATTTCTACGTTCCCCCCTTCCCGCTGGTCCCCTCTGCCTGAGAAACACACAAGGTAGTTCACACATGAGAAAGTAAGGAGCTTAAGAGAGAAAGAGACAAAAACATGTGGGACAGGGACAAGGATCCTGAACTGAAAGACTAATTCTGCCTCCAGAGAGATTAAGCAGAACCTTATTTACTTGACTGACTTGACCGGTGCGGACAACCGCTCCAAATAATGTAGGATCCCAAATGAGAATTTTCAGGTTCGGTCATCTACCCTGACAACATTGAGCCCAAACTGAGAGTTTGTGATAAATTAAAATCACTAACATTATTATATTAGGAACCCTGAAAAATGAATGGGAAGTATTCTGGACTAATCTTTTCTATTGCATATAATTTTGACTTTTGCACAAATGTGTTTGAGGTTGGGAATTATTTTAGGTACAACTAAAATAATTTTTTCAAGTGGAAATTAAATGGTGATTTAAAATTTACCAAAGAGAAATGACACCGATATTGCCAAAAGATAGGGGAAAAGGAGAAAAAGTTCGAATGGGCACAAAATATGGATGCTGTGATGGAGGCCAAAGCAGTTTTTTCCCTCTCTTTGAAAAATCCACACTGTCATGCCATTCAGCAAGGTTATGTATGGTTGTACTTGAACTCTTCCTAGTCACCGTATCCAAACGAAAATGAGCATACAAATTAATTCAGTTGATTAAGAGAAAGAGTGAGACGAGAGATCATTGCTTATCTTCATCATTGGCTCCAGAGCTTTGAAGATATGTGATTTCCTGTGTTGCACATTTCCTAAAAGACTGAGACAGAAATAGCAGAAGATTATCAATAGCATTTTTTAATAAGAACATGAATCAAGACTGTAGACCAAGGCTGGGTGGAGGGGGTCTCGGGACTGTGGAGAACAGAATGTAATTTAGAACACATGCTTGACACATGGACTTAGCCCAGGGGGGCCTGCCCTCCCCCTGCTTGGAGTGTGCACAAACGCACAGCCGGGACACAGCAGGGGCTATGCAGGGGAAGCGGGCAGGTCCCAGCTCTCAGCCCCACTGTGCCACAACTTTGCAAGTGATTTTAGAGAGTTGGCGGACTCCCATGCCTGCAGAAAACATGCATGAGTTGCTAGGAACCCCTAGCAGAGCTGATAACTTCCAGTGAGTAAAACCAAGCCATATTCTGATCCTTGTTATTTAAAATCTGTGTCTTAATTGCTAACCTCACATTGGGTGAGCAGAAAGAAAACCCTTGATACCCACGCATTCCATCAAAATAGCATTCTTCTATGGTAATGTGTTTGTGTGCTTATTCACGCAGCAGATGTGTGAGGAGTACTGTGTGTGCAGGCCCTAAGCCAGTAGCTGGGATATATCAGGATGAGAAAGGTAAAATCTCTGGCCTCAAGAAGCTTACATGCTGTTTAGGGGGGCAGAGAGTAATCAAGTTATCAAATAAATATGAAAAGTACTTCCTGGCAGTGATGGGTGGTATAGGATGCCGGGGGTGTTTGTGGGGGGTGGGGATTGTCGCAGTCTGCTGGGGACATTCCTGCTATTTGATGACTGTCTCAAAAAGTGGCATTGGACCAAATACACCAAAACCAGGAGGCTCTTTTCTGATAGCTGGCTCCTGACATTTATCTTGCTTTACCTAACAACTCACCCAGCAAGGAGACTTTTGGTTACCTACAGAGTTTATCTCAGAGTTCCTTCCAGGAAATGGCATTGCTCAAATCAGAAGACAGCTCTCTCTGCTCCCCAGCCAGTGCCTGAGACAGCCCCCACCACCTCCATGATGTAAGCAGTGAGAGTATAATTGAAATTGATCCTCACCAAGAATGACTTTGGGAGCCTGAATAGTGCAAAGGTTCAAATACTAAATCTTTTTTATGATCTGTAATATTGTCATTTAGCTCAACAGTACAGATCACTGTTTTTCTAATAAAGGAAACCACAAGACCATTATAAAACCTACTTGCTCTGTACAAGAAAAATTAGGAGAGTGAAACCAGTTTAGAAATACAAAATATTGATGTCTCCATTCAAAAATCAACAAATTCCTTTTTCCAATAGACAAGTGCATATTTCTACCATAAATCATGGCTTCAGGGTAATGGAGTTAGTGGTTCATGGGATTATCATGCTATTATCAGTGGATATCTAAAGCAGAGGAATACATGTTCATACTATAAACACATAAAATTATCTGCCCATTGGGTTATATTTAATAAAATCTAGTAATTGATTTAAAAATCACACTTATTAGAACATTTTGCAGGCAATCTGTAAGACAGAAGAATCATCAATTTATAAGGGCTAATGTGTTCTTGCAAGGCATTTAATTCTTCCTTACTCTTCATTTACCATGGAGATGAGTTCATTGTCTGAAGACCCCAAAAGCTGTGGTCAGGAAAAGAAAACCAGAACGGGGGGGCAACAAAGCATTTTAATGGGCCACCACCCTGGCTGGACGAGCTGCTGCCCACCACCTGCTCTGCAGCCCCCCTTCCTCAACGGGAATGTCCCCAGCCCTGCTCGGGGCAATGCACCTGGCTAAACAGCCTCATTTCTCAGCTTCCCTTGCAGCTAGATGCAGCCACCTGTTTCAGAACTGGGCAGTGAGCCACGGCAGAGGTGTGCGGGACTTCCAAAAATGCTGCTTACTGGGCTGATGCATCTGGGAGGAGGCTGTTCTGCCCCCTTTCACTTCCTGTTTGCTGCCGCCTGGGGTGTGAATGTGACAGCTGGTGTAGACGGAGGAGCAGGACAGCAGCTTCAGCCCCTCTGTGGAACTGCCACACCAGCCATGAACTGCCTACCTCACTCATTGGCAAGAACGAACCCTCACATCTTTCAGGCACTGTAGCCAGGCCTCTGCGAATAGAAGCCTAATTAATTTGCATAGTCTCTAGTTATGAAAAATTGGGATGCACAATTAATTTTTTCTAGACAAGCAAAGTTTAAGAAAGCCTGTTTTACAGCAATCTTAGCTTTTGTGTAACTTCCACTGGGGTATCATTTCTAGTATGAAATGATTCTCCAAGGAACTGAAGTGCCGGGTAACTGAAAAGATTCGGATTTGGGAACAGGTAGTGAAGAGTAAGAGTCCCCTGCTGTGTAACGATGGCCCTCAGTGGGCCGGCGGCTCCCGGCTCCAGGTTCTGACCATGTCTGAACTCCATCCAGGAGGGGGTGGCTCAGGGTCTCGGCCCCACCCTAAGCCGTACACCCCAGGTGCAGGGATGTAGGTTGAAGACCAACACCGTTTCTCACGATCCCAAATTGGGCTGGACACTAGAGAGACGGAGCAACACTCTCCCCTGCCTATGCCTTCGAGGCAGCCAGTAATTTCCAACCACATTCCTTGGAGCGGCTCAAAGTGCAAGACGGGCTCCAGATACGTGAGCAGCCGTCAGGACACGGCCTCAGCGGTCTGTTATCTCTGTGCGCCAGGGCCCTCTGCGGCCGGCACGCACAGCCAGGGCCGATCGTGGGGATTCACCAGGTGGGGGAAAGGATGTTAAAACTTCCACTTCCATTGATTTCTAGGATCTAATGTATAAGAAATAATATTTCTTATTCATATTCAATCCAGAGATTTGCTCCTCCTGCTATGAGCTCTCTTACAAGGTAAAAACAGCTCTGATCAGCTCACACCAGAATCTGCCAAAATACTTCAAAATTTCTCGAAGAGATTTTGAACCACATATTTCTTTCCATTGCTGCTAGCCCTGCCCATTCGCTTCTTCGCTCCCCTGCCTGCGAGCACCGAGCCGGGGTCTGCTGCACTGCGGGCCTGGGCCTCCCACTCAGTGACCTTCCCAGTCACATCCGCCAGCGCAGGCCAGGCGGTGCAGCAGCAGCACACAAACCCTGAAATCTCGGCGGCATAATACAATCATAGCTTATTTCTTGCTCATGTCACATTCTAATGTGGGCCCTGCAAGCAGTGACTCAGGAATCCAGGCTCCTTCCATACGGCACCACCACCACCTTGAGGTCCTTCTTCCTGGGGCAGACAGGGAGCCAGTGCTTGGATAGCCACGTGGGATGTTTTAGGACAAGGCCCATCACTTCTATAATTCTACTGGCCAACAGCTAGTCATATGTCCTCAGACCGACTGCAAGTGAGGCCAGGGAATGCAATTTTCTTGTGTGTCCGGGAGCAGAAAACGGGATTCCTGAGTGTCTAATTAGTCTGTGTTGCAAGCAACTTTCCTAAACTTCTCTATCTCAACAGGGCTTCTGTCCCTTCTTCCAATCCTCTAGCCAGCAGGTCTCAAAAATAAGGTGGCCCAGCACTGAGCATAAAAGATTACAGCTGCTAAGGGCTGAGAAATGTCCGGAGAACATACTGCATTTCCAACAAGCGTTTGTCTAACATACATCTAAAGAGGCAGGATGCTTGGCTGGACCTCTGGCTCTGGAGCCCGAAGACCTGATTTTAAGTCCCTGCTCTGAACTTCACTATCTGTGCACGTTGGCTAACTCACTGGGCCTCAGCAAGTCTCCATGTGCATATCCAGTGACGATTACTGTCTTTCACAGGGTCGGACTGAATTTCACACTGAGATGGCTGTATCCACTCTGCACTCTGCCAGAACTGTTGCTCCCCCTACGTTCTGAAACTGTTCTTGCTTAGTCACCAGGGACCTCCTCATTGCCACAGCTTTTACTGCAGTGCTCTCTTCTTCCTGCATGGAACCTGACCCCTCTGCCTTCTGTGATCCCGGGGGCTCCCCATGCCTTTCTGTGGTGGTTTATTCTTGGTCTCTTGTGGTCAATTCATCCTGGCCCTGCCTGCACCCCCCTACCCCAAGTAATGAGCTTCCAGGGTCCCACTCTCGGCCTCCACTTTCTCCCCATCCCATTGTTTCAGCAGCCTGATGACTTCTGCACTCAATTTTGAGCCCGGACCTCATCCTTTGAGCTTTGATTCTTGTACTCCACTTGCCGGGAAATCTCAGAGACGCTGGAAACTACACACGGTGAACACATCCAATCCACACCATCACCATCTCCTGAAACTGCTCCTCCTCCCCGTTCCCTGGCTCAGTTGACACCACCGCTAAGCCTCTGAAGGGGAAATCTCCGAATCATTGTTAGCCTCCCCCTTTTCACTGTTTTTCCTGTCTCTGACTTTATCTCCTCAACCCATCCTCCACTGCGATCAAACCAACACGCAAATCCTGAGCCGCAGCTAGGGGCCTTGGTAAATGCATGGAGAGGGATGGCCAGGGCAAAGGCCCCCGCTGATCAGCCCGACAACTGCTGCTGGAATGCAGGACCATAGAGCTTTAGGAGAAGCTCAAAAATCTGGATTTTTAAAAAATGTGACTTCTTCCCATTTTTAAATTGTTGGCAACTAACATGTGTGGCCCAAACAAACACACAAGAGTCTCTGCAGTCTGCACGGGCTCAGGCCCGCGAGGTTGAGTCGGTGTGAAGGTGGACAAGCTGAGCCTGTGCCCCATGACCTGAGCCTGGTTCCCACCGGCCCGGCTGCTCGCACCTTCAGGCTCTACCAGCAACAACGGTTCACAGTCTCAAGCCACTCTGTTTTTCTGAGATAAATTTTTGCAAATAAACTCATCCATTTTAGTACTTATTGTCTAAATGACTATAGAGTCTAAAATTCTTAATACCATAAAAATGCGGTTGTTTGAAGATGCCTCAAGTGCCAGACAAGCTTCATTTTCCTGGCGTATCTTCTTGCAAACTTGCTTATCCCCCTAAAACCTTCCTTTCCTCATCTGTAAAATGGGGAAAATAATAGTACCTACCACACAGGATTGTCTTTGCATTGAATGAAATGACACATGCACGGGGCCCAGGCTGGAGCTGGGTGTGAGTGTGAGCTACTGCTCCTATTAATCAGCAATGACACCATTTCTTTCAAACCACCCGATTCATCTCCTAAAGTTACCTTTGGCTATAACTAAGGTGACTTATGGATCCAGCAGCTACGTGACCATTCAGAACTAAAGGATCTGATCCATTTTAGGTGAATTTCCCAGATGACTTTCCAACACATCTAACTGAGCAAGGTGACCCTGGTCTTGATGACAGATTAAGTACTTGCTTTATTGTGAGACCAGGCCACTAAATGGGACTCTAATCTTTTAGCACAAAAGCTTGTCATAGTCTTTGATATAGCGACGACACATGGAGATTCTTGGGTAGGCTGAAGACAAAAAGCACAGGCTATGTTGGGTATACTCTTCAGTTCTTAGGTTTTGTAAATATCTGTGGAATCCCTGAAATTAAGGGTTTTAAGCTTTTTAGAAGACAAAATTGGATAATTTTTTTTAAATCTCAAAATTTCCCATTTTATTCTTATAAAAATGTGGTGGGGTCATGGAGAGAAATGCAGGAACTTTGGATTCCTGGCTTTCCATTGGTGGCAGAGATCAAGGGCTTGAATCCAAGGCCATAGGAGGTGGGAACTGGGCCCACAGCTCTGGGTCTGTGAGAGCAACTTCAGTCCCACCTTGTGTGCCTTGGTGTGGGCTGCTGCCTAGTGAATCCGACCTGCTGGCAAAGGCCATCTGTAGGATTTAGACAAACCTATGTGCTTCCTTTATCAGAACTGGTAATGGGAACTTCTGGGGGGATGAAGCTACAGTGTAGGAGTGTATCTGCAGGGTGAGGAGCCAAGCCCAGAGTGTCTGTCCTGGGGAAAAGTCTGACGGATCAGACATTATTAGAGTGAGGGCAGAGAATGGTGCCTGAGATGGGGAGATGGGCAGGCAGATAACACCCTTTGATGCAGGTGGCTCAAGAGCCCAAGGAAAGGTGTGAACAGAGTCCTGGGAAAGCACCAGATGGGCCAGGTTTCTTCTAGTTGGAAACTGGGATGGCTTCTTGGGGAAGGAGTACAGGAGTTAGGCCTTAAAGAAGAGATGATAATAATACATAAAAAATAATAATGTCCAGCATTACTGAGTGCTTCCTATGAGCCAGGCACTAAGCACTATGCATGACTCATGCAATCCTCATAACAAGCCTATGAGAGAATCATACCTATGACCCCATTTTACAGGTGACAAAACTGAGGCACAAAGAGGCTGAGTATCATGCCCCAAATCACTCAGCTAGTCAGGAGCAGAGCCAGGACTCAAACCCGCCAACTAGACGGCTGGGTCCGAGCTCGCAACTCCTTCCCTGCCCTGCCAGGAGCCCAGGGCAGGGGCTGTGTCCCACCTGCTGTGAGTATAAGGAGGGAGCAAAGTGCAGATCAGAGTCACCCTTGTAGGTTTTCTGTTTGGCTCTGATGACTTTCTCATTGTCAGCAGTTTTATCGCTACATGAGTGGCTTGCATAAGAAAGTCCATAAAGTAACCAATTTTGCTGTGGGCATAAAAGGAAAGGCACTCGCAGGAATCCCAGAAACAGTCAGCCCCCGGCTGAGCTCCAGGGCATGGGCTTTGGCACCATGGGACAATCACAGAAAGAGCCAAGCCCTTCACTTGAGAATGCTCCTCCCAACCAGCTTTGTGGTGAGTGCTGAGGCCCAGAAGGCTTGTCCGGGACAGAGTCAAGTCACCCCAGGGGCAGAGCCGCTTTGACGCAAGGAAAGGCATGTCCAGGGGGCTGGAAGTGAGCCGCTGTAGGAGCTGGTCCAGCCTGTGGCTGGCGGTGAAGGGGTGGGCAAGAGACTGGGGCTGCACGAGGAAGGAGAGACAGACCCTCCTCCCGTGCCGGGCACTGCAGCAGCTACGAACTGCTACACTGTGGCCTCTGTCACACCAAGAACCCTCATGTCTTCTGCGCTCCCGTTTGGAAAGAAGGCACACTGAATTGGCCCTAAATTCTTCACTCTACTGTCTCCAGGAGAACCTATTTTCATAGATAACTCTCAGGGTGTGGTCGCAGCGTCATATGAGGAAACACCGACAGAGCTGTTCATCTAGCTCTTGGTTTGCCTGAGCCAGAAGGCCAATCCCTTACTGCCCCACAGAGCTGTGAGGTCCCTTAGGTTCCCCAAGTGGTATTCCAGGCTCTCCTAGCTGACATCAAAGCTGCATGGCAGGCATTGAGGGAAGTGGGGCTTGAGGACAAAGAAGGACAGGAGATAAATGTTCCTTATCTTGTTTATTCTCAAAAGAATGTCAACATCTGCACATTTTTATAAAAGAACATAAAAATCTTTTGGCAATGAGGCTGCAAGCCCAGGAGATTTGGACTCTTATCTCAGCAGCTCATGGCAATCACTTGGTAAACCAAGTTCCCTGAACTGAAGGAATGACCTCGAGACCCCTGCTGTCCCACCCTCACCTGCCCTGGGGGTGAGGGGGGCCTGAACTCAGGGAGGTTGCTCCCAGCAGGAGCCAGGAAAGCTTCTTTCCCATAGTCTCAAACAGTGGTCCCAGACCAACAGCATCAGTGTCATCCAGGAGCATGTTGGAAATGCACGTTCTCAGGCTCAGCTTCACCTCCTGAAGCAGAGACTCTGGGGCGGGGCCCAGCAGGCTGTGTTTAAAGAGTGCTCCTACGCTCCTTCAAGTGGAAAGCACCGTCGTAGTCCAACCACTGGGTCTCCTCTTTGGGAATGGAGTTGGGAGCTAGAGAGTGGCTTCCAAACCTGGAGAAGGCACAGTGGGAAGTGAGGAGAGGGTGGGACGAAGGGTCTTTCTTGGGCCTTTTCTCTCCCCACTCTCTCCCTCAGGTTAACCCACATTTATGGTTCTAGTTGTCACCTCCTGGAGAGAATCTTTCATCTCTGATTTCTGTCCTTACTTCTTCCTTGAGCCTTCTTTTCTCCCTTCCAGTGATTTAAATCTGCAGAGCCCACCAATGCTTCCAATCAGAAGCATCTAAAACAAAACTCAAAACTCACCATCATCTCCCAGATTTAGTAATCTGACCTTCTTTGTTCAGGATTCCCTCCCTCTCATAATTATTCACCAAGGGCTACTGCAGCCAGGCCCTGGGCTGGGAGGATCTCTATTTTTCTTTCTATCACTAATTCTCACTCACACACGTTCAGAGTCTGGTGGTTATGTTCTCTTCTCCCTCTTCCACAAGCTTCCAATTGTTTTTCATATAATCTCTTGCTTCTGTCCTTTGTTTTCCAGGGCCCTGGTCTCCACTCCCCTCAAGACCCTCTTCACCCTGATCCAACTCAAGAAAGACATATTAGGTACCCAGAACCTGGGCTACGCCATGCCAGGCCCCACTGGGACAACACAGAGGATTAACACAGGCCCTACTTTGGAGGAATTTAGTTCCTGAAGTAATCTACTAATCTTCCCCCACAAAGCCTTCTCCTCTCTAATCCAGTTTACACGGTTTCCAGATTAACCTCCCTAAAACACTGAGAATTTCACTCTCCTGTCCCTAAGTTTTCTACAACGTGTCTCTATGTTGCATAAAGGGTCAAGTCCAAAATCCTTAGCCCCACATGCAGACCTTCTACAACCTGGACCTCCCTCTCCATGTTGACTTTCCAAGCACTCCCCAAACTCCCTCTGAGTCCCAGCGGCATTCCTGTCTCTGTTCCTTCGACCTCCCCACCCTTCTACCTGCTATGCCATCTTCCCTCCCGCCCAGCCTGCAGAAGCAGTTTGCCTTTTGCCACCTCTCTGAAGCCTTCCTGGGCCGTCACAATCTGCAATGGCTTTATTCTCCCTTGTTTGGCACTTAGCACATATTGGCCTTTAGCATTAGTTACCATTTCATATGTATTCATGACCCCCAAATTAAACCACAGGAGCACACAGCTCTTACACCAGCATTTTGCTCTACCTCATGGCATCTGGCTTCCACATGACAGCATCAGCCCGAGCACTGGCACCGGGCTGCGTTCCTCCATTCACCCCTCGGAGCCCTCGCTCTCGGCCATTACCACTGTGTCTTCCCAGAAGACAGCCTCAACCACCCCAAATTGCAGCATCTGACTTCTTGCTCAAGTCACAGTCCGATTCAGACTTGGGGATGGTGCCCACTACTTCACTCCAGTTCCTGGGGCTTCAGAGCCCTCGAGCCGCCTGGGCACCTGGCTGAGCAGGGAGCCGGAGTGTGGGGTCACATGAGAGGTTCCTAGGGCCAGGCTGGAAGTGGGGAGCCTTGCTCCCACTGGTTCCATTGGCCAGCAAGTCACATAGTCCGCTCGGGCGCACATGTGCAGAAGGTGTGCCTAGGTACAGAAGGACAGCTGGGCGTGTGCTGGGCACTGACCTTGGCTGACACTGGCTGACAAACAGGATAATTTTACTGGCTAAAATAGATGTGTGGATCATGGTGGCCTGAGGGGTCGACCTCAGTGGCATGTGGGGTCCTGCTTCTGGCCTGTGTCTGCCATGGGAGTGATGACAGAAAATTCCCAAGGCTCGTGGCCGTGGTGCTAGGTGAGAGTGGGTGCCCCTCGGCGACCTCCGCCCTCCACCCTCTCTCTCGCTGTGCAGAGGGTGCGCCTCCCGGCTGGCTGCTGCCTGCTGCGACGCCCAGGCTCTAACTGTCCTCCAAGCTGTGACTGGATTTGGTCCCCAGCCTTTGTAGGCCAGTTACTTGAAACTTTAATTGATGTTACACAAACATGAGTAAATGGAAATATACGTGAAAAATACATTTTTTAATCATAAAAATAAGCTTGACTGCTTTGGAAAATTTGGCTAGGGTGAATTGACTAAAAAGCGATTGTCAAATTAGATGTTTTTGAGACAACTGTAGGGAGAAGGGGTGTGAGGTTTGCAAAGGCAGAGGGCTCTGTGCTCTGATTGCTTCAAGGTGTCTTTGAGTTCGAACTGCACTTTAAAGGAGCCCAACCTGGAAATCAAATCTGATGCATCACATATGTGGCTTTTGTAGAACGGACCACCGAAACTCAGGAAAGGGCTGCGGCCCAAATTCAAAAGATTAGCAAATCTTTTCAAGTTAAAAAGGTTATGGGAGTATTTTTTAATGATTCCCCGCTTTTATCATTTTGATCAAACAACTGGCCAAGGGCCTGTCTATATCAGATCAGATACATGCAAACCAGGTTGGGAACACAGCTCGGCAGGGAGTATGCTACAGTTACTCTGTGTCTGGCTGATTAACTGTAGCACTGCAATTTCCAGGAACACTTCTGCTGGCTAACCAGCATGTGCCTATAGCTTTTAATATCTCCAGGGTGAGGCTGTGACCACTTACGGACTAACTCATACCATATTTACTGCTTCCTCTAATTTAGAAAAGGCACAAGGCTGCCCAGGAGGTCTGACAGCAGCCCGTCTGGGGCTGTTCCTCAGATATCTGGGGGGAGGGCCGCAGAGCTTCCCTCTGACTCCGTCTCACGAAGCACAGCCTCCGTGTGCGGGAGTCAAGAGCGAGAGGGAAGGAGATTAACCTTCAGAAGCAAAGGCCGTTCACTTGCTGCTTGTGGGTGGAAAGAGAAACCCCCGTTAGTAACAGATATTTTATTGGAATGGATATGGGTAGAAATGGACGTCTCTTCTGTGTTAGAAGAGAAAGATCAGTCTTCCTATCTATTGGAAACAGTAATAAGGGAAGCCCTCTCACATGCTCACATAATCAAGAAACCAAGAGGAGAAATCTAAGCCTGTCACCAGGTTTAGAGCAGCACAGGGGCCAGAGCTACACTGTAGGGTGGGCCGACCACACCAGCGTGACTCCCTTTTCTTTGCTTAAACACTGTGCTTTTACCACTGTTCCCTGCACGGAAAATGAGCAGCCCTTCAAGAAGACAGCGTTTACAGAATTGGCCCCACACTGAATCATGACGAGTTGGGAGTTACTATGTCCCACACCCTCTATCCCTCTTTGTACCTTTCTCATGGCCCTTACGGAACTTGATCCTGTCTTATAGTTGTCCGTATGCTATTTTTTCCATTGCTAGAGAGTAAGCTCCTCGAGGTCAGGATCTATCCCTGATAGTTCCCCACGCAGTGTGTAGCAGAAAATGTAAGCACAGGGTAGATGCAAAATTCATGTTTGTGGAATGAAGGAAGGAAGGAATGAAGTAGGGGTAGTAAGGAGATACCATAGATGAAGGAGACTAGACTCGACCCAACTTCCAAATCGTACCTGGCAAACCCTGAGCTGCAAAAACAAATATTTTAACAAAACAATATTTTAACAGAAACATTATTTTTGCCCTTTCCTGTAACCCATGCCGGGCACCAGGGGCTGGGACAGGGATCTGGGCCCTCAGGTCCACACCCGTTCCCCCACGTCAGAATGTGGTGCTGATGAGCAGTTGAGCAACTGCTAAGGAGTGGGCAAGAGAAAAATTCCATGTAAAATCACCTCTTTTATATCTGATACTATTTAAATTTTGTACACTTAGGTAAAAAGATATCCTGATTAATTTCAGTGGGGGATTTTTGTTATAGGAAACTTGGGGGCAGCCCTCAGAGGAAAGTTGCTCCCTGCCCCCATGCACAGCCTGGCGCTAGAAATATCTGGCTGCCACAAACCTGCTGAGAGCAGAGCTTTTTTTTTTTTTTAGAAAGGTGCTTGGTTTCCTTAACGTATATCTATCTTGACCATATTCTCTCATTCTTTCTTTTATCACCATGCAAAGGGCTCTCTCCCTTTGATTCACACCCAGTGGAAACCCTGCCTTGCTCTGTTTGCCAAGGGCTCTAGCTACAAACGAGAGGTCAGAATTCAGATCCAGGAAGTGCTGTGTTTCTTCATTCATGCCCAAAATGTGTCACGATTTTCTAAAGCTGTGGGGGGCAGCTGAGTGCTTTAACCTCTTTGGTACAAGCCTGAGGCTCCACTGAATCAGAGCTTGGCACCTTGGCAGGCTCTGTCCCTGCCATTGGCTGAGGAGGAGGATGGCGGGGAGAGAGAGAGAGAGCGAGGAAGCACCAGCGCACAGTGGAAGCGACGAGAGACCTTGGAAACCCCCGGGACAGCATGGGCTTGTGGCCTGCAGTTGGCTGGCTTGGCCTCTGCTACTTCTCAGCAGCTCTTGGGCAGATTTAGAGAAAAAGCCTTGTTTGAAATAAGGGAAGGTCTCTGATATATTACTCTGCCAAGTTTGGTTGGAGCTATTTTTTAAATTGCTCTTTCTCCCATCTCTTTTCTGCAGCAATTTGTTTATTTTACTGGGCAGAGCTGGCATGTGAGGTCAGTGGATATTTTAGAGTATCATCGTGTCATGTACATGACATAAGACCCTCAGAATCTTAGCATCAGTGTATTAATGATGCACCCAGCCTTCCGGGTGGTGTGGTGAACAACCCCACCCTTGCATTAACCAGGCAGGAAGGGGTGAAGACACCGTCTAAACCCACCCTCCTTAGGACTGAGCACAGCACTTCCCATCCTTGTGTTTCCTACTTTTGCCTTTGAAATAACGCACTGGGGTTTTGCCTGAGGCGGTGCAGGTGGAGGTTGGGGTGAGAGGATTCTGGTTAGGTGGTAGAGAGCTGCATCCTTGACTTCTGCATCTCACAAATGCCTCATCAGTCACGTGACAGTAGTGCCGCTCGTTCAGAAAAGAGCACTCGCACCAGGAACCATTTTGTTAAAATCAGACCCTTGCCCCAGAATTAGAATTAACAAAGGACAGAATCTGGCGGATTGGGCCATCCTATCAATGACAATTTGAAGTGGAACGTAGCCACGTATAAGCCAGACGTGGAGGTTCTATCTGGAGATGATAAGGAAGGAACTTCCGTTGTCCCAGAGCTTGAGACGTCGCAGCGGGATGGCAGGGCACAGGAGGAACAAAGCTACCTGCAAAGTCGCCTATGTGGGACTCAGGCCCTGGTCACGTAGCCGGGACTGCCGCTGCCACCTGCTAACCAGCTTCCCTGTGTGCATGGTGGCCCCAACCCACACTCCACCCTGCAGCCACCCTCCTGATTAAACCCCTCCAAAGGTTCCCTGCTGCCCTGAACCAAACCCTTCCCTCTGCCCATAAAGTTCAGCTTGATCTGGCCCCTGCCTTCCACTCACCCTCACTGTGCACGTTCTCCTGTCCTCCCATGCAGCCATGCCCCCTAGCTATGCTCTCACGGCCACAGGACCTTGGCACATTCTTTTCCCTCTCGACTGCACTTCTCCATCGCCTCTTGGCTCGTGACTGTAACTTATCCTTCAGGCACTGGCTCAGCTCTGACATGAGTTCCTTAGAGAAGCCGCCCCATTTGCTCCAGTCAGGTCCCGCCCCCTGTTAGGAGCATGTACGACACCACTTACACTATGTGGATGACACATTGGTGGCTTTGATTAAATTTCTCTCCAGTAAACTCTAAGTTCCATGAGGAGAATAAGTTTTTGCTCACCACTGAGCGTATCCCTAGCACTAGGATAGTGTTGACATGTAGTGTGCCTTCAATAAACATTGTAGAATAAAGGGAGTTTAGCCAAAACTATATCTAGGATATGTGATTGATGCCACAGAAGCATATGTTCTAGATCCGGTCAGATGGGATCAATGCCCATCTATGGGAGGGAGGATGTTTGGCGTGTGGTTTAAAGCCATGACCTATGCCTGGGGTCACACTCCTCTGTAACTTCCTGGCTGCACATCCTTCAGCAAATTGCACAACTGCTCTGTGCCTTGGTTTCCCCATCTGAAAATGGGAATTTTTGTGCCTGATTCGGGTTTGAGGTTTGAATCAGACACACGTGCTAAGTCCTCAGCTCACCGCTCATCCATGTGTGGTGGTGGTGGTGTATCTATGGTGTGGTGTGCTGAGTCTAGGGACAGTCCGAGTCTTGAATGGAACAGATCAGCTTTGTTATTACAGAGCAAATAGGTTTTGGAGTTGTCTTTGTACAGGGCCTCTGCCTACCCCTTTGGGATAAATGAAGTGCCTCTGAACATTCTGACATTCTAGTCTTAGGCAGGTGCTGGGTCAGGCTGCGCTGTCCACCCCGAGATCCACGGGGCAGCTTCTCCAGGGCAGCCTGCCGCTGCCTTTGCCTCCTTCCCTAGGGGAACAACACCACACGTAGAGTATCTTGGAAGAGCATTTTCCGTGGTCAGACCCAAGCCAAATACCCTTTAGTTCAGTTTGCAGGGCAATTTGAGGTGCTGGTTTGATTTTGGCTCACTGATTTTGCCAATCTGCAATTCCTATTCATGTTCATACTGACTTAGTTTTTAAACGTATATTTTTATCTATCCATCCATCCATCCATCCACTTCCTAACTATCTGGAAAGTAGCCTAAATGCATCTGGATTATTCATTCCACGTTATAATAAAAGGAAATAACATTAGGAGTTTGTCCACTCTGGGGTCCTGTGTTTTGTTACTGAGTTTGGATCCTGTGCAAACTTTGGGGTTTTTTCTTTCTTTTTTTTTTTTATTTCAGAATATTTACGGAGGTACAAATGTTTGGGTTACATGAATTGCTTTTTTACAGTTGAATCAAAGTTGTGCGTCCATCACCCGTATAGTTCAGTTTTGATTCAAGCAGTTCAGGTGGTTCAATGACGGCAGTTCTGAAGGTGTCTGAACCGGCACAGCCAGCGTCTGTACCCCCAGGAACAGCGCTCCCAGTGAGCCCAGGGAAAACAGGTGGCGAACACAGAAGTGGGGTGAAGTTTCGGGGCAGTGTGTTGAAGGGAACAACTCTGTTTGAACAGGAGCCATTTGGGACATGTTTTTGCACTACTTTCCTCCTGATTGTTCCTCTTCTTTCATAACTTCTTCGCTGTTAGCGCCGGGAAGGGGGGTTCTGGTGGGAGGCATGACATGCGAGAAAGACGTGGAAACATATAAAGCACCGTTTGCAAAAACAACAAAGAAGCCCGAGAGCAGCGATCACAGCAGAGTAAACAGCAGAGACAGTTTCCCTCGCCGTTCAAAGACTGGCCATTCAAGGGAGCGCGGAAGACAAGCCTCTGCAGGAACCTTACGGTAACCCTTCCCGGTGTGTGAACCAGGTGGAGATCACACAAAGGAGGTCAGGGGTAGACTCACCCATGACAACCTCTCCATTTGGGCCCCAGTGGAGGAAGTCAAGGGACAGTTAAAGGGATTAAAGCTATTTTTAGTGAAAGCAAAGAGGAAAACCCTTTAGAGGCACAGATTCCAAAGAGAACAAAGGTTATTAGACGATGACCTCTGCTACAGATGGTAGAGGTACTACGACTTAACAACTTCATTGGACTCAGATGGGAAGAAGAAACCCAACAATGATATTAACAGGAATCTAACAATGAGGAATTTATAAATCAATAAGTAACAACACCAGGCAGGCAGGGAGCCTGGCTGAGCTCACGCCAAGTGCACGTGATTTTTATGAGGTATCTGCGGTTTTTAATAATAGCCACAACACTGAGCAGGTTTAGTTTTAAGAGTCAAGTTATTTGTCAAAAAGTTATAGTCAGTAAGAAGCATGTCACAAAGGGGAAGTGGGCCTCCCCCGGGCAGACTGCTTGTGGGGAGAACATGGCGGCCGAAGTGCTCAGACCGAGACGGGAAGACACGATGGTCTGTCCGGGGGGAAGGGCCCAGGGGGCAGGGCCACACCCCAGTGTGAGTCTCCAGTCTCAGGGGGCGCCTGTGATGCCAAGTGGGCACCGTGTGCTGTCTCTGGAGCAAAAACCACTTCAAACCCACTTTCCAGCAAAAGGGACGGAGCTGTGGACCAGTGGGATCGCTCCTGGCGCTGGACCTATGCGGAGGCTCAGAGCCCCTGGAAGGCAGAATAAGGCGGCCGTGGGGGCTGTTTATGGATTGTGCCCCCCAGGTGACGGCACACCAATCCGCAGGCAGGCTTTGGGGAACGGTGTGGCAACGGAGGGCTCTCGCTGTGGGATGCGTTCTGGCGCAGGACAGATCTGTGCGAGAGCCGGGGAGTTCGGGAGAAGCTGGCTGGCTGGAGAGGCAGCGGAGGACACTAGAGATTCGAGGTAAAGGAGCAGAGGGAGAGATGACTGGCCCCGCAGGCAGCTCACGGTCACTGCCAGGTACCCAGAGCGACAGGATGTGTGAATAGAGCCCTGAATTCACCGTTGGGCATCACCCAACGTCCTTCAAAAGGAGACTGCAGAAGCAGACAAGTGAGTGTTGGGAAATCCAAAGTCACCTTAAGGGCTATCTTTCCTGCTAACCAGGGGAGAATCTGTAAGGACATGATTTTCACCTTCCACCGGGAACTGAGGAGTGCCCTGGGGTGTTGAAATGGGCCCTGGAGCCAAGCAGAAGTGGAACTTTTACCATCAGCCGTGGCATGTGGCTCTTACACAAGCGTCCCTTTGACCTGCACAGAGGTTTGCACAATTCAAAGGCTTTTTGGAAAATGTGCCCCAGGGCTGTGTGCCCCGGCTTGTTTGTTATGTCTGGCAGCCGGTGGGGCGGGTGCCGGGGGTGCTGCGCTGCAGGCGGTGGAGATGGGAGCTCGTGCATGGTCGCTGCCCCCAAGCCCCCACCCTTCAGTTGGAGCCAGGGGTGGCGGAGGCCCAGACACCTGCAGGGAGGCGGGGGCCTGCAGTGAGGGTCCTGCCGGGAACACCAGCACTGCGGCTGGGGAGAGAGCTGTCCCTCACCAGTGTTTTCTCTCAACACTAAACTCCTCACAACCAGCAAGTGCTGTTCCTCCCAGCGCTGCCGCTCTGTCCACACCCTCCCCAGGGAGGACAGCCTTCCCGCACTCAGGCATCGTGACAATTATGAGCACAGCACCGCCTCACTTGTCAGCTATCCCTGGGGACTCAGGGGCTCAGGAAGATGGATGTTCCAGGTCACGACGGTTCCCTTTCACAGTGTAAAGACTAAAAAATTACTGTTTTGATGAAAACTTTTACAATATGTACAAAATGATTCTGCACTTTCCTAAGCAGAATATTTTCATAACCGTAACGTCACCTCATAATGACTCAGCACTGTCATTGTGAACCCCATTACTGCACCGTACCACGTGAACAGTGATGCCACAGGGACGTACAGGACACGTAGAACTGCTGTCCCCTGCAAAGAATGATCCCAACCTTCAGTGTCAAAAATACAAGCAAATATAAACCCATAAAACAGAAGAACTAGGCAGTTTCTAAAATTTGTTCTTTTTCTAGTTACAACAGTAATAAGACATGTTCATTGTAGAAAGTTGATATGCACAAAATAATAAAAGAAAAATTAAATCACTGGAATGCGATTTAAAACAGCTGTTTGCTGCCAGCCATTGCTGGCACTATTTTGTGGATGTCAGTGTGTACAACGGTACAAAATCTCTCTTAGTTTCCACCTGATGGTTCTCATCTCTCCTTCAAGGTAATGAGTCTGTGTTTTGTGACCACTGTTTTTATTTCTGGGTAAAATGGTGCTGTTGGGTTCAAGAAGCAAAGATAGATGTTTATCTTAAAATCTTTTAAATATATGTTCTTTTCTAAACTTTTTATTGTGGAAAAATACATATTTATAGCATATAATTGGCCATATTAATGACTTTACACAATTAATTGGCATTAATTACATTCATGATGTTGTACAACCGTCACCACTACTTCCAAAAAATTTCATCACCACCAATGGAGCCTCCTGCCCATTAAGCACTGACACTCTACTTCTCCTGTTCCCAGACGCTGGTAATGTCTACATCTATGAATGTGACCATTCTAGAATCATACAATATTTGTCCCTGTGTGACTGGCTTGTTTCACTCAGGTTTTCAAGGTTCATCCATGTTGCAGCATATGTCAGAATTTCTTTCCTTTTTAAGGCTGCATAATATTCCACTGTATGTGTAGACCACGTGTTGTCTACCCATTCATCTATTGGTAGACACTTTGGGTTGTTTATAGCTTTGTGAATAATGCTCCCTTAATCATTGGTGTGCAAGTATCTGTTTGAATCCCTGTTTTCACTTCCTTTGGGTATATACCTAGGAGTGGAATTTCTATTCTTTTTATCTTTAAAAATATATGCTTTTGTGTTTTACAATGTATACAGTAGGTTAGCAGAGTAGTACAGATATAATTTAGAACCTGGTGTATATATTTTGGGGAGCTCAAAATATTTTCTGGGAAAGGTCCATGACAAAAAAAAAAAAATGGAAGTCACCAGGTTAGAGCTTCATGCTGAGATCCTGGGGCCATGTGGTTAATGCCCAGTTTTCTAGCTTCCACAGAGATGGGGACAGTCCCAGTGATGTTCTTGTCCTGGTGTGATGGGTGGTGGTGCCCCTGTCACCTTGCCAAGCCCGCATGGCTGCCCTTGCTAGGGCCTCCCCATGCGTGCCAGTCCGGGAAGGTCGGGGAAGGAGCAGGAAGAGTCAGCACAGGGCCACCCGCACCTGGAGAAGTGGCTCAGGAGGACTCAGTGCATGGAAGACAGCACAGTTTTTTAAATGGCCATTTTTTTTTGCTTTTCAAACAGCACGTCTGAGGTGCTTACTCTTCCCTCTGAAGCCGGGGGACTGCAGGCTGGCCGTGCAGTCGTGAGCTCCCAGCTCCGAGGGAGCGACCAAGCCCCTGCTGCTAGGAGATGCCCGTATGTCCTGTATTGGGGGGGGGAAGCACCCGACCTGCGTTCCTCACTTCCTCAGAGCTTAGCGCACTCTCTGCGGAAGGAAGCTCAAAATGGCCTTCTAGAAACAGCCGCTCCTCCCAGTCATATTTCAGTGGTTGCCAATTTAGAGTTGACAAATACTTAGAAAATAATTAAAAGCAAATGAATGTCAAGAAAAACAAAATACAGTTGACATTTGCACAACAGGGGTTTGAACTGTGTGGGTCCACTTACACACGGCTTGTTTCAACCTAACTCGGGTAGGAAATACAGTATTGGCAGAATCGAAGCCCGCACATAGGGAAGGCTGACTTCTGTCTGGTTCCGCAGGGCTCACTGTGGGACTGGAGTATGCTCGGATTTTTGTATTTTGGGGGTCCCAGAACCAATCTCCCGAGTATACCGAGGGACAACTGTCATTAGAACCATACTCCACCACCTGATCATATTAAATCACACATACTTCTGTTTCTACATCCATTTTTATTTATATGCATGCTTTCCATAGTCATAATATTTTCACTGAAAATTGCTTGTCTGTGTATTTGTCAGCTTAAATGGCTGTATAACGTTCTATCCGGTTCATATACCACTATTTAGTTCATCACTGCAGGGTGCTGGATGTCAAGAACTTCTTAAAGGCATGTTGCCTGCACACTGGGTGGCCTAGCCCTACCTTGGAGGCATGGCAGGGCACGTCCTGTCCCTTTGTGGGGGCTGAAGCCACAAGGAAAGACTGGATTTTGAAGACAAAAGTAATCTTCCTCCTTTGAAGGCAGCATGAAGCCAAGAAGCCTGTGGAGCCTGAAATCAAGACACAGGGGCTCCCAGCCTGGTGCATCCACTTTCTTGTTGGGCGACCCTGAGCAGGACTAAACCTTCTTGGCTATTTGCCTCTCCCCGTAAGTGGTGATAAACATCACGGGGTCATTGGACAGATGTGGATAAAGTCTCCGGCACAGAGCAGTGCTGTGTGAGCGCTGTGGTCACTGTGGGGACTCTGAGCAGGACCCAGGCCAGGAGCAAGGCCTAGGGCCCAGGGCAAGGGGCCCTGCGCTGTTCGAGTTCGCCTCCCGCCATCGCCTTCCTTCTCCCCCGGGCTGCGTGTCCCGCCTGTCCTTGCTGCTCCCAGATCCCTTCTCACGGGCAGCATGGGGCCCTACCGAGGTGAGGAAGAGCTGAGGCTTGGCTGGTGATGGTTAAACATGTTGGATTTTAATTGATAATCATAAACACCAAATCAGTGCTGAGCCACAGGAGATAGCACCTCGGGGGAGCTGCTGTCCCCTCCGCGGGCCACTCCAGGCTGTCCTGCACAGTGACTCGACTCCCTGGAGGTGGCACAATGTCTGAGAGTGAGCACCATCGAGTCACCATGTGGACAGTGCTGAACCCCTTTTCCATTTCCCCGTGCTGCGCCCCAGCACGTGGATCCCAACTGCACTCCCTCCCGGTAGCGCTCTGACCTTTGTACTCTGACCTCCTGCAGCGGGAGGGCAACTGACGATGAGCAGCTGAATACCCACCCGAGTCGCCCGCACCCCGACATGCACACGCAGACTCCTCGGCCCGGGACCTACAGCGTGGGGACACACCTTAGAGGTTGTCTGGTCTCACCTTCACTCCTATCTCCCAGAGGGGTCTCAGGGCTCTCCAGACCTCACCCCAGTGGCTGCTGGGGTGTTTGTGAGGGTCAACAGAGAATAAATGTGTGAATTTCATTATCGCAACTTTAGCTGTGATTGTTTATTTAGGTCTCACCTCATTCCAAAAAAAAAAAAAAGTTGAAGGCAAGATTATTGTTACCACGTTCATCGGATGCCCGGACCCTTTTGACCCATGGAGTCCCTCTGGGCTGCAGGGGCTGGGGTTCCCTGCACTAGCCACAGCCATCCCTCTCTGTTCTGCAAGTTCCTTTTATAAAGCCAGTAAAGCACCCAGGAGAGAGACCACATCATGTGAGGGGTGAGACTTCCTCAGAGTGAGGAAGGCATGGGCTGGCTCTGTCTAGAGACGGGAAACCGTGTACGTGTGGCCGACGCTGATGTCTCTGCACATGGAGGTCGCCCCTCCCCAGAGTGTTATTAGAGTGGGCCTCAGCACTCCCGGGGAGAAAGCAGTTTGGTGTGTGACTCTCCTCTTCCAGGGGAAAAACCCGTCTCCCCAAAGAGTTGAAAGAGGAGAGTCGGTAGCGGGCCTGTCCCTGTGGATCCGCCTTAACAGCATCAGGCTCCAGAAGCAGAACAGGGGTGACCCTGGGGACCTGCCCTCCTCCCCCTGCCCGGTGGGTGCCTGTCACCTGCACTGTCGTCTCTGGACACCTCTCCTTTCCTCACTGGAGCAGCTGCATTCACCATCCTCCAGCCTCTCATCTCCAGCCTGGTCTCCACGGGTGCCAGCAAGTTAGGCCTAATCATTCTCCACTGAAAGCCTGTGTTCTCCCAAGGGAATGCAGAGACAGCCTCAGCCTTCACGGACAGCCTCTTACCTTGCTCACAGGTAGGGCTGTTCTTTGAAAGAGATACTGACAAGGATCCTGCTCGCTATCTCTGGATTGACTGATTGATTGATTCATTCATTCAGTAAGGATTTATCGAGTGCCTGCTCATGTGTATGAGGGTGAGTCTCAGGTTTACCGGCCCCTCGACATCATTCTTTGGAAAGAACTCTTCTGCCTCTAACTCTTGTTTGCCACCTTGGAATGTTCTGCCTGTGCAGAGAAAGTTTCAAATCAGCCTGGATGCAGGGGCTTATGAAGTTGAGCCTCGGTCCACATTTCCAGCCTTAACCTCAACCCTCCCCTCCTCCGCAGGGGGGCTCAGTGCTCTCTCTGGGGCACGCCTCCCACTGAAGTGCCTTGTCCTCAACATGGGAAGCTCACCCCCTTCCTCTAACCAAATTATGGCATGCTACTTATAATTCCTTAAATTTCTATTTTAAGTGGATTTCACATAAATAAAGCCTGTTTCTAATGTCATTGGAAGAGTTATTTTAAACTAAGAGATGTGCCATAACCTGCAGAATGTGACGATGTATGTAACAGCACGATGCCTGGTATGTTGTGGGTGTGCAGTAAATGTCAGCTGAATGAATGAATGAATGAATGATGTGGCCCCACTTTCCTATGGGGGGGAGCTTCCTGAGAAGGAGAGGGGGCGGTGGCCCCTTTGAGGGTGGCCGGGCAGGCTGTTGGGCAGGAGAAGGCTGCTTCTTTGGTTGTGCTTTCCACAAGTGTGTGGGACCAGCCCGGGGCCCCCAGGGCACCTGAGTTCCTGGATCATTTTGGTTTCTGTAACCAATTTCCTACCCAGGTTCTACCTCTGCCTCTTGACTATTTTTTTGTTTTTTAAGAGATGGGCCCTTGTTATGTTGTCCAGGCTGAACTTGAACTCCTGGGCTCAAGCAATCCTCCTGCCTCAGCCTCCTGAGGAGTAACTGGGACTAACAGGCATGTGCCACCATACCCAGCTTTGACAGTTTTTAAAACCTTTCTAAGTTCTTGATTCTCTCCTTTGTAAATGGTTTAACAGTTGGTGGTATACTCATAACTAGTACATATACTAGTATGCATATTAATACAGTAGATATATATACTATGGTCAGTGATGTTTGTCTCACTGTGTCATTGGGACACCCCAGAGAGCTAACATGTGGGAGCCCTCTGTAAAGATGTTCAAGTCTAAATAATTATTGTGATTGCTCAGTCATAAAAACCATGGGTCCCTGTCTTAGCCCATTCCTGCTGCTATAACGAAATACCTAACACTGGGCAATTTATAAACATCAGACATTTATTTCTCACAGTTCTGGAGGCTGAGAAGTCCCAGATCAAGGTGTCAGCAGATTTGGTGTCTGGTGAGGGCCTGTTCCTCAGAGATGGCAGTTTCCTACTGGGTTCTCGTGTGGCAGAGGGAGAAATACTGTTGCCCTCACTTGGCGGAAGGAGCGGAAGGGAAGAAACAGGCTCCTTCCAGCCCTTTTATAAGGGCACTGGTCCCATTCACAAAGACAGAGCTCTCATGACCCAGTCACCTCCCCAAAGGCCCCAGCTCTCAATACTATTGCACTAGGGATTAAGTTTCAACATGAATTTTGGAGGAGACACACACATTTGGACCATAGCAGCCCGGCACGTCCTTGTGCCTCACTTGGCTGCACTGTGAGTGCCGAGGCAGTCTCATCTCAACTTGTCCCTCACTGTCTGGCCTCAGCAGGGTGGAGGGGTGCCCCGCCCCCAGACCCCTGTGCTCAGGTGCTTCCCACGCGGACTCCCATCCAGCTCAGCTGAGTGGCAGCGAGTGGCTGGAGAGACGCGTTGCCCCAGCGCTGGGCAGGGCGCCCGGCTCTGGCCCGCAGTGGGGACCTGTAGGAGACCTGCACGCTCTGCCCGGGGCACACCGGGGATAAAACCGCCCTTCTTTGCCCCGGTTAACAGAGCTCTTCTTCTTCTCCATCTTTCTTCAGTAACCAAGCTTTGATTTTTGCTAAATTTCTCTTAATGTGGGAGCTCCCCGGCAAGCCCTGTCTCCCCCTCCCCCACCACATCCGTTCACTCTCTTTGACCTTCTGCCAAACTCGATTTCTTAATGCCGGGCTGCCCTCCCTCATTTCCTCACCTTGTTTCAGGCACTGTAACTTCTTGGTGTTCAAACCCCCTAAGGTTAGGTAAACAGAACTTAGCATTTATCTTCTCTCCCTTTCTTCAGAGCTTTGTTTTCAGGTTCATTAGGGACTTCCTGTGGGTGTAATTACAGCTGTTGGGTTTTGAGCGCTGCCCACCTTCCCCCTATTTTGTTAAAAATGCCATAGATCTTCGGAGATTTCTTTCACTTTTAAAGTTATTACCTGTCTACCTGCACATCAATCTTGTTGATTTTATTTCAAGGCATTTTCCGGAGTGAGCTTCTGCATAGTTATTTTCCTGCCCACCCCCCAACCTCCTTCTGCAGGAAGGTGAAATAGGGCACAAGAAAAGGATTAGAGTTGGAGGACCCAAGCTTAGTCCCTTCAAGCACCCTGTCTGCAGACAGAGCTCTCCGCTCTCACAGCTCCCTGTCTTGTAAAACTGCGAAATCAATCGCATGTATGTGAGGCTTCCATAAACACCCTGACTTTTACACCATGAAAGTGCACTCTTTCCTTCTCCATCCCACTCCGCTAATGAGGTTTCCCTCCTCCATGTGGTGTCTGCTTCCTTCAGCTGAGACCAGAGGCCTCGTCAAAAGAAACTTGTCTTCTGGGATGTCACACTTGGGCCACCCCTCACCTCTGGCTCAGGCAGGTGGCTTAAATGAAACTCTGATTGCAACTCACAGAGCATTTGATCAAAGCTAAGATTAATTGGAAGCCACAGGTCAGAATGGAAAATTAATGTCCCTCGGGTTGCAGGTGCACCCGCTAATGAGCAATCACCTGATTTCAGGTAGAGCTCGCTAACTCTGTGGGCTCACAGGGGAAGCCACCTGGCCACTAGTAGCAATTGCACCATGTGTGACCAGGAGCTAATTTTCACTGGAGCCCAAAAGAGGCTTCATATTTGACCCATGTCATGGAAAGATGAAATGTAAGTCCCTTCCGTGCTCTTGGACGCTGAGCGTGTGACATCAGCCATGGGAAATATTTCCCTTAGATTGGCCATCAGGCCTCAGTGTCGTCCATTTTTCAGTGAACGGTGACCCTCCGAGTTTAGTCATTCGTCAGCCAGAGGCTTCCTTGAGAGCTGACAGTTTCCCTAGGATGCAATAATGCCACCCTTCAGGCTGTAGATGGGACCTCTCCGCCTGTCCATTGTAATTTTGAACTCAGTGCAGCTCATTTCTGTGAGCTGGGATTTTCATTATTCCGATTTCTAAGATTCTCCTGGAGAAACAGAGCCACTGGGATGAACTGGGCGCTGGCCCACCCGCCTCCTGTTTGGACCTGCAGTGTTGGAGGGCCAAGCTGGGGGGCTATGGAGACAGTCTGAGGAAGCACTGAGACGGCAGACAGAGGGAGGCACGCGGGAGCAAAAGCCAGTGTTGGAACCACTGAAGAAGCAAACTCAGCTCCTTTCATGCATGGCTCAGTGCACTTCATTGAGTTAGTCTGGGGCCAAGCGTCCCTACCCCCATCATTCTGTACCCCTAGATTCACTGTAAATAGCTTGTTAGAGTTTTAGTGCCCCTGGGATGAACTGGGGTGGTTACCCGAGCTCATTCTCTGCTCATCTTAAGCAGCTAAGGAGACTTCCTCAGAAACAGCAGGGGCTTAGGTCAAAACCCTGCTCTGTACTGAACCAATACTGGTAGTCCATAAACAGTACCGGTTAATGATTCCCCAAAAGCCCCTGTGGGAGGGAGGGTGTGAAAAGGGCATGGGAAGAACTACAGAAAAGGGAAGGGCACATTTAAAGAAAGAAGAGGATGGGGCGAGGCGTGGCAGGGGCTGTCAGCCAGAGACCCTGTGGAGGAGAGCCAGCCAGCCTGTGTGTTCGAGGAGTTATTGCTAAATAACTTCCCTAAATCAGACTCTCCAGAAGGGTCAGCTTGGATTGGCCTAAGCATTTTCTTTTGTAAGAAGTATGGTTTTGCTTTGTGTCACAACGAAAAATAATTTGTACCAAGTCAAGGCTCCTCAACTTTTTCAAGTATGATGGCCTTCGTCTTCCTTGCCTTTTAACCCTTTGAAGTAGTGACTGTAACGAGCACAGAGCAAACACATTGCAGCAAACGTGCTGACTACAGTTCCCTCCTGCAACTAAAAATCCTTGGACATAACACAGCAGACAGGCATGGGGGACCCTGACAGGTGGAAAGAAGAAAACAGCCTAAGGACCTTGGGACTTGAGGAATGATGCATGGTGTGTCCCTGGGTACCTTGGTCACTCCCCCACATCCTGGACAGGGTGCCACAGAAGCCTCCGGCCAGAAACCGCCCACAGGCACAGACAAGAAAGCTCTAAGAAAAGCCTGTTCCCCCTGGTCAAAGCACAGGGAAGGGGCTGGCCTGACAGCAAAAGGAAACCTTTTTGGCAATACCTACCCCACCCCAGCAAAACACCAGTGGGCTGAACAGGGAGCTTCCAGCCCCACCTGAATCCTGTGCCCGCAGAAACTGATGGAGGTGCTCAGATGCCCCGGCCAGTGGTGTGAGCACTGAGCGAGGAGCTGATCCTCTACCCCCCCACCCCCAACCACGCCAGCAGAGCAAACCCAATGGGATGAATACAAAGAAATCATAATCAAACTTCTTAACATCATAATTAAACATACGAAAATTAAAATCAAAGGAGAAAATATTCAAAGAACCAGAGAGAAACGATGCATTACTCATGGGGAACACCTATTTGAAAGACAGTGGATTTCTTGTCTGAAACCAGGGACTGCTGAAGGAAGAGCCACAGCATTTTTCAAGCACCGAAAGAAAGAACTTGAAACCATAAATCCAATGGCCAGTGAAAATGTCCTTCCGGAATAAAAGAGAAAGCAGACATTCTCAGATGAAGGAAAATTTAGTCTTAGAGAATTTGTTGCCAACTTAGAAGAAATGGGCCAATTCCCAGGAAACCACAAACCATCAAACTCAATCAGGATGATATAGACAACCTGAATAGTTCTATAGGCATTAAAGGAATTAAAACTGTAAGTAAAAGGCTCTTGAAAAAGAAGTATTCGGATGAAAATATTTTCAGAAGCATTAACACCAATTCTACACAATCTATCCCAGAAAATAGAAGAAAGAACACTTCTCAACTCATTGTATAAGGCTAATATTACCCTGATACCAAAACCAGAAAAAGACAATACAAACAAGAAAGAAAATTGTAGACCACTATCTCTATAAACTTAGACACAAAAGTTCTCAGCAAAATTTTAGCAAATTCAATACAGCAATGTATAAAAATAATTATATACTATGACAAAGTGAGATTTCTTTCCAGGTATGCAAGGCTTGTTCAACATTCCAAAATCAATCAAAAGAATAAAAATAGTTATATAAGTTGAGGCAGAAAAAAATTAACACAATCCTACACCCATTCACAATAAAAACTCTCAGCAAAGTAGGAACAGAGGGGGAACTTCCTTAATGTGATAAAGAGCATCTATTAAAAATCTCCATGTAGTATCACACTTAATGGAGAAAGACTGAACGTTTCCCCCTTAAGGTTGGGAAGAAGACAAGGATGTCTGCTCTCACCACGCTAATTCAATATAGTACTAGAAGTTCTGGTCACCGAAATAAGCCAAGAAAAAGAAATAAAAGGCATAAAGTTTGGAAAGGAAGAAATTAAATTGCCCTTATTTGCCAATGACACAGTTGTCTACATAGAAAATCCCAAGGAATTTACAAAAATCTTCTTGAACTAATGTGAGGTCAGCAGAATGGGAGGAAACAAGAACAATACACAAAAATAAATGACATTTCAATATATTAACATGAACATTTCAAAATCAAATTTATTTTCCTTTTTTATTTTAGTAGAAGTTGAATTCCATTGTATATATTTAATATATGTTGTGTAGTGTCAAAACAAAAATTAATAACACAAAACTATTAAGAATAGTTCCAAAGACAATGACATGCTCAGGTATAAATCTAACAAAGTGTGCACAAAATCTGCATGTAGAAATTATGAAATACTGATGAAAGGAATCAAAGATCTAACTCAATGTAGAGACATACCATGTTCATGGGTTGAATGACCAAAAAACAGTATAAGGCTGTCAATTTTCCCCAGATTGATTAATACATTTAATGCAATTCCTCTTAAAACAACAGCAAGGTGTTTTGTAGACATAGACAAGCTTATCCCAAAATTTATGTGGAAAACCACAGGTCCTAGAATAGCCGAAACTATCTTGAAAAAGAAGAATAAAGGGGTCTATCTCACTATATAGCTACAGTAATCAAGGGTGTGTGGTGGGGGCAGAGGGATATACACACAGATCAATTCAGCAGAACAGAAAACCCAGCAATAGCCCCACACAAGCACGCTCAACTGATTTTTGTCAAAGGTGAAAAAGAAATTCCATAGAGGAAGGGTAATCTTTCCAATGAAGAGTTCTGGAGAAATTGAACATCCGTAGGTAAAAAGGAACCTTGACCCAAATCTCAAACCTTATACAAAAATTAGCACAAAATGGATCACGGACTTAAATGTAAAGGAAGGACTTATGAATTAAACCTCATAAAATTAAAAACTTGCCCTGTGGAAGATCTTGTGAAGAGGACAAAAAGTCAAACCACAGACTGAAAGAAAATATTTGCAAATCACATGTCTGACAAAGGACTGGGATCTAGAATAAAGAACTCTCAAAGCTCGAGTCAACAAACAATCCAATTAGAAAAGAAGAACAAGCAGACATTTCACAGAGGAGGATGCGGAGATAGCAGATAAGCACATGAAAAGGTTTTCAGTGTCACCAGCCATCACAGAAATGCACATTAAAACCACAATGAGTTATGGCTGCACACCTATCAGAGTGACTAAAAAAAAAAAAATAGTGGCAACATTGAATGCTGGCGAGGATGTGGATGAGCTGGATCACTCATACACTGCTGGTGGGAATGTAAAACGATACAGCCACTCTGGGAAAACAGTTTGGCAGTTTTTTATAAAACTAAACACACAATCACCACATGACCCAGCAATTGCACTGCTGGGCATTTAGCTCAGAGAAATGAAGACTTACATTCACACAAAAACCTGTATATGAACGTTCATAGCAGCTTTATCTGTAGTAGCCCAAACTGGAAACAATCGAGGTACTCCTCAATGGGCAAATGGTTGAGCAAAATGTGCTGCATCCACCGCAGGGAATACTATTCAGCAACAAGCGGAGTCCTCTATTGATGCACACAACTCGGTTGAATCTCCAGGGGATTATGCAGAGTGTAAACAGCCTACCCCAAAATGTTACATGCTATATGATTCCATATAGATAGCATTTTCCAAAAGGCACATTTTAGACCCCCTCCATTTATTATTATCGCTATGCCATTGAATATTATACCACAATTTATTTATCCATTTTTTTCTTGGTGGACAATTGGATTGCTTGCAATTTTTGACTACTCTGAGTAATACTTGTATGAATATTTTTGTGCCTGTTTTCTCATGAACATGTACATGTATTTCTTTTGAGTAAATACCAAGGAGTAGAATTACTGGGTCCTAAATTGAGACAATCCTTAACTATTTTCCAAGGTGGTTATACTAACTTTCATATCAACTAGAAACATATGAAAGCTCCTATTTATACACATTCTAGCAGCTGATATGGTTTGTCTTTTTAATTTTAGCCATTCTTAGTTGGGCGTGGTGGCACACACCTGCAGTCCCCGCTACTCGGGAGGCTGAGGTGGGAGGATCTCTGGAGGCCAGGACTTGGATGCTGCATTGCCTGTGGTCATGCCTGTGAATAGCCACTGTACTCCAGCCTGGGCAATGCAGGGAGGACTCGTCTCTTTTTTTTTTTTTTTTTAAATAAATGTGGCCATTCTGGTGTAGGTGTAGTGGCATCCCATTGTAGTTTTAATGTGCATTTTTTCATTATTAAGAAGGTTGAATGCAATGGTTAATTTTACGTGTCAAATTGGCCAGGCTATGGTATGCAGTTGTTTGGTCAAACACTAGTCTAGATGTTGCTGTGAAAGTGTTTTTTAGGTGTGATTAACATCTAAGTCAGCAGACTTTGAGTAAAGCAGATGATGTGGGTGGGTCTCATCCAATCAGTTGAAGGCCTTAAAAGCAAAGACTGAGATCGCCCGAAGGGGAGGGAATTCAGCCTCCAAACTGCCTTTGGGCTGAAGACTGAAACATCAACCTTCCCCCGAGTCTCCAACCTGCCTGTCTTTCTTGCAGATTTCAGCCTCACAAGTCCCCACAATTGTGTGAGCCAGTTCTTTAAAATAAATCTCCCTCTCTCTCTCTCTCTCTCTCTGAGAGGAAGACAGAGTTATTTATTCTCAGATCCTATTGGTTCTGTTTCTCTGAAGAATCTAATGAATTGAGCATTTTTTTGTGTGTTTGTTGGCCATTTGGATTTCTTCATTTGTTAAGTGCCTAGTTTTAGTCTTTTTCCTTTTTTTCTATTGATATATTTATCTTTTTTCTTAATAATTTGTAGGCATTTAAAAATATATTCTGTGTATGAGCTGTATGCTCTATGCAGGAATACATGTTACAAATATCTTCCTTCCCTTGCAGTTCGCCTTTGCACTCTCCCAGTGGTGTCATTTAGCAAATTGAAGTTTATAATTTTAATGTAGTACAATTCATCAATCTTGCCTTAAGTTAGTGCTCTTTGCATTGCTAACCCCAAAACATGAAGTTCCTTTTCTATATTATTTTCTAAAGCCTTTACTATTTTTTTTCTTTCACAGATAGGTCTATAATACCCCTGGAGTCAATTTTTATATATGGCATGAAGTAGGAGTCAGGTTTCATTTTTTCGCCATATGGATATATAATTGTCCCAGTACAATTTATTGAAAACACTATTCTTTACTCCCTTAACCTATATTTTTGTCATAAATAAAGTGTCCATATATGTACGATGTATTTTGGGGGTCTTCATTCTGTTTCATTGGTTTTATTTTTCTATCCTTGAACTAGTATCACACGGTCTTGATCACCTTCAGCTTTATATTAAGGTTCGATATCCAATAGAGTAAACTCTTCTAGCTTGTTCTTTTTTTTTTTTTAAAGAGTATCTTGGCTCTTCTTGAATATTTGTACTTTTATATAAATTTTAGAATCAGTTTGTAAAAGTACACACACTCAAAATCTTGGAATTTTTTTGTTGGGGTTGTATTGAATCTCAATCACAGTTATTGATCTTAATAGTTTATGTGTACATTCTTTTGCATTTTCTACCTGTACAATTATAGCATTCACAGATAATGGCAGTTTTCTCCCCCCCGCTCAACTTACTTTTGTTTATTTATTTATTTATGTTTTAGAGACAGGTAAACCTTGCTCTATAACCCAGGCCAGAGTGTAGTGGTATGATGATAGCTCACTGCAACCTCAAACTCCTGGCTCAAGTGATCGTCCTGCCTCAGCCTCCTGAGTAGCTAAGACTACAGGTATTTGCCACCACACCTCACTAATTTAAAAAAAAATTTTTTTTTTAGAGATGGGGTCTTGCTATGTTGCCCAGACTGATCTTGAACTCCTGGCCTCAAGCAATCCTCTTGTGTCGGCCTCCCAAAGTGCTGGGATTACCAGTGTGAGCCACCACACCTGGCCTCCCTGCTTATTTTGCTTTACCACACTAGCTAAGACCTCCAGAACAGTGTTGAATAGAGACATTGATAGACGACATGCTTGTCCTGATCTCTATTTCAAAAGGAAAACTTTGCACATTTCTCTCTTAAGTATCATGTTCACTAAGGATCTTCTTGTAGCTACCCTTTATTTGATTAAAACATTTTATTTCTAGGTTGCTAAGAGTTTTAAAAAATATGTCATTAATGGATGTTGAATTTTATCAAATGTTTTTCTTCATGTATTGAGCTGTTTATATTATTTGCTCTCCTTTATTCTGTTAATGTGGTGAATTACAGTGGTTGTTTTTTACTGTTAAACAAATCTTGCTAGAATAATTGCAAATTGCTTGTGATATTTTTTATATATAGCTAGATTCAGTTTGATTATATTTTGTTTAAGGTTATTACATCTATATTCATGAGAGAAATCAGCTATTTATTTTACTTTCTTATAATGTCCTTGACTAGTTTTGGTATAAAGTTTAAGCTTTCTTTGTTAAACAAGTTAGTTCTTTTCCTAGTTTCTGAGTATAGCACTCTAGGAAGGCGGTTACTTTATTCTAGTATACTGAAAATATCATTTTATTGTATTTTGGATTTCATAATTTATGTTAAGAAGTCTTATTATAAGTAATTGAATGCAACTTATGTTGTATCTCTGGCTGTTCTAAGATATTTGACTTTGTTTTCTGCAGTTTTAGTATTATTTATGTATTTGTAGTTATCGTGTTTCAGGTTTGAATATGTGATGGACATCGTTTATCAGTTTTAACAGATTTTCAGCCATTATCTCATTGTTTCTGCCCCATTCTCTAGCTCCTTCTCTTCCAGGTCTTCCTCCCATGCCTTCTATGCCTTTTACTATCTTTTTGGTTTGTTTTATATATTTTTTCTCTACCTCCGTGCTTCTTTCTGGATAATTTCTTCTAATCTATCTTCTAGTTCACTATTTCTTCAATGGCATCTCTTCTTTTGTTAAACTCATTCACCAAGTTTTTGTTTTGTAGTAAATTATTTCTGTTAATTTAAGTAGTCACTTTATTTACTCTCTTAGAGTCTCTCTTTCATGTTTATTTTAAATTCTTATTCTAACATTCCAGTATGCAGAGCCTCTGTGGGTGTGTTTCTGTTGTCTGTTGTTTCTCCTGCCTCTGAGTTTTGGTGTCACGTGTCTCCTCATGTGCCTGGGTTGGTTTTTATTTCATGACGAACATTGTATTTGAACTTTTTTGGGTAGAAACAATTTGAGGCCTTGCGGTTATCTTCCTCTGGGGACCTTTTATTTTTATTTTCATTTTCTTGATTTTATCAAGCTCCTGGGGTCACTAGCACTCCAGACCTTAATCCAACTACAGGGACTGGGCTGTTTCTGAGCTCCCCGGAAGATCTGAAGCTGTGTTGAAATCTTTGGGAGAGCTGGTTAAATTCTCCCTATCACTAGTTACACCCCCACACTCAGGGGGGTTTGTAGGTCCCAACCCTTGGAAGGTACTAGGCCTCCATGCTTGTCTCCCTAACCCCGCAAGGCTGTCAAATGCACCACCAGCCTGTCATCCACCTTTTCCACTGTAGTCAGTGACCCAGGGCAAGAGTAGTTCGAAAGGCTGAACTCACTGATTTTGCTGTTCTCCTGGATCTTAGCCTTGTAATTCTTGTCTATGTTTTTCTCTCTCCAAGACCCTCAAGCAGATTTAAAAAAGAGTTTGTTTAGTTTTTCTAGACATCCCAGGAGGTAAGATTGATTCTAATTATCTAGTCCCCCACAAATGGAAATGCTAATGACCACTGTGATAGTCAATAGGTTTACCCTACTTTTAGAATGTATTGATTGGGAAACTACCAAATGATCGCATTCTACTGTCAGTTTAATGAACTTTAAAAATGAATTTCTACTTTGTTACTTGTATATAATAATTATACGTATATTTGAAAAATAGTAGTTTTTGTGCGAGTGCTTGAGACACAAACAAAATCAGGAACTACTCACAGTATCTACCCCAAATTCTGTGGTCCACATGTGAAGCAAATATCACTGAGTAAAGGAATTCAAAGAACATGGTTTTATTACAATGCAACCAACATTTATGAAGGCCCTCTACTCAGCCAGGCCCAGTGCCAGGAGCAAGGTCACCACGTGGAGTTGTGTCTCTGTCGGCTCCAAGGGCTCCTGGCCAAGGGGGTGGGTGGGGACTGGGGTCCAGCCTGTGCTCAGCTGGTCACATTCCCCCAGGGGGCTTTCTCTCCCAAGAGTGGGCCACCTTCTTTTATGAAACCTAACAGTGTTCCTGGAACTGCCATTACCAAGGTAAGGAAGGTGACATTTTGCCCACAAGGACCTGCAGGAGGCCTGGAGATGGGTTGTCTAACCAGAAAGGGAAAGGGTGGGGAGCCTCCTGAATTGATGAATAGCCAAATATGACTCATAGTGAGTCATTTGTCTATAAATTTGGATTTCTGAATAACTCTATGAAATTTACTCATTTAAGACATTGAGTATTTCTTCAAATTTTATTTACATTGTTTATTTGCTTGGCCAACTTTTTTTTTTTTTTTAATAATAGTTAAGACAAGAGTAAACTTTGCTACAGATTACCTCTGAATTACAGTAAAATCCCATGTTTGCACAAGAGCTCTTTGGTAGAGAAGATAATTTTATGACATGAGTGTATTTTATAAGCAACCACAAGCACAGTTTAAATATCACCTGAAGCCAGGCCTTGGAAGACAGACATCAGAAGATGAAAATGAGTTCTTGATCCAGTCAAAAGATTGCCAAGAGACTGGAACATCATGTTGAAAAAGTTGGATTTTATCTTCTAATTAATGTGTACCTAGGTATAAGCTAGAGAATGCGTTAGAGTGGTGGTTAGAAAGATGACAATAGTTTGGAGAGACAGCCTGGAACTGGCCACTTGGTTAGGGAGCTGTTATGGTGGTGGGGTCCAATGGCCAGAGCAGGGCAGCAGGGATGGAGAGGCCAGGCTGGTGTGGGACTGGACAGGTGTCTCAGGGCTAGAACACTCACACAGACAATTGCCTGATCAGCGGAAGATGTAGTTAAGAGGGAGAAATCAAAAGTGGTTTTTAGCTCTAGTAAAGAAAGCTTTAACTGTGCTTAGAGGACCTTCATGTAATTAAAAGCATAGAATTATTTTATCCCTAAATAAACAATGAAGGGGAGAAACCCCATGATGTTATTTCTCATTATTGTTTAATTAGAATAGAAATTTTAAAAAATAAAATGAATAAGATAAATTGCCAATTTCAATAAAAATATTTATGGAATTGTCTTTGACTCATTCAGCTAAAATAAAATTTTACGATATCACTAACTATAAAGTGGTAGAGCCGAAACTAAGCTAATGAGGGTTTATTGCACTGTTCTCTCCCAGTCCCAGTCCTGCTCTTAAATATCTGTGTGGGGCTGAGGGAGGGAGAACAGGGCTGGAGAAAGGAGCACGTTTGACCCGGTCTGTGTAACTCACGTTGGGAATTCTTAGTGCAGTTAAGGCACATTCTGTATCTGAAAATCAGGCCTTCAACATCTTAATGAAAAGTACCCCCAGAAAATTTCTGTCACATAAAAGAGGTGATTTCTTTTGTACAAATAAGTGATTCTACCTACTACCTTTCACAGGAAAGGCATTTACTATACGAGGCATGAGTAAACCGTGGGAATAGTTCTAGCTGAAGTTTTTATGCCCCAAATGTCCGTGCTCTGTGACTAACTTAATCCTCTCAGAAGATCAGAGGGCAGAGGGAGTTGGAGAGATCCCTTGCGTGAACCTCTGATTTATGGTCTTGTTCTAAGGGCAGGGGCGCCTGTGGAGGCTCGGGGCGGAGTGTACTGATAATTTCCCGGACACAGTTTAAGGTGTTGAAGGGATGAAGAGGTCTAGAGAGGGAGGGGCAGGCTGGAGAAAGTTGGTGGATGTTCAAAGTATGTTGCTGCAATATAGATAGGTTGCCAAGCAATGTGTTTCATACTCAACAGGAATAATATCTTGCAAACATTAAATCCATGTTTTCCAGTGTTTTCCCACGAGGGCTAAGCCAGGAGGACGGTCACCCGGGGAGGAAGGGCTTTGATGTACCAGCATCCAAGTTTGGGGCTGAGCAGAGTTTGCCCATGAGCCACCGTGAAGAGACTAGACGTGGGATGGGGGACCCCAGAGGGGTGAGATGTGAGCGCAGAGGGGACCCAGTCGGTGGGTAGGGGTAGGGAGGCCCCCTCCCAGGGAGGGGCCTAGCAACCGCTCAACAGAAAGGAGGGGCACGAAAATGGGGGCTCTGATGGAAACCTCAGACCTTGGGGAGAACCAAGACAGCTCCTCAGTGGCTTCCTTTCCTGACATGCCCTTGGGATGTGGTGGGCAGCAGGTGCCGGGCTTCGAGTTATGTGCTCACTTTGTTTTAAATTTCAGCATATTACGGGGGTACAAATGTTTAGGTTACATATATTCCCTTTGTCCCACTCGAGTCAGAGCTTCAATCGTGTCCATCCCCCAGACGGTGCTCACCGCACCCATTAGGTGTGTATAGTACCCTCCCCTCCTCCCCTCTCCTGCCTGCCCGACACCCAATGAATATTACTTCCATATGTGCACATAGACGTTGGTCAGTTAATACCAAATTGATGGTGAGTACATGCGGAGCTTGTTTTTCCATTCTTGGGATACTTCCCTTAGTAGAATGGGCTCCAGCTCTATCCAGGATAATGCAAGAGATGCTAGATCACCATTGTTTCTTATAGCTGAGTGTGTACTCCATGGTATACATATACCACATTTTATTAATCCACTCATGTGTTGATGGGCACTTGGGTTGTTTCCACATCTTTGCAATTGTGAATTGTGCTGCTATAAACATTCTAGTGCTCTGTGCTCACTTTTAACTTGTTATTATCTTGGCCTGGGAAGGGGGAGGAGGAAGAAACACTTCTGAACACACAATTGCCTCCAAAGAGACTGAGCTCACCTGAAAGAGACTGTTTTCCATCAAAATTGAGTACTGTACATTATCTCCAATGGAAATGTTTAGGCTTCCTTCTGCCATCCGGCCTGCATCAGCCCTGTGGATGGACAGGACGGTGGAGTTCCGGACAAGGGGACACAGTTCTAGGAGATAAAGCCTCCAAATGTTCTTGTATGCTTGGTCCTTAAATGTGTATGTATTAATTTATATGAAAAAAAATCCAAAAATTTTTGTTTTGGTGGTGAGATCATGAATGATTTGTTTTACTCTTTTTTTAAATTTGCTTTTTAAAAATTAGGTGTAAATTTTGTACCAAACATGTATAGATTTTATCGTTCAAAACAAAACAAACTATAAGACAATGTCCACTCGAACGAATTGGGATCTTCTCCTGCTCTTTCGGTCACATCTAGACGATGGGAACTCCTTGGGCTGGAGTCTGGAGACAGCTGGACAGCTGACAGTGGAGAGGGGAGCGGGAGAGGCGATGCAGCGCCCCCCGAGGTTGGGGGGAAGGAAGCCTGCCCCCCGAGTCCTTGCACATACTTCTCCCAGCTGCACCTGCCCGGCCCTGCCCTGCTGTGGCCCCGACTGGACACGGGCAGAAGCCTCGTGCACGGCAGTGGGAAGTCCTCCCCCAGCACCCAGCTCCTCCCTGGCTCTCCCTGGCAGCAGAGTCCCTGCTCCCCAACACCCTGGCCCCCACACAGCCCAGCTCCCATCACTGTCCCCAGTTCTTGGCAGGGGCCCTGGTCCCCCACCACAGTACTGGGGACTGGCTGATCTGAGGACCTACTTTACACCCAGGGCCAATAGCTGGTTATTTAATGCACAACCACTCTATGACCTTCCTAGGGGCCACTGGGAACTTTTTGTCCATGTTAGGGGACTCTGCCTGACCCAGTGAGGTAAAAGAAACCGGCACATTTTGAGCCTCTACACACCGTGCACTCTGCCATTCAGTTCCTACAGGTAGAGATCGGCCACCATCACTGCATAGGGTGGGCGTTATTGCCCCCAGATTACACACAGAGAGACTGACTGAGGCTTAGAGGGCTCAACAAACAAAACCCCAAACAAAACCTTTGTCTGAAACCACCAGTGAGGGTGTGGAAGGCTGGAACTGGGTTCTAGTTCCTCTGGGGCGTCTCCACGGCGGCTCCCTGGCAAGCAAACCAGCCTGACACTGTCCGCTCTGCAGGAGATGCGGGCAGCACGTGACCTGAGCTGTAAGACTGGGTGTGCCCACCCGCCTGAGGTTATGTCTAAGGACACATCATCATCGCAGTCAGCAGTTAATATCCACTCAGGATATTTTACAGATATCTAAATGTTGGATAATTTACATGGAGAAAAACTAATTTGATAAAATACTTAGAAATTCTGTCTGATCTAATTTCTCTAAGTATTCAGGCCATTACTTTTGTCTGCGAGTGTAATCGCTGCAGCTGAATATTTTTGCTCTTTCGTACAAGGCATGATTTATTTATTTACTTTTCAGGGTTTAGTCATATCTTCGGCATTAAATAGGCTCAGACTCTCTCTCAAAAGATATAACTTATAATTTATCATGGGGATATTAAATTTAATCATCTTTGGCAATTATTTGATGCTATCCTGGAAAATTAGCTTAGAGCAGCTGCAAACACGTGGAGTCCTGAGCCTTTATTTACATTTTATCTGTGATCAACAGAAGCTGAGACCCTGCAATGCAACCTACTGACCGTCCCCAGGGTGCGGTAACAGTGTATCCTGCGCTGGGTCTTCATCGTGGTAATTGAATTGCAGGGAATTCACGTGAAGCCTCCAAAATCTGTTCTTCAGTGTCTGCTCTTTGGAGACCATTCATATTTCTCTTTTAATTATTGTAAAAAGTGAAATCAATCTTTTCTGGAAGGGGAAGCTCTCGAGGCTGCTGTTCTGTATTCTGTGGACATCCCCGCAGTCCTGACAGCCTCCTCCGAAAATCAGCCCACACCTTCACTTTTCATATAGGTTGGAGATGGAATAAAGAAGTTGACATTTTCAGAGCAAGAGCGAGAGGTCCATCTCATAAATCATATATTTCTCTATGTGGACCATGAAAACATTGCTGAAAGGAGTTAATGAACCTGAAAAATGAGCATTTTTTTCCCTCAATCTTAGAAGAAATCTCATCCCCAGATTGAGATGAAGTTTCTCGTGTTTGGACCCTTTACAGTTTTCCCTCTGTCTCCCTTTTAAAGAATCTTTATGTGCACAAGTATTAAATGTGCTCTTTGTGAATAAGATGAGGAAGAAAGAAAACGGTTTTTCCTAAAGTACCCAGAAGGCACAAATTTCAAACAATAGGATTTTTAACTGGGATATCCTAGGAGACCATGCTGGGAAGGGGGCTGCCTTTTCCTGCTGAGCTAATTCCAGGCTGGCCCTGGGGCAGGTAGAACAAGGGACTTTACAGTTGGTCCTCAGCGGGGCCTGCTGGTGCAGGCGGCCGAGGCGGCAGCACCTTGAGTTAGCAGAAGGTCAAGGGAGGGACAGGCCTCCTGTCTCTCCATGTGTCTTCCTTTCCTCTTCTGCTGAACATGCCCCTGGGGGCTGTGCTTAGGTGTATTTTTGGTGTATGTTTTCCTTATAGCAGCCAGTTGTCTCAGTGGGGTTCAGGGGCATTCATGGGGAGCACTTCTCTGCTTGTCCTGTTCAGAGAAACCTTTCAAAGAGATGTCCCCTGGTCCCCCTGAAAAAGCCCCCCTGGGTGAGTCTGCACTGAGGAGCAGGCATGGCTGGGCTTATTTCAGAGGGTGCTTTTCTTGGTATCTGAGGCCAGAGATGCAACCGAGGCCCTCTACCTTCTTGATTTCATAAGCACCGTGGGGTCTGATTAAATTGCCTTTCATGTTTATCCCTATCAATGTCGCCGGACTTCCATTATCCAGGGCCTCACTTTTGAGAAATTGCTTCCCTTATCTGTCAGGTTTTATGGAACAGCTTTCAATAAAATCTCTGGATGATACTAGTGCAAAAAATGTTGCCAGGAAAACATCATCAGAACTTCAGCGTTGCCCTGTTTGGACCTGTTCTTCATTTGCTCAGAATAAACAAGCAAACTGAGGCATTGGGCTGACCCACCCATCTGGTCAGTGTTTGTCCCCTCTGAGCTCTAGCAGCTGCTGGCTGCGTCCACACACCTGTGTGCGCTGTGTGCATGTGTTCGTGTGTAAGTGCGTGTTACATGCCTGGGCAGTCTGGTTGGTGGCCACCAGCCTGCCACTGTGGCTCTTGGGCCCTTGAAATACGGCAAGTTTAAACTGAGATGTGCTGCAAATAGAATATACACACTGGATTTCAAAGCCTAAGTATGATTACATGTTGGAATAATAATACTTTGGATATACTGAGCTATAATAAATAAAACATATTCTTAAAATTAATTTTACCTGTTTCTTTTTACTTTTTAATGTTATTACTAGAAAACTTAAAATTACATATTTGGCTTGTATTATATTTCTACTGGGCAGCACTGGTAAACCCACTGCCTAAAACTCAAGATTTTAAGAGTCTGTGCATCTGATATTTTTTTCTATGACACCTAACACTTAATCGTAAATATCATTAGGGTTCTAAATCAATCCATCATGTTACTTAGATGTTCTTAAATTTTTCTAAGAGACAACAAAAGTCTTATTAAATAATTGTATCCACACTACAAAAAGAGACCATGTATAGCTGCTGCATATTTAGGATATGCATAATATACATAAACAAGTCATTACTACAAATGAGATGTGGCTTAGTTTTGATATTAACTTCCCATCTCTCCTCACTAGCCATCTGACGATTTTAGCCAGGTAGGAAAAAATACAGCTTCCTCTGTCCCCATTTCCTGTCATCTGTGTCTCGTGTGCCCATGCTGTTTTTGTCCCATACCGCTCTGCCTGGGAAAGCTTGCTTCCTCGTATCGGGACTCTGGATACCGGTTGCAGAGAGAGCTCTCAGTTTATCTGCAATTGCTCGATAGAAGGATTTAAATAGAACATCTTCAACAAATTTCTGTGACTACCTCCATTTCCAACAGCAGAGGCTCTAAGGAGGTTACCTCTGCCTACGCTGCTGTCTGCAGAAGGCCCGCCTGGTGGTGGCGTCTCTCTGTTTAGCTGGTGAGTGGCCTGGTTCTCTCTGCTCTGAACGCTGCAATTTGCCAGCAGCCGCTGCAGCTCTCTTGTGCTTGTCTGCCCTGGGGTACTTGCAGTCTTACGAGAAGTCCCACGTCCCCTCCTGGCTTTCTCCTGTGTTTCACTAAGAAACATCTACCCCTGCGCGATGGGCCCAAACAGCTGATCAAAACATTTATACAATAAAAACAGCACTCTTCCTAGAGGGGAATTTCTCTACCTCCTTATACCCACTCAAGGGGCATCAAAGCCTACTCTGGCATGTGAGTGGTACTGGAGTTGTGTACAACGTGAGCAGTATGCAGAGTATGTGTTTTAAAAGTTTCTTGGGTCAAACTAATATTTGGTATATCTTAACCTTAGAAATAATAACCTAAGAGAGACAGGGCAAGTTATATTAAAAAGTGTGTTTTTCAAATTTAAAAAAAGAAAAGAAAGAAAGAAAAGAAAGAGAGCATGTAACTGGCTAAGACACCAACTTCCTGCTTTCCTTATAATTGCTCCTCAAGAAAACGTTTGTGATTTTTCTAAATCTTTTTGTTGGAAATGAAATCTCTGGATGAGGGTACTTATGAAATGGGTTACTTCTGGATGGCTTGAGAAGGTGGAGAAAAACTTCAGGGAAGAGATGCTCTGTGAACTATTCTCACTCACTAAAGTGCAGGTCCAGGGCCTCAGGAGGCCTGATAGTTCTTTAGCATCTTGCAGTCCCAGGTTGTCTGTCCTCAGGGTCAACCCCTATTGCTGGTTGAGGGGTGGGGTTAGTTTCTAGCTCAAGCCACTTTCTAACTGATTATGCAGCCCTGATCTTTCAAAAAGGTTTGGGGTACTTGTCAAATAATCAGGGCTTAATAAATGGTCTCTAATATGTAAATAATGGAATGAAAGAAGGAGTATGTACTCACTGCTTGGTGGTTTCAGTGTTGAACTTTAATCACTGACAGTAATCACAGTTTTGAGCAGTAACCTCTAATATTGGTTTTCTGGCACTCCAAGAATTCTCCAGTCATCCTAGATAATGTCCAGAAGTCCTTCAAATTTAACTTTCATTCATTTTAATAAAAATAAACATAGATCACATAACTTATAGAAAGAGGGAAGACTGAAACATTTTTTTCCATATAGATAATGTCACTGGCTATATCAGTGCCTTAAACCTGGGCACAACATATTAAAACATTTATACTTTTGGGAAATCACAATTTTTCTTTTTTGGAATAAGCTTTGACTCACATGGTCTGATTTTCTAAAGCAGCAAATAAACCAATGCTTAATTCTAAATGTTTTCTGGGGCAAATATGGTAAAAGACAAAAATTCCCCAAATTTATTTTAGAGACATTTCAATGTGCTCATTCTGGCTTCCTCAGAGTTTCCACTGCGCATGAGCAGCAAAGCTCAGTGAGTGCTGCCTGTCCTAGGTCTGTGTCTAATAGTGACAGGAAATGCGGCAGGAAGCGAGCCCCTGTCACCTGGCCCCAGGTATTGAGGCTACTTGGAAAGAGTCACCTTCGTTCATGCATTGTGCAGTCAGCTAATGGCCCTGGCACGCCAGGTCCTACCAGGTGTTTTCCTGGCAAGGAAGCAAATGCTCCTCAGTGAAATGTTTCATTTTATGCTCATTCTAAGTCCTGGAAAGTGAACAGAAACAAATTTGCGTCTTCTCAGTTAGAATGTGTTGGTGACGAAGGCTCTGCATGCTCCTCTCCGCAGGCCTGGGTCGTCCGTGGGCAGAGCTGGCCAGACCCCACAAGGAGCCCCGGCCGCGACGCTCTGGTGCCCGTTCCGGGACACGCCGCCAGGGATGCTCTGCCTTCTCGAGGTGTCGCCTCGCAGTACGGTGCCCGTTCATGGGGTGCATCCTATTCTGATTGACGGATTGGACCTAAAACAGCTGCTCTGAAGCTGCCGTGGGCGTCTGTGAGGAAGTGACGGCAACTCTAGGGGCGAGGTCCTCCGCCTGGAGGCTTGGTCAGGACAGGCCTGCGCCCCATCCCGTCTCCCCTCTTCTCTTCCCAGGAGCCTCGTCAGGACGGAGGCCTTGGGCAGGTCCCAGCACCTGCCTGGTCCACTCCAAGTGCCCAGTGGCCGTCCCTATTGCAGACACAGGCCAGCGCTCTGGGCAGGTGTCAGGGTCTGCATCACACTGCTGTTTCTGGGGAACAGCTCTGGGCTTCAAACATTAGGCAGAGCGTGGCTTAGAACCTTCCAGGCCTTCCCAGCACACTCGGTATCCATCCCTGGCCCACAAGCCCTAATAACCTGCCGCCCATATGCTTCCACGTGCTCTGTCCATGGCACCTCACACCCGGCCAGTGTGCACCACCTCAGGCTGGTGTGCTCTGTTCCCCCACCTGGGCCGCTCTTCCCCGCTCACCCGGGCTCCCTCAGGTGTCTGCTCAAACATCGTCTCACAAAGTGGTCCCTGGCCTCTCTTTGTAAAACAGATTGTCCCCCCACCCTCTAGCCCACCATTCTCCTCCTTTTGCCTGGCTTTGTGTCCTGTCATGTCCCTATTTCCACCTGACAATTGAGGTGTTTATTCGTTCATCTCCCCTCACCACACGTAAGACCCGGGCGTGTGAGGGCTTTGCCTGCCACGTGCACTGCTGGGTCCCAGTGTCCCCACAGCACCTGGCATGTGAGAGTGCTAACTGCTTGTTAGTTGTAACTAACTATGTACCAAGTAACTGGAAGGTGAGAATGCATTTGGAAAGCGGTGGGGGCTTGGCCAAGGCTGTTACTAGAGAAAAACTATCCCATTCACCCCTAGCTCGAGCATCTCTCCACTTCACAGCCCACCTCAGGTGGCCTCGGGAGTCCCTCCAGCAGTTGCGTTTGTCTCCCCGTCACCCCTCATCTTCTCCTGGTGTCAAGTCTCACCCTGGCACAACCCGAGCGACCTGTGGTCCATCTGTGCAATGCTCGGCCCCCTAGAGCCCTCCAGGGGCGCACACCAGCCTCCCTCCTGCCAGGTCTGCGCTTCCAGGCTTGTCATGTCAAAGCCTCCCTTGCCCAAGAGAAGAATGAGAGGGAGAAACTTTGGGAGCAGGAGGGACAAAAACTCCATTTTGCCAAAGGAGGAGTGTGTGGGGCGGTTCTCCGGGTGGCCTTGGGCTGACCCAGTTCTCCCCTTTCTCAATTGCAGCTCTGTGACTAACTCCAATGTGCTGGGCACGCGACATCCGGAGACAAGGAAGAGCTGCTGGAACCAGGCAGGGCTCAGTTCCAGGATGTCCTTCAATGCTTTAGCCCAACAAATCATGTTGCTCCCGGGGTATAAAACCCAGGGGAGGCTGCTTTTTGGGGACTCTCAGTTGCAATGCAGGTGGGGCACTTTCAGACGAGACTGCACCTGCTTCCCCTCCCCTGGCTTTTCTGAGCCTTGGGAGACTGGCTCGTGGAAGTCCTGGGCTTCTGCTGCCCCTGACACTTGTCTGTAAGCAGTGAACTCGCTTTCTGCAACTTGCTGCGCTGGTGTGTGTTCTGTCTCACCACGCTCGGGCAGGCTGCTCACCAGTGCACAGTGAGCCCGCTCCGCAGAGTGCTGCTCTAAAGGCCTTTGCAGGGGTAAGGATGCCGCTCACCATGAGCATGAGCTGTTTCTCTGGCTTGAAGTCTGAAGAGCAGGTCCCTCTCCCACCTCCCATCCGAGTCACTTTTCTGAGCATCTTCCAACTGCCTGGTGCCCACTTGTGGGACCCGACACCAGAGGGCATTGTGGGCACCGTCCATGGGACCATTCCGGGTTCCAGGGCCAGATCGGGGCAGAAGTGGGAAGCCTGCTGTTATCAGGAGACCAGGAGCAGTGTCTCTTGGGGCTGAGGCCATTGTGCTCCGCCTTGTGCGGGGAGTGCTTGTGGGCAGGGTCTCGGCACACCTGGCCTGGCACATCCATCTATGTGCTGTGCCCCAAGCCAGCCCCTCGTCCCGTCAGAGTCTGGGTGCCAGGATTGGCGGGGCAAGCAGCCCCTTCCCTCATGACCAGACCTCCCCGGAGCCCCTGTGCCTCTCCGGCCACTGCTGTTCATTGAGACGCTCTGTTGCCAGAGGCGGCCAGTGCAGGTGCAGCTTCCAAAGCAAGGAGGTGCCATCTCTCCTCTCCCCAGGACATCCTGGGCTCCTGTGCAGATTCACCCACTCCCTGCCTAACATCTTTGTTTTTTATTTTAATTGTAGTATAATTTACATAAAACAGAACACACAGATCTTAAAAGTTCAGTGACGGGAGTTTGGACAAATATATCCACAGTGTTCCCTGTGCCCCTCCCTGCCCCCGCCCATCCCCGTTTCCATAACCATAGCTTAGTTTTGCCTATTCTAGAGTGCCACACGCTTGGAGTGGACAGTGGGTGCTCTGGAGATCCGCCCACGCTACACTGTGTCTCCGCAGTGCTTGTTACTGCCGAGCAGCGTTGGGCCGTATGCACACACCTGGTTTGTCCACTCACCTGTTGCTGGAGATCTGGTTTTTTGCTCTTTGTGAATAAAGCTGCTATGAACGTTCTTGGATTAGTCTTTGAGTGGACACGTGTTTTCATTTATGTTACGTATATAGAAGAGAATTGCCGGTTCGTACGGTAGATATATCATTAATTAAGATACTGCTGAACTCTTTTTCAAAGTGCTGGTACCATATTGAGTTTTTGCCAGAAATATAGAATAGTTTTGGCTGGTCCACATCCTATTGATACTTTATGTAGTCGGTCTTTTTAATATTGGCCATTTTAATGAGTGGGTAGTGGTGTCTCAGGGTGGTTGTAATTTGCCTTTCCACCATGACTAATGATATTGACCACCTTTACATGTGCTTATTAGCCACTCACATATATTCTTTTGTGAAGTGTCTGTTCAAGTCTTGTGCCCATTTTGAAGAATTGCGTTGCCTATTTTATTATTATTGAAATGAGGGCCATTCTTTGTCAGCTATATGTGTTGCCATAATTTTCTCCCAGTGTATGTCTTGCTATGTCATTTTCTGAAGTGTCTTCCTAGTATCTTTTGTCATGTCTTTTTGGGAATCCCTGTGACAGCTCTAGTAGTATCTGTTATGATTATTTAATTTTTATGGTGTCGTGCAGAATTTACTCAATGGCAGACTCCTTGGAATTGGGGCTTTGGCTTCTATTCTTCATGTCTCTTCTTCCCACCCCAAGGGCAGAGCCCAAAGCATTCTCCTAATTGCTAACATTTTTTGTTTGATGGATTGGCTTTTGTACCAACTCTATAGCCAAGGTAACAGATCTTTGCTCTGTTTCCTATTGAATGATAAGCTGGCTTTGCGTGGGTTCAGGACGGTCGTTTGTTAAGTGCAGTATTCTGAAGATAATTGGTTCTCAAAAGTTGATATATGTTTCTTTGGTCCCTACGCCCCACAAGAGGCAGGGTCTTGTCCACGGCTGGTCTCCTGTGCCCTGCGCCCTGCGGAGCACAGTGCCTGGCACACAGTGGGTCCCCGTTAGATATCCTTTGGATGCAATGAGTGAATATATTCTAGAAGCAGCTGTGTGTTGCCCTCCCGAGACTAAAGGAAAGGTTCACAGCCAGGCTGTGACGTGGCTAACAGGGTGCAATATTATTTTTGAAATTTCCTTGTTGAAAGGAAGCACTGGAGAGAGAGAAAAAAAATTGCTACATTCCTGCTTTTCAGTCTCCTGGGTTTAATCTACCTCTCTTCTTTGATTAGAAACCAAGCATTTCCTCGTATGTCTTTGATATTCCCCAGTTATCTTTTGAAACGAGTTTTTGAATACTTAGGGTTTCTGGGGTTTTAGGCAAGACATTTGCAGATGTTCATTTCTGTTCCTACAGTGTTCACTTGAGAGAATGTCATTATTCATAATAAGATCTAATTAGTTCTCTAAAATCAATCTTCAGTGTCCCCCATAAATCTACGGCTTTCAGACTTTAAACTAGAGCCATTTATTTTTCAAGAAAGGGGTCAGAGTGTGTATGAATTTGATCTATGGTGCTAGGTGAATTATGCAAAGAGAAGCCGGGTCTCCATGTTTCCAGTGATGTAAATGACAGTGTGATGCCTCAGATTATTCCTAGTGAGTCTTAGTGGCAATGACAGCTCTGTCCTTGACTCTGACATTTACAGTAGGACAATCGCCATCTAATAAAGATTATGCACCTGAGAGCGGCGAGCAGATTACCGAGCTGAAGGGCGAAGCCGTCTTCGGACTCCTGTGGCATCTCTCCCGCTGAACGCTGGAGAGCCCCTTCCAGTGGTGGAGCCTGGGCCCTTCGTGGCCAGTCAGCCTTGGAAGGAGGAGAGATAACATCAAACCTCAAGTCTTTCAGAGACTCCTCTTAGCTGGTTCCCTTTCTCAGTAGAACGCACCTGACGGTGGGGAGAGGTGCCTGCTGAGGGGCCTGGCACGCCGCCATGGGCACTGCCTCCCCGCGTGCAGCCTGCGGTGGCTACTCGTGTCCCTGAGCACTTTCCTGTCTGGGTCTGTCTGCCTGCTTCTTGGCACGGCCCCAGCATCATTCCACTTCTAAGCAGGACTTTGATAGCTTTTCAAGGAAGCTGATAATGATCTGCTTCAGTAGTTACTCATTATGTTTATTAAGTGCTCATGTGGCAAGGAGGGGCCTTTGCAGCTGTGAGGGGCAGGAGGAGAATTTCTCCTGCCTAAACTTAAAGTTTTGGGGTCCCATAGGGTCAGGGGCACTGGGGGTGCCCAGGCCAGCCAGGTGGCCAGGAAGCTGCAGCTTGCCCACATGGAGGCCATGAGGCCCACCCTGCCCTACAGTGTCGGTGGCTCCACCGTCCCTGGCAGGCGTGGGCGGCCACAAAAAGCCCACCCGAATTCGGGCTGAGCAGCGTCCAGCTACAGAACCCCTCACTCTTTGGGACAAATGATCAACCATTCTTGGGCCGCTGACCTGCAGTGTGATGAGGGCTGGGGGTATCCGATGTGAAGCGGGCTTTAAAAACCCCACATTCTTATCGTAGCTTCTGCCAAGGTGCCCACCTGCCGCCTCACTGCAGTGCAGGGACTTACCCCTAAAATGATGCCTGGCCGCCCCTAGGGTGGTCTGAGCCCTCCCTCCCTGAGGTATTTACAGGCCCCTGGACTGCAAAGAGAAGATTATGCAGCCCCAGAGGCATTTGCACACATGTGGCGCCTACTTAATGATTCAGTCCCCATCTGACCCAGGGCCTCACCTCACCATTTTCCTGGCTTGGTTTGTTAAACGATGCTGACCTGTCCAAAAGGAATGTCCCGTAAGGAGTTGGGAAGGACGGTTCTTACAGACCGGGGATCGTGACGCCCACTTCAGGCCTTTGAAGGGTCAGAGAGTAGAATTGGGGTGCCTGGGGGAGGGGGGAAGAGCCAAGCAGTCTCCAAGGCAGGGCTCTCGGGGGCAGAAGAAGGACCCCACAGGAAGCCAATGGGGGTAGTGAGTCAGGCCGGGGCCTGGGAAAGTGAGGTCTCATTTGGGGTCCCTGTCGCCTCTGCTGACAGTACAGCGCACACGGACAGTGAGCAGGTGGGGGTGGAGGAGGCAGGATGCGGGCTGGCGAGCACCCAGGGGCCCAGGGTGCATGGTGGCCATGGAGGGAGGAGACAGTGAGGAGGTGGACAGCTGGGGATGAAGGACCTGCTACCTCCTGGGGTGGGGAAGGGGAGATAGAAGACCCTCACCCACAGCTCAGGCCTACCAGCAGCTTCAGTCAGGCTGTAGTTCAGGAAACAGAGGCCACTCTACTGTTCCAAGGAACCAGGAGTCCACAGCATCACTGGATGGCCCGGAGAAGGGCAGGTTAGGTGTTGCCCTTGAACTATCACTGTCAGGGTCAGACAGTGCAGCTGCCGTCATCCCCAGCCACCACCATGTCTCCCCAGAGCTGCAGTGGGGACCTCTGCCTGTGGGGACCTCTGCCCGGGGGGACCTCTGCCCACGAGGCCACCCACACCTGCAGAAGGCAGGCTGACCTGAGCTGTGCCCAGAGTGCTGGACGTGGCGGAGCCTGGATGCAGTGATAGGCCCAGGCCAGCAGCATAGGGAAGGGGGTTCCAGACTAGGACCATTGTGCCCAAGAGGGTCACGGCACAGGTCGTATTCTGCTGCCCACAGGCCTGAATGTGGCACTGTGTCCGGCCCTGGCTGTTAGGACTGGCCGGGGCCCTTGGGCTCCCAAATCCCCCTTCCCAGACTGCTCCTTGACCTCTGGAGGCCTCATCTCATGAGGACTGACTTCTAGTCTCTTTCAGGCACACTGAGTAAATCCTTAGGATATTTTGCAGTTACAGCCAATTGACAATGGAGAATTTAATACATATACTTAGAAACTGAAAATGCAGAAACATAAGGAACTGAGCTCTTGTAACTGAATGCACGTGTCTCCCGGGCTCGGTCTCCTGGAGCTGCTCCTCCAGCTACAGGATGGGTTGGTTACGTGGTGCACGAATGTGCCTTTGGAGCAAGCGGAACACGGAACCGAACGTTGGCCGCGCTACACGCACGTGCCCTGTTTCTCGTTTTACTCCACGGGGAGCGGGGAGAATTGGGACCAGCAGAGCCACCTTTTCCCTCCACCTCCCAATCCCTGCTTGTGTCTCTCCGTAGCCATTTGAGCACCTTGTGAATAAACAAGACTCAATTTTCTAAATTACAAAGATCTAGTAAAATGAGCCTCAGTGCTGAAAAACGGTAGAATTGGACTCGTCCTTTGAGGGAAGGCAGCTCTCCCCCGGGCGGCCTCACTGAGCACGTGTGGGAGACCAAGGGCTGGGCAGCGGACCCCGGATGATCGGTCCACCATCCTGGCCTCAGTTTCCCCATCGGGCCTTTATCAACCATGTCACATTTTGTGATTATCCCTGAGATTAAAAGTTCTTTATAAATGTAACATATACATATCTATATCCATAGTTAATTCACATGCTCATTATAGAAAATTCGGAAAAGGCCAAAAAAGAAGAATGAGATCATTCATAGTCAGCGCCCCAAGGAAGTCAGTACTGATATTTTTGGGTTAGAGGAAGTCCTTCTAGTAACACGGCTTTTCAAACTTGCTCCATTTCTATGAAGAACTAGGTATAAAGAAACCATTTGTCCTCTGTTCAAATAACACAGGCTATATATATATATATATATATATTTTGTTTTTTTCTTTTTTCAGGGCAGACTTTCTTTGTGACCGTTGTTTCCAACTGCCAAGCCCTCCCAGACATGCTGACGCCTGCACACCCCGTCGGCCCCTGGGGTCCACGGCTTTCCTGCTGTCTTTGCAAAGCTGGAAGACTCAGTGGCCCTCCAAGCTATTGCCTTGGAAGCATGTCCAGGGGAATGAGGAGGACAGAGGGCACCGTCAGTCGCCATCAGATGCCCTGCCTGATCTGGGGTCTTATTATTTCTTTTGTGTTTTTCCAATTTCCTTGGAGCTCTAGGGGTATTGCTGAGGTTCCATATGCTTTAAGACTGTGAAAGTGGAGAACTACAGCTCGTGATCTTAGAGACCACCAGTCCCATGGCCTCATGTCCCAGATGGGGGTGCTGAGGCCTGCCAAGGTGGGGGCCCAGGTCCCTGGTCTCAGGAATCCAGCCTGGCTTCCCCGACCGTGGTCAGTCCTCTGGGCTTTGTGCAGCACCACCTTGGCACTTGGCCGACAGCGCGGTGAGCTTCCAGCCAGGCTTTCCGGGATGCTCATGTTCCCCCTTGAGTCTCTGAATAGAGGGCCTGCCTATAGGATGTGAATTTCTTAGGTCACAGGAGGCTGTTCTCTTCGGGCACCTGCTGTTGCCCAGGGGGTCAGGAAGTCCTGGGCGTTGTGCAATGTAGCTTGATCCTTGGTGAGTGAGTGTGTGTCCTTATGCACACGTGCACCTGTGCACACACAGATTCCCAAGCTTAGGCTGAACTCCCCCTTGGAAAAAGATTTCCGGGAAATTTTAGGTACATTTATAAAAACATACTCTAAGGGAAAGCCAAGCAGCTCATTGCACACGGGAATGATTTCCTTAACGTTTTCCATCATTGCTGGTGTCCCCCACCCCTTAGGGTGGTCTTGCTCCTCTCTGTTAGGTGTGCATGTGCTTGTTGGCTGGGTTTGTGAGCAGCCCGCGTGCAGCAAGCCCTCAGCCCGCTGGACTTGGAGGGTGGAAGGCACTGGAGTTCCCCCGGGCCTACACACCGAAACTGTTCACCGCGTACACTCACACAGAGCTGCATTTCAAAACTAGTTGCTATTGTCATGGCTAACAAATAAAATAATAAACACCATAACTTGAAAATGTTCCTCACTTCATAGCAGCTTTAGATATTATGAATTTTCTACTAAGGAGTTTCTACAACTCCTATCCTATTGGGGGGTGGAATATATAATTTTGGGCATTAAAAAGTAGTCAGTCTGCATTCTCAACATGAGGGTGACCGACTTCCCCTCTGGGCCCCACAGTTTACGGCTTGGTGGGCCCTTGGACTTGTCTCCGCCTGGCTGACTCAGACACAGTTATGCCATCCAGTGCAGGGTTAGACCGGAGCTGTGTCCACATTCCTGGCAGTGGGGACAGCTGGCTGTGTGGCTGTCAGGGAGGACACCCACCATCTCTGAGCCTGTCCCTCCCTCATTAGGGCCCAGAACGCCCCAGCCCTACTGTCGTCCCCTCAGCCCTCTGAGCCCAGTTCCTGGCCAGTTGTGCAGGTGGCATGACCAGTCGGGGCCAGGTGGGGACCCTTGGCCCTTCTCAGTCTGTCCTTTCCTGCCCAGAGGGACGAGCATTTGGCATTTGTAACAGCCAAATTGCCAACATCAGTGACAAAGGGAATGGGAGTGGAGTGGATATGTTTGGGGAGGTGACATTCTCTGGACCCCTTAAACCAGGCCACATGGGAGGGACTCTTCCACCAGTTTCTAAGGCAGCCTCTTAATTGCACAAGTGGTGAAGTACACAATGTTTTGTGCACAGCAGGGTGAAGTTTTCTGTATGCATTTACCCAGGTCATCACCACTCAGATCAAACCAGGTTTCCACATTCTGGAAAGTCCCCTGACACCCCCTCCCGCCCCCACAGCGCCTACTCAGCTGGACGTATTTTTCCCATTTACAGACGAGGAGGCCAAAGCTGGGAGAAGGCAGGACACTAGGCCTGGGCTCCCCAAGAGCAAGTCCTCACTTCCAGCGCCCTCTCCCGTGTGACTGAGCACAGTGCAAGACTTCTCCAGAGTCCCGGGGTATAAACATCCAGATGCTTTTGGACAGGGGTGGGGGGTGTGCTGGGATGGTGCGGGGGTGGAGGGCGTTGGCAGCCTCTTGCCTTCATATGCCTCAGGGCGACCACCTGTGCAGACAGAGCCGCTGCCAGCTGTGGGCAGCCCACCCACCCACGCCGCCCCGTGCCAGGCCGTGACTGGGCAGAGGGAGGTCCGCAGAGGGTCTGGAGAGCTGGAGCCTGTGTTCTCAGCATAGGAGCCACCTCCCTGGTGTCCCCTTCCTCCTTGCTCTGCAGTGCCCTCCTCCACGTCCACCTGCTGGAGAGCGCAGCTCCCCACAAGCCAACCTGAGACCTGCTGCGCCCTGTGCCTTTCCCCTGGGGCTGTGCTACCACATCTCTCCCCTCTGCCTGGTGCTTGTTGGGTCCCTGGGCTCTGTGTGAGAGCTGGAGGTCTTCCAACTGTGCTTGTACGTCCCCAGGGGCTGGGAAGGGGGAGCATGAGCCACCCACTCCCCGAGCTTTTGATCTTGCTTCAAATTACAGGTCGAACCTTTGAATACTTTCCGGCTCCCTCTCACACCAAGAGCCTGTGCCCAGGTTTTCCTTCCCTTTTTTAGGAGCCCTGGGACTGCTTGACACGGTGGGTCCACACCAGCAAGGCCTGCCTGTGCCGTGGCCGCTCCTTCAGCCAGCACGAGGCTTAGGAAGTGAGTGCGTGGAAGGTGGATGTGCGGAGGCCCCCACGTCACAGCCAGCCTGCCAGAAACACCTGCTGCCTGCGATCTCCACGTGCACAAGGGAGAAAAATCCCAAGTGTTCTTGCCCAGTAATTAGTTACAGAATTGGCTTGTGAACAAATAGCTTGAGCTTTCCTGCAGGCACCTGGGTACACACACACACACATACACATACAGGATATATATTACAGTTACCTGTGCATGTACACCACACATTCCTAACTGATTTTCTTCCTTAAATGGAGGTGTAATTTACAACAAATCATGTCTAGTAAGTGGCTTGAGACAGGGCAGGCTGGCCAAAAAGAGATAACTGCAAGGAACAGAAAAACTAGCATAATATCTTTAACAAATAGATTTTTTGCCCCCTCGTATAATACCAAATGGTGGCTTTGGCTCAACAGTCATTGGTAACTGTAGTTCTTTTGGGCTCATCCTCATGATTGTTGCTCTCTTAGGTCCAGCCATCGAATCCATTCGACGTGGCAGGGGTAGATTCTAGGTGTGCCACACTGAGCTTATAAGAGAAGAGAGACCGTAAGTTCTAAGTGCCAAGAACTGTGTTTATTAGCATCATCTCATTTAATCCTATGGTAACTCTCTGAAGTAGATACTAATGTTCCTCCCATTTTAGACATGAGGAAAGTGAAGCGTAGAGAGTAAGAACTAGTAAATGGCAGCGCTTAGATTTGAGCCTAATTCTCTCAATGCAAAGTCTTTACCTGTCAATGTGAACCAAGCCTTCACGCGGGTAGGGAGTTAAGTGTGCTCATAGGGAAATACAGAGAAAGCGCTCTGGTAGTTCTTTAAAAAGTGCAAGATTCCTTCGATTTAAAAAGTACGTTTTTAAACAGATGAGTTGAGGCAAATGAAACACATTTTCCTTTCTGAGTACAACCTTCTGGCATGGTAGACGTCCGTGTGGGTTGCAGTGATGGATAAACGTACTCACGGAACCAGAGTTATTGAAATGCAGGCCTCTCGTGAAGTGCCTGGGGCTCTGTATCGATCCAGTCCTGTCTGACACTTTTTGATCAATAATTTTAAGGAAGACATAGACAAGATGATTTAGAAATTACAGAAAGCACAAATCTGGGAGGAATATCCTATGAGCTGGATAATGAAATAAAAATTTCATGAGATTTTGGCAGGTGAGAGCCTTGGGACTTAAATAAAATGGAATATATTAGGGATTCATATAATGTCTAACACTTAGATTCAAAAAATGAACTTGATGTATGGCTCTGGGAGTCCTGGCTTATCATTAAGCCTATCATTAAGCCACGTGGAAAGGGCATAGCTGACCACAAACCAAACTAGCAAATATTTTTGTTCTGGCTTCTGACAAAGCCAACATTAGGAGGCATTCTGGTTAAAGACTAAATTCTTTGTCATGTGTGCTCTCTGGAGTCTCTGGTCCTGTAGCTCATGGTCAGCTAGTGGTTTGACTAAGATTTCCATAAATGCTGTATTTAAGTCACTTGTTCCTTGATTTAGCATTTGCTTGCTTACTGTAAACCTCTGACTGTTTTCCAGAGTTCCACAAAGTTGATTCCGATAGCTTTTGCTGACTCGTGTACGTGTGTGTTTCTGCAGGGGACAAGCCCTGGGGGCTGCTCGCTCTGCAGTTTTGCTAGTGTCACTCCTGTTCTGGCACCGTCCTGCATGGAGTGCAGGGGGCAGCCCTGCATTCACCCCAGCCAGGCCATTTCTGCTGCATCACGGTCAGCTCCAAGTTCCAGGGCTGACTGGAGGTGAGCTAGCTGGTGAAGGGTCAGGAACTGGCAGTATTCAGCCTGGAAGAGAGCAGACCCAGTGGAGAGGTGGTGGCTGTTTAAACACCTGATGCTCTGAGACCTAATAGCCCCAAAGAGAAAAGTAAGGACCCATGTGGGAAGTCTCAGAAGTGCCGATTTGGGCTCCACGGCAGGGAGGGAAGAGTCCAGGGTGGGAGCTGTCTGAGCGGGCTGCCTGACTTCCGTCTCGCATGCTGCCTGGGATTCCTGCAGGTGGGGGCTGCAAAGTGAGCTGACGTTGGCTCCTTTCCATCCTAAAACACTGTCATTTTTGTCCGCTCTTGTCTTCAGCTTCTGTCATCAGCTCTTGCCGATTCTCCTCTATAAAGGCCGGTCCAGTTCAACCTCCTCTTCATCCACGCCGCACCAGCTCCCGTACAGACTGCAGAAACAGCGCTAGCTGTCACCTGCCACCCGTCTCCCCTCACCGCCCTCCCAAGTGTTGTGGGGCTGCTCTCTAAACTCAGACCCCACTGAGCCTCTCTCCTGCTGAAAGAAATGCAGTTGCTTCCTGCTGCCAATGGGCCTATTCTGACCCGTTTGCAACTGGCCCCAGCTGCCCTTCCAGATTCAGGCCCCCGAGTCCCACCTCTCCCGAACTGCCACTCAGTCCCGTGGGGGCGGTAATCATGACGCGTCTGGTCATCACCTTAACTGGGGGATGGGGAGCAGGGGGCGGGAGGCTGTGCCTAGGACTGCCTGAGCTGCACGAGGAGATGACGTCAGAGCCGAGCCTCAAAGGACAGAGGGTGACTAGGTGCACAAGGGAAGGGGAGGAGGGCAGCCCCGAAGGTTCTGAGATCCCCCTGCAATCAGACTTTTCTGGGCTCAGAGATGACCGGGGTGCTCTGACAATAATGTTATTTCCTTTCAACATACTGATGTTCCATCTTCTCCAAAATGCTTAAGATAAGGAATAGAAAACCTTATGTTTTTTCCTGGGCATAGAATTTGAGCTTCTAGGAGAACACAACATATAGCAGAGAGGCAAGATAAGAAGGAATCCAGAAAGAAAAATAAAATAAACCCTGATGTTACAAAGAAAGAACATGAAGGTCACAGGAGAGGCCAACCTGGGTGGGCTCGTTCAGCGAGGGACGCCCAGTGAGGAGGACACAGGCCCTCGGGACTTGATGAGGTCCCCGTTGTGCATTCCTGGGGGAAAGCCACTGAGATAAGAGTTACAAAAAGTCAGGCAATTTTGTCCTGCTGTATATAATGACCCCTCCATCTATTTATAAAGCGTTGAGGAATTAAAGCAAATGTTCATCCTAAAACCACCACGGGCAGCAGCACCTCGAAAGCCCGGTCACAGCATAACCTCTCCCTGCTCTGCCCAAGTCCCACCTTTGCTGGGAGTGACTTCCACGGGGAGGAGGCAGACGCCATCTCCCAGCTCCCGGTGACTTGGGCAAGTCCCTCCACCGCTCTGCTCTGTCTTGAAGTCTTCATCTGAAAAGTGGGGATGTGACTGTGTCTGTCTCCTCACGGGTGTTGGGAAGGCCACGTGAGTCTAAATACAAACTCTAAGAGCATCTCACAGAAGTTGCCAGCTTACCATGAATCAAACTGGATGCTTCTCCTTCTTCCCAAATCCACCCTCTCCTGGCACAGTCCTTTACCTGCTCAGGCCGACCACCGGAGTCAAACCGGATTCCTCTGCTCAGGCCGACCACCGGAGTCAAACCGGATTCCTCTCTTCCTCTCACACCCATATCTAAGCCATCAGCAAATTCTGTTGGCACCAGCCTAGAAACACACCCAGAAGCCATACTGTTCCTCACCTTTGTCACCACCACCCTAATTTGACCCCGACAGTCCTGGTCTCTTCCCTCCCTTAGGCCACATGGTTTGGGCTGCTCTGTGAAGGGGCTGGGCTTGCTGCTGCTTTGGGGACTTTGCACTTGCTCCTCCTTCTCCTGGAATGCTGAGTCCCAGACACCTGCCTGCGCACACGCTCTCCTGCAAGCCGTGCTCCAAGGCCACCTCCCCAGTAAGGCCACCCTGACCATCGCCGCCCACTCACTGGCTGCCCCACTACCCTGGTTCATTTTTACCCCTAGGGCGTATTCACCTCCAACACACCGTGCCACTTACTTTTTTCCTTTTTCGCTCTCCTGTTCTTTCCTCTAACATAGTGGTTCTCAATCATGGGACATCTGTCAGTGTCTGGAGACATTTTGGGTGGCCATGACTGGGGATGGGGTGCTCCAGGCACCTGGTGGACACAGGCAGGATGCACGGGAGAGCGTCCTGAGAACTCCCCTCAAAAGCTCCCCCAGGGGTCCACAGAGCCGAGGTTGAGAAACCTGTTCTGGATCTTGAGCCCCATGCAAGCGAGGGCCACTTTCCCCATTTTGGTCACTGCTGTATCTCCAGCACCCAGAGCAGGGCTTGGTATCACAGATGTGGAACAGAGACTGGCAGAGTCGCAGAACAGGGAAATATTGGTGTTACTATTATTACTTCCTATGGGTTCATGTAGTTTCTATACCTCAGATTTTCAGAAAGGCCTCTGTCATTTTGGGCATGTGGAAAGAGTCAGAAGAATGTTGGACCTGCAGTCAGAGACCTCTGTCTGAGCCCCAGGTCAGCTATTATGAGCTGTGTGGCTCTGGGCAACTCACTTAACCTCTCTGAGATTTTGTTTTCTCATTTGCTAAGTTGGAATAAAACTTGTTTTCCTTTTTATCTGGCAAGCTGACAGGATGAACTAATAAGACAGTATGTCAAAATGCTTGTAAGCACTAAATACCTTTCGGTTATTGTCATTATGTGGTGCTTCCTGCAAAATGGAAAAGTCAAGTGATTTTACCATGGCTGACAATCTTGCATTGGTTATGAGGAGCCTGTTATCCATAATTCAGTGGGTTTCCACTTCCACCCATATGGCACTCCTCTCTTAGACAGGTATCTTGAGGGAAGAGGAGGAGCAGGAAGCCCTTTAAAATACACTGCACATGTCACATGTATTTCACTGAACAGCTTTTACATTTACAATTCAAACAATATGCTCAAAATAGTATTAATAAATTTTCTATCCTGAGTAATGCTTCTCAGATATACAAAAAGGGAAAATAATTAAAGAAAAACTCAATAAAATGGGATCATAAAAAGAAGGGGGGATTGTAAATCAAGGGGGTGGACTTCCAGCCATTCTTGAGGCTGCCTTTGAGTGCAAGGACCCCAGATGTTTGATGTGGACATGTGGGCTCTTGCAATGTGATCGTGTTCTCCTTATGAATGAGACATCAAAAGGCTCATGGCCATAGATGCAATCACGTTGGCAAATGTGTGCCTTTGGAGAGCAGAAATGGCCAACATATGCACCCTTCATCATTTATGGATCTGTTAGGAGCAAAGCCCCAGGGAGCGCATTCCGGCCCTGGAAATGAGAGGCCTCACCTCTGAGGTTGTGTCCCCATTCAGGCAGAAAGCAGGGCAAGACCCGTGCCTGGAAACTTCCGTGTGTCCAAGTGGTCCCTGACACCCCACTGAGCCATGTCCACTTGCACCTCATGTCCAGAACTGTGTCAGTGATCACTCCAACTGCAGACGAAGGCACAGCTCCACCCTGACCCAAAGCAGGGCTATTGCCGTGGGAGAAGACTGCTGGCCACCGGTGTTGGGGGAGTTAAAATGGAGAAAAACGGACATTGGCTTTGCGGTAGGGTGGCCAGAGCAGTTTCAGCAAGTGGCACAAGGCCCGCAGGAGGCCAGAGGGGAGCCGCAGAGAATCTGAGGGGAGAATGAGGACTCTCGGCTGCAGGGAAGGGGTGTGTGGGGGAACAAACTGGGACCCAGAGCCTGTTCCTAGACCCAGGGGGAGACGCGTGGAGTGGGCAGTGGAAGAAACGAGAGTGGGAACCACGGGACCGCTGCAGACCCAGGGCAGGGCTCTCCTGATGGCTCTGCCTGTCTCACTGCTACCCAGGATCCAACAGGACGTCTGGAAATGAAAATGCATTTGTTATAAGGGGCATCTTTCTTTTTCCAGAAAAAGCCACCGACCTTTCGAGAATGATTTTTGAGTGTGTGCTATCATTTCTTTCTTTTATCTTCCACACAGGGAACATCATCGAAGCCATGTTAACACCCGAGAAACCTCCAGATTAAAGGCCCGTATTCTAGCAAGTACTACAAGAACTATGTATGTGTACACTCTTGTTCCTTTATCCAGAAAACCATTAAAATAGTAGAGGCTGCGTGTGTGCTAATCGGGATTCTCAGTGGCGAGCAGCAGAACCCCACTCTGGATGACAGAACACAAAATCATTGAGAGGAAACTGAGTGGCTCACAGACTCCCCAGGGGGGCTGGGGAACCAGACTGGGTGCTGTGCCACCAGGCACGATGTTCACGCCCACGGAGTCCATCACTGCTGCTGTCCAGTGTGCAGCCACCAACCTCATGTGGCCACGGGCCCCAGCTGAGATGCATTGTAAGTGTAAAATCCTCACTGGATTTCTAAGACTAAGTATGAAGAAAAGGATGTAAAATATCTCATTCGCACTTTAGCAATATTGATTACATGTTGCAATGATAATATTTGGACACACTGGGTATTAAATAAAATATATTGAAATTCATTTCACCCAAGTCTTTTTGCTTTTTAAATGTGGTTACTAGAAAAATTTAATTATTAATACCTGTGGGAAATGGGCACAACATCATTTCCTCTGATTTCTATTAATCAAAGCGAGTCATAAGGTCACTTTTCACACTGGGGGGAAAGGAAACAGAGGTCACCTTGGATGGGCGGAGCTAGTGCTCGCCGGGGAGGAGGGAGCTGCCCGAGGCCCCTGGAGGCCTTTCAGAGTCACCCACGACAGCGACAACGCATCCCTGGTTTCCTTCCTGGGGATCCAAGTCTGTGGCTGACTTGGTGCCGGCTTCGGGCGGGGTGTGACTCTCACAGGATAGGTCAAGTCAAGCCTTTGTCATGTCCACGGTTTCTGTTAGATCTTGAGGGCCTTCGAGGGCGGCGCATCTCCTGTGGTCCCGGGAAACTGACCCCATGACCAACTCCATCAGCGCACCAATAGGCCCGCCCCGCCACCTGTTTGGTGCCTCATCCTCCTGCTCCTGCGTTTGAACACCACACTTTGCCGCATCCATCCCGGGACCCTCGTCCTGCTGAGGCCGCAGAGCCCCTGGAAACCACAGTGCCAGGCAGCGGCGGCATGGCAGCCTGTAGCAACCCATCGCCTGCAGGCGGACACCAGCGCTCTCCTCCCGGACCACCCGGCCAGAGAAGTGTCTCATGGGCCCTCCTGGGGAGCACACTGGGGGACGTGAGCTGTTTTCATAGGCTCCGTCTGCCTGTCATTCCTAGTTCTTCACCCCTCTGCATTCTTCCCTCCACATGCACGTCTGGCATCTCGGCTCCGAATGGGGTACCCGCCACCGACTCACGTAATGCAAACGGAAGCCACCTCGCCGCGGGAGCTGGCACACCCATTCCGGAAGCTCCCTGTCTCAAATTGAATTATTCCATCTGTGGTCTCCTCCCATGTGGACTCATCAGATTTGTGTGGCTAAAACATAGTTTTTGGATATTGAGGACTTTTTCCAGACTTCAGACCTCTCCTGGGAAGCAGCTCTGATCTGTTTAGGACTCCAAACCTCAGTCAGCTGCTGACGTTCCTTTCTTAAAAGTTAAAATTTGTTTTTATTGTAGTAAACTACACACAACATGAAATTTACCATTTAAACCATTTCTCCGGGTACAGGTCCGTGGCATTCAGTACTGTCACATTGCTGTGCAGCCATCACTGCCACCCTCCTCCAGAACTCTTCCCAAACTGAACCCCTGTCCCCGTTACACACCGATTCCCACTCCCCCACCTCTAGCCTCTGGCAACCACTATTCTACTTTCTATGAATTCGATTGCTCTGGGTACCTCATATTAGTGGACTCATAAAGCATTTGTCCTTTCGTAACCCACTGATTTCACTCAGCATGGTGTCCTCAAGGTTCATCCATGTGGTAGCGTGTGTCAGACTTTCCTCTCTTTTAAATGCCAAATAACATTGCAGGCATGAATATACCACATTCTGTTTATCCTTTCCTCCCTCCAGTTCACTTGGGTTGCTTCCACCTTTTGGGTACCATGCATAAAGCTGCTGAGCATGGGTGTAAAAATATCTCTCTGAGGCCCTGCACTCAATTCCTCTGGGTCTGTACCCAGAAGTGGGATTGTGGATCATATGGTGATTCTATATTTAAGTTTCTGAGGCGCTGCCATCCTGTTTCCGCAGCAGCTGCGCCATCTTCCATTCTCACCAGCAGTGCACGCTGAGACATTCCCTTTACCTAGTCTCATGGCCCCCCGTCTCATTTTCCTCAGCGAAACAGTTTTCAATGTCTGCAATCTTCTCCGCTTTCCTGCCTGCTATCCCCTCCCCCAGCCCCGCCCTTGTCCAGTAGGCAAGTCAGCCTCACAGTGAGGGAGCTGCCAACACAAGTGAGTGGTCTCCAGCGACATTACATTTTACCTTTTTTGCCCTGATCTTAACGCTTTTTACTTCCCTTCCCTCCCAGGTGTCCTAGAAGCATCACAGGCCGATTGCAAAGCTGATCCTTGGAGCTTTAATAGTTAGGTTGCTGGCACAGCTTCGCTCCCCAAGCAGCTTCGCCTGTGGCTTCTGCTGCTGCCTCTCATAGACCCTCCTCTTCTGGAGGCAAACCGACAACTCCAGGATCCCAAGTAGAAAATTAGCTACCCAGGTACAGCGGGGCCTTATTTCCCCAAGACTCCAACTTCATGTCGATGTCAACCAAACGCATCTGGGATGTTGAGACTCAAAAATGCATAAGAAAATCTTCACAGAAGAGTCTGTGAAAACGGTGGTGAAGATTTCAAGATCGAGAATTAAGACTTATTTTTAAGTTGTTAACGTGAGTTAAAACGGAGACCAGGCATGAAGACCCCTGAGCAGAGAAAACCAGTTAGGCCCATAAATAATCAAAACTTAACTTGAGCTATTTCCTGCCAATGCTTATATTAAAGAAAAACAGAACTTAAGCTCAGCCCATCAGAAATAGCCAACTAACTTACAGTTATAAAACAAGGGATTTTCCAGTGGGATGGACCACAGTGGGCAAATGTGTCATTGTGACTACCCAAACGTCTGCTTTGCTTTGCTTTGCTCCTGTGTCTGCTCCAGAAAAGCTTTCCCTTGAGTTCCTCTGTGGAAGCTCCCAGACCACTTCTGGTTTGGAGCTGCCCAATTCATGAATCATTCTTTGCTTAAAAAACTCTTTAAAAATTGTATTGCACTTCAGTTTATCTTTCTAACAAAGTGAAAAGGCACTTGCAAGGCCATTGGTACTGATTGAATTTACTGACAGCAGCTGGGAATCTTTTAGGACAATAAGAGGCTGTTGCTTTAGGTGAGAGATGTCATTGGTGTGAAAAGCCAGACGAGCCGACTTCCTCGTCCTTCAGGTTCCAGGAGGATTCTACAACAGGAGTTAGATGGAGACCAAGGTGACACTGGCGGTGACATTGCCATGCCTGTAGGATAGTAGAGTGTGGCCTCTCATCTCCACCTCTGCAGAGGTGAGGGCAATAGAGTGCCCCAGCCTGTCAGGTCTTGCCAGGGAGGGTCAGGGTTAGGAAGAGCTGAGGCTTGTGAAGCCGCGAAGAACAACACGAGAGGTGCTCCTTGTCCTGAGCACGGGAGGAGAGAGGCGCAGGGCCCGCCGTTTGCCAGCAGAAGCGACAGTAGGAACACCGACGGGCTCTACTCGTACCGTGTTTGCTTTCTCCATCAATGAGTGGTCTTCACACGGTGGAGGGCACTGTTGAGAGGAAATTAAAGCGTAAGGTGGAGGAGAAGAGAGCTGCGGGGAAGTCACCACTGCAGGCCTTGGCGAGCTGCAGCCCCGCATTCTGGGAGAGGCCTGAGGCTGAGCTGCTGAGCCCCGGGCAACGGCGGCGCAGTGGTTCTCACGGGGTCGTGGAACAACCGGCCAGGGTTTGTCGAATGACACGCACCCACCTCCTGCCAGCTGGGTGAGACATCCACGGGAATAAGAGAATCCACAAAGCTGAGGTAAAAATGCGTCCTGCATTTTAACAAGGAGAGAAGGGGGATTCAGGGAATGTCCAGGTGTTTTCCACCAGACAGAAGCTAGCTCTCTCCTGAGAACTGTGGTAGCAGCTTCCCAGGCCAGGACAGTCCTCTGGGAGCATCTGAGGCGCAGAGAACATAGGCTCAAGTGTGCGAGAATCGGGGAGTTTGCAGCCAGAGAGGACCTGGCTGCACCCAGCCACCCTGCTGGGTTGTGAAGGACACCGCGCCGCTCCCTCTGGGCTCCACCTCTCCACAGCGGGGACACATCAGCCACCAGTTAGTCAGGGTTTTGTATTGTGGTAAAATATGCATGACGTAAAATATACCATCTAAGTCACTTTTAACTGCACAGTTCAGCAGCAGTAAGTACATTCACACTGTTGTGCAGCCGTCACTACAATCCGGCTCCAGAACTTTTCGTCTTCCCAAACCGAAACTCTGCCCCCATTAAACGACTCCTCATTCCTCCTCCCCTAGCCTCTGGCAAGCTGAATTCTATTTTCTGTCTGTATGAATCTGACTGCTCGTGGTACCTCATATGTTTGTCCTTTGGTGACTGGTTTATTTCACTTGGTGTAGCGTCCTCAAGATTCATCCATGTTGTATAAGCAGATGTCAGAATATCCTTCCTTTTTATGGCTGAATAATATTCCACTACATGGATATACCACTTTATTCATCTATTCATCTATCAATGCACATTTGGGCTATTTCTAGTTTCTGGCTGTTGTGACTTGTGCTGCTATGAACACAGGTGTGCAGGTATCTGTTAGAATCTGCAAGTGATCATTTCAAGGGCACTCTGTCATTCCTGCCATCGGCAGAGTTCCTGGAACTCTTGGATGCAGGGACCTAATGTTTCTTGATCACTACGTGCTAAATGCCATGTGAGGCCCTTCTATATACGTCATCTCATTTAGTGCTCAAGAAAACCCTAGGAGGTAGGATGTCGCATCGCCTTTTACAGATAAGGCTCAGGTTGGAAACTTGCCGAAGGCCCCGTGGTGAATGGTAGCAGAACCCTCATGGTGACTGAGCTACACTGAGCTGAGGCAGTCGTGGGCATCTCAGACTTCCATGCCCATCCAGTAAGTCTCCTGTGACCTTGTTAAAGTGCAGGCTCTGTCTCGGCGGTCTCGGGCCTGAGACTCTGCATTTTGTAAGGCCCTGCCGAGCCATGCTGGCAGGGACAGCGCTGGGAGCAGCAAGATCCTGCCGCTGCTGCTCTTGGAACCACTTTCCTGTTCGCTCAGACTGCAGACTTGCTGGGTGCAGTCACAGCTTTGCCAGTCAACAGAGAGACCTGGGAAAGGGGTCTTTGTGTGCTGGGAATGGTGTCTTCCCAAGCCCACATCACCTTTACCTGCAACTTCCAAGGCTGCCTGGAGGGGCGCGTCCTTGTCTCTGCAAACCAGCTCTTCACAAGTGGTGATGCTGGGCTCCTTGGGCCCAGAGCACAGAGATTTCCATCAGATAAAGGAAGAATTAGCATTTTCTTGGTTGAAAGATTTTTTAAGAAGTCTTTTGAAAGGACCTGCATTTTTAGGTAGTAAGCTGGGACAGAGGGCTCCCTGAAGACAAGATGAGTGAACTGAAAAACATTAATTGTCCCTGGGCCATAAGGAGCCCCCGTTCCCTTTGGGGCCCTTGGAGATGCTCGGAGGGCTCTATTCAGGGCCGTGGGAGCTGGACAGGGTCACCTAGAGCACTCAGCTGTCATGGTCAGGAGCCAGAACAGCTGGGCCGGGCACTAAGCCTGCTGCTTGTGCCACAGACGCCTGAGAGGACCCTCCCTGCCACAGTTTGCCCATCTTCTTGTATGGCCTTACAGAATGTTAGCACAAAGGGTCTTTAGGGGTCACCTGGCCCATCCCCTCTCTCTCATAGATGAAGAAACTGAGGCACGAACAATAAGATCACTTACCTGAGGATATAGAAAGTTATTGGAGAACAGCTCAGACCTGGACTTGTGTTTCCTGACCCCTGTTCTCTCTGCTATGTAAGCAAGGTTCTTTTGAGGATCAAATATGTTTTAATTGTCAGGGAACACAGCAATAACAGTCAAGGCTAGGTGACTATGGGTTCAAGTCCCAGTGCTAATGCTCACCGTGTTACCTAAGGCAAGTTATTGGATCTCTCTGGGCCTCGGCTTATTTATCTTTAAAAGGGGGACAGTCACCCCTAGTGTGGGGGCCAGTGGGTGGGAGGATGTGGTCAGGAGGGGGAAGGAAGCAGACGCTGTGGATGGGTGGCGTAGAAGGAAAAGGAAGCCTCCATGGGGAGAGAGGGGATTCATTTCATGGCTCAGCTTGGAGAATCAGAGCACAGCGGTCCAAGCGTGGGCGTGGGTAGGGCAGAGTGTGAATTGAGCAAGTTGGCTAATGCCGTGCCGTTAAAATTCAGGTTCCTCATTGTTGAGGTGAAGATACTTACACTAGATCTTTTTATAAGGTTGTTGAAGATAAACGGAATAAAGCAAATTACATGGATTGGTTAGTACGCAATAAGCATTATTATTATTAATATAATTGTATTATCATTAAAAGCATCAAAGATGAGAGGAGCTTCTGGGAAAGGTACAAACCTTGGTCACCTGCCTAGAATGAAGGAGCCCTAAGCAGAACAGACGCCATGGATTCATTTTGGAGATTACATCAGGAGGAAAAGGATCAGGGATAAGAGAAGAACTTTGCAGACCGTGGGGTTTGGAAACCCGGCCCAGAAGCAGTTGAGATGTGATCAGATAAGTTGGCAAATGGAGATGCAAACCTCCCCCTGCTAAGGCTGTGCTAGTGGCTTGCTGGCCTCACCCCCTGCCCTGCTGCCTCCTGGCAGTGCCGGGAAGAGGGGTTGGAGCCCTCTGCTTGGGGCTGTGGATAGAGATAGAGTCTGCACCTGCTTGGAGGACACACTCCTCTGTGGGGAGGAATAGGGGCAGGACAAGAGGCCAAAGGTGTTTCAGGAAAATTCCTCCTCAGGGAAACCAGAGGAATGGGGAATAAATATCCCCACCCCCAAAGCAGGTCAAGGATCAAGACTTAAAAATCCTTCTTTAGGGCACAATAGTGCAATTAGGAAACAATTTTAATACTACTGCAAAGAATTAAATGGAAGTAATAGGCTTAGGGGTATAGATTAAAGGATTAAAAAGACGAATTAGAACTCTGTCATGGAAAGGAGACAATTATTATAACAGATTCCCAACTTACGGTCCCAAAATGAGTAGCATTAGAGACCCAAACATGGTACAAAGGTAGTCAAATAAGTCATCTAGGAATAAATGTTTTCAGGTGAGGAGCCAGGAGACAGCGCAGACTTCAGTAAAATAAAAAATAAATGTAATTTTTGTGGTTAAAAAAATAGAAAGGAAATAGAAATATATAGAAGTAGAAAAATAGAAACAGAAATGTAGTTATGCCAGGTTCCAAGAGGACGTTATAATGGAAGGGAGCCAGAGCTGGGTCCAAAATGAAAGATGAAAGTGACAGCTGGATTGGTGACACCCCCGACGTGCAGGGGCAGGTCTGTGAATGCCAACGGGCCTTCAGGTGAGGGCTGGGGAGGGAACACAGGTGATGTCAGGGCGTGGTGGAGGGAAAGCGAAGGGGACAGACGAGGTACCAAGGTGAAAAAGAGCTTCAGCAAGAGGAGAGCTGAAGACAGACACATGGGGATACTTGGGAGGGTTAGGTGAGCAATCCTAGTTGGGACAGGAGGAAATAAAAAACATAAGAAAATGTTTGAGGTAAAAGTTCGGTTTTCTGTTGAGAATGGCAGAGGGTGGGATACGTGAACACGTCTGTATTAAAAACCCTTGAGGCTGTGCCCCCTGGTTTAGAATGCGTGGCTTTCATGGGCTTGTCCAGCTAATGAACACGGAACCATGTGCAAATGGGGTTTTCTAATTTATACATGTTGACGCCAACAGGCAGCCTATGGATGCTTATGAGGAAGGACCCATTTTGAACATTTATTTACTAAATCTTTTTTCAAAGAAATTCATAATTTGCATACGCTTGAATAATCTGATAAAATTCTCTTAGATTGTAATGTCAACCACCTGTTATCTATTTGGAACTTATTAGCATGTGTAACATTTCGCCTACATACTATGTGTTTCTGAGGCCTTGTGCCTCTGACTGTTCAAGGTTTGAGATTGTGGTGATGTGTGGGAACGGCTGACCTCGGAGGAGCCACACAGACACGGCAGCGAACATCAGAGGAGCCATCAAATGGCCTTGGTGGCCGAGTGAACCTGCAGAGCGATGAAGGCAGGGAGGCCTCAGTAGGCATCACAGCGTGGAGGAGCACCGTGGAGCAGGCACTGTGCTCACATATGTGCTGCTAGACCAAGAGCTCCTCCCGCAGGTGCAGATAGGCCTCCTCCCACCTCCACTGCCCCCTGCGCACTCTGCCCTCCGATGTCCATCAACAGTCACCAGATCAGACATCTAAGAGCACCTGCTTATGCCTTCTCCAAACTGTTGCTCTCACAAAAGTAGAGAGAGAGAGGAGTGGCTGCCTCAGAGGTTAGTTGACAGATGGAAGTCCCTGGGACAGATGGGAGTCCCAGGAAGACATGACAGGGACCACAGAGCAGAAGAAATAAGCAGAGAAGTGATAGGTGAGGGTTTTCCTGATGTGAGTTCCATTCTGAAAGGCAGTAGGGTGTCCAGCTGCTGTCCTCATACTGGTCTTGGTGCACATGGGGGGCGGAGTTCTAGGGCCGGTGCCCTAGCAGTGGAATTGTGGAGTTGTGGGACACACATGCACACACGCACGCGCACACACACACACACACACACACGCACCCCACCACCACGTCTGTGGAATTTTCAGACTATTAAGGTCAAAGAGTCTATGAAAAGCCCAGCAAGAAAAAAGCAAAAATCAAAATCAAATCAAATCCAAACAATAACAACCAAAGCAAGTCCTCTACATGGGAAGGAGAAATGGACAGGCATCTGACTCCTCATGGCCGACATCAGAAGCTAGGAGACAACGAACACGACTTCCAAACTTCTGAAGGGAAACCACTGCTTTGTCCTTACAGGCTGTGACTGGCAGGACACACTCGGCAGCCTCGTTCTAATCCCTGCCCTGTCAGATCTTGTTTTTATTTACTTATATAACTTTTAACATTTTTTAATTTTGGGGGGATTTATTTCTGTTTATTTGACTTTTAAAAATTGTTTCCTCCAGTGATTGCTTCAGGGCTCTAATACTTAGCTAAGCATAGAACTATTAAATTTGACCAGGCACGGGTGGCTCACGCCTGTAATCCTAGCACCCTAGGAGGCCAAGGCAGGAGGATCGCTTGAGCTCAGGAATTCGAGATCAGCCTGGGCAACATAGCGAGACCCCATCTCTACAAAAAACTTAAAAATTAGCCAGGCATGGTGGCACGTGCCTGTAGTGTCAACTACTTGGAAGGCTGAGGTGGGAGAATCGCTGGAGCCCAGGAGTTTGAGGTTGCAGTGACGACGCCACAGCACTCTATCTAGCCCAGGCGACAGAGCAAAATTCTGTCTAAAAAAAAAAAAAAAAAATACACAAACAAAAAATCTATTAAAAATATTTTCAAATAGTGATTTTTTTTAAATAACAGTAACGAGAGCTCACTTTGATTAAAATTTCTAACCAAACTCATCAACCTCAACTCAATACATTTTTTTCTTCTATCTAATTTTCCTGCATCCTACCTTCAGATTTTCCTTCTTCCATGCCACCTTTCACTGATTTTGAAAAAGCAGATCCTGTTTTTATTTAAAACTTTGATATTTTGTTCATCTTGAACTCTTTGCATTAATTCTCGGTTTTAAAAGTGAAACTTGCATTAAACTAGGAATCATCTGGGTGGCTGAGCACCTGGTGCGCCCTCGTTACATTTCACACCTCACCCGCCTCCCCGCCCCGTCCTGGCCCCGACTGGAAGCTCCTAATTTTAGTGGATTTTACAATTTTTTTCCTTGGTAGTTAGAATTTTTGTGTCATGTTGAAGAAACTTTTTGCCTACCCTAAGGTCAAGAAGATATTCTTTCAGAAACTCTTTTGCTTGCCTTTCATATTTAGAATTACAATCATCTGAAATTTATTTTGTGTGTAGTATGATAATTTAAAAGATGTCACTGTGTTATCTTTTGGCTTGCATAGTTTCTTGACAAGAAGTCTGTTATAATCTTTTTTCTTCAGTGTGTGTCTTATTTCCCTGGCTGCTTTCAAGACTTTTTTCTTTGTCCTTTATTTTTATTTTTTTTAGAGACAGGGTCTCGCACTGTCACCCAGGCTAGAGTGCAGTGGTGCGATCATAACTCACTGCAGCCTGGAACTCCTGGGTTCAAGCGATCCTCCTGCCTCAGCCTCCCAAGCAGCTGGGACTACAGGGATGTGCCACCACGCCCAGCCGTCTTTGATTCTGAGTAGTTTGAATATGATATGCCTAGCAACATGTTAGTGTTTGTGCAAACGTGTGTACACATAGGTATTTATCCTGCTTGGTGTTTCTGAGCTTGTTAGATTTGTGGTTTGATGTCTGTCATTCATTTTGGAAGATTCTCACCCTTTCTTTTTTCTCCTACATAATTTCATCTTCTCTTTCTTCTCTGCTTCTGGAATTCCAATTATATATGTTAAACAATTTGATACTGTTCCATAGCTCTTAGATGCTCTCTTCCCCACCCCCAACCTCCCAATATTTTTCTCTTTGTGCTTCAGTTGGGGTAATTTCTATTGACCCATCTCTGAACTCACTAATTCCTCTCTTGGCTGGGTTGAGTCTGCTGATGGACCTGCTGATCGTGTTCTTCATCTCTGTTACTGTGTTTTTGTTTCTGTCACTTCCATCTGATTCTTTCTGATAGTTTCTAGCTCTCTTCTGAAATTGCTCACCTGAGATCACATATTCCAAATTTTCATTAGATCCTTCAGTATATTAATCATAGTCATTATGATTTTTGTCTGATGGTTCCGAATCTGTGTCATGTATGTTGACTGCTTTGTCTCTTGGCCATGTGGATCTTTCTTCTTGCTTTTTTGCATGGCTTGTAGTATCTTACTGAAAGCCTGGCATCTTGTGTGAGCCAAAAGAGATGCAAGTAAATAGATTTTATGCCTGGAAATGGGCATGTCCTTCCTTCTGCTGAGCCTTTGTGTGGGGGTGTGCGTCAGACCCTGGGCAGAAGCTGAGCTGGGCCTGGGCGTGTTGCTCTGTGGTTATGCTTAGCACACAACAAGCTCTAAATTCCTCTAGTGTTATCTTATGTTCGGGGGGGCCTGGTTCACCAGAGGGTTTTCCTCAGTGTCAGCCCCCTCCCTCAGCTTTAGGTCTTTCTTCAGGCCGAGCATCAGAGGGTTCTGTCTCCCTGTAGGCCTGTTAGCCTGGTGATGGGTGGTGCTGGGTGTTCTTCCCTGTTCTGACCAAGACCCGCCTTGGCCAGCACTGGCCTCTGTGACCCTGCCCACCCCAGCTGCAGTGCTGGCAGCACGTGTTCTTACTCCACCATGGGTGGAGGCTTTTTCTGTTCCCTTGACTCTTCCGCAATGGGGTTTCATCAGTACCCTAAGGGCTGCAGAGAGTTTTGCCCTCCCCTAGAAGTCAAAGCTCTTGCTATGTGTGAGGACAAGGATGGGGTGAGGGATGTGGCCAGGTTTTGTGGCTTTCTTTGGTGGCTGCACCATGGGGATTCCTTCCTCAGGACTCTTGCAGTCCTTGTGTGAGCACCCTGGGATGCAAGTGGAGAGAGCCCTTGAGTGGGTGGAATCCACCTAAATCTGCCCTGGCTGGCTCACACTCGGCCTTGGTAAGTAAGAATCACAGCAGGCCACTGTTCTGGACCAAGCTCCTGCACCGGCCCCAGCAGACCAGCCTGAAAATCAGCACAGAGTTACCCGTGCTAAATTTCCACCTCAATAAACCCAAACCAAGTTGTTATCTGACCTTTGGAGAAATTGGGAGAGAGAGATAACAGCCAATTTCCCAAACAGGCCAATTTCAATCTTCAGTGGGCATGACAATGAAGTTCTCTCTGCTTTAATCCTTACACAAAAGATTAGAACCTGATGTTAACTAATCAGTTATTTTTCTCCTGTTTTGTTTCCCTGTCTGCCCCCCACGAGAAAAATAGCTTCAAACGACTGATACACACTTTGTTCTCTGTTTCTGCTTGATAAAGCCCTTTTCTGTATATAAAACCAAGCTCCTCTGCTCAGCTCGTTGGAACACACTCTATTTTGTGGAATGGAGTATTGCCCAATTCTAGAATCATGATAAAACCAATTAACATCTTTAAGCTAAATTTATTGTAATTTTATCCTTTGACCACCATTAGCAATGCATGAGGAAGTTTAGCTGAATCCTTCCCATGCTCCTGTAGCACCTGCCCCAGGTAAGCAGGTGCTTGTGTTTGTCTCTCCTTGGAAATGTCTGTGCTTGCTGAGGTTATCTGGTCCTGCAGCTTCAAATCTCTGATGGCTTCAGGAAAGGTTGTAAAATTGTAGACTGCCCTACATTTGTTTTGCTGTTTTTGCTCTTGGAAGGGGTGGGGGGTGGGAAAACCGTGCTCTTTCCAGCTTCCTATATTCCAAGTGGAACCAGGAGTCCATATCCTTTTTGCATATTCTTTTTCTCTTCTTTGGGGTTTTCTTTTCTTTTCTTTTCTTTTCTTTTTGAGACAGAGTCTCACTCTGTTGCCCAGGCTAGAGTGTGTAGTGGTGTCAGCCTAGCTCACAGCAACCTCAAACTCCTGGGCTCAAGCAATCCTTCTGCCTCAGCCTCCTGAGTAGCTGGGACCACAGGCATGCACCACCATGCCCGGCTCATTTTTTCTATATATTTGTAGTTGTCCGGCTAATTTTCTTTCTATTTTTTTAGTAGAGATGGGGTCTTGCTTTTGCTCAGGCTGGTCTCGAACTCATGAGCTCAAATGATCTGCCCACCTCGGCCTCCCGGAGTGCTAGGATTACAGATGTGAGCCACTGTGCCTGGCCTCTTCTTTGGGTTTTAATTCCCATTTTTATGTCTTTAATCATAATTATTTTATATTCTTGCAGTTTGTCATTCTATTATCTAAAGTATTGAGGGTTCTAAGCCTGCTGTCTTCACGTGATCATGAAAACTCTGGGGGTTTGAGGTGGGTCACGTACTTGGACTTTCAGGTTCCACTTTTAAAATCTGAGAATGTTTAGTATTAGGTCATGAAATATGAAATGTCTGATTTTGAATCAAAGGTTTAGTTTATTATATCTCAAGAAGCAGTATGATTAACCAAAGTATGAGTCTACACTATTGACACAGTTTTGTCATCTTAACGGTAGCTTGTTTATGTCAGCAGTGAAGAAGCCTGGAGAGTGAGTGGCAATGAAATCGTGAAAGGCATTTTCCACGGCTTGTTGAGAATTGAATATTTTTCCTTGCAAGAAGTGGTCCAAAGCCTGGAGGAAGTGGTAGTCAGTTGGTGCAAGGTCTGCTCAATATGGTGGATGACAGAGAGTTTCCAAGTCCAATCTCTGTAGTTTGAGCAGCATTGTTTGTGCAACATGTGGTTGAGCGTTGTCTTGTAAGAGGATTGGCCTGTCTCTATTGACCAATCTCCGCTGCTTAATCACAAGCATCCTCATCATCTTGTCCAGCTGGTTATAGTAGACATCCGTTGTAATTGATTGACTAGGTTTTATGAAGTTGTAGTGGTAATACCAGTGCTGGATCACCAAACAGACACCATCAGAATTTTTTGATGAATATTTGATTTTGGACTGTGTTTCAGCACTTTATCTTTATCCAGTCATTGTGCCAAAGGCTTATGATTATCACATTTTTTTTTATCACACATAATACAGTGTAGAAATGGTTTACCTTTATGTCATGACAGCGAAGAAAGGCAAGCTTTGAGATGATTTTTCTTTTCTTTTTTTTGTTTTTGAGACAAGAGCCTCACTCTGTTGCCCAGGCTAGAGTGTGTAGTGGTGTCAGTCTAGCTCACAGCAACCTCAAACTCCTGGGCTTAAGTGATCTTCCAGCCTCAGCTTTCCTAGTAGTTGGGACTATAGGTGCATGCCACCACACCTGGCTGATTTTTTCTATTTTTAGTAGAGTCAGGGTCTCATTCTTGCTCAGGCTGATCTTGAACACTTGACCTCAAGCGATCTTCCTGCCTCGGCCTCCCAGAATGCTAGGATTACAGGTGGGAGCCACTGCACCCAGCCAAGATGATTTTTCTTTTGATGTTTGTTCAATGTATGTATCACCCATCTATCCAGCTTTTTAACCTTGTCGATTTGTCATAAATGGTCGAATATTGTTGGAATAGTAATGTCAAACCTTGTTGTTAATTTTCGCATAGGTTGACATGCATTTGCTTCCACTACAGTTTTTAGTTTATCATTATCCACCTGGGTCTAAGGTCATCCACGTGGCTCATTTTTAAGATTAAAATTACTGATGATTAACTTTTTAAACCATCGACATACTGTGTGTTCATCAGCCACATCCTTTCTGAACACTTTGTTGATATTCTGAGCTGTCTGTGTTGTATTGATTTTATGATGGAACTCATATTTGAAAATAATACGCATTTTTGACTTATATATGGTTGTACAAAAATTGTTCTAAAAAATTTGAAAGATAATCACAAGTCAAGATGTGCATTTGAAAGAATGATGATGTACCTTTACAATAAATATATTAATAAAACAAGAAGTATCAAAGTGAAATGTCACGGATATTAACTGTCAAACTTAGTACTTAAGGAAATTGGACATTTCATACTTAATAACCTAATATATTTTCCAGAATTTATATTTGGATAATTTTCAGGTAAAACAGATGATTACACTGCGGAACTTGGAAGATCCAGAAAATAGTGTTCAATCTATGAAGTATGATATTAACTGTCAAACTTAGTACTTAAGGAAATCGGACATTTCATACTTAATAACCTAATATATTTTCCAGAATTTATATTTGGATAATTTTCAGGTAAAACAGATGATTACATTTCGGAACTTGGAAGATCCAGAAAATAGTGTTCAATCTATGAAGTATGAGGGGAGATTAATTACGTTTTCCAGAGCTTGGAAAGTTTGCATGTCATGCATTCTTTCTCAGGAATTCTTGAGGATGTACTCTAGCCAAATGAGGAAACAAAGCAAGAAAGAGGAGGGAAATCAGTGCTCTACCCTAGAAGAAAATGAAAAAGTCCGAGGATGACAGGAGTGACCCGCCTGGAGAGGGACCCGGGTAAACTGAAGCAGGAGAGGGGAGGTCTCCAGGGGAGAGGCAGGAGTAAATTTTATGATATAGTGCTTGAAAAAAGCATTGAAGTTATGATAAAGGCAAATAATGAAAGAAAAAAGGAGACAATAAGGACTTTTAGAAAAAGAAAAAAAGAAAGGCCCTGAAACTCAAGGTTCAAAGCAAAGGCGAGGAAAGGGCAAGGCCGCTGACGTCTAAGCTCACAAGCTGGGAGTCTGGCTGTGATGTCAGTGCTGTTGGGAATGTGAGTCAAGTCTGCAGTGCTGACCAGCTAACACCCGGCAATGCAACGTCGTGACGGGAGAGGAGGGCTGAGGGTGGCAGGGGGGGCGCTACATCCCTGGTGTAATTTCAGACCAATGCCTGAGCTTGGGGTCAAGAACTGTAGGTGACTGCGTGAGCCGGAGCAGAGCAGGAGCAGTGGTAGCAGGGAGACAGGCACCCAGAGCCTGCCTGGGCGCAGGGGGAGCAGGAAGCTGTGAGCTCTGCTCTTGAAGTTCATTCGTTACCTTGGACATATATTACTTGGCTAAAAATAAAAATTTAGGACTGCATACTGTGCCAGCCATCAGTAGTATTCACATAGTTACTGCGTATGACACAATGTAAAAAGGATAAAAATGGAGATGCAGAAGCAGAAATAAGTGAAAACAAGAGAAGGAAGGAGAGATTTGTTGTGGAAACAGGGCTGAGAAGATCAGAGAAAGGACACAGCAGACTGGAGGAGAGACAGCCCTACAGACGTCCTGGAGAAGGCTGAGCAGGGTGGTCAGGGTGACAGGGTTGTCCCAAATTCAGGGAAATGCTTTGTTCTTGAGGGTTTTAGGCTGTAGTGAGCCCAGTTTTGTGCCTGAAAGGCAGTTCGGTAAGTGCTTTCAGAGTCTGGGAGTCTGAGCCGCCTGGATGCCTGTCCAGCCTCCAGCTGGCCCTGACTACCCTCAGGTGGGCCAGGAGAAATCTCTACCCTCAGTTGCTAAAGATCTAGACGAAAATCTAAAGGATGCACAAAATGTCCCCTAATGTCAGAAGTGGCACAATGTATATTTTTAAAAGATTCCTCTTCACAGAAAAAAAAAAAAAAACAAAGAAAAGAAAAAAAAAACAAACTAAAATAAAAGCATCTCAAGAATGTGTCATTAAAGAAAAAATTCTGCTAAATTCTCCTTAACCTTTAATCCCAAAATACCTAGATAATTCAATGAGGAGAGAACAGCACTTAAAAATTTTCTCCCTTGACATAATTCTTCCATAGGTAGGAATAATAATCTCAAAGACCTAGAGCTATTTTCTCAAAAGCCCATTATCTGTCACAACGGGGAAAGCAGAGAGCGAGGAGGAGGAAGGGCGAGGAGGGAGAGCTGAGCCTGTCAGCTGAGTGAGTGCAAGGTGTTCATTCTCTGGCTGTGTGAGAACCTTGCGTTCCAGAAGAGGTGGAAAGTAGCAGAGAATAATGGGAGCTGCTAAGTACCTGCTGGGAGAACAAAAGTATTGCAGTAAATTATTTAATGAATTGCTTTGTTCTAAGAAAAGGCATTTAGGAAGGGGGTGCAGATGGGGGAGGGGGAGTGGAAAAGCAGCCAAGAGTCTCATAAAACACTCAGGTCTTTCCTTCCAGGAGTCAAGAAACAGTGAGTTGCGAGAGTAAAGAAAGAAGGGAGCTATAATAGCATTCACTGAGCAGGGCCCTCATGTGGCCCTGTGCTGGGCTTAGGCACACCATGCCCAGTGGCTGCTCCCCAGCTGGTGGCCCTGGCAGGAGACAAGGGCATTGGGAGGCGAAGGGCAGGAGTCTGGGCTGGAGTCTCAGTGTCACCCCAGTGTGGTCCCATCTCTGTGGTAACTGCAAACACAATGATTAGGCGGTGGAAAGCTCTCTGTTGGCCAGATCCTGTTCTGTGTGTGACATTCACCAGCTCATCTAGGCTTTGCAGCAGCTGCATGAGGGAGGTGCTATCATGACCCTGGTTCCCAGATGGAGGACCTGTGCACTGTTAGCTGAGCATGTATTGTATGCAAGCCACCCAATTTGGGTCAAGAAATGTTCTGTGTACAAGATCATATCTTGTCCAAGACAACCCTCGTGGCTCATAACGCATCTAACATAATCTCTCAGAGTGTCCCAAACAGAGTGCCCCGCCCCCCCGGGAAGTCCTGTCTACCTATTGGGCAGCATCTTCTTTCATGTGTCAACTCAACCTCTACAATTAGCCACTTTTTCAGGAAAAATAATCCTAATCCCTTCGTGTCCTCCACCCATAGCTCCTGTTTATAGTTGACAATCTGCGGGCCTTCTCCATTTTCCTGCAGCTGCCAAAGACTTCTGGAGTTCAAAAGGACTGCAGAGGCCATCGAAGGAAGAGGATGATGAGAGGCACACTAGGCTAGACCCACATGCTCAGGGATAAGTACAGACCCAGGTCTGGAGTCTGAAACTGGGGAGGGTTGACAAAGTGGACAGAGAGAGAGCAGAGCCAGCCAGCTGTGGCCGGGCAGCCCCGGGGCACCTCTGAACAGCAGCAGGAGTGGTGCCCATCTCCATCTTGCTGCTTCCCGCATCCCTGAAGTGATGCACAAGTCTCTGGTGCCCAGGGAGAGAGCAGGCCGGGAAGTCCCAGGTGTCAGCAATTCCAGTCCCTCCATCATCTGGATGCAACTGGACAATTCCGGCTGTTGTTGGGCACAAATGCTACGCAAGTCTTACTGTGTACTGTAACTTTTCAAACCACCACTCTATTACTCAATGCATTTATACAATAAATATGCATTTAGTGCCTGCTCTGTGCTGGGCACTGTCTGCTTCCTGCACTCCAGGGGAGGGATCCTGTCTCTGTGGGCTCTGTGTACTTAGCACAGGGCCAGACTGTGCTCAGTGCGTTGAAAGAAAGAATGAATGAATGAACAAATGAACTAATGGAGGGCTCTTGAAAAGCAGCGGCGCCTTTCTGAGGAGGTTCACTGTTTTATCAGTGAAAAGCATGGAGAACTATTCTGGAACTCTTACTCCAGGGCATAGGATTTAAGCTTCTGCCACGTGTGATCCATCCTCACATGGAACGCAGGGCACAGGCAGACCTAAGGGACAAAGTGGGAGCCCTACCTCTGAATTTCATTGCACATGTGAATTTAATTCAGGACCTTAATGGCATTTTTAAATGGCTTTTGTATTTAATTATAGATAACATAGGTAAGTATAGGCAAGCGATTACATAAGGGCACACAGACACAGGAAATCCAAGAACACTAATAGGTTTTTAATGACCAGTTATTTATTGTATTGTAAGTTTAATTAAATTGCTTCCTTCAAATTCAACTCAGTGCTGATTCATAAAAATATGTTTTCTATTTACGTGTCATGAATACTTATTATCCCATCATAACTTTACAGGCCAAATAAGACTTCATAAATGTGGGTGCAAATTATGTTTAACTTGTGCCAATAGATTAGAGATTCAACTGCACTAATCCTGATGCAATTAGGTAAATTTAAAAGGACATTGAATCAATTTTCTTTTCATGAAGATAGTAGTCTTAAAATGATTCTCACATTTTTCTATGGTCCGTATGTTCTTATCTTATAAAAAGAACATTTGATTTTAAATTCTGCTACCCCAAATGTGGGAAATTGAGTGCACAAATCCCATAACCCTCCTTCCTCCTGGCTCTGTGCCAAATGTTTAGAATAGACCCTGAATATAGAAGCCAGCCACTTCTGATGGAGCCACGTGGCATCTCAGATCCTGAAGATTTGAGGAGGACCCTTCACCTGCCACACTTCTATCTCCAGTGCTTGCTTGGAACAGAATGCTGGAAGATAGAGCAGGGATGCTGGAATCTAATACATGAAGGCGTTTTTGCACAATGGCACATAGTGGATTGCAAATGAAATCCTAGTTAAATAACAACTGGGTGTGGTGTCTATCCTCCTGGGGTACCTCCTCAGTAGGATCCATTGTTCCCTTCCTGGTAAGCAGCTATAGCCCTGAGTGGGTGAGACTGCTTCGGGGGTGACAGAGTCAGGATGTTAAAATTACAATGAGGCCAGGTCATCTCTAAACCACTAACCCAGGCAGATGGCATCTACTTTCATTGGAACTTGGCAGATTTGCAACATATCTGTGTCCTTAATCTTGTGCTCACCCACCCATGGCATTTAGGGAGGGCCAGAGTATCTGGGAGCTCCCTTCCAAGCCATAAGGCAGATCAGTATCATCACCCATCCAAGTAGCACCTGGAAGCGAGGGAGACATCCTTCCCACCTCCTGTCTTGGCAATGTTTAAAGTTTAAATATACTATTGCTAGAAGTATAGAATCTTAGAGTTGCAGGCACCTTAAAGATCACTGGTCTAATCTCCTGGCCAGAGCAAGAGTTCTATCTGCACACGGACTATGGCACAGCCAGCTGCCAGTCTCTAAAATTCATGTTTCTGCTTCCCTGGTGTGGAGTCATCTAGGAGGCAGCTGCACATGTCTTCTTGCATCCAGGTGAGATCAGGTGGCTAGTTCATACCAGTGGATGAGAATGGAAGTGACATGTGTCACTCAGGTCTAACTCACTCATGTGCACAGTCCTCTGGCTGGAAGCAGGAGGACTCTAAGGCCCAACAGCATGGCAGAGCAGCAGGATGGGGGTATGGGTTCCGAATCATCACTTGCAGGGTAGCCACCTGCTCACTGGGATACCCACAGTAGACAGGATGGGAAATCAACTTTCATTGTCTTAAGACATGGAAAATTTGGGGTGGGTTTATTACAGCAACCAGCAGTACCCTAATTAATGCACGGACAGTCATCCAGTTGCTTCTTGAATGTTTCATGCTGAAAAGATTACTCACTGCTTTACAAGGCAGTCAGCCCCTCTCCTTTTAGGTTAATGGACCAGCATTCTTCATCATGAACCAAAATTCCCTCTCCCTCTACCTGCCATGCACTGGCCTCAGCCACAAACAGCCATTCAAATCCCATTGTTTACAAGCAGACCTGCATTTTCACAGGTTTGAACTTACTGATAGTTGAATTACAGCTTTATTGTGGGAATACTAAAGGACTGGGAATGGTATTACACACCCATTGCACCACTGAGCATTTGGATATCAGGATGTGACTGGAGCAAGTTTATGGTTGGAGGCAAAGGGAAATAGCCGCAGACTCTGACAGTGAAATGCACAGGCTCGGATCCGAGCTCTGCTCCCTGTCACGTCCACGTGGGTCTTGCCCGTCTCCTTCAGCATTTTGGGGTGAGCCCATCTGTGCAATGAGGTTACAAACTCACTGTATTTGGTAGATGGCATTTTTCTAAAAAAGGGCTACAGTAATATTTTTAATCCTGTGTGTGTTCTTCTAAAACCTTGCCCACTCTCATCAAAAAGTGGACTCTGTGTCCACAATTCTTTCACCTGGGTGTGCTCTTGTGACAGCCTCGATGAACAGAATGCGGAGGAGGTGATGCTGCCTGACCTCTGACGTGAGATTGTAAAAGGAATGGGGCTTCCACCTGACTCACCTCTGGGGACACTCACCCCTGTTGCCAGGTCACATGGAAAGGTGACAAGTAGCATCGACTACCAGGCACATGGGCCTTCCCTGACACCAGTCCCCAGCCTGCGAGCTGAGTACAGAAGAGACAAGCTGTTTCCACTGAGTCCTGCCCAAATGACAGATGCTCGAGCAAAATAAATGGTGCCATTGCTTTAAACTGCTAGGTTTTGGCATAGCTTTTACATAGCAATAGAGAACTGCAACATTTCACTCTGATATCCTAGGACAAAGCCTTACGAATTTTGCTCCTGTTCTAGGTGTGTCAGAGTAAGCACAGGGACAGAGTTCTCACCAGGCCCACTAGAGGATTTTCTAGCAGAAAGCAAACAAACAAGAAGTCATGATTTCAAATAGTTGGAGAGTCATGTGATCAAGGGATAAGATTCATTCCTGGTTGCTTAGAGAAGGGAAAATAGGTAAAAGTTTCTGGAAGAGAGACACAGGCCTGGCATGTGGAAGGATTTCTAAGTTGTGGAATCCCATCATAAACCACACTGCCATTTGAGGGGTGAGGCTGGCAGTTGTCTGTCACTGGCAATGTCCCAGCAGAGGTGTGTGACCACCTGGCTGCAGCGGTGGTGATGTGAAGTTGTGAGGTTGAAAGAGGGATGTTTTAAGTTTGACTCTGCGATTCTATAATTGAATCATCTTTGCTGCCTTCATGAAGCTTTTCTTGGAAAGCATCGTTCTGGGTACACACGAGACTCTGACGTGGCTCTTCAAAAAATGCCTGAGATCCTTCTTTTGAGGGTAGCTCTGGCGAAATGCTGAGATAGCTTTCTCAACCCTGGAGTCACTGGATATAATGTCCATCGAGGCACGTGCACATGTTCAACATGCATTTTATTCTAGAAAGGTCTATGTATTTAACCACAGCACAGAATGAAAACAACTCTTGGCAGATTCACAATCCTAATCTTTCCCCAGGAGGCAAACACCATCATCTTATCCGTGAAAAGCTTCCATTACTCTTGCTCATGAGATTGATTATTCTACTTTAGCTCAACGTCTTTTATAAAGTATTTCACATTTTTCTAGAAAACACATCAGTATTATTCAGAATTGACAATCTCCCCTTGGATGATTTAGGATGTACTTCTGCCAAGACATGAATTCGGATATTAAATATTATTCAATGTCAATTATACTTTGACTATTCTGGAAGCTTTTTCAATATTTAATTTTCATTCATTCTGCTTATGACTATAATTTAAATGAGGGATTTTCTTTATCGTGTTAAATGTATCACCAATGCAGTGCTTTAGCTTAATAACTGTACCGTGCACACAAGTTTAAGTATTTTCTAAGATCTTGAGCCAAACTGAAATAAAGTGTGTTATGTCTCCAAATTGTAGGAGAGAATTTATTATAATTCTTTTGAAGACTACGAAAGCAAACATAGACAACTGCAGTATTATTTTTAATACCCAAATGAATTTGAAATATTTTTGTCACAGTGCTATGGAAACTGCAGTCAGTAACGAGGGGATACCTTCCCAGAGTAAAATGTGTATTGCTTTAGAGGGAAAAAAATTGCAATTGTTTATTAAGATCTGTATGGCCTAAAAGAAATGTAATTGAATTACCTGTTCCATCAGTTTGAACAAATTTGTGTTGAAGTGTTCATAATGTTCCAAGTAATCACTCAAGCCTTCACCTGATTAGACTAAGAGGAGTCCAGGTATTTGTCTCTGGATCGCCCTCTGAATTGTCCAAGAACTACCCAGCCTGAAGGGGCTTCTCCCAAGGCCATGCAGAGGGAGAACTGCAGGATGTGACCATCCTCAAGGATCCTTGTGGTGTCCCTGCTGACTGCAGGTCCCCTGCAGGGTAGCGGTCACCCTGCCCCTGCTCATCTATAAGAGAAGGGGGAGACCCTCCCTGTGTGTTCTCAGCTGGCCTGGCCCACCCTGCCAGGGGTGGGGGCTCATTCTCTTTAACAATCAGGGCTTTGGTGCATGACCAGAGACTCTTACAGGGGTGAGTGCCTCTCCTCCATCCACCTTCAGCCCAGGCATTATCCTTGTACACTCAGCTGTGGTCCCCAAGGAGGTTGGGTAGCGAAGGCCTCTGGCCTCAGCCACATGCTCAGTTGGCTCAGCCTTCCTGTGACCACCTCTGGGACATCAGACCAACCTGCCTGGCTCCTTGGGTGAGTGACACTTTGTGCTCTAAGGGATTTTCCTTCTGGCACAGACCAATCAAATAGGCCTCTTGCTGAAGGGTGGAGGAGGCTGTGGGAACTGCTCACGGCCTCTCAGCTGTGCACACCCAGAGGTGTAGGGAGGAGAGGTCCTGGTGACTTCCCCCCATCCCGCCCCCCCCCCTGCAGTGGATAACTGCCTCCCTCACAGGACCCAAGCCAAAGGGAACCCTCCAATGTTTGTTCCTGGCACAGAGAAGCCTTGCTCCAAGGCACCTTGCAGGCTTACCTACACGGTTAGGAGGGTGGCAACTCACAGGGCAGCTTACGCAGCTTTTGTCTATCCAGGGATCCCGGTATCTCAACTTTAAGGAACCAAAGTGAGCTCCTGTCGAGGAGCTTCTCACTCACTAATGATATTTACACCGCAATTACCTGGAACAACTGCTTTAAAAGATGAAATAAATGCACAGCATCTATTTTGCAAGCTTAAGAACTCTCCTCTGTCCCTGTCTCTGTCAAAGGAATGACAACATTTGTGTAGCACTGAATCACATCTGTAAAGCATTTTGGCATTTTGCAAGCTGCAGATGGAAAGTGTTCCCAGTGACTGACGAGACCCCCTGCTGCAAGTTCCTCCCGTCCTCTGTCCTGCGCTTAGCAAGTGAAAAAGGCTCTCCCCTGCAGTTTCTGGAGTAAAAACCAGGGCTTCCTCTTCTCCCTGGGGGCTTCATCCATCACCTCCAGGAAAATGACTCCCAGATTCACACCCAGCCTGACCTCCCTCTGAGCTGTTTGCATCACATCCCTACCCGCCAGACAGCTGTACCTCTCTGTCCTGCCAGCACCTCCAACTCACGCGTCTAAAATAAACTTGTGCTCTCTTGCCTCTCAGGCTATCTTTTATCATGTGTGTATTCAGCAAGTGTCTACTGAGTGCCTGCTGTGGGCAAAGCACTGTGCTTGCTAGTGGGGAGGATACAAACTTGAATCAGACACGCAGGGGCTCAGATTCAGGAAAGCCAGATAACGACTACGTTACACAGGAGAAGGGATAAAGTCGGGAGGAAAAGGACAGACAGGGTTTCGGAGAGGAATCAGTGGGGACACACTCTCGGTGCAGGGGGTTTACACGTACCGAGTGCCCACGCTGCTCGGTACTTTCCACACTGCTGTGGTTTCCCAGAAGCAGATCCTAAGAGGGATCTGAGGCAAGTAGTTTACTGGCAGGGGATCCTAGGAAACGTTGGCAGGGACGTGGACGGGGAGGGGCCACAAGCCAATCAAGAGATCCACTGTGGGCAAGTGAAGCGTAACTCCGCTGGGGACCAGTGCACAGTCATCCCTCCCAAGGGGCAGGACCTGTCATCTGCCATTGCTGTGGGCTGCCCCTGGCATTTGAAGCCTGCACATGTGAGCACAGTAGGCACTGGGTGGCCGGAGAAAGCTCCAAGGCCAGAGACTGGGCAGTACTGAGACGCTGGGGTGGGCGAGGATGAGAGGATACGAGTGGGGCTTTGACAGCGTCCCCATATGGGCACCGTCTCACTGAAGCCCCGTTAACATGGTAATTTAACAAGGTGTTTAGTTCCTTTCCCTTCTTCGGCAGCCTTAGTGACTTGCACAGTGACAGTGAACTGGGGATGGGAGAAGCAGGCTTGGACTCATGCCTGGTCGACTCTGTGGCCCACAGTCGTGCCTGGACATCACTCAGCTGGGAGGTGGGAGAAGGCTACCTGGCAGAGGAGGCATCTGAGAGCAGTCGTGACTGTGTGTGGCGATCGATCCTGACAGTGCGGGTCAGAACTGCTGTGTCAGCCACGGCTCAGAGTTAGTAACACCCTCATATCGTCTCCCCTTTGGGTGCTAACTTGGTAGGTGACTGAGTTCTCACCGCCCTCTTGAGGTCTTTTCCGAGCCCTGCTCCCTTCCATCTCAGTCTCTTCTTGGAGGCTTTTCCACCCTTCCCCTGAAGCAAGGTGTGCTCTAGGGCTCTGCCCTAAGCAAGCTTTTCTTCCTTTCTCTTCCTCGATGAAAGCATAGAGTCCTCCAGGTCTTCCTACTGCCTGTACACTGATGGCGTCAAGTCTGTACTTAAGCTCTGGTCCTATTCATGAGCTCCAGTTGGGTGGGTGTCAGAGAGGCCCTGGAATCCCACCCTTTGGATGCAAGTCCTGACTATCCCACTGGGTAGCTGTGTGATATTGGGCAGGTTACTTATCCTCTCTCTGACCCAAGTTCCTCACCTGTAAAATGGAGGCAATATATTAACACCTACCTCATAGGGCTGTGTGCAGGATGAAATGAGCTCACCGTACAGAGCGCGCCGTGGTGCCTGGGGCCAGCTCTCACTCATCACTATACTCATTTCAGACAGCTCCTCCCTGCCCTTCCAGAATGCCAGTCTTTCAAGGCAAGGACTAGGACCTTGCTGGTATACAGTTAGTGCTCACTCTACAGGTTGTTGAATCAATTCCCATAGGCATAACTGAAACCAAGGTCCCTAGCACCTGATTCCCTACTCTTATGTCATTTTGCGTCTTAGTTTTTTTTTTTTAAATTGAATGTAAAATGCACATAACATAAAACTGACCATTTTAACCATTTTTAAGGGCACAGTTCAGTGGCATTAAGTACATTTGCATTGTTATCATCCTATGTTATTTTTTAACCAGTAAGTTCCACTCTTATGTCTCCTGTACCAGATATCTCCTTGCCCCACGTGACTGCATTCAGGGCTGCCCAGCTAAACCTTCCTGAAACATCGCAGGTGCCACGCCTGCCAGGGTCCCCCCGGGTTCTGCAACCGTAGTTGCTGATCGGTGCGGTGATAATTGTCTCATATTGAGGGCCTTTGTTGGTTTCTGATTGATAATAAATAATGTGTATCAGTTAGGGTTTCAAGTTACAAACTACAGAAACTAACTCTGGCTGATTTAACAAAAAAGGAACTAATTAAGTAAAACTAAATAAAATCAGAAGAACCAGCAGACCAGCAAAGCGGTGGAGCCCATTGCCTTGGCTCACCAGGGTGCAGTCGTACCCCCACCCCGAGATGCCGAAGGCTGTTCTGCTAACCAGGCGGGCACCAGGCTGCTGGCCACCTGCCCTCAGTGGCAGGGACCCTGTGGCACTGCCTGTGCCCCCCTCCCTGTGCTTCTCAGAGTAGGGTAGATAGAGGGGCCACCAGCTGTTGACTGGCCTAGCCCTACTCATGTCCCCACTCCATAGCAGGAAAATAAATATCTGACTATCACCAGGTAGAGAATCTCTAAATCTAAGGGGTTCAAATTTGGGGCAGCCAAAACCCTGACATGCAGCTGCCCTGTCCCGTTTCCTCTGAGCATCCTCTTCTCTGGACAGACACCCTCTGTTCCTTCATCTAAACCCACGGGCAATGACTCTAGATCCCTTACCACCCTGCCATTAGTTCTTGGTACCCAGAATGGGAAATAATCTTGAAAATGAGGCCTGACAAGCCCAAGGTACAGTGGGATTATCTCTTTCCATATCCCTACCCCTAACTTCCGTGAAGGCATCTTAAGATTTCATTACTTTTCTAGGCAGCCATACTGCATTGATGATTCATGTTGGCTCATATGATGCTTGTGGTCTACTTCCAGATCTTTTTATATGAATGACTGTTAAGCCAGGTCTTCTCACTCGTTTACTTACCTAACTGGCTCATTAGACATGTGCCAATTTAACTGAGTAACATGAAACTGTAAGACTTCAACTATTTAGTTCACACCCTCATATTCCCTTACACCATCGTATAGTATACTTAGCTACTTCAGCCAGAAATTGCACACCGGTGGTCTGTGGGCCAATTTGACCACACATTCATTTTGTTTGGCTGATATGGTGTTTTTTTGAGAACTGAGTTGGTTGCCAACAGTCGAACATCTGGAGATCTCACATAAAAAGCAGGACTTCCAACTTCTCTTGAAAGGCAGGAAGATCTGGCAATATGTGGTCATCATTTCTCAGGGTAATGAGTGATTGGCTGGAGCTGAGCAGCCGCTACCTCCTTTAAAAGGTGAAGACACAGCTCACCACAGTCCCCACCGTGCCCTGTTGGCCTGACCTACCTCCACTTCCTATGTTACATGCCCTGCCCAGCCCCTGTAGACGTCTGGGTTTGCAGCCTGTAGGTACTGTGGGAGGTGGAATGGCAGGGGCAAAGAGGGTAAAGAGGAAGCAGAGAAAGTCCGGGAAAGGCGGGGTTGAGTGGCCCTGCACTTGCTCTTGTCTGGCTTGGGTTGTGCCTAATAAACAGGGACACTGATGGCAGAGATGTGGTTTTGAGTGCCTGGCAGGGGTGTCTATTGTTCTGTCTGTCCAGCATGCCACTTCTGGAAATTCTCACTTCTCCTTCTGTGTGACTCTGGAGGGTGCTGCCAGGTACCAGATCATCATGCTCCTGTGGCCAGAGAGTGACCACTGGTCCAAGCCAGGTGACAGGGTTTTAAAGTTTCCAGCCTGTGACAGCATCAGATGAGCTGGGTCTCTTGTCAGTGGCTGATGCTGTGAGATGAAAAGCTCGTGGAGCATTGACCACGTTTTCTGTCCCGTGGGTTGGGAAACAGGCAGCCGGTGTGAGAGGGGAAGGAGCAAGTCATCATGTAGGGAAGGGGGGAGCGGGACTCACTGGGGACTCCATCTTCATTAACCTGGCCCAGCTCTTAGCCTGGGGTCCTGTGCGGTGCCTCTTGTTGTTATCGTATATTCTGTTATCTTTAAAATCTACGTAGAGTTGGTTTCTGTTGCTTGCAACCAAAAGCATCAGGGCATGTCATCAGGGGCAGCCCCTGTTCTCTGCAAGCCCTCCTTGTGCCTAAGGGGTCCCCTTGTTCCCGCTTGCGTCCTGTGTCCACACCATCTGCTTTTGGATCAAGCATACTGGGCTCTCTCAAAAATTCCCTTTCTTGTTCCCGAGTGAGGGTCAGAGAACGAAAGGTGGCTCGTGTGAATGTGCTTCCGGGCACTGGGAGGTGCAGTCCCTTCCTCCAGCCCTCTTGGGAAGCCAGGCAGCTCCAGGATGCCTTCCATCACAGACCGTGGCCGGCACTGATGTAAATCAGACACCTGGAAATACACACCACCGAGAGAATCCGGGCTGGGAAAGCCACCTGTGCTGTCAGGAACAAAGTTCCCAGGGACTGGCAGCCTCCTGTGAGCTCAGGACACCTGGAAGAGAGAGAGTGAGATCTGCATTGAAATCACCAGGTGATGAGATTGAGACTTTCTTTCACTCATTCAGCAAATAGCTATTGAGCGCCTACTGTATGCCAGGCACTTCCCAGGCCCTGAGGATATTATAGTGTCAATGACATGTAGCTTACAGAGAGCCTATATTCTAACGGCATGTGAACTTCATGCTTTAGGTTCTGGGGATACAAAAATTAAAATTCATTCAATGACTAGTCTTGGTCTTAAATATAAATAAAAAGGAAAAACAAAAATTAAAATTCAGCCCCAACGGCCTTAAAGCTATAAGCATCCATAACCTTCCTCATTTATAAAATAATTATTCCACAAGGCTGTTTAGAGGATTAAATAAAATAATGCATAGGCATGTTCTTGGCATTTGAGCCTCCACAAATATTGCCGCCTTCTCGAAAAAACTAAACGTTTCACAGTTAGCTTCACAAACCACAGGACAGCCTGACCGGCAGGCGGGTCCTCAGCGCCTCTCCTGACGTCAGCTCCCGGCAAGAACTGGCTGCGCAGCGTCGGCCGTGGTGTGCGCTGGGCCCCGACGGGAACGCGAGGTGGCCACGAGAGGGCAGCGCGCGGCAGGGAATCCTCGCCGCCGGCCGCAGCCCGCCGCCAAACTTGCCCGCTGCTCCGGGTCCTCAGTACGTACTTCCGTTGCTCTGACGCTCCCAGAAACCGGGGCTTCGGGAAGGAGCGCGAATTCCCCCGCCTCTGCGCCTCCGAGGAGAAAGTGGAGCGGGGTTCACGAGACTGCGCCGCCTCGCGCGCGCCGCACGGGTGCTCGTCGGCGGGCAGCGGCTCCGGAGAGGGCAGGCTGCCGCGCGGAGGAGTCGGCGGCCCGGGGCACCCCCGCCCACCCGAGCGCCTTCCCCTCCTGCCTCCCGCATTCCACACCCACATCCGCAGCTCCGGGGCTGTCACTTCTGCGCGCCACCTGGAAAGAGGACTGGACTGGGAGCGCTCCGAGGAGTCGTCCGGGAGGATGCCTGGGCGTCGGCTGTGTCACCAAGCTGCTCCCCAGCGCCAGCGAGGAAGGCAGTCGGGATAACGCCGCCCAAACTTTCCTTCGCAGCAGCGTTGGCAGGAAACGTCGTCCCTCTCTGAGGCTTGCAGAGAGCCGAAAGAAGACTTGGGCGCTGAGAGGGGACAGCCTGGCAGGAGGATCGGGAGCCCTGGAGGTGCCCTAAGGGACAGGGCCAACAGCCCTCGTGCGCCCAGGCGAAGAAAGGTCCAGGGGGCGCCGCGCCTCCTTCCCTGCGCCCTGCAGTGACCGTGACCTCTGCGCCGCGCACGTGCTCGCGGCCGAGGAAGAGGAAGGGTCCAGCTGAACCCTCCGGGGACAGCGACTCCTGAACAGGCCCGGGGCGCATGGAGGTGTCGCGGGGGTGGTACGGCTCGCCAGCTGCACGGGGGAGCGCGCACGCCGCGCCCCGGCCTCCCCGGGGACCTGGCCGGCCGCTCCCCGCACTTCCTGCCGCGGGGCTCCGGGCCCCGAATAGCCTCTTGGAACGCCGAGCTGGTTGAGCTTCGTGCGGGGCAGCATCCCCAGCCCCCGGCGCAGGGAGAACGCTCGGCGGTACAGGTGTAGCCGGCAGTCCCAGGCGCTGCGCTCGGAAAGCCTGGGCGGGCTCAGCTGGCCCGGAGTTGGCTCGCAGCGCGCGCAACTCCAGTGCCCGCCACGCAGGCTGATCGGCTCGCTAGTTTGCATTGCCGAGGCCCCAGCCTCGGGTCGCCAGCCGGGGTGACCGAAGTCGCGGCCGAGCCCGGCTGCCAGGCAGCCGCACGGGCGCGGTCCTGATGCCCGCTGCTGGTGGCGGGCCCCAAGCCGCCCCCGGGACCTAGGCAGCTGCGCCAGGCCGCCGGCGCCTCCCCCATGCTGCTCGGAGCGTCTTGGCTGTGCGCGTCCAAGGCGGCCGCCGCTGCTGCGCAGAGCGAGGGCGACGAGGACAGGCCCGGCGAGCGGCGGCGGCGGCGAGCGGCGGCCACAGCCACGGCCGCAGGGGCGGGCGACGACATGGACGAGTCGTCGCTGCTGGACCTGCTGGAGTGCTCCGTATGCCTGGAGCGCCTGGACACCACGGCCAAGGTGCTGCCTTGCCAGCACACCTTCTGCCGCCGCTGCCTGGAGAGCATCGTTTGCTCGCGCCACGAGCTGCGCTGCCCGGAGTGCCGCATCCTGGTGGGCTGCGGTGTGGACGAGCTGCCCGCCAACATCCTGCTGGTGCGCCTGCTGGACGGCATCCGTCAGCGACCCCGCACGGGCGCCAGCCCCGGCGGCAGCCCGCCCGCGCGTCCGAGCCCTGGCCCCAGTGCGGCCCCCACGCTCGTGGGCGGCGGGGGCGGCGCGACGGGCAGCGCCCCAGGCTCCCCCGTCTTCCTACCCGCGGTGGCGGGCAGTGCCACCGGCAGTCTGCGTGAGCTGGCGACCGGCAGGAGCGCGCCGGTGGCAAAGGTGGGTATGTGCCCCGGCGGTGCGACGCCACGCTGTGTGCGAGAGTATGTGTGGGCGCGTGGGCGTAGGGGGCAATGATGCGGAATAGATGAGACTAGAGGTGGCCCCGCGCTGACCCACTCCTTAATCCGCGCCGCTTTCTCCAACTTCACTTCTGTCCAGGGATTCCACGAATTTCCCACTTGTCAACTCTGGGACGCGTCCCCTTCGCTCACCCCCGGCCCCCGCTCCGAGAGCTTCTTGTCTGCACCTACTGTGGGTCCATCCTCCCCTTATAGAGTCCCTTCTACCACCTGCACTCGCTCGGTGGTGGCGTCTGGTCCCAGGGCACCTCGCTACCTGTTCATTTGTGTCGATCCTCCCGCGGGGTGGGCACGTCCCATCTCCCTGTCGGCGTCACCCACAGTTCCTCCGCGGGGCCTGTTACCTTGCTTCTTTATCTTGGCACCGCCCTTTCGTCTCCACAGAAGGGGCAGCCTTCTTACCCCGGACCCCCAGACGCTCCCTCTGCGTACCCTGGGCCCGCCTGGAGGGAAGTTGGTGTTAACATTTCTGGCTTAGGATGGTGTTCCGGTGACTGCGCCTGGGAAGCGCTGGCTGGGTTGGGAGGAGAGGGCAGAGGGAAGAGAGGGACTGGGGTTTGGAAAAATGCGGATCACAAACTCCTTCTGGCAGGAGGGAAGGAGTTAATCAGGAGGTCCCAGGAGCGTTTTGGCCCAGCTCTTGCTGGACTTGGCAGTGCTTGTCCAGAAGCCAAGGTCCTCTCTTGGGTTCTTAGGGTTGCATTCCCACGTGGGTCTCTATTTATTTTTATTATTATTTTTGGTGCAACTACATCAAACGGCCTTCACTGCTTCTGTTTTAGTCGAAAGACCTTCTTTGGGGGGCTTCAGTGATTTGGTTTCAAAAGCTTATTACATGTCCTTACACACCCTCTCACCTTGGGAACTATATTGGGGGTAGCCTATGGGTTGTTGATTTAAGTGAGAAACAAAGGATCCAGGTTTTGTAATTTCATTAAATGGAGAAAAGCACATTTAAAGGTTAAAAAAAATGTTGATCTATTGGAATAATCATTTGCTTTAGAAAACACAGCCTTATTCCTCTGCTTTTGGCCATTTAAGGATCGGTGGTGTACAATTCTTCCAGTATGCACGATCCTGAAACACTGGGAAAATCCTAGCATCTGAATTGTGCACTACTGCAGTATCTCTAAGGTTCAGAACTTAAAGCCTTGCATGCTGAGCTTGAGTTAAAGGTCATACTTTGCTGAACTGGGGTTTTTCCATAAATCAGGAAGAGCAGACAAAGATAGTTACTAGGGGTCACTGCTGAAGGGGGATTTTTTCCTTGGTTTTAATTGTTACTAAATCCAGCTACATATTTGAGTTAGAAATTTTCCAACTTTTCCTTCCTGTCTTTGCGGTTTTTAATCTGAGGTTTTATAATTAAAGATCTTTATTTGCAAAAGATTGGGTCACCTCCTTCTGCTCCTTGAGTCTAGTAAAATGTGGGGACATTCTGATGACCACGTGTGTCCCGACGTCCTCCTGGCTTGTCTTGGGGGAACTGTGTCTGACCAGGAGGTTAGCAGGTACCCTCTGAAATGGCAGCCTTGCTGGAGCTCCTGGAACTCTGTGGCATTTGTGGCGTTTTTTAGAACTTGCCAGAGGGGTTGATGATCATAACTTTTTTTAATGACAGTAACTGGGAATTGATGTTCTGTTGACCAGATTTTGAGACTATTGGTTGCCTTCCTCCATGGGCACACAGATGATGTTTCTGAATTTCTGTGCTTTCAGGAACTCCTAGAACACATTTTCTTTCTTTTCTTTTGCTGTGTTAACTAAGTGCAATCCGTAGGCCTTTCTTTACAGGCCCATCTCAAAGAGAGGAAAAACCAAAGGTGGGGTTTGTAATACTGTCTAGCTTTTAATAGCCAGTTAGTGGTTGCCTTCTTGGTTACCCAGAAGTCCTGCATGCTATACTCGCACTACCACCGTGGGGTAGTAGCATTAGGTCCAGTGCATCTTCTGGGTGGAATGGGGAGTTAAGGGGAAAGGGGTTTTACTAGAGTGTTGTGCTTTGAGCAACCCCATAAATTTTCACCTGAGCAAAGACCGCACTGAAAATTACCTTTTGTATTTTTCTGTCCATTGGAATAGCCAAGCTGAGTGCTGGATGTTCCCGAATGTTGTTTAATAGATGGGCACTCATTTAACCATTCAGCAAATACCATATATGCCATAATAGCAGGTGACCATAAATAGGACAATCCTCTAGTTTCCCAATTAAATTTTGGGCCAATTGGGATATGTGAACTTTTTAGGCATATAGATAAATATCTGCTTAGTTTGTTTACTTTATTAATTTAGTTTCAGTTTTTTGGGACTGCTTCATGTATGAAATGTGTTAATTTCTATTTGGTTGCACTTGCAGTTCATAAAACATTTTTTTCCAAACTCTTCACGTGCATCTTTTGTATCAGGGTTTTTTGATGATCACCAGAGTACTTGGAGTCACCTAGCCTGGTTAGGAGAGCCTCTCAGTTCTGTATTCACCTGAGTCATTTGAGAGAAAGCATTTTTGGGGGGATCAGTTAATGATGCTGCCTCTGGAAATTTTACACCATGTTACAAGCACCTGTAGCCTAAGATCAGGACTGTTGGTCTCTTCATTTGCCTGTTGGCAAATATATGTGTTGCTTCTTTAAGTATGTTAATACTGTTACTTCTTAAAGTGATCTTTAAAAAGTCCTGTTTTAATGGTACTGTCCCACCATTGCAGTTGCTGATGTCTGCTGAATTTCTCAGCCCAACTTGTTTATTATTTAATTTTCATAATTTTGTAAGGGAACCCCTTTAATACTCCAAGCTAGCATTGGTCATATTGTTTCAGAGCAATGTGTCATGCTAAAAGGATTTTGTGGTTCTACATAGAGTAAGTCAAAGCATGCTTTTTAATATGAGAGATTTAATAAGGACTCAAATATAAGACAATTCCAATTTTTTTTCTGAACTAAAAAAATATTCCTTGCCTTATGTTTGGGCCAGGCACTATTCTAGGTGACTGAGACAGGCTTGGACTCTTTTTAAAGAGCTGACATTAGCGGGTGGTGGAAGGAAGCCATCTACTCTGGGCTCTAAGGAGGTTTCTGTGGCACTGGCTGGTGTCAACCCAGAACTCTGTGAGGGTTAAGAGGAAGGATATTTTCACAAATTAAAGAACTATAGAAAGTTTGGGCAATGCCTTTGATGATGTAAAAGTAGGCATTAGAGCCTAGTTTGTCTGTATTGTGTATCTTGAGGTACTATGGGATATGCTGAAATTAGATCCATTTGAAAATCTTTTCCGTTTCTCTCAGACAATGTGCCTGGGACCTCATAAACTATAAATTTATGAAAATAAAATAAAATAAAATAAATTGGAGAATCATAAAAATTGTATCTATTAAATATTTTATAAACACACACACATATGATTCTTTTACCATTGTTTTGGATGCAGGCCTGAGGACTTTTCTTTCAGTTCCAAATTGTCTTTCTAGCTGAAACCACAGCCACCATTTTTGATTTTCTGTTTGTTTCTGTCGAGTGGAGTGAAGACTAAGAGACTTTCAAAGAATTCTGAGTGGAGCATCCATCTAGATTTTAAATAATTCCTCCTCCCAATGTTTGATATTCTTGTTCACACCCAATTTGACCATTTTAAAGCAGTCTTTTTTTGTTGAGTCTTTCCTAAGTAGTCATCTTGGTTTTCCAAGGGGCAATATTTTTTTTTGCACTCATACTTCCTTGGTTACATGCTATTGAATTAAAGTATGTATTTAGCAGCATGAATTCAACTTGCAAAAGCATAGTTGGAATAAAGAGTGGATTCCTGATAAGCACAGGTGTCCTTGGGCAGGAGTGGCCGACCCAGCACTGCCAGGCAGAGCCTCCCGTGGGCGTGGGCGCCTGAGGCCGTCTTACAGGGGAAGTGGAGTGTTGCTTAGTCCTGCTGGCCAGCTGGCTGGAGGCCAGGATGGAGGGTGTCTGTGGCATCTGGAAGCAAGTTAAGGTGTTCCTTAGTCATTGACAGTTGAGCAGCTTTTACATGAGACTTTCTGTTTAACAGTACTGAGTGCCTACCACGTGCTGGGCACTTTGATACATATCGCCTCATGGAAAGTTCACAATAACCCTGCCAAGTGGCCAGTATAATTACTATTTTGAGGCCCAAAGAGATTGCTATTTGGGCAAGTGAGAGAGCTTGGAGGTGACTGAGTAGGATGTGTCCTCTGCCTCCGTTCCTCTGCCCTCTGTTCTCTCGGCTGGATCCTTGGGATGTGCCTGTGGTTTGGTCTCGGATGCGGTAAGGGTGCCAGAGAAAAAGGCCAGCACTCGGGCTTCACCGCAGGCCAGACAGCTCACCGGAGAGCAGACTGTTGACGTGACAGCAGAGTCACAGTGGAGTCCTTTTCAGAAGGCCCCTGAGTGTGGAAACAGCACTTTTGAGACTCACCACAGTCATGTTTCGGTTTGTAGCCAGTTAGTGAATAATATAATTACCATTTATTGAGCACCCACTGGAGGCCAGGCGAGCATGGTGCCTCCGCTGTATGCCGAGGGTTGAGCTGGGTGGTCTAAGTGTATGTCATCTGTTCTTTCCTGCAACTCCATGAGGTCGCTAGTCACACAGGCAGGGACATCAAGGTTCCAACATTCCTTGCCGAGTGGCTGACGATGACTAGGGGTGTTCCCTGAAAGATGGGCTTTGGGCTAAGTGCCTAGCTGGCTTTGCAGTTAGAGGACTCAGCTCCTTAGTGGCCAAGGTCCCAGACATAAGACCCCCTCCATTCACCATTCCCCAGGCCACAGATACTCTTCCCAGAGAGGCTGCTGGCTTGTAAAGCCAGGCACTGTGCAGTGCAGTGTGGCCGCAGGAGAGAGCACCGGGCCAGCTGTGGCTTCGGCAGCAAGTGATGGGGCCGCCCTGTGCAATGCTGTGAGCCATACGTTAGGAGTCCGAGCGGCCCCACTCTGTCCTCAGTGATCCCTGCTTGTCCATTCTTCTGCTCTGCCACCGTGTTGGCCTCACCCTACCCACCAGGTCTCAAGACAGAGGCAGTTCAAGTGTCATGTCCCCATGACAACACTCAAAAGCAGAGAAGGAAGGTTTCTTCCCCTTGTTCTCCTCTCCAAGTCTCGGAGCAAACCTCGGTCTGGCCTCCCACACCCTTCCTATCACACCTTGGGGGACTATGTGGCATCCCAGGCTGGGCCTGAACCAGCTGCAGCTCGGCCAGGGCCTTGGCACACAGGATCACCTTCCCCTTATGGGGATGAGGCCCCACCGCCCCCGTCCCCCGGGGCACGCAGACTCCCTTGAGGAAGGAGAGGGAGGGGTGGGGACTCATGGGTGGCACATGGGCAGGAATCCCTGCGCAGGTGTGGTTTACAGATCGTGCAAGAACAGGTTTTAATCCTGGCTTCCTCACTCCCTCATGTGTCCCCCTGTGCAAACGTGTTAGCTTTGCTGAGTGTTCTTATTGGTGGATTAGGGATCCTGTCTGCTCCATCGGATACATGGGACGACGTACATGCAGTGCCCAGCACACGCTAGTGGCTGTCCTTTCACTGCCTGTTGCTACTATGCAAATCTCCAAGTGTGTTGTCACCAGTGAGGCCCACCTCGCAGGGCCTGCTCGCGGCTGGTGTGTTCATTGCGTTTAGTGTCCTAAATTAAGGGTGTGTGTGCGTGTGATGTGGACCTGGATTGGTACGTGTGTGTGTCTGTTGTGAGTCTGACACCATGCTTTGCCTTCAGGTTCAAAGTCAGCCTGTGTTATGGTGGCTGGATTGTCACACGTTAATGGGCATCTAAGTCAAGTGATTGGTTGAGTCTGTTTGTTTCACCTTTTAAACTGCTCCAAGCTTATCTTTGTTATCAGAGAGAGGCAGTGTTCCTGATCTTTACAAACTTCATTATAGATAAAAAATGTCTCAACTACAATCTGCTTTTACAAGGCCGGCAGGGGAGAGTAACCCTGCTCAGTTGCGGCCCCAGATGGCTGTCAGGCCCCCTGGAGATGAGCCCCCCGGTAATGTGCAGGACACAGCCTGTCTGCCGCTGCCTGGACCCGGCTGCTCGGTGTGGCTGAGCTGAGCAGTTCCACCCAGTCACCTCCGCACTCTGGCTTTTGAGAGCCCACCTGCCTGCGTGAGCATGACAAATTTGGGTGTCATGTCCATTTCAGTTCAATCTGTATTTAAATTCTATCCTTTACAGTTAACATGATCTTTTTTGAGGTGCATTTCTGAAAAACAAAATCAGCAAGCATTTGGTTATGGGGAAATGCTCTTGACAGCACCACGTGAAGAGGCCAAGGTCAGTTTTTATCAGATTTGCCTTGCTTGGGAGGTCTTCAGATCTGATGAATGCATACTTGATGTGTATCTTGTTGGAATTTTAATTAACCTTAGAAGAATAGGGTATCAAGCTGAAGGTATTGGCAGCAGTCAATGGTGACTAGTTTACAAAACGTGCAGGAACCCCATAATGTGGGCCTGACTTTTCCCATTGAGTGTAGTTAGAATGAATAAGTGTATAAGGTTGAAGCATGATTTGGATTCTACCCACAGGTTGCTGCCTTTTAAAGCTCCGCTTTGGCCCTTAATGGCTCATGGATATTTAAAGGAGTCGCTTCTCTCTTGTGTAACAGGTGTTTACATTCTTTAACTGATACAAACATGAGGACATTATATTTGCATTTCTGCTTAATGGAATGTGTGCACAAGGCTCACGTGAATTTATGTGAGTTTAAATGAATTAGAATTCACTGTGGACATTCAGGTCATCAGAAGTGGTAAGGAAAATTTAAAAACACGCTCACATCAGGGGCAGATGTGAGCGAGTTTGGCTGGGCGCTGAGGTTGGAACTGGAGTCCTCAGCAGGAAATCCTCGGTGTTCTCAGTTGAGGCTTCTGCTCACTAGTTCAAGAAATGGGATGTTGGTGTGTTTCTCTCTCCTGCTTCGCTGGACACATATTTGAGCACCTGCTGTGTACCAGGCACTACAATGGGCACCGTGGGGGTACCTTGGATAGAGATTGTGCTGGTCTTTCTTTATAATGAAATGTAATTTTTTTCCATTTAGTTAAGTGACCGGATGTGCTGCAGAGGGAAACGTCTGCTATATCTTTCTATTCTGTGTTTATCTGGCAGGAATTTCTAATGAGGAAAGTGGCATCAGAACGATTTGGGGCTTCGTGGGTTTGCAGTGGGTTCTCACCTCTTACGGTTTCTTCTTCCCTTGTCTTGATTTGCCCAACGAGGACTTCACAGTTCTGCTTTCTGGATCTTTCGTACTTTGTGGTGGGAATGAAAGTGGTGAGGAGGGTCCCTCCCACAGCTGGGTGCTGTCTGAGAAAGCTGGGTCTTGCGGGCAGCACCTTGCAGAGAAGGTATCTGGTTCTTGGGTGGAAGTTCCAGAAGCGCCGCATGCTCAGCGGGCAGGAGGACTTTGCTGCTGTAGCTAGAACGACGGAGGTCAGGTGTGTCTGGCGCAGTTTTTGAAGCCGCTTTTGGCTTTTGGAGGCCATCTTTCAGCACTCCACCTAAGGTGGGACTTGCTTGGCTTTATCGCTTGTGATCTCAGACATGTGAATGCAAGACTGCCCTGGGCTGCACGGAGGGGAAGATGAAAGGTGAGTGAGGTTTAGGCATATTTCAGTAAACAGCTGGAGGTTGACTAATCTCATCAGGCCACCTCCTTGTTATCAGCAGCTGCTTTTACTTTCAAAGACTAATTGTTTAATGCTCTGAGGCTGTTTGATTCAAATGGTCAAAGCATCCTTCAGAGGATGGCGTACTCACTCGTGAGGGTGGAGGAGAGCCCTGCGGGGTGGGGCGGGGCGGGGTGGCTGGGTCAAGGGACTGCTCTAGGTCTGGTGTGTGTGTGTGCCCTTGCTCCATGAATGCCATGCGGGCACACACACTTATTTCTTCTGTAAAATTTCTAAAACATATGTAGGAATAAGGCGGTGGTGCTCCAGTTTCGTGTGTGTGAGTTTAATTGTTGAAGTGCATAGTCTCTGTTGTTGCCGGGATTTCATGGCTGTTTTAAATATTAGCTTGGTGCACCACTGGCTGGCAAGGTGGCAAGCAAATTTTGAGTAATATTGTGGAGCTGACATAATGTATTGAGCCGGTTCTTTTAGAGAGGGGTCAGGGCAGCCCACTGCTGCAGGTTCGTTCTAGTCCCTCTCCTGTCCCTGTAGCTCCCTCCTTCCGCAGCCAGGAAGCCGGCCAGCCCCTCTTCCCCTGGGTGTGCACGCCCACCTGAAGACTGCAGTGGTAATGAACGTGCAGTGTGAATGGTGGCCCGGGTGCTGGGGCTGTGGAGCTGTCACGTGGCCCTGTCTGAGTGCTGTTCTTGAAGTCTGGCCCAGAACAAGTGGTGTTAATTTATTTTAGCCCACAGATATTTATTCACTGCCCACCCTGTCGCAAGCACCAGAAATGATCCATGCTTTCTGGGAGCTGACCCTTTAGAGGACACTGTAAACAAATAGCCAATAGGTTATACAGGTTATACGTGGTGTGGCAGGTGGCACTTGGGCCTGCAGCGGAGTCGTGGCCTGTGACTCTGTTATGCAGCTCATTTTGTTTCCCTAAATGTACCCACATATTTTCTATTTATGGGTAAACTATTTTAGATTCCTTAACTCTTTATAATCGTACTCCAAATCTATATAACTTAAACATCGCACGCTTTCTCCTTTCCCCAGCACAGCTGAAGGTAATTAAAGCTAGATGCGTTTGCATGAGATAGTGCATGCAGAGGGTCAGGGATGTAGTTTGTGCTGAATTAACATCACCTTAGCAAAGGTAACCAGTGAGATCAACTTTTCTTCTACTAAGTTAATTTTATCACTAGCAGTAATTGTCTGGACCAAGTTTGCAGTCTGAACACGTGTGAAATGCAAGGTGGACGCTGATGCACCTTCACGCTCCCAGGAAAAGGACAGCTCTCCCGTATCCTGAGTGGCAGTTCTCCTGTGTCTTCCGTGGCTGAATTTGTGTTGTGGACTACAGCAGGGGAAGACGTACAGTGTTAAATATCTGCTTTTTAGAAAATTAATTTAAATAAAATATGTTTTTTGTGGCATTGGGAGTGTAACTGGTATCTCAGTTTGACAAAAGAAGCTTTGACATACACACAGTAGTAGAAGTTTTCCTGGATTCGAAGTTGTTTTCTCCAACATACCAAATGAAGTGACCTATGTCAGATTCCACCGAGGACTCACACCCTGGGGCTGAACTTCATGGTGGAGAAGGGCATGTGCTGCGTGCCCGTAGCCTATCAAACAACGCAGTCTAAGAATTGCAGTCCTTGAACTTTTCAATCACCCACTTGCCAAAGACAGTGTGTCCGTTCCTCGGCAGTTTGATGCCTGGAGTTGCGTGGACAAAGGGCAGCACATAGGCAGATGGAGGCTGTTTGTCTCAAATACAGCTGCTTTAAAGAAACAGAGTGGTTTATTGATCAGAGGTAGTGACTCATGAAGCATTGAAACTGTGCCCACACAACTCAGGACAAGGCTGGGGTGAAGAGGACAGGCCAGCAGAAGAGGACAGGCCACCCTCCTTCCGCTCAGGCTGCTGTCCCCTCCAGTCATCCCTGCTGCTGCTTTTCTGAAGGCCCTGTTGGTGCACACGGTGGATGTATGCGGTTGACGCACGAGGTTGGACTTCTGTCTCTTCCCGAGATTAGCCATGTTCAGCCACTGACTTTACATGTGAACCATGATTCTGCTTATGGTGCCTTTCTATACTGATGTTCTTTTTCTATTCTCCCTAGACTTCAGCAATTTCTTGCTTTTTAAATTTAGGTGGTATAGGAAATAGACTTTTCCTTTTTTTCCTTTCTGTAAAAGACATACATGCTTTACATGGAGTTAATGGGATTAATAGCCAGTCTGTGAATTGTGGTTCATGTTAATGGTAACGTTTCCTCTGTGTCCCCAAACTAATCAGTGCACCATCTTTGACCATCAGCACCTGCACAGTCAGGCCCTGAGTGTGCCCGTTCTCCACTCAGGGCTTTCGTTGCCATAAGCAGCCTCCTGGGCCGAGTAGCCCTTTCTTCTCTAACCCCAGGCTGTCCACCTGGGCTTGTGATGAACTGGATATGCCTAAAGTACCCCTGACAGTCGGGCATGGTGTGGGTGGGCCCCTGGGGAGACGGGTGGCCTCTGGGCTGCTGTGGGCTGCTGTGGCATCTGTATCGAAGGGTCTGTGCTATGCTGGGGACCTCCGTTGGTGAGAAGATGCCGGAAAACAACCAGACCCCTCTGAGCCTGAGTCTCTGCACGGCCCTTTCTTTTGTGTATCTTCTGTGCGGTTTCTGCTTCCATTTTTATTTCCTCAAGCTGTTTTCAGTGATCTTTCTTCACTCTTGCCTTCTGTGGGCTGTGTGTTTTCCTGACTATTACTGCTTTGTTGGCCCTTTGGAGTTGCAGCCTCTGGCTTCCCAGAGGCAGCAGCTCCTCGTTTTGCCTGGGTCCCTCGCTCAGTGATGAGCAGGGCTCGGCCCCACCTGTGCCAGCGCTCTCCCTGCCCTCCCTGCCATGCCGAGCTCACGGAAGGGGCTCGAGCCATCTGCAGCCCACGGGCACACACCTGCCTTCCCCAGTGCCCAGGGCAGGCCCCGAGCTGAGCCCTGCGGCGGCAGAGATCGCCAGTCTCCAGGCTGACCGGTTCCTCACAGGTGCAGACTGGGGCTCCAATCTGTGCGTTTGTCTGTCATGAAATCGATGTGGCTCTAGGGTGTAGGTCCCAGGAAGAGCAGATGACATTGGGGATAACCATGCATCTTGAGAGCAGAGTTAAGGCCCGAAGCTTGCATCTCCCAGGAGGAAGCAGAATGCTCATTTCCTAGACCCAGGGCAGAGGTCTCCCGACAGTGTCAGTGGGAGGTGGGACAGGATGAGAAGGAGATTCAGAGTGGCCCTTGGGGCCAGGAGAGGTGTATCCAGCTCAGCAAGGTCTCCTCCCGTGCCTGCTGGCACCTGAGTGGCCACCTGCAGGGCTCCCCGGGGCACCCAGCTCACTGCCCACTGGCTACCTTCCCTCTACAGTCTCCCCGGCAACACAGTGACCCCTTCCGCACTCACAAAGTCTCACGGGAACTTCCTCTGGCTAGCGGCTGCCACTTCTCCTGCCCGCCAAGCCAAGTCTTCCTCTGGGGACACGGGTGTCTCCTGGGGGTCTCAGGTGTGTGCCTGGAGCTTTTGCTGCAGCCCTGGCATGCTGCCTGCTGGGTGGGCTCCCCACAGGCTTCCCCGTGGCACTGGAGAGCCAAGGTGGGGCAGCTTCACCGTCCTCCCCGGCCAGGGTGCGGTGCTCCCAGCCCCCTCTGGGTGGATCTCGGTGCCTTCCTGACCCAGTGAGCTGGGCATTCCCATTTCTTTGACAGCTACCTTGTCTCTCCACCCATACCCTTTCCACTGATGTTTTCAGGAATAGGCATTTATTTGTGGTCTTAGGTTTTTTCTTAAAAATTGACATGCATGTTATGTTCTACTCCAGAACATGCTTCCTCTGATTTTAATAGCAAGCTGTGAGGTTAGCCCTGCAAAGTTGGAATCAAGCCCCAAGCCTCCCCACAACCCTGGCCCCCCAGCACCTGCACCCACACTGCAGCTGGCAGGCACAGCGGCGAGCAGCGAGGGAGCAGCTGCCGTCTGGGCAGTCCGCGCTGGGGCCCAGCAGTGGCACCCACTGAGGGAGGATTTGAGCGTGACTTCTGTCAATGGGCCAGTCCCCTCATCAGGTGGCTCACTTGGTTCCCTGGGGCAGAACAGCCTCTGCTGGGCTGCATGCCATGGCTCTACATCTGGAGTGGCCTGGTGAGGTCCGCTGAGTGGGCGCTGGCGGGTGGGGCCGAGGCTTATTATCTGGTCGTTGGTGTTCCTCTGGCTCCTCCTGCAGAGGAGTCTGGATTGTTGTGGAGCGAAGGGAGAGCTGTAGGCTTGTCAGTGGACGTGGGGAAAGGTGGCTGTCATCAGGGGACACTTTCATTCTCTAAACCTAAGTGGGAAAATTCTATCAGGTTGGGGAATTGTCAAGGATGTTGGCTTTCAGGGTGACAATGTCACGTTGACAGGTACAGCACAGGGGTGTTCTAGTGGAGAATCCGGGACCCGGAGCTGGTGTCCTGGCTGCTGGGGTATGACTTGGCATGTGAGATGCAGGAGGGGAAAGTGCTGCTGGGGTGATGGTGTTCCTGGTGGGGAACTGGGGAACCCCAATGTGGGGTGCCCACTACGATGGCCACGAGAGGGTTCCAAGCGGTACCTGAGGAACAAGTTTTATGTTAATGTTTGTGTTTATTTTAATGGTCCCCTCAATTTATGTCGAGTGGTGCACATAAAAAAATTATGGCAGTTGCTTGAAGTTTCATTTGGAAACAAGTTTAAATAAAAAGTGAGTCAATTTAAAGAAACTCATTGAGTAAATATTGTGAAGATGAGACATGAATGACTATAGTATAGATAAAAACTGCGCTAAGTTGAAATGAAATCAGAATCTTGAAGAGATACCTGTACTCCCAGGAAATCCTGCCATTTGTGACAGTGTGAATGAACCTAGAGGACATTATGCTGGGTGAGATAAGCTGTGGAGAGACAGAAAGGCAAAAATTGCATGATCTCATTTGTATGTGGAATTTTAAAAAGTCGAACTCATGGAAGCAGAGAGTAGAATGGTGGTTACCAGGGGATGGGGGTGGGAGAAAAGAGGAGATCTTGGTCAGAGGGTACAAACTTTCAGTTATGAGATGTGTAATATCTGGAGACCTAATGTGCAGTGTGGTGACTACAGTGAACATTACTGTATTGTGAACTTGAAATTTGCTAGGAGTGTGGATCTTACGTGTTCTCAGCACACAAAAAAGGCAACCATGTGAAGTGATGGATATGTTAACCAGCTCGAATGTGGTAATCATTTGACAGTGTATACATACATCAAATTATCATGTTGTGTACCTTAAATATATACAATTGTATTTGTCAATTATATCTCAATAAAACTAGGGGAGGAAAAGAAATTATACATGATGATAAAATGTGTCTTTTAAAAAAACACAAAGCTGCCATAATCAGCAGACTTAGTTTTCCCCATAGCATCGTGACGCTTGTCTTTTAAAACCCTTGTTTCCCATGGATCTGAGAGGCTGGCTCCCGGCCGTGGAGGTGCTGAGGATGTATAAGGCAGGAGAGGGTTGAGTAAGGTGAGTTTGAGGAACAGGGTAGCATTTTATGTTTGGAAGCCAGTGTTTGGAAAAATTGCTTTTTTGATTTTTAAACCCAAATAATAGCAAGTGTGAGAAACCTAGCCTTTGAGATTAATTTTGAGCTGAAGTTATCAACAGGGCAAGAAGAGTGACATACATCCCCTGAGTCCTTTTGCTGCTGTGCTGGGTCCAGGCCGGCTTCCTGAGGCCTGTCTGCAGCTGGTGGTGCACAGCCAGCACAAGGCCACCCACACCTGTGTGAATGAGCCAGGTGCCAGTGGCCTGAACCACAGCCGAGCACCGATGGAGAGGCGGCAGGGCAGCAGGAACAGTGGAACAGACCTTACTCACCAGCCGTGGTTCTCAGAGCTTGAGTGCTTGGGCAGTGTGGACACAGGTGTGCTGAAGCGGGTGGTGTGCAGTGCGGATCGCAGGGCTGCGGGCTCCAGCTCTGGGCTCTGGCAGGTGCAGGGTTAGAAACTCAGGGGGCTCTGGGCCAGGCAGGGCTGTCGGAGAAGCTCCTAAGGGAGTGCCAGGCATTAAAGGCATGACCTGATATTGACATCTTATGGAGCTTGGAGTCATCTTTGTCTGTTCCTTGGAGCCCAGCTGCCCTTACATTCCTGCCCCGGGAGCTCATTCCTGCTGCGGCTGGGCTCTTTGCTTACGTGAGACCCATCCCCTTCACCATGTCTGTGTGTCCCTGAAGGACTGACTCTTCCTTCCTCCATCCTCTGGAGGCTGTCCAGAAGCCCGTTGTGATGTGGCTGATCTGGGTCCTGCCTCCTCCTCTGTCCCACCAGGCTGTCCTGGGGGCTGGCATGCCCCACGCGTGGCTGGGCCACTCTGTGCCACTCTCGCTTCTCCAGGTTCTCACCGAATGCCTAGAGCACCACTCTAGGGTTCATGTCCTGGTTGTTTTCCAGGTCTTGGGTGTTCTCACCCATGCAGGATTGTAAGTTCCTCGGCGTCAGGACCAAACCGTGCATTGAGTCTGTTCCCCTGCGTGACAGCTCGGGAGCCCAGGTGCAGTCTCGGTGTGTCCGTGGGTGTGACCTCCAGGGTGTGGTGGTCAGCGGTGACACCTCTGCAGGCTGAGAGGCAGGAACACAGCTGAGCTGGGGAGGCTGAGGGCGAGTGTGGGGCTCACATCCCCCCGCACACCTGCTGGGGGCGCTGGGGCATGTCGCGGTGCCCTCTGGGCTACAGTGTCCTGTCTGCAAGGTGGGCCTGAGAAGGGTGTCCCCCTCCCCAAAGAGTTGTGCGGCCTGAGGGAGTTCATCCACGAAGAGTGCTGAGAAAAGTGGTGGCCAGGGTGCCTGTTTCTTGGAATTACAGCTATCCGTGGGGGCCGCGAAGTGCGGTCTCGCAGCCACAGCTGCAGGGAGGTGTGCTGCTCTCTCCCCGCAGAGGCACCTGGGGGAACCTCCAGCGCCTTTATGGACGATATCGCCTCCGGGCGTTGACCAGCTGCCTTGCTGTCGCTGAGTCAGCGTGAAGGGTGGCTCCTGAATGGCAGCCTCAGGGAGCCGTCTGTACACTAAGGAGACCCCATATCCATGTGTATTTATTATTTTCCATCTGCTGCTTGGTCAACAGATCTGATAAGAAGCCAACACTTGAGTGAATTATTTTGCAGCACTAAATGGAATCTAAACATAGTACTGTAAATGGGCCAAAAAAGATGCCTAGTCAATTATTCAGGAGGGACACACCAAGGTCTCATAGCTCTTTATTGATTCCTTGTTCTCTTGAAAATGATTTATTTGTCAATTGCCCATCAAGTGACCTTTCTAGTATATTTGCCTGCTTTTGGTCTTGGGGCACTTGGTTTTATAATTTGAATTTCTTTTGTAAGTATTCAGAGTTTAACGAGCAGTCGTTGAGGTAAAATGTCCAGAATTGGAGCCTGACCATTCATCTTTCCAATCAATAGCTAATGCGTGTCAGTGTGAACATGCATTTTGATGTACACATATGCAGCTATAATTTTTATAAATTATGCATTTATAATTATTAATTGATTCATCCCTTTGAATGGCAGTTTTGGGGATTGCTGCCGGTCTTCGTAGGTTTGCTGAAGGTCTGTCGGCCCCTCAGGATCTAGTGCTGCCAAGATGGATTGTCCTGTGGGGCCTGTGGGATCCACATTCAAGGGAGGCCTGTGGCTGGGCCCTCTGGTGGGTCCCAGCCAACCCCCATGTGTGCTCTTCTCCTTGTCACCCACGCGTGGGACTCAGTGTGTCCTCACTGAGGGCAGAATCCCGACATTCCCACCTGCTTGCTGTAGGACTCGGGCAAATCACTTACCGTCTGGAGTAGCCAGTCCTCTTGTGTGCCGGACCCTGGTCATGCCACCTGTACAGTGTGGGGGACCCTCAGGGACATGTGCACAGAACGCAGCACGAGGTCAGAGCTGCACCAGCAGGCCTCAGAGTTGCTACTCAGGTGCTCACAAGCAAGCCATCAGAGAGAGGGTTTCTTAAGGACAGGTTTTGTCATTTTGGGCAAATTAGGGAGATGCTATAGCTCAAACTGTGTACGGGTTTCCGCACGTGCAGGCTGGTACCTGGAAGAAGGAAAGGAGGGCTGAGTAATTGGCTCAGGGGAATATTATTGCCGACTGGTGCCATTTCGATGAGTGATAGACCCCATTAGATCACAGTAAAATACTCGATTATGTATAATTAAAGATGGCATTAGTCAGGCAGAAGCCACAGCATTTAAAAATGTGAAAGGGATAATCTCTAATGCTGAAAAGTACATTCATGACTGAAGAAGCAGCTTAATGTGGGTGTGTTTGAGGTCCCGTGTCACGGAGGCTCGGCCGTGGCAGGCTGCTTGTGTGAGGACAGCTGCGGTTCCCTTAGGTCTCAGGTATTTGTAGGGACAGCAGTATGGTGGTTTTTTTCCGCAAAGTATTTTTGGTGAATTCATGGCTTGTGGAACAGTTCTGATTGGTGGTTTCACCAAAGAAATAAATCCTGTATTTTGTTCTTCGTGGATTAGGCAGAGGCCCCCCAGCCTTGGGAGCCTTTGTTTCCCTGTTTATGCTTTCTGGCTTTTATGCCAAATCCCCCTTTCCTCACTCCCTCCCTCCCTTCTCTCACTTAGTCATTTGTTCCTTCTTGTGTCTGGGCTCTGGGAAAGAGCAGGGAGCCCAGCCCAGCCTACCCTGGGGAGCTCACGTTGCCTGGTGGGCACAGGGCCGGGCCACTGTCCCCGGCCTTCGTCTGCTTGCAGACTTCCATGCAGACTTCTCACGCAGACACCCTGAGTGCTCCGGCCCCGCTGGGACCCGTCTTCCAGTAGATGGTTGGCTCGGAGCTGAGAGGTCTCCCTGGGTTTGGCTTGAGCTCCTCCACTTGTTTAATCAAGAGTCGAGTGTCTGGCAGACAACTTCAGTTATTAATAATGTTGCTATTAATATTCACGTTGACAGTCATTTGCACTTCTAAACCTCTTTTCATCTCAAAGGTTACCACAGCATTTCCTGGACCACAGATGAATGGCTTCAAAGGAAGGCACAGGGTCTCTCCTGTAGCCAGCAAGGAGTGAGGGGGAATTCGCTTGTTTCAGAGCAAGTGCGTTAAGGCAGCTGTGCCCGAGTTTGTGCGGGGCGTGCTCCTGGCCTGGGACCTGGCACACACGGCCCGGTGGGAGAGAGACTGAGCGTCATCGCACAAGTGTCTGTTCAGCACCGACAGGTGTCACTTTGGTTTTTGTCTCAGCAGCAACATCACAGACAGCAAGAGACAGGCTGGCCTCGTTGTGCTTACGTTCTAGTCGGTACCACAGGGGCTCTGTCGAGACACTGAATAGAATGGCGATTGAAAAGCCTTCGCTGCAGTGGAGATGTTTTGTAATGCATGTATCTTTGTACTCTAATTGGACTTCATTTAGATTTTAAAATATTGGGGAATTATTTTTGTAATCATGGATTTTTTTTTATCCTATTGGAAGGTCAAAATCATCTTTTAACATATTGCACCTATATTCTTACATTAAACCAGGGGTTCTTGATTTGGGCTGCATGTTGAAGTCTCCAGGGGAACTTCCCCAAATACTGATGTCTGTCCCAGCCCAGGGTCCTGGTGGGCTGGGTCTGGGTGCAGCCAGGTGTAAGGTTCAAAGGTCCTCATCTCATGCTGATGCCAGGTGGAGCAGTGCTGGTCTGCACTGTAGAAGGCTTGGAAAAGTTGGTGGAGTAGAGGGAACTTTCCTGGAAGCCCATTCCCAACTTGCATAGAAGTGAAAGGGGTGGAGAGAGCCAACAGCTGGAGAATTCTGCCAGATCTGCACCTGGAGGAGGAGTTGGACTGGACCCGGTGAAGAGGGAGGAAGAGAGTGTTCCAGCAGAGGGAACAGCAGACACGGAGGCCTAGAGTCCTAAGGAGCTTGGAGCAAATGAGGAACTGAAAGGAAGTGATTGGGGGCCCCATTAGGGAACATGAGATGGGAGGAATGGGCAGGGAGATGACAGCCAAGGCAGGTGATACAAGACTATGCTAGCTAGGGATTTTAGTTTTTAACCTGGTGGCACTGGAGGCCATTTTACTTATGAGCCTGGCACTGTCAGCTCATCACTTCTCTTAAAAAACAATTCCTTAGAAAAATAATTTCTTACAAAAACAGGGAATTGAACTCAATTCACTTAGTCCTTTAACAGCTCAGTGGAATAGGTACTGTGATTATCCATTTTGCAGATGGGGAAAGTGAGGCCCAGAGAGGTCGGGTAGTGGAGCTGGGATCTGCATCCAGGCTGCCTCTGGCCCCACGTGTGGGGTTGGTGCGGTGAGGCTCACTTCACAGAGCAGGAAACGGGTGTGAGTTGGGGTTAGAATTCAGTTCCGACCTCCTCAAAACTCACCTTATTCCCTCCATACCAGGCTGCCTGGGCTAGAGGAAATATTAAAATATATCGTGCCATCTTTTACCATATTGTAAAAAAAAATTAGAAATAGGTGTGCACAAGTCAGTGGGAGAGTTTCATGGCTGAACATAAGCAGCATGTATGTAAAGAAGCTACGTATTAGGTTATTAAGTATGAAATGTCCGATTTCCGTAAGTACTAAGACAGTTGATGTCTCTGACATTTCACTTTGACATTTCTTGTTTTATTTTTATTGTGAAGGTACATCGTCATTCTTTTAAATGCATAGTTTGGCTTGTGATTACCTTTCACATTTTTTTAGAGCAATATTTCGGGGTGCTGATGGGGGAAGGGAGGAGGAAAGTAGGTTGTATCTTTTCCATTGCTGACACGCTGATGAGGGCTGACCTGCTTGTGGGGCGCAGTGCGGGGGGAGAGGCTTTTATAGGTGATGTTGCATTGTTGCACACGTGACAACAGGACACCGATGTATTTGCCCTGCACTGGGGTGGGGGGTCCTTGGGTTCTTGCTTATGTTTGACGAGTTCTTGGTTCACACGGTGCAGTGAACATGGTGGAGAACATGCACGGCGGCCCAGCACACGGAAGTCTGATGCTGCCTTTCTGTTCGAGGCTTTCTTACTTGGGTTCCTCTCCCTGCCGTTTGAGCGTCCTTTCCTCAGGACTGAGTGTTAAAATCAGCCCCGGTGTTTGTGGTTTCCACGTTTGTGGCCATGGAAACAGACTGAATCCAGCATTTTTTCTTTCCTGGAAATCTGCCTACATGTCTCAAAAACATTTACAAAAAGCTAATGGTTTAACAGGTGTTCAAATAAACCATCCTTTGATGGTTTGTAGTCTTAATTTTATACTCTAAAGTAGCACTGATAAAAATAGAATTCAAGCCATGTATGTAATTTAAAATCTTCTACTAGCCACATTGCAAAAAGTAGTAATAAGAAGAACCAAGTGAAATTAATTTTAATAGCATATTTTATTTCACCGACTATATCTAAAATATCATGTCAGCATGTAATTGCTTCAAAAACTTACTAACGAGGTATTTTGCATCCTTGTGTTTGTGCTGAGTCTGAAGCCCATGTGCGTTTCACCCTCGTAGCACATCTGTGTCTGGACTCCCCTGTGTCCAGGGCTCAGCGGTCACAGGTGCCCGTGGTGGCTGCCAGTCCTGGGGACAGCTCAGCGCTAAGGGATCAGGCCGCTTCAGATACTGTAATAAAGTTCTGACACCAATGTAGATTTGTACCTGCAAATTGTACTTTCAGAAGGTTTATAGACAACAGCATAAAGTTTTCCTCTGATTTCTGAATTGTCATCATGATAGAGCCTGCAAAGGACTGCAGGGATTTTTGTTTTGAACTTAATGCAATAACAGCCTGGAAGGCTTATAAACCGCGTGCTGAGAAACTGGTCTGAAACCCGGAGTGAGCAAGTGTGTTTTTCATACCCAGCTGATTATTTAGATTTCCCAGCGGGAAGTTATTACTTCCCTGACAAGTCTCATCAGCAGTCTATTTCAGTCGTCTTGATGGACGTGGAGTCTAATTTTGTTCTTCTCCCAGCCTCTCTTTGGAGGGGATGAAATTGGGTATCTGGATTTACATTCCTTCCTACGAAAAATGCTCAGTGTCTTAGAATTAAATGATTACAAAACTGCCACCTGCCAGGTCGTCCGTTTTCTGAGGTGGCGGCGGCACCTGGGATGGTGGGAGGTGGGTATTGTCCCCGTGTCGTCGTGGTTGTCTTTATAATTTGGGGAATGTGGGCGGGTGGCCTGCACTTTCCCCCGTGCATTTGGCAGATGCTCCTCACAGTGCTTTTCTTAGCTGACACGCACGGCGAACTGAGTAAATAATTCTGGGCTCACATCTCAAGTTGAGAGCGGGTGAGTAACAGCCTCGTTCCGGGTGCCCAGTGCGCCCACGGCGGCATCGCAGCCTTCGGAGCAAAAGCTCATTTACTGGAAACGACGAGTGTTTGAGAGTTCAGTGCATGGAAATTGGATTTTTGCCTTTTATTATTTACATTGTATATTATCAGATTTGTATTTAAAGCTGTGGGGATTATCATTCTCTTTAAACGGCATTATTTAATAAAGAGTTAACATTTCATGGTTTGGAGAGCAGTGGATCCGGCTCATCGTTGGGAATTCAATTAACGGGTTCCAGCTGGAGTGGGCATGGGCAGGAGTGCGTGGGGGTGCTGGGATGCCACCTAGTGTCCCCTCCCAGGCCTGGCGGGGTGCCCGTGGCTGGGTTCCACACGGCTGCCTCTCAGTGCTGCACTACTCGCAGTGAACATCACCTTGTCTTTAAACTTGAAGAGTCTGTCTCAGCGCTCCCTCCTCTTCCTCATGCGGAGACTCTGGACACCCTGTTTTCATCTCTGGGATGAAAACTCTGCTGGTGAAGGCAGCTCTTCTGCCTGAAGCTGTTGGTGTTATGTGCAGCTGAGTTTGAGCACCTCTTGGAAGTGCGTTTTCATGGGCAGAAACGGACCCAGTCTACAGGCAGGTGACGGGCTCTAGAGACAAGACGGTCCTTGAGAAGCTGTCTTCAGAGCACCTGTTCCCGGTAGAGTGGAGGAAGCAGTTGGGCGGATATTTCAGTAGAACAGAATTAATGTCTAAACTTACGCACTGTGGAGTCAGCTCTAACCCCTGCTTGTTGAGTGAGGCCAGATTAAAATTCATCCGAGATGGTAATGTGGGCCTTTAAGGAGTAGCTGAAAACCAATTTCTGAGAAAAAACTAAAATTGTCTGTTTTTTTTTTTCCTACTTTCTGAGTGATTTTTAAAAATTTACGTTTTTTTTTTGAGTTTAGAAAGGCAGTTATGCTGATTTTGCCTGAAATTTGGACACATTGGCTCTGTTGAGAAGGAAATAATGAAGCTATGAGAGGGCAGAAAACTTACTACGATTTGCCAGGAGAAATAGCAAGGTCATGACTGGAGCATGGACAGACCCGGCCGGGCGTGAGGCACCCGATCGTGTGACTCACCTGCTTTGCAAGGTGGCACTGGCCGTGCATGAGGATGTCCTAGTGATAAACAAAATCACCCCAGTTGCTTGATTTCTGACACAGTGGGAATGAATCTCGACTCAGTCCTGCCAGGCATGGACCTCCCCGAGGTGTACTGTGCCCCGGGCTGGGTTCTCGTGCCTTTTGGCCCAAGCCTGCACTGAGCCCCCACCTGATCCTGACCGAGCTGAAATTCCTGCCATCCTGTCTCTCAGGGCTCTGGCACACTAGCGATTGGGACCTGCTACATCATTTTCAGGACCCAGGGCAAAATGAAATACAAGTTTAAAATTATTAAGAATTTCATGATGTGACCACAGAATCTTAAACTAACCTTGGGTGGCAGTGAAGAGGCCCAGTCAAGGACTCTGGTGGGTGGGCACAGACCTGCAGACCAGAACATTCTTCATGGATAGCGTCAAGGTGTAGATGCTGTCTGTAGTTGCCAGACTTCAACTTCATGTGTTTAAAAATGGTTTCCAGAGCTTATGTCTTGTCTCAGTTAGGGTTCAAGATGTCATCCATCATGGAGCTCAGCCGATGGGTCTAGCCTGGGACCCTCATGGTGCTTTTCGTCATTTCTGTCCTTGGGTGACCACATTGGATGAAGCTGGAAAACAGGGGACCAGGGGAGGAAGCCCCTCTTCCCAGCTTAAGAGAGGTGATTGGGGGCTGTCCCGGAGGAGGTGATTTTGGGGAAGCTTCAGGGCAGGTGGTTCAAATGTGTCAAATGCCTTCCCTGGCACCACTGCCTTCGGCTGCCAGTGTTGAAGCTGAGGCGTCCCGGGCAGGGCCCCTGGGATGAGATCACTGGCCTTCTCGAGGGGCTGGCCTTGAAGTTCCCCTCAACTGGCTTGAATTCTTCATCAGTGGAGAAACCAGGGCTCCCTGGATTATAATTAGCCCTGCATTGTGGCCAGAAGCCCAGTGAAGGTGGTGGTGTCAAGGGGTCCACCTCTGCCCTTGTTCTAGTCCTCCTGGCCTCCAAGTGAATGGTTTTGGTCTGACGGTTGTGCTGGCCAGTGTTTGGACAGAGTGGGTCTAGGGCTGGGGCATTTGGGCTCTCTCTTAGAAGTTGTAGAGCATGTGTTTTGTTGGAAGCTGTTGCCCAGTGTGGGCTGCAGGTGTTCTCAGCCTCCACCCTGAGGATGGCTTTGCACTTTGCATTTCAGCCGTCACCTTTAGTGACTCCCACCCATGAGATGCCAGCCTGCTGAATTCAGACATTTGAACTCCCCATGTCCCTGGCCCTGGATCTCCCTAAGGAAATTCTTCCAGAGAAGAATGGGCTCCAGCTTCCTCAGGTGGCCTTTGAGGAGGGCCGGCTCTCCAAGTCATGGCTTACAAAAAGAAGCCTTTCTGAATTCCAAGGCACGTACGGATTGATAGTTAACTTTCCTAGGAGTCATTTTCTGCTGGATTTATGACACAACAGGGTGTGTTCCTGTGTGCCCGATGGAAGCCGGGGCTCTGGCCTCCCTCTGGGGTCATGGTGAGGGTGTAGTGGGCCATGTAAAGGTGATTTGCAAACTGAAAGCAGCTGTGCTAATGTCAGGCGGTGCTCTAATCCATGGGTATCTTGCGTTTATGCCTATTTTATGATACTTGTGGCATCATTTTACTATTTTAAATGATTATAGAGTTTTGAAGTGGTATCTTTGCTTTGATGACACATTTTTGGCTATTTATGATTTATTTCAAGCAATGACTGGCCTGTAACTCAATCCTGAATTATAACATTGTTCCCATGGGAACTTGCAGGGCTTCCAGCAGGACTTTAGAACAAGGAGTGAGCACTGCCAGCGTGGATAATAGCACACGTGCGTGTGCGCATAAATACTGCAGAATGGCTGACAGTCCAGAAGTAGATGCTGTGGACCCCTCAAACTGCCAAGGCTTTATCTAACTATTTTGGTAGCCGTCTTTCTAAAATTGTTACATTTCCTGTATGTAACAAGTTTTGATGGGGGTGAGGTCTGCTTGGTGACTCAGGATCATTCTGTGTGCGCTTCTGAGCCCAGCTGTGGGGCCGTGTGTCCCAGCACAAAATCGCTGTGTCGTGGAAGCCTGAGTCCCCTCTCCTCCTTGGCTGTCTGTTTTCAGGATGCTGACTCCTCGCTAGCCGTCCTCCTGGTTTCCACAACTCTGGTTTGCAGTCCAGCTTAACAGATTGGAACTAGGTTTGTTAACCCAGTGAATTAGTGCTTGGTGTGGGGTGGAATTGTTGGGTTATAGATGGCAGGGCTGACGTTGCTGCCACAGGCACACACACTCTCACCAGGTGAGATTGTCTTCATAGCTCGTGCTTTAGTATTTCTCTGTCGCACACATCTTCCCCTGCTGGGATTGTTGACGCTGTCTGTCCAAGGTGGTGATCTTGCAGGAGAAGGAAGTGTCCATTCAGGTGTTTTGTTCCCCAACCTTTGGGTGACTCAGGGCAGAGGAAACAGAGAGGTGAATTCTGCTGGCCTGCAGAGGCGGAGCTGAGGAGGGACACTTGCTTGTTTTTCTCTACAAATGCTTTGGCTCTAAAGTCAACCCCAGAAAACCTCAAGGGCAAATGCCATGGACCCCCTTTATGTGTGTGTACCTAGGCACAGTCTCCTCAGAGAGTCTCGCCAAAGACAAGGGAACGTGAACGATCTCAGCAGGGCTGTTAAACTTCCTCAAGGTGCTGGTGTAAGTAAAACCACTGCTAGAAGTTGCTCCGACACATGAGCACTCAGAAAGCCGGGGCCTCTCTCATTTCTCCCTCTTAACAACTCCCTTAACCTCTTAATAATGAGAAGAACGGTTAGTTCCGTGCCCGGGTCTCTTATCTTGATACCGCAGGGTCGGACACTGAAGACAATGGCTAGGACATGCCTCTTCTTTAACGTGGCTTGGTTGTGAGAGCCTGTTGGCTGCTGCCTTGGGAGACAGCTGAAATTGTCACCTGTCCTAGAGATTTACACCCTCTCTGAGAGGCGCCTTTAATTTGGAGAGAAGAGCCCCACCCCAAGAGTATATATATAGTGACAGCCAGCCTTGACGTACAGGTCTGGCCAAATAGGAGGCTGCAGTTTAGATGACTAGATCCTCTGTTCGCCAGGGTGGCTCTCTGCAGGGGAATTGCAGGGCCCTGCGGGGAGGTCCCAGCGAGTCGGAGCTGAGCTCACCCTGGGAGCGGGAGTAGCTTTGGCTCGAGCACAGTGTCGTTCTTGGTGTGGTGTGTTGGCTGTGGGGCTCTGTCTTTGTTTTCTTCTCTAATGAAACAGGTGATTACATGTTGAAAGAAAAGAAATTGGAAGTGAAAGTTTAAGGGCCAAGAAAGGGCGGATTGACTAAGAACGAACATTCTTAAGCTTGGAAATGTTATGACTCTGTGGTGAGTAGCTGGTATCATTGTCCTGTGCTCAGTCAGCAGCTCAGAATAAGAATGAAACTTCTTAGCGCTCTGTTTTCTCTCCAAACAATGTGTTTTCCATGATCTCTCTGGTCTGATACCAACTATTTGTGGTTGGACCAAGTATGAATGAAAGAATGCACTTAGAGTTTGATAGATGGGGTCGGGCTGATTTCAGTTCTGTGATCTGGATATGTTTTTATTTCTTAATGTTTTCCCCTCCCTCCATACCCCCCCTCGGGCTTTAATTTATCTGGTGCAATGAGATTCTACACGATCTTTGTGTTTATATACTTTTCTCTAAGGTGAACCCCACTGGTTGTGGGGTCAGGAGGGGGCCCACTCTTCTTCCATGGGTGTTAAATCCTTAAGGAATTCTTTTTGGTCTGGGACAACTCTCATTCCTCTCTTTTTTAATTTTATATTTTTTTCTGTAGACTCTCTGGCCACCAAGCCTGGCTGGTTCCCAGTTTACAGCTGGTATTTACTTTTCTGCTCGTTCAACCTTCTGCCCTTGCCAGGGCTCTGCCAGGCCGCGGTGAGCTGCTAAAGGGTTGAAAACTGGATCTCTGGGAGAGGAACAAAAAGAGCACTGATTTGTGGCATTTGCCAATTTTCAAAGTGTAAACACTCCCACCGCAGTGGATTTCAAGCTACCACCGTGGTGTCGCCTGGCTTGCACAACCTCTGCAGTTTGACAGCCCGCCCTGGCAAGCTGGTAAAAGCTGGCCCCGGGTCCCCATGCCGGCGGGAAGTGAGTTTGTGACTGTCCTTTCCCAGCAAGTTCCTTCAGGGTTTCGAAGGAGTTTGCTGATGAAGGTCATGACACTACAACTGGACCATTGCAAATAAAAATGATAATGGGAGGTTGAAATTGTTTTTCTTTTTAAAGCCTCTTAGTCATAGTCTTCACTGGAATATAAATGAGGAAGTCCCGTTTCCTTCAAGGAGTATTTTTCCATCCCGGTGACGGTGGGCCTTGGCGGGATTGCGTGTTCTCACGCCCAGGGCTGGCTGTTCCTGGATCTCCCCCCTCTCCTTTGGTAAAGGACAGCTGAACTTTAGGTCATCAGCTCACTGCTGAATGCACATTAAACCGTCAGCCTCAAAAGCTGAGGGAAGATGCTAATCCTGCAAACTGATCTTTACCAGGTATGCCAAGAAGGCTTAGTTTCATCTTGGAGGAACGAGCAACTGCTGATGTGGCCTCCCCGCCGGGGCCACCACTTGTGTGTCTGCGCACCCTCCCTCCTCCTGCCTGCTCCATGTGGGAAACGGTGGTGGACAGGGCGGTTGGAGACATGAGGGTGGTGTGCGCAGGGCACTGGTTACCCCTGCTAGAAGAGAAAATGAGTTTGGGTGGAGAGGGCATAAGGAAAAGCCTTAAGACAGGAGTTGGCAAACCACCACCCATGGTAGTGGGGCACGGGCACGCCCACTCACAGATGCCTTGTCTTCAGGGGACTGTGTGGCCCGTGCCCACAAAGCCTGGAACATTCTGACCCTTGACAGAAGTGTTGCCAACCCCTGCCTTAAAGCAGCCATTCTGCACACTGCACTGACCATGAGGTGGAAAGGCCACACTTGGAGCCCATCTGGCAGGTCCCCGGTGGCCTCGTGCTGAAGGACGGGGAGACTTTTCTCTGCCCTGACTCTCCTTGCTCAGATCCTTCCTTTTTAGGTGCTTAAAAACCATCATGTAGCATGAGTGCAATAAGCAGGTTTATTTTAGCACATTTCAGTGTGTCTGTGACTCAGCCTGGACATTCAGTGCTCTCACGTGTGCCTGGGCTGGGTTTGAGACGTGGACAGTCACTGGTTTTATGTGTTAGTGTCTGACTTGAGCTCTCTCTCCCTTTGCTCTTTTTTTCTCACCATTGGGTTATTCATTTTCCCTTTTCCCCCAGTTTCCTGCTCATTCTGCAGACATATGCCCTTGCCAGCTGCACTGGGAGCTGTCTCCGAGGGCAGGGTGGCGCTAGGAAGGCCGGGCACCAGGCCTTGGGCGGCCATGCCTGTCGTCAGTGCTCAGCGATACAGGGAAGGCGTCTTCACCTGTGTGCCGCGCTCACTTACGCTGTTCCGTCTCTCTGCTCAGACACTGCCGCCCGTGCTCAGTCATGGCAGAGTCAGTAGGAAAAGATTCATCAGAAAAAAATTTACTCAGAGGTAGTATTTTGAGAGAATCCCAGTGAGGGAGTGAAGGGGAAAAGTCTGCAGCTGAACAAATTGAGAGAACAGAAAATTAAAAAAAAAAAAAGACCTTAAGCTCATTTTCAAAGCAATGTAGAATGTCGTCTTCATCTCTTTGGGAAGTGGCGTGGGCTCTGGCACCCAGCTTCAGTTTTTATATATGTTAAAGCTGTAGGTATAAAACTATCTTAACTGTAAAACTATAAGTCCCCATATATGATTTTAAAAAGATTATGTTTTAGCTATACATTATGCTGAGGGTTTACTACTTTAAAAGATACCATTAGTGTGTTCATACATGCAACAGCCATATATCTGCCTTCTTGTAAAATGCCCGTCCCCTCGGTCCAGCCTCCAGCGAGCCAGGTAGCTTGAGCAGCGCTGGAAGGGCCAGGGCAGTACAGCAAATCAGCAGCGTCCTACCTCGGGGGCCAGTAGGCACCCAGAAGTAGAACGAATGGCAGAACCGGCTCAGGAGTAGTTCTAGCAAGTATCCTTTATGATATGGTTCCTGGCATATGGGATTTTATTCTTTCATTTTTTTCCAGAACCAGTGTAGCCTCATTTTTTTTTTTCAAAAAAGAGGGAGAGTAGGGGAGAAAAGTGGCATTTTTAGACCAAAACCTGTCTACCAATTTATTTAGCTACTTAAGTGAAATCCCGGGGCAGGAAGTGTGGTAGAGCTGTCAGAGCAAGATGCTTCTCGGTGCTTGCAGCCAGGACGTGACTTGAGACACCAGCTCTGCCTAACATGTGGACCATGTTTGAGTTAAGAACATGGGGAGACATGCAGGTTTATAGCCTGGCACGCGGTGATGGTCAGTGCAGTAACCCAGACTGGGAGAGCTGGTGCCTTACCGTGTTTTCCTCCCTATCCTACTCAGAACTTCCCTGGTGGGCTGTCGCGCCCATCTGCATTGCTCAGTGTCTGTATTCTCCACATGTCTGCAAGCTTCCTGAGGTAAGGAGCTGTGCTTGTGTTTATTCTTGTATCTCTCGCTTCTAGCAGAGAAACGTGTGTTCAATGATGAACATATAACACAAGGTGATCCCTCTAAAGTGTGGCTTGGGAGGGAAGCTTGTTCTGTGCAGAGTCTCCATGGGACTTTACTAAAATGAAATTGTCCCACAAACCCAAGTAAAAACAGGCTTTTTATTATGCTTTGAGTACTTCCTTGTTAGGGTTAAATTGTCTGCTTTCGGAGAGTCAAAACAGCGATGAAGACTGATTTGCAAACGTTTCATCGCTGGGCTACAAATTCAGAGCTTTTGTGGATGGATCAAAACTATAGGTTTTCACCATCTGTTGGAGGGTCTGACTGTCGGGAAATGACGTTGCTGTTCTCACTTTGATTCTGGCTGTCTGATGGGTGATCTCAGAGCACAGCTATGAGGAGTGAGATGACTTCAAGGGCCCTGTTAATACTAGCTGGATTCCTGGGCTTGGGAAATGGGCTCTCGGCAGGAGGGGTGGGGTTTTCTCTGTTCAAAGGGGACCACCTGCAATAAATCCTTATGTTTGACTTCATCTCCTCCCAGCTTCTGATGGCTTGTGGCTGTCCACAGGGGATTATGGCAAGATCTGATGCCTCCAGGTGGTGGTGGGTAGGGGACAGTGTGGGGTGCAGGTGCATCCAGACAGGCTCACAAGAGTCCTTGGACTGTAATGTCACCCAGACTGCTTAACAGGGACATAGGTGGTCAGTCTTACAAATCCATGCTTGTCTTGGCCATTAAAATTCTCTGAGCTCCAACTCCAGCTGTTTAGGGGTGGTTTTTGTTTTTAAATAGAAGAAGACACAATACATTTGAAAACGTATTAGTGGATCTCACAGTTGTGTGTGTCCAGAGTCAGTTACGTGTCTCATGCTGCTGATGAGGGAGGTGGGAAGAACAGGCAGGATGAGGAGCTCCTGCGGCCACCTGTGGTGTGGTTGAGGGACAATTCCTTTGAGAGCTCTTGTCTGACCTCTGGGTGTCACTCCTGGGGCTGGGAAGAGGACTTGCTGATGCTCACGCTCGGCCCTGAAGAAACCCATGTTGCCTTTAGATTTTCCCTGGCCACTCTGTGAGAATAAAGAGGCAAAATCGTCTCCAGTTTCTAGGCTAAGTTTATAATTTATTAGTAAGACTGTCAAAGCGGTTCAAGTAGGTCCTGGCCCCCTAGGAGGGCTTTGGCATGATTTTAACACTAACTACGTATAAGTAAGAGTTTTCTAGATCCTGTGTGATGGTGTGTTTAGTTTTTGTCCTCCAACAAGAGTGGATGTCTATGCTGTCGGACTGGCAGCTGCTCAAACTGAAAAGCTTTCGGTTCAGGGGCCAGTCCCCTTCTCTTTGGTCTGTTGTGATGCTTCCTGGCACTGGCGTGGGAAGAGGCCACCTGCCCTGTAAACCGTTTTTATTGCCTTTTTCACAAGAGAAATTAGGTCTGAAAAGTACACCTCTGTCTTCCCAGTGGGCAACTGTGTTTCTTAAGACTGACAATGGGAGTGGTCTTTAGAAACCAGTGATGGTGATGCTGCACCCTCTGCTGTGTCTCCAGGACTCCTTAGCTCAACCCAGTTTCCAGTGTCTCCTCCAGGGCTCAGCAGGCTTTGAGCTGGTGCCTGTGGTGCACTGCCCAGGAGAAAGGCAGCCCGTGAGTTTCCCTAATGGGACTCTTGCTTGGTCACTGCGGGCCAAAGGGTGGCTCTAGGAACCTCACTGAGGCAGCCTCAGGGGAGCCAGAGTTCCCTCCAGAGCAGCATTGCTGGTATTAATAGTTTCTTTTGTTGAAAGGCCAAAATCTCAGCAAATGTACTATGTAATGGTACTGAGTTGTGACTTTCTCTGTGGTTTAAAAAAACAGCTGTGGGACAAACGATGCTGGTCTGTCCCCAAGAATTTGAAATCATTTGGGATGTATTTGTACTTACTGGGAGTAAGGGACATTATTTTTGCCAAGTTCATAGAACCATCATTTGGTGGTATGAAATTAATTTCTGAGCTCACAAAAATTTCAGGGCCCACAAAATTGCTCTGTGGTGGTGATGATGCCATGGCAGGAAAGAATGCAGTCCAACCCGCGAGGGGGAGGCTGTCAAGGTGTAGGAAAGGCGACTGTGGCTGTGTCTTGTCTCTGCTCGGTGCTCACTGGTGCCCTGGGCCATCTTTTCCTGCTTCCTCTAAGGGTCTAGACTGAAAGGCATAAAATTGCTTTACACTGAACAAACTGACCCAGCTTTAGCAAATAGGATGGCTCTCGGCAGGTTTAATAGAGTTTGGCAACGTATTTGGACATAGCATGTATTTAATTGTGTGACTTTTTATTTAAGTGGCATAAGTATATGTATTTCTTTAACTCAGCTATCCTAATGTTTTAACTGGTAATGAAAGAAACATCACATCCTGTTTTTCTTACTGACACCAAAATTAGGCCTTTGTCTTGGTATAGCCCATAGCTGTTATATTAATAGTTTTGATAACCGTGGCATTTTGGCCACTTTACTAGGAATCACAATTGACATGCCTTTACAAGTTTCCTGAGGATGTAAAGGTGCTTCAGAGAATTATAATTTTAGATATACCTATTGTCATCATTGGCTCTTATTTGCATATGAATGGTGTATTTCTAAGGATTCATCCTGCTCCAAATTTGAGGTCGCTATTTATTCATTAAACAAACGTTTGTTGAGCACTGACTGTGTGCCAGGCACTGGGGTTAAAGTGCTGCAGAAAACCCATTTGCTTCTCTCAGAAAGCTGACCTTGAGTTGCACAGGGCACAATTCACAAGTACACAGAGAGACCACACTTTCTTCCCCAGAGAAAGCTACCTTGGGACACCTTCTCCCATCCAATAGCAGCCGCTCTCACAGGCAGCCCACGCTGGGCTGGGTTGTCCGAGGCGCACAGACACAGGCTCGCGGAGCCTGGCGGGAGGCACACCTGTGAGCGGGTCACCTGCCGAGTGTGGCAGGTGCCAGGGGCTGGGGGGAGTCTGTGTCCTTCTTTGGTTTGTGGAAATCCTGGTTTTATGTAGCAATCTTGCTATTTGACTTACCTTTTCCTAGTAATCTACAGAGTTTAACAGCCTATTAGTACTTTTTTTTTGTTTTTTACATATATATAATGTGTATATATTTTTTAAGTATATAGGTTATGTATATTGTGTGTGTGTGTGTGTGTATGGTTGAATGTTTTATTTCCTTGCCATATCTATGTCTTGTCTACAGTCTGTTAAGAATTCAAAGGTTTTGTCATCTCCACACAAAATGATGGTGATTTGCTGTTAGTTACTATGCATGTTCAGAGGAAATTAGCTGCATGTTGCCTTGAAATACTCTTCCTGCCAAAAATGCGTTTCTCCTGTTCTGTGGTTTGCTCCTCTCTTTCTGCCTTTCCCATAAGGGTGCTCCCTGCTTGGGCTCATGGGCACCTCAGCGAGGATGCATATGCGGGTGGTGGGACAGCACATCGCATCAGAACACAGAGCACGTGGACCGTTTGCTTCCCGCCGTCCACGGTCTGTGCAGAGCTGCCTCTGAGACGTTTCCTGTGAGGGAATGGAATCCAGTCTCTCCGGCTTGTTTAGTCTGGGCCTTTGGGAGTTTGGTCCTGCTAATGCCTTCCAGAGACCCAGCCCAGCCTGTCCCCTGTGGGGCCCTGCAGGGCTCCGGGTCCCAGCCACACTCCAGAGTGGGAGGAAGGAATGCAGTGCCTGCTCTGAGATGAAGACATTCTATTTGTGCGTTATATGGATTCACTTTGAAAACCTCATTCTGTGTTCCCATAAAGGACACGAATGTGCAGAGAGCTGAGCCCTCATGCCTCCCTTTGGTTGTGGTGAAATTGTTTATTTGCAACATGATTTTCAGCTGAGTTGCTGCTGTTTCCCAATAAATGGCTGCATCGAGCGCTGTGGGCTTCATTAGGGCTTGTGTGGTTGCTTGGTTTGGCGCTTGCGGGAAACTTGATACCCACGTCATTTCCCGGTTCTGGGAAGTGACCAGAGGCGGAGCAGGATGGAGAGGGGTTCTCTCCCAGGGCCGTCTGGAGTGTGTGCTGAGGGGGCTGTCAGCTCCAAGACGCAAGCTCTCCAGCAGCTGTGTCTCTTGAACACAGTGTCCGAGGCATTGAGTCACCAAGGTGTCTGCGGGAAGGAGCTGCTTGCGCCGTGTCTTCAGCACTGGACACGCACGTTCCTGAAAAGCACCTCTATGGCTTCGGATCTGAGATGGGCACAGCAGGGGCCCCAGAGCCCACTGCATCCAGAACCCACTGCATCCTTGGAGGAAAAGTTGGGAACTTCGCCTCGTGTGGAATAAACTCGCTGTAGATGTGCTGGCAGACCCTCGAGGGCAGGGGCTTAGAGGCTCAATTCAGGACTCGCTGGGGCGCTGGCGATGGTGTCTCTTTGCTCCTCTCTTCTGTCGCACACTGAGCTCACCGTGCTCCCATCCGTGGTAGTCTTCCTTTCTCTACAACTGTGTTTGTGACTGAAAAACATGAAGCAATGTTTATTGAGATATCAAACTTTTATCCTCTTGGTGTTTTGAGTGCAAATACCCTTTAATTGTGTAGTTTCCCCCTCCTTCCCTCCCTCCCTCTCTCTGTCATTCCAAAGAGCGTGAGTTGCCGGGCGTCCCTGACCACCCCTCGCTGGCGCCCACGGTGGGGAAGCAATCGTCTGGAGCCTGACGTGGCCGTCCCCTGTGCCGGGCTCTTCATTGTCCTCCCTTTTACAGACGTGGTGAGGCAGGTCTGCCCCTGTAGAACTCTGGTGGGGACATTGGGCTTTTTGTCCCAACTCAGAAACCAAACCACATGTGGGTTTTGGACGTGGCCGCCAGAGTCTCCCAGTGGCAGCACTCAGCCCCTGTTGGTGAATCTTGTAGACGAGCGTTGCCTTTGCTGAGTCTGGTATTTCTTTCCAAAATGAATGTTCCTGTTCACAGTGATCACTGGTCTGTGGGAATGACGGCTGTGTGACGGTAGCTGTGGGACCACGGTGCGTGTCCTAGTGACCTTGTGTTTACCTGTACACAGATGCTGGCAACACTTCACCAGTGTGTCCATGCTGGTCATCTCTGGGTGGTGGGACTTAAAGGGAAATTCTACTTTTTCATGTTTTTTGGTATATTTAAGTTTTCACAATGAGCATCTCTCTCTCTCTTTTTCTTTTTTTTACTCAGATTGTTAAAATTTATGAGTTTCAGGGCTTTGAAACAATTTTTGTCTTTATGAAAATTAAATATAGACTGAGTCACAGTTTTTAGAATTCTAGAATTATCAAGTTGGAAAGAACCTTAAAAATTGTCTCATTCAAAACTTGCAATTCAGATGAGCGGTGACAGAGCCCACGCTGGGTTTTCTCCTTCCTTTCCCCTTTAACCACGAACTAAGTCATCCCCGCCTTCGTTATTCTGGCTTGGGATAGTCTGTATAAATGACATAGTTCCCACAGGCAGAGTGTCAGACCCAGTTGTTTGTGTGTGGCCTGGCGCCTGCCTTTGGGCTACCACCGCAGGGTTGAGCAGCTGCAACAAAGACAGAGCCCATGAAGCCTGAAGTGGCTACTCTCTGGCCCTTTTGCTGACCTCTGTTTTGAGACTCGTAAATCCGTGGCATGTCAATAGGGCACCTGGGACCAGGACTGTAAATGTGAGATGAGAAGCCGCCCTCTGCAGTGGGGCCGTCCAGTAGAGCCAGACACTGCCGCAGCCTGCCGTGCTGTGTGCCGTGGTCTCAGGTCCGGCCCTGACCAGAGGCATGCCATGGGGCTGGAAAGCTACCGTCGTCCTTGGAACTGAATTTTCAGACTCAGCTCTTTTGCTGTGTTGCTTCATCTGGAATGTTCTCATTAGGAATGTGAAATCCGGTATGGGCCAGTTCTTAAGCCCTTTAAAGCAGATGTGTGGTTCAGGCCGTGGGCACCAAGTGCTGAGACTGGCACCAGACAAGTCCTCGATTCAGAGGACGGTGTGGCAGTACAGTCTGGTGGCTGCTCCCGCAGTGTCCCCACACCCTTCCTCGTGTGTGCGGTGGTCACAGGGGTCCTCAGGGCAGCAGGGCTGTGCATAGGGCAGAGCCTCCCAGCCGGAGGCTCCTGGACACCGTGGAGTCCACAAAGGTAGCCATGGACAGTGGGCATCCCCTGGCCATTTAACTGTTTCAAAGGATGAGGTAGACATTGTGTAGTTATCTATGAGACGGAAACACAGGCAGAGAGAAAGATGAAGTTGCTTTGTTTTGACAAAAGGGAAAAAGAAACAGACATTTGGGGACACTTCCTATGTAGCAGTCAGAGTGTTGGATTTTCCACTTCCTTTCATTTTTTCTGTCAGTAGGCTTCATGGAAATGGGCAGCTGGAGTGTGGGTGGGTGCAGAGCAGGGCTGATGCTCAGAGTTAGGTGCTGGCCACATTCACGCAGCCAGGGGGAGGCCCAGCCGGGTCCATGAATTGCAGCCTGTGGTCTACATCACACGGTGTCTGGAATCCCCTCAGTGTGGGTGTGGTGCTCACATCTGGGCAGCAGACGCCTTGAGATGAGTGGTTAATAGGAAGATGAGTGGTTAATAAATGTGATTTAATTGGAAGATAATAATCTTTCCAGGATAGGGTACATGAATTGAGGTGAAGATTTTTCTTTTTAGAGACAGAGTCTCACTGTATTGCCCAGGCTGGATTTGAACTCCTGGTCTCAAGCCATCCATCCTCCTGCCTCAGCCTCCTGAGTAGCTGGGACTCTAGGGTTGAGCCACCATGCCCAGCTGAGATGGGCAATTGTAATGGCATCCTTGGAGGAAAAGTTGGGAACTTTGCCTCGTGTGGAATAACTCGCTGTAGATGTGCCAGCAGACCCTCAAGGGCAGGGGCTTAGAGGCTCGTTTCAGGACTCGCTGGGGTGCTGGTGGTGTCTCTTTGCTTCTCTCTTCACATATTCCGATTGTCTTTTGGGCATGTCCAACACTGATGTTATCAAATGGGGAGAGTCCTTTCTGTTGCCTAAAATAGGCTATATTTAGAGAGTGGTTTATACCTCTTTCCAAAATAATTTATTGTCCAATTGCCTTTAGGCTTCCTTGGGTAGCCTTTATTTGAGTCTAGCAGCAAAAACCCGTAGTTAAAGGATTTTGAGATGCCGCTAAGAAATGTATCCGTGCCTACTTGTCATCCTGGTCATAGTCAACCCTACTGAAGCCCGGGACCTGTTCCCAGTGCAGACTGGAAATGTGAGTTCATCATTTGTGGAGTTGGTGGTGAGGTCAGTGTGGTGCTTCCTTTGTCCTCGCCTGGCACTTGTATTTCATCCTTTCCCCTTTTGGCACTTTGCTTTATCTTGATGTGACCTGTGAGGGTCTGGATTTCATCCTGCATTGCGGAAACAAAGAAGGATGGCTTACTGAGAAGTGAGTGCTGGTGAAGTTGGGCGCCTGGGAAGGAAATGCAACCTTCTTGGCAGTTGTTTGTTTAACCAGGAAGCTTCATGAGTTGGCAGGTGGTTTATGCATCTGTGTGTTCACTTACTTGACCAGTTTACTGAGAGCAAACAAGACCGAGCTCACATCTCCCCTTAACAAGCCCGGTCTAGTGGCAACCTGGGCTTCAAATCTGAAGTTGTGTGTTATTGCTTTGGCTTAGAAGTGTAGTCTGAGCAGAAACCTGGCTTTTGAGGATCTCTAGTATCAGTAAAGGACATGTTTTGGGTTGCTGCAACTAAGGGACTTTTGTAGGTGCAGAGAACATAAAAATGAAGTGAGTAACTTTGAATAGCATGATGTAGGCTGCGTAGAAAGACAAACTGAGGTGGGAAATAATTCATTTTTGAACAGCTTTATGTTGTCATGCCAGTAGTAGTTTTTTAAACATGCCTTTTAGTTTTGTATCATAATTATTCATTGAGTAAGCACTAGTTTATGTTTCTGCTGGGAGTTCTTTGAACATTTTATGGTAATACTTTATCTGAGTCCCTTGCATTGAAGCAAATCAGAGTGCAAGTGGAAAAGGTCCACGTGATCCAAATGATATTCTGCATTTTACATCCATGGAGACGCGCCCACGCGCTTTCCCTCCTGGTTAGCATACCGGAAAATCTCATGCAGTGGACCTGCCCTTCCTGGGTGCTTGGTCTTTGTGTGGCACAGTTGCTAAATATTGAGAATGCGAAGGGTAATAACTGGCATACAACTAGTGGGGGAGAAGCAGACTTGTACAATGATTATTTTGTGATGCTTGAGTCAAGTAGTAATTGTAGAGGCTTATGAAATAGAAAAGAGTGCAGAGGAGGAAATCCAATTAAAGGTTGTTTCAGCGAGGGCTGGACGGAGGTATTTGGAGAGAGGACAGGTGAGTAACAGTGGAAGAGACACTCCGAGTGGAAAGAACACCACACATAGTGGCATATTGTATTTTTAGGAGACCAATGGTTGTCACTGTTTCTTGATCAAAAGGCACAGGGGCCTAGAAGCAGGAAAGGAGGCTGCTCTGAGGGCAGAAGTCGGGCTCAGCTGCAAACCTTATCGTGCAGGTGACAGGCATGGCTGAATGGTTTCTGCAGGTGATGCACTTAGGGGAGAAGGATCACTGTGGCTGAGGGGGATGGATTGTCGTGGATGAGGCTGGTCAGGAGATCACTTAGGAGACTTTGTATTCTGGGGGAGGCACCACGGCCTCCCCAGGGTTGTGGGGGTGGCAAGAGACAAGAGATGAGGACAAAGCCCATGGCATCAGGCTTCTCCCCAGCTTTGTTGGCCACTTGCTGTGTGACCTGGTGGAAGTTACTTTTAAATGTTCCATAATTTCAGACAATAAGCTCTGCTTACTGGGAAAGGCCACTCACGTGGTCTGAGGTTCATCACCTGCCTTCATCTTTACAGACACGCCCAGCCCAGGGTCAGGAGAAGGGACTATATTCTCTTCTCATTTGCAAAACCAGGGATGACAACAGCCCCTTTGCAGGGTTATTAGGCAGGAATATTAAGTGCCCAGCCTAGGGCTGGTGCAGAGAAGGAGCCCAGTGAATGGTGGTTTTCTTTCATATCTGTGAAAGATACTCAGAGTAGAACCAACCGTAACCAAGCGGGCCCCACCCTGGCATGAATTAATTGGAGGTGAAATAGTTTGGGGCAGTGATTTTTCACATTTGGGTTTGTGATTTGAATGGACTTGGAAGTCCCATGACCCCTTGGAACTGTATGTGAAACCGACATTTGATGTTTCTGGGGCGTGTGGCCATCAGCTGCTCCTGGGTGCACCATCCCCACAAAGTTAGAGTCAGTGATCCAAAAGAACCAGGACCGCGAGGTGTGTGGGGTGGGCCAAGAGGACAGAGGATAGTTGAGTTTCCTCAAGGAGACCCTACTTGTGTAGTAAAGGAACCTAAGAACTCCTCAAATACCTTAAGGTGCGTGTAAACATTCCTAGGAAAATGGTAGAAACCCCCATCAAGTTGATTCTGTAGTAGAATTCAGATGGACGGGACATCAAAGCCCATTAGGGCGATTTGTTTGATTTATTCTGGCTGCCTGCCTGCTGACACAGATCTAGAGCAAGTCAGCTTGTTTTGTCTAATCCACTCTCCTCCCTTGAGGTGGGATCTTACTACTAAATTGGAAGTTCTAGCAGCAGAGTCTCATGTGATTTGTGGTCATACCTTCCAAAGCATCTAACATAATCAGAAAACCTAAACAAAGATCTAAATCTCTTCTTCTAATTATTCAAGTATGTTTTTATGCTGAGGTATAAGCATGCAAACAAGCATACCCTAAAGCCAAAAACACTTTCCCTCCCTGTATCTTTACCAATCTGTTGTGCTATGCTGCAAATCTAGCCCTTCTTGGGTAAGAAAATATATGAGGCACCACACTGAACCAAACAAAATATTTTTGTATGTTTCATACATTGCAAAGTCATCTTCTGTAAATGCTCTCGAACATAGTTGTCACATTTTTATCTTCCTCATTGCTTTAATTTTTAGAGCTCTTTTATGAATATTCTCTATTCCAATTTGTAGGGCCCCAGTGAATAGTACTGCTGCAAGACTTGATATATACCGAGTGTGGTGGTGGATTATTGGTGGGCTTCTTTAATTTGCATTTTTGTTTTGTTTTGTGAGCCCTGAATAGTCTCCTGTAGCAGGTTCTGTAGAGATATTATATTTGGATAGTTTATATTCTCTAAGTAAATTACTCAGGGATTATTCCCAACATTGCTGTGTGTTATTTATGTCAACTGAGTCCAAGATGTTTGGACTCATATATGGTATTTTTCAGAATCAAGAGTCCGTGGTAAAACAGCAAGGTTGGGGTACTGGCTTATTTATGAGTCACACTTTTCCTCCTTTTCACTCCCTGGAATTCACTTTGTTAAATTTCTTGTGTTGTTCACTTACATCTAATTAACATTTTTAATTGGCATGTTGTGTAGTTCTGGAAACTGCTTATTAGATTTCGTAGGTGTCTCTGGCAGCACAAAATGTTTAATGAGCAAAATAATTGTGTTAGAGTGAAATGAATATGGACATACTCACTGAATTAATAAATGGATTAAATGATGACTTCATGGAAACTTCCTAAGAAGATAGTTATGTACTATTTTCTCAGTGTAAGGTATTGAAATTGACTTTTTGTGTGTGTATGGTTTTAAAAATGTGTTTTTTTCTTTTAGGTTGTAATAATATTTGTGTGTGTGTGCGTGTGTGTATTTTTAACCAGATTGAGTGTCTGTAAGTAAAATTGGAGCCTCAGCAGAGTCTGTAAAATGCCACGGCAGCTGAAAGGAAGTGACAAGGGTGTGCAGTGTTTCTGACCAGGGAAATATATATCTTGCAGCTGTGTGGAAATTGATAATCAAAATTAAGTTCTATTTCCTGTTCTGACAGGCTGTCCTTTTCATCATCTGATTCTGGAGGGGATGGCCTGGAAGTAAGAGGATGGTGTGAAAAAAGGCAGTCAGTAGGTTTTGGAGCTGCGGGAAGGAGTCCAGCCCATCTTCTGCATTGGATGAAGATGCAGAATGCTGGAGGCCATGGCTGGCCCAGGAGTCGTGCCCCCGAGCTGGGTGGAGCCCTGAGATCTTTCACCTGCCAGTCCAGGGTCCTTGCCTTAGTCCATCTTCTGTTAACAGAAAACCACGGACTGGGTAATTTATAAAGAAAAGACGTTTCTTTAGCTCGTGGTTCTGGAGGCTGGGAAGCCCAAGAGCATGGCACTGGCATCTGGTGAGGGCCTCCCAGCTGGGTTGTGATAGGGCAGAGGGCGTCACATGGCGAGAGGGCAAGAGCATGCTGGCTCAGGTCTCTCTTCCTCTTCTTACAAAGCCACTGGTCCCATCATGGGGGCCCCGCCCTGATGACCTTTTCTGATCCTAATTACCACACCAAAGGCTCCACCTCTGAATGCCATCAGTGTATGAATTTGGGGATTAATTTTCCAACACATGAAATTTGGGGGACACATTCAAATCGTAGTTGTCCTCTTGGCTGAATCATGCTGTCTCTTACCCTTCAAAATATTCCCTATAGGAGGAAAATAATGGGGGCCAAAAAAATCCCTAAAGAAAGACCTAAGGATATTAAATAAGCCAGAGGCTAGATCATCTGGTCCAAAGTTATTTTTTAGAGAATCAAAATGGTTGCAAGAGTCAGACCCACTCAAATTCCCTCAAGTGGTGGGATGTTATTGTAAGATTTCCCCTGTTTGGGGACGCAGACATGACTGAACAGCTGCGCCTCAGGAAGGGCAGGAACCACAGAAGAAGCTGTGCTTTTTCTGGTCTGCCAGTCACACGACTGGGCCCACTCCACCACCTACTTCCCTCTCCCCTGTCCTACCGCTGGCCCACTGCCCTCCTCTATTCTGTCCCCACCAGCTGGGGCTTCTGCCTCCTTTTCTTGCCCACAGTCTATGCTTCTCTTTGCCTCCAGCTCTGCTGCCATTCCTGATTCAGTAGATAGTGTTGATGGCTTCTCCTCTTCCTGTTTCCTGACTCCAGTTCCCAAAAGGGACCATCTGGTTGGCCCAGGGAATCATTTCACACCAGGTGCACATTAGCCAGCTCCTCTGGCTCCTCTGGGGTCAGGTGACTTTGCTTGGCCCAGTCAGCTGACAGTGCAGTCACATGAGCCTCAGGGGCTGAGTCCAGGGCAAGCTTAGTTGGAAAGGACTGTACCGTGTTGAGCTCTACAGTGGGATATGTCAGTGGATTCCTCCATGCAACATGTTTACTCTGAGGCAGGTTTCTCAGGTTGGTGAAGTTCTGATCCTACTTACCTCACTATTTTTCTCTTCTTGGCAGAGCCCCTCTCTGATGGGCTGGCCTGCTGCGCCCACACAGTGCTCACAGACCCTCCATCGGCACGGGCAGGTGGAGGTGGTGAGGGAGGGAGCAGTGGAGCGGGCAGGCCCCTCCAGCTCATCTCTTTTCAATGTTGTATTTCCATGTCAGATTTTTTCTAATAAACTTGTTATTTTGCAATGATTTTAGATTTATGGAAAAGTTGAAAAAACAGTACAGGGAATTCCAGTATACTCATCACCCAGTGTCCACTAATCTTACCATCTTACATTACCATGGTATGTACCTTCGTCAAAACTAAGAAGTTAACATTGGTACCGTACTATTCAGTAAATTACAGACTTTACTCGGGTTTCAGCCGTCTTTCCACTCATGGCCTTTCTCTGTTCTGGGATCCAGTCCAGAATGGCACATTGCACTTAGCTGTGTAAGAGTTTGTGTAGAAAGGACTCCACTGGTAAACACACACACACACACACACACACACACAAACACCCCCGCCACCAACAGCACAAAGAACTCTTAAGAGTCCCTTTTTTCTCTAGTCCATACCATGTTACTGCTTTTGCCAGATTGCTCTTCATTAAAAGTTGCTTTTTTACCTTTCTCTCCTGCTTAAGGACCTGCAGAAGATGCCTGTTGCTGAACACACCAAATACAAATTTCCTGCCCAGCCCATGGGCCTCCCATCCCTGAGTGCACACTCTCTCCTACCTGCTCTTTCCTCTCAGCCCACAGATGCTGGGATTCCACCCTCTCCCTGCCTTTGTTTTTGCTGTTTGTTTCTTTGCATCTCTGAACATGCTTCCTCCACGCTGTTTCCAAAGACCATTTTCCCATGACCTGCACCCTTTTTTTATGTCCTGGCAGAAATTAAGTTTACATTGTTGGCATATTCTTTGGTTTTCCTGTTAGGTCTTACAGCAACCATCTTGTCACGGCTATAAGGGACTTGAGTGGGCACTGACCACAACCACAGGATAGTTCAGTGATGTTTACTCTTTGCTCAGGGGAGGAGGAGTTTGATTTTAGACTTAAAAAACTCTCCATGTGATAAACATATATATGCTGCAAACCTGAATAATTTTTTAAAAATGTTTAAAGGCTCAACCTGTTGAAGCATGAAGAGGTCTATCTTAGTCTTTTTTCTGATGCTATAAAAGAATACAACAGACTGGGTGATTTATGAACAATAGAGGTTTAGTTGGTTTATCAGTTCTGAAGGCTGGGAAATCCAAGAGCATGACGCTAACATCTGGAGAGAGGCACCCCATGGCAGAAGACATCACATGGCAAGAGAACACGTGTGCACAGGAGAGAAATGGTGCCAAACCCCATCCTTTAATAACTAGCCCACTCCTTCAATACAGCATTAATTCATTTAGGAGGGCAAAACTCTCATGACCTAATCGCCTCTTAACGACCCCACCTTCCAGCTCCTTTGCCTTCAGTATAGAATCTCCAACCTCATACTTTGAAAGACATATTCAAACTATAATAAGGTTCCAGAAAGGTGTCCATATAGTCTTATCTCACATAGGTGGGCATTTTTCTTCTTGGATACGCTTGGAACATAGAAAGCACATGGAAGTTGCATAGGAAATATTTGTTGGATGAACCAATGAGTAAGGGGATGAATGAATGGTTAAATGATGGCTCCAGTTAAGTTGTAATGCTTTGTGTCTAGGCTGGTGATCATGTCCTTGATATCATCTGCCATGTCTGTCTAAGTATAAAGTGATTCTCAATTTGAATGGTTTCCCATTTTTCCTATTTGAAGTTTAGAAAAAAAGCATGAGGCAACTTGGATGTTTGAATTTCTAGGAATGTAAATGGGATACTCAAACATCTGCTTCTAATATTTATTTCATTATGCATATTAGGTAATATAAAATATTCATTAAAATGTTTCACTCATATTTCATAAAATAATTTCATTCAAAAATTTCCCATGAATCTTTGACATTGGTGTCCTTGTCATCACAGAACCCCCTTTTGGATCTCCTAAAGGCTTCAGAGCTCATCATCCTTCCACATGACTGTGTTGTGAGACATATTTTCTAGTCATTTTTATCCCAAGCCATGACTGATTCACCCAACAGTAGAAGTTAACTTTTTTTTTTAAGGGACCTTTAGAAGGTTGTCAACAATATTGTCCAGGACTTGGAATTGTGGGCCGTTCCTTCTGGGTTCATTACTGAATCTGTGTTAACTTTGCCTCTTGTATATTGATTCTCAAAAAGCACATCCTGGGACCACTGTTGACTGAGTTAGTTTCAGGCTTATGCGTTTTCTCTAAATGCTACTTTGGTGTTCTTAATAAAGTCACCAATGGCAGATTCTAGATGCTCAGAGATGCAAAGCGGGAGAGTGCTTTGAAATGTGAGAGTCTGTGCAGGGAACCGAAGAGAAAGTGACTCCTCCTTACTGCTGGGTGATTCTAGAAACTCCCACACTTTAAAGATCAGGGGATTGAAGGCTGGAGAGGTTCCAATGGCCTTTGAAGGCTGTGCCTTTTGTGTGTAAATCAAGACTAGAACATTTGAGTCTTATCCTAGTTCTTCACAGTTTAGTCTTAACTTTTATTTTTGAATAACCTAGAAATTAACTTCTTCCTATCCTACCTGTCTGCTTACTCTGATTCTGCAAATGTACAGTTCACCTCTGAAAACAAAACCAAAACTGATGCAATCTCTCAGCACTTTACTACATTGGAGTATTTGATCCTTACAGCAGCTCTGGCGGGACAGCAATTATTTATATTCTTTACCTAGAAAGAACTAGGGCCCAGAGGGGTTGAATTACCTGCCCGAGGGCCCACACCAGGCCACTGTACTATGCTGTTCCTGGGCTACTTGCTCTGAGGCCTTGTCAGAGGAGTATGGGCTCTGGAACCCCATAGATCTGAGTCCCTGCACTTACCAGCGGTAGGTGAGGGCCTCAGCCCTTCAAAGCCTGCTTTTCTCCTCTGTAGGATGGAGACATAACAGTCCTTAGTGGGGCTGAGTGACATGGTGTGTGTTGAGCACTGGGTGCTGTCCCAGATGTCTCCATCTCTCCATGGTTGTGATATGTTGTGCTGACACGGTGGTTTCATGTCCTTCAAAAGCACCTCCACGTGCCTCAAGGTGCTGCTCGGGCTGCCTCATCTGGTGCCTAATTGTGATGTTGGGGAAAATTTGTATCTCCTTCCATGGTGGAATTTCTCTTCTTTCCCTTGAAAGTTCTGAGAGCTTCTTGGATTGATCAAACCTGTATTAAATTGTGTCCCCTTCAGCTGAGCAAGTACAAATCCCTATTCATAAAAATAGACATTTATTGCACAAAGGACTGGGGTTTCTTAGCAGAATGCAACACAGAAAGGCAGTTTTTCAAGCGATGAAAGCTGATATAGCAGGTGTGGCCTGTGCTCTGGTGGCGGCAGGGCCACAGCCAGGGATCTGCTCGGAGTCCTGGGGGGGTGGGGCTGGGGTGGGAGGCTCTGACCATTGCTCAGCTTCAGGCCCTGCCATCCCAGGTTGTTGGCTCACCCCACCCAATCCTGGGGTGCTCCTGTGCCTCCACGAGCTTCCCTGGAGAGAGTGAGCAAGTCCCTGAAGCCCCTACCTCACACTGGCCTGGCTCCTCCCCGCAACCTAGAAGTAGCCTCTCCATCTAAGTTCCTTCCCCTGTGAGTGCAGGTTCTGGCCCTGGCAGGACTTCCCAGTTGGGGTTTGCAGATTGGGGAGTTGTGCCGCATTCAAGAAGGTATTTGCCAAACTCAATGAAGCAGTTGGGTTGTTGTCCAGAAAGCTGGGCAAAAGTTGATGTTTGTCAACCAGGGTTTGAGGCAGGTGCCCAGGTGACAATGGCTTCATCAAACAATAGAGAGTATAAGAAAATGTATACATTTTCCATTTATTTCCACTTAAAAAATATGAAAAGAATTGTAGGTGTCCCTGAATATACTCACACTGTAGCACTACCAGACCCAGTTAAAATATGGAACTACTTATCCGTTTGTGTATTTCCATTCTCTTCGTTGGAGCTGAGTTTTGCCATGGGGGTAATAAAATGTGATTAGAGTGGAATATATCCATTCATAGACAGTTTGTTGCATCTGGGATATTTTGCCTGATTGTTAGAGCTTCTCTCCTGTTGGGATTTGAAGGGTGGTTATTTTTCCATATATTGATCAAGTGAAAGAATAATTTGACAGGGACATGTTACCAGGTACAGGTTCTTTCCTAAAGGGTGAGAATAAAATCCCACGTAAGAGCAGTGCAATATGTGTGCATATTTTTTTTTAAAACAATAAAAGATTGGATTGTGTGAGCATCAGAGAAGAGTGAAGACAGCTGTGTTTGTTTTCCTTGGGAACCTAAATAAAAAATCCTGTTTTCAATCCTTGATCCTGAAGAGGCAAATTAATTTAAAAAAATAAACTTAGGACATGGCATTCACTTGAGTCACATCGAAGGACTTCACAGAATGTCGGGGGTGGTGTCCCTGTGCAGTGGGCGGGAGGTTGGTTTTCCTGCCCTGGGGCTGGCGGAGAAGCCCGAGCTGAGGCCCTGGGCAGGACAGCCAAGGACACGCCTGGTTCACCTTAGTTCACTAGGCACACAGCTCGGCGGAAAAGATGTTTTCTGGAGAGGAAGTGGGTGATTTTAGGTACAACTCATCTAGGATTTTATATCGTCATTTTGGAGGATGAACTTGGCATACCAGTTCTTTAGTAGGTAATTTTCCGTGTCGGTAGGAGAAGTGAGGTGACAGTGTCTTGTGATTTAGGGGTGTTCTTGTGCCCCTTGAAGGTGCCGGACCCCCGTCAGTGTGGACATCGGCTGCTCTGCTGTGAGTCACACTCCCCCACCCCCCACCCCCACTGACTGGCCCTGTGCCCCCCATGCTCGCCCAGCGCCGGCCTGGCCTTGGCTGTCGTGAGCACGTTTCATACCATTTTCTGGGCAGTTTTTATTCTCTTAGTCACTGGGATGGCTGTTTTGCACTTAACCCAGTGTCGCTGCCTGAGTTTTATAATACATTCCCAGGGCGATTTTAATTTCAGAAGAGGGCAGGCCCTGTCTCTGTGTCCTTGAATTTTCCCTTTCAATCATTTTCCTGGCATTTGAAAAGGTCATTATTAAGGCTTCTGCTTTAGCCTCACTGAAACGAGGATGAAGATGACTGCAGTGCTTCCTGTGTGTGAGGGGCTATCCCCCGTATGCACCCAGATATGATCCTGACAGCAGCCCTGGAGGCAGGTACTGCCATCACCCACATCCTGCAGGTGAGGACGCCGAGGCCCAGAGAGGTTGGGTATCTTGTGTGAGGTCACACAGCATTAAGAGGCAGAGCCTGGGTATGAACCCAGAGAGCCAGGCTTTGATGAAGCATAAGCACTCATCACCATGCTGGGCTGCCCTGTGTAAGTTTAAGGTGAGTAAGATCAGGTACCCAGACCTTGATTTAGGAACTTATTCTTGTTTGACATTTCCAGCAACTGCTAAAACAAACAAATATTCCCCTACCCTCAAATTCATTCAAAGGCAGTTCATATTTGAAGTGGGGTTTTGGATTCAGTCAGAGAGCCTAGGAACACCCTGCGAGAGATGCATCTTGGTAGCTTTGCTCCCTAACAAAGGAGCCCCAGCACGACTTGAGGTGAGCACTTTCCTTGCGGCACGTCTGTGGGGACTGAGCAGCCTGTGGCAAGCGAAGGCCCCTGCAGGTACCACTGCGATATGTTCCACCTGCTACTTTGGCCTCTGTCTTACCTTGCTAGCTATCGGGTCAGAGCTCAGTTTCATTTTTTAGTAAACGTGTGCTTCTGTGGGTCTATTGGCCCAGTTGATAACATAAAACGATGGAAACTTAGAAGTCACTTGGCTGCCTCCCAGGTCATGTACCTAGGAGGTTTGCATGGGTCCCGGAGGCTGAGTGGCCGGGCCCTGGCCTGCTCACTGTAAGTGCCAGCCATTTAAGTCATTTGAGCGTTATTTATCAAGCACTGTGGCCACACTCTACCCTGTCTCCAGAGCAGCACGGTGAGAAAGACACAGGACGTCGTCCCCATGTCTTGACATCTTTGTCGTCACAAGAAATTGTCCCCAAAGGCATCAGTTTACATTTTGTTATCTTAGGTTGAGTTTTTAAAATCAACTTGAAATTCTTATAATTGCCCAATTTAAAAAACTCCTTGACCTGATTCAACTTGTTTAGTCTTCTCTGTTTAGTCTGAATTTAGTAAAGTTTTATTGTTCCTGAGTGTAAAAGACAACCACAGCCTTTTTTAAACAATTCCATTGTGTAGAAAAACTCAAGATGGTGCTTAAAGTTACACACATGTAAATACATAGTCAACGCTCCCCGTACGGCTGTTTCAGCCAATGACAGCCCCCATATACCACTGTGGCCTCATAAGGTTATAACAGAGCTGAAAAATTCCTATTGCTAGTGACATCGTAGCCATCACAGTGCAACACATTACCCTGTCTACGTTTAGATGCACAATTACGTGCTGTCGTGTCACAGTTGCCTGCAGTACTGGGGACGGTAGCATGCTGTGCGGGTTTGTAGTCTAGAGCAACAGGCTGCATCACATGGCCCAGGTGTGCCTAAGTGCCCTCTGCGGTGTTCACGTGACGACGGTATCGCCTCACAACGCGTTTCTCAGAATGTATGTGCATTGGTACATTGACTGTGTATCTATATGTGCCCACAGGCACACACATGAGGCTTGTTTCAGACTTTTAAGGCCATGAGCATTGTGACAAGGACATTACTCATAGTACATCCAGCACGGATTGCATGTTTTCTTCCTGTTGTCCTCACCGGGGCTTGTTTTCCACAGGCCTGTGTCAAGCCTGTCTTTGTTGTGCCTCCTGGGACTCTCAGGACCCCTCTCAGAGAAGCCTGTCCTTTGAAGGCAGTGAGGGTGGTGGGGGTGGTCAGGAAGGGGTGTGCGGTGGCTGCCCTCTGCTCCGCGTCACCTCCTGGGTGGCAGTTGCACCTGGCTCCTCAGGGCCACTCTGCGATCACTCTGTGAGTGATCCCCACCTGCAGGCGCGTGCTCTGCTGGGCTCTTAGATGGCGATGAGCATGGAAAACAGTATGCGGTTTATGACAGTGGACAGAGAACCAGAGCCCAGTCCCTGGCCCAGGAGGGCTTCCTTGCTGAGACTCTTCAGCAGACTGTGGTGCTGATCTTCCTGTAAGATCTGGGAAGCAGGAAAGAAAGCTGTCTTGTCTGGAGCCTGGTTTCTTTTGTCCTGTCTTCCTCAAAGTGATTGCCACCTCCATGGCGGGCTGGGGGCTAGGACACCACGGGCCCCTCTGTGCAGCAGCCCTGGACAGAGCGTGCACACTTTGCCCTCCGGGGTTCGTGCTGTCCCTGGAGGTTCATCATCAGGATGAGAGGCCACGCCCAGAGGAGTGGCCTCCCAGTCATCAGGACTGTGTCTGTGGGGAGAGGCAGGGTCCCTTCTGTCTCCAGCAGCCGTTCGCTCTGGTGCCGACGTGCAAAGTGCTTGCGTTTGCTCCTGTCTTTGCAAGACTATGTCACGCCACATGGTGCTTGTCAATGTGCCTTTTGAGACTCTGAGAGAACATTGCAAAAACAAAGTATTACAATCTGGTTTTTTATTGACACCCATGAATAGATTAAAAATCGTTCTATGTTCCAGGCTGCTCCTCTAACTGGAATTGCCAGGTGAAACATGTTTGCTTTTCTGGGGCATTATATAGCAACTGGCATTTTGTCTCACGCTTTTTTCTTTGTTTAATAAAAAAAATCCTAAAAATATTTTTAAAGTTCTCTTTTGAGCCCGGAAAATAGAAGCTGCTTCTGAGGGAAGGAGGCAGCTCTACTCCAGCACCTCCCACCTTCCCCACAGGGCTGGAAACCAAGGGAGCGTTTAGGTGATCACTCGAGTTGAAACCTGCTCTTTCTGGCTGAAGCTGATAGCAGGTTTGAGGAGAGACAGTTTCACGGCTTCTATTAGACTGTGACCTCGCTGACAGTGTTGTGTTTCTTCTGGGATGGAAAACTCTGCTTACGATACCCCCAGCGATAGAGGAGCCTCAGGTGTCGTACGGAGGAGACGGTGTGAGGCCAAGCTTGACCTGGAGTGACCTGGCCCGAGAGCTGATGGTCAGTCTCCACCCGATACCTCCCACCCAGCGGGCGGCAGGAGGGGACTTTGTGTGTTCAGCCCTTTGACTTTGATGTCACATTGCTTGGAGAAAAATGACCATCACAATCAGATGACAATTTCTCCCCAAAGAGTTTTTTACTTATAAGAAAAACTTATGTTATTTATATCAGTATTCTCCATTTTTTAATTCTCCTCCATCAATTTAATGTAGCGTTAATAATCAAAATTGCCCAGTAAAAATAGCTTTTAGGTTTGCATCATTATCCACCACTGTCTGGAGCTTCAAGCATCTCTGTCTTTTTCAAATTCCCCAAAAGTGATACCTACTTCTCAACACTGGCCAGCGTTCTCAAGCCAACAGCGACCAGAGATCATAGCCTATCCATCGGTTGGCCTAAGGTTGGTGAGATCATACTTCTACATTTCATTGCATAATAGATGAAGAATGGTTGGATGCAACTTCAGGGGATGGTCCCCTGACGTTTCTTTAACAGATCTGTTCGTGGTTTGTAACAGAGGAAGTCGGCAGAGCTAAAAACGAGAGCAAACCTCCAAGTGCTCTTGGATATTGTAACTGTCCGTCCCTTGAAACTTTTCCTGTGATCAGGTGGGGTGATTCTGTGTATGCGAGCTTTAACAAAAACCGTGATGAAAATCATCTTTCCCTCTATTACAACCAAATCAGCACCTTATTTTTATAGGTTGTTGCTGATGGGTTGTAATCTTCTAAAATGTTGATTCTGTTTCCTGTGGAATTGTACAACACCTGAGTGAACAGATTGCTAATGGAGACGGGTAGATTGCCAGGCTCCCATTGCACCTAATTATGTTGCAGTGACTTGCTGGAAATTTTTCATATTGTTTTATTTCCGCAGCCTCTGTGATTTTAAAATCAGTTGCAAATTGTTAAAATATTCTCTAGGTGTCTGGTGTCTCTTGTCCTTTTCCGGTGAAATGACCCACATCCATGGAGTGGGATCACCAATAGGTGTCACACAAACCTGGGCTCGAGTTAACCATGTTTTAGGGAGTGTTCAATTCAGAAAACACTTGATTAAACATGATATGCAAAGCATTACGCACTCTACTTAATGAGAAAATGTAAAAAGTATTGTGATATTTTGCCCACTAGAAAGAAGCTAACATTTTTGTGGGAGAGATAATGCCAATTCATTTTAGTAATTGCTTTGGTGGAGGAGTCAGCAAATCTTTTCTGTACAGGGACAGAGAGTAAAAAGGTTTATGTTTCTCGGTCCCCATGCATTCCAACTGCTATTGCTGTAGCAGGAATGCAGCCGTAGACGACATGTAATGAATGGGGCCGGATCCAGAGGGAAGAGTGCAGATGAGGCTGGAGGGGCCCATGTGCCGTCAGCAGGGTGGGAGGAAAGACAGTAACGATGCCACTTGAAAGGGTAAAGTGCAGGACGTACACTTAGAAAAGTGGATGGGAAGGCCGTTTTCTGAACTGAGAGGAAAGGGAGGTGTTGTGGGTGGAACAGGAGTGTGTGGTGCCTGGTAGAACCAGGAGGGGCCTCGTGATGGCTCTGGAGGGGCTGGGTTACCATGTCACATAACTACCATGACTCCTATTTAGAAGTAAGTAGAGTCAGTTGTAAATCAGTGAATGTAACCAGTCTGCATTGTCGAGTATGTATCTCCAACCATCATTCTCAGCAGCCTATGACTGGGGCCAGCTGCGAGGACAAGGAGGGAAGGAGCCAGCCCCTTCCAAGGGTCTGCCCTGGGCTCCAGTGCTTCCCAGTGGCTCGAGGGACAGGCCTTACCCATGTTTCTACAGGAAGAGATTGGAATTGAGGCAAGCACAGCCCTGAGAATTGGAGCAATTGCCTATGGTCGTAGCTGGGTGATGTGATAGTCATGGTGAGTGACGAGTGCCTTTCTCATCGTGCTTTCTGACTACAGAGGAAACGCACGTTCCAGGTCTCCATCGCGTGGATCTCCAGTCATTTGGAGAGGTCGGCAGGTTGGGGCCAATGATTCCTCTTCTCTGTGGTTATAAACAGAACAACCCTAAGGGTTATCTGACCAGCAGTTTTGAAACCTTTATTATTCATTATTATTATTATTATTTTAACACAAGACCCCTCTGGTTAACAAAAACAGTTGAAAGCGGTGCTTCTCTAGTTGATAAAAGCGGCCTCACATTCCAACCTCTACAACCCCTCCCCCCTCCCTCCATACCAACCCCTGAACCCCTGCAGTCATTTTGGGGGATGCAGTTTGAAGAGCATTGAACTTGCCTACTCATGCCTTCACGTTGCAAATGAGGAAACTGAACGGCAGAAGTCAATGTTGGTTACTTTTGGACTCGGGGTTCTTTACCTGCCACCTCATATTGGTTCCTTGAGAACAGTTTGACATATGACACTGAACCGACCTGTGCGTTCAACAGGCTACTTAACCTCGTTACGATTCTGCCTGTACCTAAGAAGAGACCCTGTCACTGGACTCGGTCTCACCAGGATGTTTGGAGAAATCGTGGCTTACTGGCAAGTTACTTGAGATGCTTGGATACAAAAAGCAGGGAAATGAGTTTAAAAAAATCTCTTGTTTTGAACAGGTGTCATTTTCAAAGTGCAGAGTATTTATAGCATGTGTTACACATAGTACGTTAACTTCACAATTATTAAGGGGAAATACACTTTGATTGTTGGGGATTTAATTTTCGTTAGCCTGGCGTACATTTGTATTGGATTGGAGTGAGGCTGCTGTGTAGAGATTCGGTAATCTCTGTGCCCATGCCTGGGGTCCTTGTGTTGGGTTTTCATCTTGAAACAGGGCGTGGAATAGCGTGAGATGAAGAGAGAGCCGTAACTAGTATACGGAAGGTAATGCACACAGGCATTCCAGCTGCAGAGCAAGGCTGTATTTGGTGAACTGTATTTTTCAAGGATTTAAATTTTGAAATCTGGAAACTCATTTCAGTCCCTGGGGCCTCCAGTGCTGCCATCTGTGGAGGTCACAGCAGTGACAGAGAAGGTCAGGCTTTGACAAATATGGATGGACGCCGGGATGACTTTAATTCACTGGACAGTTCTTGAGCACCTGCTGATGTGCCCTGACTTTATGAATTTTCAGTTGATGACATTCTTCTGTTGGGATGCCAGATACTACCCAGGTAGTTGTCGTTAAGGGCAATCTGAAAAAAGGAAGGCGTTTCGATGAATATTCCTGTGACTTGGAAACCTGCACCTTTGAAAAGTTGTACTATACGTCCATCGACAAACGTCAGTGTGAAAAGAAATTAATTACTTAGCGTGGTTCCAAGGTGAATAAATAGAAGTAATGAGTTAAAATTACGAAGAAGAATTTCTTAACTCTTACAGCTTATTGGATTCTGGATCCCAAAGGAAATGCTTGAGGTCTCACATTTTAAGGGAGCAGGAATCAGAACTCTCCCTGGGGACATCTGCTGAGCGAGTGAGAAATGTGTTCCTGGTCATTTAGCCACTGTTGACATTTTTTCTTTTAATAGCTTTATTGCGGTGGAATTCACATACCGTGTAATTCATCCATTCACAATGTACAGCTCAGTGGTTTTTAGTATATTCAACAGATGGGTGCAGCCATCCCCGCAGCCACCATTAGAACAGTCTCATCACCTGTGCGCAGCCCCACATGCTTTGCCCTCGCTGCAGCCTCCGGCAGCCTCGGGGGTCCCCGTCCTGGACTTGCGTGTGGATGGGATTGTGGGGTAAGTGGCCTTTACCTATCTGGCTTCTTTCATTCGCCACCATGTTTTCGAAGTTCATCCGTATTGTAGGACGTCGTTCGTTCCTTGTTAGTGCTGAACACTATTCCAGTGCAGGGGTCTGCCACGTTCTGTCTGTCCCTTCGTGAGCTGAGGGACGTCCTGGGGTGTTTCTACCTGTACATTTACTTTTAATGATTGCGTAGAAAGATCAATAGAGAGCACACCTTTTGAGACCCAAATCAATTCTTTTTCAATTAAAGAACAATGGAAAACATTTGTGTGGTGCTTAGGGCCTGAGAAAGAATGTTTCCTACACGCTCCTCCTTAGATCCTCTCCCGACCCTGAGATGTTTTCTGATGTCTTTATTTGATGGGCTGGCAGATTACCAGACTTGCCCCAGGTCTCCAGTCCAGGGAACAGTGATGTCAACTTAGGGTCCAACTGCCACGCTTCTCCTGGGCCACCAGAGTGAGTGACTGATTGCTAAGAATAAACTTTGAAAGTTTTAGGACCGTTTATTCTGCCTGTGTCTGTATACAACGTGCCAAATCTCCACGTCGGGATAATGTATTGAAAATTCCCCCGAGACACTTTATTTGTGGACAGTTGGTGTTGATGAACTGTCATCGAACATCTCCATGCCCTTCCCGGCACTCACGGGAATCCCTGAAACAGGCAGGTTCCGGAACTTAGCGTCTGTCAGCCTCAAACCACAGGTGGGTACGTGAAGCTGGAGCGCCAGTCTCAACACTTCTCACCTGTGGGAGGACTTTCTGAAGCTTGGCTGTGCTGTCCCCTGGCTGTGCTCCGTTTCCCTGATCCAGAGTCTCTCTCGTGGCCATCCTGGTAGGCCCTGCCACTCCCTCCCCACCTCCTGTGGCCGCTGCCCAAGGCTGGGCTCTCCGCTGGCTGGTGGAAGCTGTGTAACGGAGGAGCCCGTGGATGGTCGGGCCTGTGTGCGTCTGAGGACAAGGGGCGTTTACTTCCCAGCTGGGAAGGGGCCCAGCTGAACCCCCGAATGGGGAGCCCCGCTGGGCCAAACAGGCGGGCTGGGTGGGACGTGTACACACAGGCTCTTACGGGCGGGGAGCGAGAAAGGTTTGGCGATCACTAGAGTTTAGGTTTCATCATGGCGGGTGCTGGGCTTAGTTCTCGCCACCCCACAGACTGCCCTGTAGGTGGGAGGTCCTTGCTGATACCGCGTGCCAGAGCTGCGCACAGGGTGTGGCTGTCTGGGCAGCGAGAAAAGATGCAAAACTTACAGTGCTCTTCGCACTGCTTGGAGAACCTCTAGCTTGCTACAAAGTCAGGTTTGTTTGTTTTAATGCTATTTGGAAAAGAAAAAGAGGAAAAGTCCAGGGAGGGAGACAGTAGAGCAACCGTGTGGAGTGAGAACCAGGGTTCGTGGGGGACAGGGTTGACTCAGGGATCCTTGTATGTGAGTTTGGAGGACACACAGCTTTCAGAATTGGGGGAAATGAAACGGAAAGGGGGGAAGTTTTTAAAGGAGCCCTAAAAATTTCAGTTCCGTGATTGAAAAGAAAAACATTTCACAAGTATATTTGCAGCTGGCAGATGATTAAAAATAACGGAACAAAAGGACAATTCGGTTCTCTCTGGAGTGAGGGAAGCTCATTGGAGACGGGGCTGGGTGAGTGACAGAGGCCACCTTCTGCCCACGCTGCGGTCCGCAGGGACCGGGCAGTGACAGGAGGGTCTGACAGCTGGGGCCACGTGCCAGCCAGTGCCCGGGAGGAAGGAGGGACACCGGCCAGGCAAAGGGGCGCTGAGGAGCCACTCAGAGCTCCCTGCCCTCCGGACCGGGCTGGCCCAGGGTCACAGACACCAGTGTCTGCTTCTCTCTCCCGAGTGTCCGGCTGTCAGCGTCCCCACCCCTTCTCAGACTGGCCATTTGAAAATCTGTTGGTTTTATTTTGGAAACCCACGTTCTTTGGAGACCTGCTTAATTAAGTTCCATTTGCACCTAACCCTGGCATACTTGGTGGGTGTCCCTCGTTTGAGCTATTTTTACGTTATTTTCTGGAATGATGCCTCTCCCCTCAGGCGGCTTTTGACCGAGTGCCAACTAGCTCCAAGTTTGTGTCTTATTTTTCTAAGCATTTGCTATTTTTGTTTTTGTGGTACTCATTTGACCTGGACTTCTGATAAGGTGCTTTAAAATAGCCTTTGGACTTGCTGTGGGCGATTGGCCTCCTAGAATAACCCCCGCACTCTTACATACCTGCTGTTTGTCATTGCCTGATTCCAGTGTAGAGTACAGCCACGCATTTGGAGGTCTCTCCACTTTCCCGTCCACCTCTGGGGTTGCATTGCCTCGGCTTCTAGCACCCCGTCCTGCAGGGAAAGGGCTGGGTACTGTGTCCATCTTGTGGGCCTTCTGGAGACACAGCAGACACTCGCACAGACGTCCTGCACCTGCACATCTGGAGGTACCTCTGTGTGTCAGTAGTGGGAGTCCATGTGATGGTGAATGGCCCAGGGTGACTCAGACCGTCCAGCCCAAAGCCTCCTTAGTGGGACAAGGGGCAAAGGCTGGCTGGGCACACGGTCTCACCCAGGGTCACATGGCTGGTTAGTCATAGTGGAGCAGATATCCGGATCCCTGCCCACCCTCCAGGCTGTGTCAAGGGGTGTTTGGGGTACAGTTTAGTCACTGGCCACCTCTGAGAGGGGTGATGACAGACATCATCCTAGCTGGCCTGCACCCAGCTCACTCCGGGCCCTGGGCTGCTCACAGCTAGTCACCCTGGGTTGCTTGGCTTTCCTCACCCCTGGCCTGGCATTTGGCGGTGGCTTGGCCACCTGCCCAGCTTGAGTCCTGCCTCTGGTCCTCACTGTCACCTAATCCATGGCATGCAGCCTCCACTGTGGTGTGTTACTGCAGCCTCTGCCCTGGGCTGCCCTGCCAGGGAGAGGGACAAGGACAGTTCCCCTCCAGTCTGTTTGGAGAGTGTCTGCAACCTACTGCTTAGCACATCTGCTGAGAAGGCCCTGGGCTGGTCCTCATGCAAGGGTGGCTCCAGTGACACAGCTGGATGTGGAACCTTGATGCTCCGGAGCATTGCTGTGTGGTATACGTCCCCTGGCCCTGCCGGCTGAGGTCTGGCCTCAGTGAGGGGCTGGATGTGTGAATCTTGGGCTGGCATGTGCCCCCTGCCAGGTGGACAGGGCTGCATCACACACCTGGTGGCCTTCCAGGCGCACTGGTGGCCAAGTGAGACCAGGCCCCAGTGAGACAGAAGGTACCACTGCTTACAGTCTGACTATAGACTGTTTGGGTCACAGCTCACAGGGGGATTCCTCACAGAGGCAGAGGTGGGCCCAGGGTGCTGGTCAGTAGAGACTGATCCTGCCTGCTGAGTAGCATGATGGCTCCCATCGGCCCGGGGCTGCCGTGCTGGGTGCTGGGCACGGCGCTTTGCGTGAGTTCATTTAGCCCCCACTGAAGCGCTGTGGGTGGGGGCTGCTGTTTTCCCTTTTCTGCAGTGCATACACTAAGGCACAGAGGTGGAAGAATGGGCGAGGTCACACAGCTAGTAATTGGTAGAGGTCGGGTTTGAACCCTGCTGGAGCCCTGAGGCCCAGGTGGGCGGTGGTCTCTGTGCATTTCCTACCCACGCTGCAGAATCCCAGGTCCACACGGGGGGCCTGCCAGGGTGGCTAGTTGGCTGTGTGGGATGCAGGGGTGTGGGAGCGCGCTGGGCCTCCTTCCGGGGGGCTGCTGTTCCGCCTGACACAGGAGGCCTGAGAAGGGAAGGGCCAGCCCAGTGGGGACCTCAATCTAACCTCTGCCACCTGCAAGCTCCTCATCCTCAGACAAGTGGCCTACCCACTCCCACCCTGTTTCTTCGTCAGTAGATGGGGGAAGATGAGGCTCTTCTCCTCCCAGCGAATGCGACTCGGATGCCCAGGTACCCACAGGTGCTGCTGATGCAGCTGCCTGAGCAAAAGCCCTGCACGGGGCCCTGAGCTTTGGGTTTAATTCTCTGCAGTTGCTGTCTTGAAATTCTTCGTAATTTTATCTTTGAGTTTGTGTTTTGTGACGTTCGAGCCGGCCCCAGGGGGCAGCCTCAGTTACTTGGGGTCAGGCTGAGGCCCAGGAGGTAGGAGAGGTTGAGGATTTTTGTCGCTAGTAAGGGGCAGGTTTCTGGCGTGGCTTTGGCTAAGTCCAGCCCCCTGTCAGAGGGTCAGCGGCCCTGCTGGCTTTCCCAGGCAGGCAGGCTGCCGTGGGGCCGGCTCCCTCTCGGGGGCACCTGGCAGTGTGGGGCCTGTGGCCACCAACTCGCTTAGGGGTCCCGCCGGACACAGGGACGGCCACGGCAGGACCTTCTGGGACTGTAAGCGGCATCGCCTGCTATGCTGTAAATAGAAGCAAACAAATGAACAAACCTGTGAGATTGCAGCTGCAGTGTGGCTTCTGCATGGCAGTGAAATTTATGACCCTAAGGAATAAATTCTCCACAGTGTAAGACCGAGATTACTCTAAACATCCATGTGACAAACAAGCTAAGAGTAAAACTCAGGGAACCAGGAGGAGTGTGTGGGACGTGGAGGGGCACGGTGGGCTGCCCCCAGGCCACCCGCCCGCCTCAGCTTGGAGGACGCCTGCTGTCCTACTCAGGCTGCTGTAACAACACCGCAGACTGGGCGGCGTAAGCAGCAGACGTACATCTCTGCAAGACATTTATTTTTCGCAGTTCTGGAGGCAGGAAGTCCCAGGTCAAGGTGCCGGCAGATTCATTTCCCAATGAGGGCTCTCTTTCTGGTTTGCAGATAGCTGCCTTCTTGCTGTGTCCTCACGTAGTGGAGAGAGGGACAATTTTTCCCATGTCTTTTATAAGGACACTAATCCCGTATGTGAGGGCTCCACCCTCCTGACCCAATCACCTCCCCGAGGCCCTGCCTCCTACAGTGTCACCTTGTGGGTTAGGGCTTCAATGTAGAAATTCGGGGGGTATGAAAACCTCAGTCTGTAGCCCCGGTCTTACAGCAAGTGCCCCCAGGGGACATTCAGCAATGTCTGGGGACAGTTTTGGTTGTCTCCAAAGGGGGACATGCCGTTCAACATCGTATAATGCACAGGATAGTCCCTACCAGAGAGACATGGCAACAGAGCCCAGGGCAAAAAAACAACATTTTTCTTTCAAGCAGCCGTGGGTGGTTTCCCTGGTGAGATGGAGGGAATGTTACAGATTCTCCCCACAAGCTCTTAGATGCCTCTGTCTATGTGGACTGTCACCTCTTTATGAAAGAAAGAATGAAAAACTCCAGAACACGCTGTCAGCAGAGACACCTGAGAGGGGCCCTGCCCTGCAAGTGGAGTTGGGTTTTGCAGCAAGGTGCTCGCGGCGGGAGTCTGTTTGCTCAGAGGCCTTGCAGGTCCCTGTAGCAGAGTGAGACACCAACGGCCTCCTCCCCGCAGACCCCTCTGCGGGTGCCTGTGGGTTCCCTTCCTCTGCCTCGTCTTTCTGGGCTCTTTCCCTCCTCTGACGGCTCCTGCGTCCCGCTTGGTCCCAGCGCAGCTCTGACCTCCATTCCCCGTGTGCCTGGCTGGGGGCCCCAGTCCAGGCTTGCGCATGTGGCCCTGCCAGCCCTGCTATTCTGGGTGCCACAGCCCCTCTCTGCGTGGAGATGCTGATGGCTTCCCAGAGGGGGCTTGTGACAGGAGCCCCCAACCCAGCAGGAGGCCTCCTCCCCACCCCATCCGTCCCCTGCTCCCACTCTGGTCTCCTCACCCCAGGTATCCAAAACCAGGTCTTTTAGGGCCGTCCGAGCACAAAACGAGGACACCGGGTCCTGGGCAAAGGGTGGGAATGAAGCCTTTCCCTCCACTGCAGTCTCTTGGTCTGTCATGGAGTTTTCTATTTGCCATTTCATGTCACTCTTCCTTTGGCCCCGGATGTTGTTGGGGGAGTGCACACCCTCAACGGTGTCCAGGGCCCACCCACAATGGCACCCAGGCTGCTGCTGGGGACAGATGGTGGCAGCAGCAACTGGGTGGCTGTGGGGACGCGGGATGGGCGCTGGGAACCCGTCAGTCCTGGAGGCGGGTGGGACCCTGTGAGTCTCGGCTCCAAGCCCCAAGCAGCCCAGCTCAGGGTCTCTCCATCCTCTCCCCTCCCTCGGCTCACCTCTCGCTCTCAGTCACATGGCCGCACTGGCTGCACCTGTCCTCCCCATGGCTGCAAGGGATGTGGTCCTCAAACGATGTGTGGTCTCGCCTGTCATTGTGCAAAGTGAAAATGTGCTGGCCTCCTATTTGAAACCTCCCTCAGACAGAGCCCAGGAGGCTTTGCTCCCATGGGCCCCTCTGCTCTGCATCCTGGAACCCTCTGGGACCCAGCTCCGGGCCTCACCTCCTGCCTGTGCGTGAGACATTTCCCCGCCTCTGTCTCTCACCCGTGCAGAGCGCTGGGGCCACTGGGCTCCACCTCTCCCCAGAGGCCACCCTGGACTCCAGTCTCCCCTCCCTGGTTTTGCGGGTATTCTCCTCCCTCTAGCAGTTTTAAGCTCTCTGAGCGTGTGGTCTGGGGGTCCATACTGGGCCTTTCACATCTGGCAGTCATTGTATACATTTATAGTTTCAGGAGTGAAACGTCCGCTCACTGTCTCCCCAGCCCACGTCAGAAGTGCTGTGCCTTGCACAGGAGAGTCACACGCCGCTCAGGGCACAGCACAGTGATGAAAGATCTGAACATTGGTGTGAAATAAGCTTTGGGAAACCAGCATAAATGCTGCCCAGCGGAGCTCTTCGTGTTCTTTAAATGGGGAAATAATGCCCTCCCTCCGAAGAGAGTTATGTCCCGTATTGCTAAGCCTCCCGCCAATGCATCTAACATGTCTGAAATCAATATTAGGGTATGTGATATCAAAAAAAATTGGTTGGGAAGCAGATGTTTTAACGAAAGCTGCCTGGTAATATATCCGAAGGAAACAGGGAACACAAGTAAGGAACACAGGCCACATTGGGCTCTGCCTTGGAGCCTGGCTGGTCGTGACTGCGTGGTGGGGGCAGGCATGGCCTCCCCTGGAGGTGATCTTGGCCACTTCCTCGCCCCAGTGGATTAGTAAATGGATGCATGTACAGCCTGTAGATGAAACAGAGGAAGAAACGGCCCATCTTCTCTCTCCCTTGTTTCTGGATCCTGTCTGTGGACAACAAGGAGTGATGGGCCCTGCCTGGCCTCCAGCACCGCCAGGCTGCTCCGTGTGGCCTGGGGAGACGCTCACTTTCCAGGTCAGTTACGGCAGCGTCCTGAACCCCCGTGGAAAGAGAGGTGGATGACCAGATTCCCTTGAGATTGTGTCTCGGTCGCTCCAGGGACTGTTCATCCTCTGTTTGAGTTTTTGTGATGGGACACTGTGATTGGCTGAATTTAGTGGTATTTTTTTACTTGCATCTTTTCTCTCTGCATCCCTGGGACTGACACTGTTCCTCACATGTCGAGGTCGCTGGTAAACACCTAGCATGGCTGTTCCCACCCTTTCCCCACCTCCTGGCAGTCAGCAGGGTTATTCTGAGAAAACAGAATTCCTGCTTCAGAGTGTGGACATGGAGGTTGGCCTGGCCTGCAACCCAGGTCCCGGCACACAGCTCGGGTGAGCACCTTCCCTCCCTGGGCCTCGGTGTCCCCACCTGGAAAAGCCACATGATGGACGGCACCTGCCTCTGGGGCTGCTGACAGCCCTTTCCATGCTCACCGAGGCTCTCGGGCTCAGGCACACATTTTAGTGAAGGGGGACAAGAGCCCCCGTTCCTGGGGAAGGGCCAAACTTTCAAGTCTATTGCAGAATTCATACAGTGAACACCTGCTTGGCTCATTGGCACAGTTTTTAGTAATATTTTAGAGTGTAGGTCCCATGGAAGGAATGAAAGCATGATTTCACCACGGGATGTCATGGAGCCAGTCTTCTGACACGTGTCCCGGGACACAGGCCGAGTCGTGGCCACCCTGGGCCACAGAGCTCTGTCCAGCCTGGAGCCTCGTGTGGGCCCTGCCCTGGGCCATCCTCCCCCCGCTCCCCCCAGCAGTCAGGAGCACCATGGACTCCGTGGGATGCGTGTGCACAGAGGGGCTGTGCAGAGAGCCAGCGAGCCTCTTCAGAGAGCCACAGGGCAGCGTCCGCGTGCGCAGCCACTCAGCTGTGATTAAGAGGTTACCAGGGGCTTCCTCAGCTGGATGCCACAGAGGGTGGCGCAGATGCAGAAGTGCTTTCTAGTCCCTAGTGCCACCCTCCTGTGAGGTGGATGGCCTCGGGAGGGGTGTGTCCCAGTCCCCGTGAGTGTGGCAGCCACAGCCAGCCCATCTCTGTGTCTCTGCCTGATCCACGTTCCTTATCTCAGGTCTGAAGTCCCACGGCTCCTTCTGGCACCTGAGTGCAGTTGCTCCAAATCCCAGGGCCTGCACGGGGGCCCTACAGGGAGGCCATACGCAGTCTGCCCAGCTTTGTGGGACAGCGTTCCTTTTCACCCTCCCGTTGGTACGACGTGCATCCTAGCTGTGTGTCTCTGGGTGCCCACACTGTCCACTCTTGGGCCAGGAGTCCTCTGCTCTTTCCACGTGTGCACATTCTGCCTGTCCTATGGCACCGGTGCACCTGCTGGGTCCTCCGTGAAGCCCTCCCTGCCCCTTTCCCCATACACACCTGGACTCCCGGAGCGCTTGCTCTCTCATGGGTGCCTGGCTGCCCTCGCCCTTCCGTTCCTCCTGTGGCCTGTGAGCACTCAGGCTGGGCTGACACGCAGAGGGCCTGTGCACAGGCCTTTGTGTGCTTGCAGGGGCTCTGAGTGTGAGAAGGTCCCAGGGCCATTTGCAAAGAGCGTGGAATGTGCCCTCCTACCAGCTGGTTGTCATGAGTGGGGCAAGGGGGGAGGAGAATCTGGCGAAGGCCTGTCTCTTCTCCACGTGGATTCAGCTGTTGAATCTGCCACATTTCCTTTTCCTTCTGTCTGTGTGTCTGACTGTCTTGGGTGAACTGTGAAATTTATTTTGCGGATTTCCTGTTACTCCATCCCTAGACAGTTCAGCAGATGTCTCTTTCATCATGCTGTTATCAGAGAGCAAGAATCCCCTTATCTTTTCTGTCAAGCCTGTATCAAATGCCAGCTCACGTTTGGGTTTCTCCATTGTCCTTTAAAAATCTTTTGTAGTTTTTGTTAAAACTAAGTCCACTCATTGATTTTAGTTACTAGTCTTCTTTAATCTTCCTTATCCTAGACTCAGGTTTCTCCCCGGCAGTGCTGTTATTCATATGCACACATAACTGTATGTGTTTAGTGGACTCCTTGGCTGTCACCCTCCGTACCTCCTCCCCCTGGTGAATATGACAGCCCACTCCATCTTCACGCGTGGCCAAGGGCCCTCTGGCGGGCAGAATGTCCCCGTTGGAGAACCCCTGTTCTTGTGTAGCCTCCTGAACTTTGGTTTTCAAGGTATTGGCCCTTTGAAGAGACCAGGCTGGTTAGTTTGAAAAATGCCCCATATTCTGGGTTTGTTAGGTTGTTTCTTGGTGGTGCCATTTAGCTCGTTTCTGGGCTCCCTGGATTTTCTGTAAAGTGGAAGTGGGGCTAACCGAAAGGCTTTATTCTATTCCTGTTAAATAATTTCAGAAACCTACCTTTTAAACAGAGCAACTGATGTGCCTCTGTGCTCACCTGGAAAATGAATTTTGGGGGTGGGGAAGGGCACATTGCTGGGAGGAGGAGGCCACCTCGAAAGTCAGGTGGAGCAGTCAGTGTTGTCAGGCCCCTCTGCGTCCCCCCGCCCCCAGGGCTGGGCAGGCATGTCATTTTGTGTCCACAGGCCTCGCCTCCTCGCTGGCAGGAAGGCAGCCCCCCCCACCCGCCCCCGCCGTGGAGCCCTCCTCCGGCCCCTGAAGCAATGGGGGGTGTTTGAGACAGGGAAGCACCCCGTGTGTGTGAAACACTCCTGAACCTCAAGTTGGAGTTCGCTCCTCTCCACTTCCTGTTTGTTCATAGAGACCAACCACAGGGTTATGAATTATTTGTTGACTTAAAACAAAAAAAGTAGGTGTGTGTTTCTCAGAGCTCTGTGTAATACTGGGATTTGCCAATGTCGACCCCTTCAAAAGTGTTTCAAGGCCAGGTGGGGGTTGGAGACTCACTTAGTGAACTGTGACTCGTACCCTGAAGTGCCCTCAGGTCTCTGCAGTGGGCATTTTAGGAACCCAACGTGTGTGGATGGGTGGTCCGAGCCCTCTCTCGCCCTCCGGGTTCTGCTCAGTGTGGAACGTTATTCCAGGGACTCAGCCAGTGTTTGTCACTCTGGTCAAGGACTTGAGGATTTTTAGTGATGGGCACTCAGAGTCACTTAACTCTGGCATTTGCTATCCCTGCACCAATGGTCAAAGTTAACTGAGGTCATTCTCAACACCCTTTCGGCCCAACTGGGGACTGTCAGCTTGCGTTTGGGTTAGTAAGTCTCTGTTTCATGTATTACGGTTGCCTGAAATCAACTTTGGCGCCCTGCTCTTTGGCTGAGTGCTGTGCTTGCAGGAGGTGGGAGTTGTGAATGACCCCTTGGGCCTGAGGCAGAACCATGCTGGCTCATTTGGAGGAGAGGCCCGAGGAGCTGAGTCGGCTTGAGAAGGAGGAGGACGGGGTTACAGGGGGTGATAAACCCCGGGTGACATGCAATGGTGACCGAAACCCAAGGGCTGTTATTTCATAACTATGCTGTCATCTTGTGTAAACAGAGAGGTCTGTTTACAGAAGTTCATTGTTATGAGCTATAACTATTATTTCTGGATAATTTTGGTGTATGGTAATCATTAGAGTAAGCTGTGTGTCTGATTAAATAAAGAATTTGTCTCTAATTTATGCCAATTTAAAGATGTCTTCTGTGTTCTCTTTGTCTCTGGGGGAGGGAAGCAGGTTGCTATGGAGACAGCATAAGAAAAAGTGACAGGCAAGAAAGCTTAGCAGTTTCGATTTTGAAAATATTTGTGATGTAGGTAATTATATATGTAATAATGTTACGCAGCAGAACCATCTGCTGTTGGAAAGATGTGTGTCATGGAATTTTACAGTAAAACAGTGCTTCTCTTAGGAACAAGATGCTATTAGGATATTGAAATTGTGGACAATAAAGATGCAATGGAGCCCTCAAATTGTTTCCAAGGGTGCAGTTGCTGCATGATGTAATGTGCCGCCTACAGAATTTGGAAAGCTATTTTCACTTGGAAACAAAACATTTATGTAGTGAGACTTACCTGAGACTGAATTGAGTATTCAATGTTGTAAATAGCATAAATCAACCGTACTCGGGTTAATAACTGATTTTGATAAGCTTTAAACAGCACCATTTTCTTTCTTTCTTTTTTAAATTAAACTAGATCTCATAGTGTTTGGGGACCAGTTTGAGAAATTGACATATGGCTGTTCCCCTCTATCTTCATTTCCTCAGGCATCTCGGCTCAGTTTTGCTCTAATTTGGAATGTTTTCTTTTACTCATATGCAGTTGAGATCATCTCCCCTCCCCCGTTTAAAAATTCTGATGAGATTTAAAAGAAAAAGAAACTTGATCATGGGACTTGTTAAATTTAAGAATTCAGCAAATGGTTGTTGAATGCCTGTGTTAGGCACTGTGCTGGACACTCTGCCTTCACGTATCTTACAGTCTGGTTTTGAGCTCTGCTGAGACTTTACGTGAGTGTCCTGCGGTGCATAAGTGGCCCCTCCAACAGAGCCAAGGTTTTAGTTCATGTCTTAATGTAGTGGATTCAAGATGGTTGCAAATCCATGGACATCCTGCCATGTAGAGGTGGGGGCATATCTCCTTCCCTTGCACCTGGGCTCTGTGGCTGCTTTGGCCAATAAAGTATAGCAGAAGTGCCTTCATGCCAGAGACCGGCAGCTTGCACACACTTCGTGTCTCTTGGAATACTTGCTCTTGGAAACCCATCATGTGAGGAAGCCCAAGCAGCCCTGTGGCGAGGCCCTGAGGCTCCCGCTGACAGTCTTAGCAAGCTCCACGCGAGTGAGCTTTCCTGGAGGTGGAGCCGCCAGTCCCAGTGGGTCCACCCGCAGCAGAGATGAGCTGCTGCTGCCACTTTCTATTCAAGGTGCGTATCTGTAAGCGGTCAGTTGACTGTTGTTGTTTTAGCACACTAAGTTTTGGGAAGTTTGTTATGCAGCAATAGATAACAGAACACTTGTTTTTTCTTTAACCCTCTACTGTTGCCTGGGAATATCCTGTTGAATAGCCTTGCCAGAGGAAGTGAAATCAGGGGATATCTGCCCAGGAAATCCACGTGTTGGGCAGATGTCTCAAAGATGAAAGGCACGAGTATCTCCAGGAAAAGGCAAATTTAGTATCATTCTCTCTTACCGACCTACTAGAGCAGATCCTTAAAGAGGGTGTGCAGAGAAGGGCTACGGAATCCAGGACATTGGACAGAGGTGCCTGTGGCCGCAGGGCGGGTGAGGTCCATACTCACATGGAGGCCCAACATCGACAGGGACAACCAAATATTAATAAACAGTGCTGGCCCTGGCACCTGCCTGTCCACATGAGCTTTCCACAGCAGCAGGTGCCTTAAATCAAATCCAGAAATGTTGCCCGTCTTGTGGGCACAGCCAGCGTTCTTGGGGTGCTATTCTGGGGTCTGTGTTTTCACGGTGACCTGCACTGACCCACGCTGACCATCCTAACGATGAGCACCTCGAGCCTGGGCCTTCCGTGGGAAATGCGTCCAGACCCTTCTGCACGGTCGTAGGTGTGTAGCTGAGGCCAGTGGTCTCACATCCTGTGGCATCATAACCTATTTCTGGGCTGTAAGAAAACCAAGAGGTCATCAGATTCCGAGGTGCCCTTGTGCCAGGTCCTGCATGGGTGATTTTGGTGACTGTGACCGAGGTTTCTGGGCTTTAGCGGTGTGCTGGCAAATGTTGAACAGCCAGATTTCAGGGGAAAAGAAGCCCAGATTGACAGAACGTGCCCATTTTCGGGGTGTAAACACTGCCACGGTGGTGGATTCCAGGCTGCCGTGCGATGTCACCAGTTGGGAGCTGCAGGCTCTGCTCTCCTGAGCCAGTGAGAACCAGCCTGCGGGGCAGCGAGGGGTGAGCACAGTGCGCCCTGGCAGTGTCTGTGTCGGGCATCACCTGAGGACAGGTGCCAGCTCTCATGGGGGCGATTTTCCTTCCTTTTCAGCTTTCTATCCCCTTCTCCTTTTTGGTGTTAAAATAGCCTTTCTTTCATGAATCGATGGTAAGAGTAGATGGCTTGTTCAACTTCTGTGATTACTTGGTAGAATGACAGATTGGACACTCCAATATTTCAATATTTATTACTATTAACGTTATTATTGTCATGAAATATACATAACATAAATTTTATGTCTCTTTTGTCTTTTTTGAGACAGAGTCTCTCTCTGTTGCCCTTGCTAGACTGCAGTGGCGTCATCACAGCTCACTGCAACCTCAAACTCCTGGGCTCAGGTGATCCTCCTGCCTCAGCCTCCTGAGTAGCTGGGACTACAAGTGTGTGCCACCATGCCCGGCTAGTTTTTTCTATTTTTGATAGAGATGGGGTCTCACTCTCGTTCAGGCTGGTCTTGAACCCCTGAGCTCAAGTGATCCTCCTGCCTTGGCCTCCCGGAGTGCTAGGATTACAGGTGAGAGCTGCCACACCCAGCTGTATTTTATTGTTTTTAACCACTTTAAGTATACAGTTCAGTGGCAGTGAGTAAATTCACACTGCTGTGAAGCCACCACCACTATTTCCAAACAACACCCCCCCAAACTCTGTCTCCATTACACAATATCTCCTGTTCCCTCCATCCTCTGCCCTTGGTAATCTCTATTCTGTTTTCTGTCTCTGAATTTGACTATTCTGGACACCTCATTTAAGTGGAATCATACCGTATTTTTGTCCTTTTGTGAGTGGCTATTTCACTTAGCATAATGTTCACAAGGTGCATCATGTGTCAGGATTTCCTTCCTAAAAGTGCAGAATAATATTCCCTTGTGTGGATGGACCACGTTTTGTTTATCCATTCATCTGTTTGATGGACACTCGGATTGTTTCTATCGTTTGGCTGTTGTGTATTCACAGTTGCTGCTTTGAACAGGGGTGTACAAATATCTGAGTCCCTGCTTTCAGTTCTTTTGGGTGTACACCAGCGGCGACATTTCAAGATTTTTAATGTAACTAGTCTAGGAAGTCCAAAGTGGGGAATGCTGGTCTGGTCTCAGCCCCTTGTCTGTGTGTGTGTGCTGAGCCCAGAGAGGCTACGTGCCGTTTTCAGAGTTGTCCAGCTAGTGCGAGGCCTGGTGGCTGCTAGAGCCGTGTCCCTGGGGCACAGCAGCTGGAGTGACACAAACTGCACAGTCGATGGGACATGTGGGGCTTCACGGAGCACAAAGCAAATGGCCCGAGCAGGTGGCCCTGCAGGCCTGGGCCGTGTCCCAGCTCAGGGAAGACCTGGGCCTGGAGAGAAGGGGCAAGGTGAGCTTCCTTCAGGGTGGGAGGCATGGGAAGGGGGTTGAGTTTTCCTCCATTGGTTCTCCCATGGTGCAGGCAGGGAGAAATATTTTGAATCAATCAACTGCTCCTCTAGCAAGAAGGACCCATTTTTAAAGGATGAGTCACTATAAAGCATAGCGTTTCATATTTAAAAATCTATTTACAAACCCTAGGTGAGAAACCATTTTCTTTTCTTAGTTGAAAAGGAAAAACAGTAACCCAACTTGGCACGTGATGGCATCACTGCTGTCCTTTCTTGTTGGGCCCCTGCAGGGCTGGGCTGGATTGGAGGGTGGGGCTGCAGGTATCTCTGCCTGGCTCTTTCTTCCCCTCGGTGTGTGGAGCTTGCCAACAGCCCTAGAGTTGGATTTGTGTTGCTCTGGTCTTCTGGGAAGAATGCATCTCCGGTTAATGCATCCGTTTGGTGTGTGTGTCTCTGGAGACCACATGACTTGCAGAATTAAGCGCAGTTAAAGGAGGGTGAGCCTGAAAGCTGGTGGGGCTGCTCCTTGGAGGGGATAAAAGGCAAGGAGGTGGCCGTGATAAGTGGCAGCTTGTTAGGTGGGGAGGGGGTGCCCACATTTGCAGCAGGCATTGGTTCCAAGCCTGGGTTTTGTTTAACATCTTTATTAATGATGCTGGGAGCAACAGTAAACAGCCATTTAATGAAATTCACAGATGATGCTAAACCGGGAGGTGTTATAAACAGCAGTGAAGGCAGAGCCCTGGAGAGGGTAGAAATATGGAGAGGAGATTGCCCGGCCTTGTCTGGGAAGGATGCACAATTAGAGAGGAGGGGAGAACCCAGCCGTGGGTGTTTATCACAAGTGTGGGCGTCAGGGAAGCTAGGACCATCACAGAGAAAAGGGAGATGCACTCGGAACACCCAGTTGTGGGGAGCATTGAATGGACAGACACGGAGGGCGGCCTTCATGGCTCTCAGCTCTCTGCAACCCCTTCCCAGAAACCTGGATGTGAAGACCACTGAGTGAATAAACGATGGAGCACTTGCTTTGGTGCTGCTGGGCTAGCCTCATGGAACTGCAGGGAGTGCTAGAACTTGGGGTGTGAGTTGATTCTGCTGGTGGACAGCTTGGCTGGTGTGGTGCCCTGTGGTGGCCAGGACTGTGCCCCCGGGAGCGCTGTGGTTTTGTTTGGCTTCCAGCTGACTTGTCAGGGTAACAGGCTGTTGGTGCCTGACCCGGAACTTTCCTCTTCTTCTCCTGTACTCCGACCTCCCTGCCCCCATGAAGTAAGGCTGCCCAGACAAGGCTGAGGATGAGGGAGGGGCGGTGTCCAATTCCATTCTGATACAGAAGGGTGGGGGTTGCATTGGCTGGTTATAGCTGCTAATAAATCCCAACTCAGACAGCATTTCATTTAGAATCCTGACAAGGAAAAGCAATACAGAAGTCTGGAAATGAGTGTACTTGTAATCACTGTGGCAGTGCTGGGGGGCTTAATGGCAGCACTGGGGAGGGCCTGGCAAGGGTCTGCCTGGCTGGCTGGACAGTGGGCCCAGCCGTGGGCATGGCTGCCGTGGCTGCCATGCCAGCTGGGCTCTGGGAGGACAAGGGTGGAAGCAGACATGGCCTTGTCCTTCAGGGAGCTTCCGCTGGGTGGGGAAGAAAGATGATTAGGATACGTCCTGGGGCAGGGGGCGGGGGGGGGGGGGGAGGCATGCTGAGAGGTGTGCAGTGTAGGCAGGAGGGTGGGGTGCGTTCCCAGCAGGCAGAGGGCACAGTCTTGGGCAGGGTCAGAGGAGTCTGACAGCGTGGTCCAGCAGATGTGTCAGTTTGGGTGCTCTTGGCTGCAAGTAGTGAAAACCCAACTGAAGGTGATTTAAACATTGGAAGCTTATTTCCTCACTTGCCAGGGACTCTGGGAGTAGGTGGTCTCAGGGTTGGTTCTGGGCTGAGCGATGTCCTCAAGACCCAGCTCTTTCTAACTCTCTGCCACAGCCTTGGTGTGTCAGCAGCGTAAGACTATGTATATGCAGACACAGCCCAGGCATCGTGTCCTCCAGTAACACTTCCTGATGACAGGAGGGACAGGCCAGGGCTCCTCAACCCTCTCTCCTTTTATTAGGGAAGAAAATCTTCCCAGAAGTGGCCTCCCCTTGTTTCTTGCTGGTGAGAACGTGACCGCAGATCTGCATGGAGTTGGGAAGCGCATATCTGGCACCTGCAGCCTCTGTCACAGGGGCTGGGCCCTTAGAGCAAAGAAGATGGGGGTGTTGGGTGGCCACCGGCTGTGTCGGCCACAGCAGGCAGCTTTGAGCCATGTCAGGACTGCACAGGTAGGCTGGGGGCAGGCCAGTGGTGGCCTCATACCACATCACAGAGCCCGGCCTTTACCCTTTACCCTGAGTGGGGAGCCCTGGGACGGTTTACATGGGAATTGACACGATCACCATGGTTGCAGGGTGGGAGATGGGCCCAGAGAGCAAGATTGGAGACCATATGTCTGGGTCTCTGGTGATCCTGGAGGGAGGGGACGAGGGCCTCACGTGGGTACTGGTGGCAGAGTGGGGAAGGGGGCTGATGCAATGATCTCCATGGAAGGCCCAGAGCCAACCCCCTAGCAAGTGTTGAAGATGGTGCAGAATGTGGAGAAGGGAGGAGGGGAGAAGACGTCTGAGGGGAGCCCTGCGTTTCTGGACTGAGGAGTGTGGCAGGGAGAACAGGCAGTGGTCACGCTTGGTGTCTTCTGTGACTTGTCCTGGCTGTATGGTTGTCCCCGTGTTCCATCCGGGGTTGGCCTCAGCAGGCTGTTGGATGTGCAAGGCTAAGACGCAGACTGCAAATGCAGCTGGCAACAGGTAGCTTATGGTCAAAACGCCAGAGGAGGCAAGATCACCCAAGGGAGTGGCGAGAGGAGCTGGGGCGGAAGGGCTCGGCCTGGCCCCTGGGAGCACCGCCGAGGAAGGGCCGGGGGGAGCGGGGAGGCCAGGACTGTGCGTGCCGAGGCACAGGGACTCCTAGAAGGAGCAGGCCCAGGATGCCAGGCGCCGTGGGGAAGACCAGTGAGACGCAGACTGAGAGTTTCACTCACACGAAATGAAAGGAGGAATGTTAACAGACAACTGAAGGGGAAGCCTTCTTGGAGAAGGAAACCTGAACACTGACTTTTCAGCCCAATGTTCTTGCTGACGTCTGCAGGGTGCTCCTGTGAAGGGACCTTCAGACAGCGGGCTCCGGATGCAGCTCTGTTGACGGTGGCTTCACCCCTCTGGGCTTGCTTCCTTGTCCCTAAGGGGAGCAAGGCCTGTGCACACCCGAGGCTGAGCTCAGAGGCCCGCTGGGAGGTGGCGTGAGCATCGCTGTTCTGGGAGAGCTGAGACGTGGAGGGCAGTGGGTACTGGCCCACAGACCGGGAGCCCTGCTCCAGCCCCAGCGAGCCAAGGGCAGAACGGGCAAGGCACTACGGTCACACATCTCTGTGGTGGCAGAGCGATATCTCAAATGATCTGAGAAAACAGCCTTTATACTTCTCACTCTAGTAATGCTGTCCTTGTAAAAAATGAGCAGCATTAAACTTTTATCTGGGATGATTAACCTCCCTGGGCACCACGATGGACTGTGCCACATCTGTCTCTCTCGGAGCTTCTCTCACTTTTGGAGTAAAGAGGTCTGTCTCGTCCCCTTGTGGCACCTGCCCCCTTGCTAACGTCAGGGGTAGGGGGACTTGGGGGTGGGGGGAGAAGGCAGCTCTCAGTCGTGGGCGAAGAGAGAATGAGTCTTCATTATATGACAATTGTTTTTGTCATTTGTTGGGGTATTCAGCTTAATATGGGAAGGGAGTTTGCTATATCGAGAACAACCATTTTGATAAAGAATAATGAACCTAGATGATCTGTAAAACATGCATTTTAGCCAACCTGTCCTGAAGCCACTTTAAGCCTTCAGAACAGGAGCAGGAAGAAGAGGAGCCCAATTTGAACGCTGTGTGTCCTGGGAGCCCATCTGATGTGGTTCTTCGCCTGTGGTGAGTGAGTGACTTGTTAGGGGAAGTCCTTCCTTGGTGACCCCTGAGTGCCAGCAAGGAGCTGTGTTCTTGCCTGCACTGTGGCCTCTTGGGTTCTGCTGTCCTGGAGCTCTGCAGCTGGGCCGAGTGGCTCTCGCCGCCGACCGCTCAGGCTGGCCAGTAGAGGTTGCTGCGTGGGAATTTCTCAGGAGGGGGTGGGGAGCTGGAATCTGCCCTCTGTGCAGGTTGCACTAGTTTGTCCCTGTCCTCTCCTCTGCTGTGGAAGTGGATGTCAGGAACCCGGAGGAACAGGCAGGCAGAGTGGGGGCCGCTCAGCCGCTGCTGTGTACCTGAGCCCCTGCCATGCCAGCCACATGGGTGTCGGTGGTGGCGGCCGGGTGCCCACTTCCCAGGGCTTGTCAACCCCCGAGTAGCACGCTCCTCGATGACCATGCACAGCCTCTGGGGAGCCGGGGTAGGAAGGGACGAGACAGAGAAGCCCAGCAGTGAATCGGGAAAGCCGGGCATGTCAGCTGCCAGAGGAGCCCAGAGGGACGTTGTGGGCTCTGGTGCACAGCCTGACACCGGTGGGGGGTGGGCTGGGAGAGAGAGCGAAATGGAGCCCCTGCCCATCATTGCATCGGACGCCGCTTCCCTGCCTGCTTCCAGATCTGAGAGTCCCTCTGTGGCCAGCTCAGCCCCGAAACAGAGGGAAGGGGATTTAAGGAAACAGCGTTCCAGGCATAGCAAACCCAGCGTG